>NW_027192687.1:0-600000 GCF_949987515.2 Delphinus delphis | reverse complement strand
AAAGGGTCTTCATTTGCTCACCGAACCTCTCCAATCCTATCACTGCTGCGTTTATGCCCCTGTACACATGCTTGATTCTCTTTCGGAGACATAGCAATCCATAGGTTTTAAGATACTTACTAGTCAGGTACATTCTTAGGCGTTTAATATGCGGTGTTGAGTCCATTTCGTTGAGCAAGGAGTAGCTCTTGTCTATTCCATATTTGGCTTAAGGAACTTTATCTGTGCTCATTTCAATCTCTGGTTTTATGCAGCACCCCAACTCACCTTTCCCCTTAAGCAAGCATAAGTTGGTTTTCTAAATTTGAGACCCTGTTCTGTTCTGTAATTCAGTTCCTGTGTAGCCAAGTTTACATTCCGTGTATTACTGATATCTTATGATGTTTCTTTTTCTGTGTGACTTATTTCAGTTAGAATCATCATACCTGAATCCACTCATTGTGCTGCTAAGGGCCTGATGACACAGATTTCATTGCTGAGTGATATTGCTTTGTAAGTAAATACCACAACTTTTTTATCCATTTTTCACTTTCTGCGATGTTGAACTTGTACTGTAAACGAGGTTCTTGTAAACAGAGGTGTTCGAAACTTTGGGGTGGCTGTGTCTTTTTGATTTTAAATTCCCTAAGCTATAGGACCATAAGTGGAAGTGCCCTAGGCTCTGTTGCTTTGTTTTTTAGATGTTTCAGGAAACACCATACATTTCTCCCTAGTGTTTGTTGGCAATTTACATCCCGCCCTTCAGCATAACAAGGCTCCCAGTTCTCCATGGCCTGTCCTGCCTTTCTGGATTTTACACTTTTTTCAGATGGCCCTTTTGACCGGGGGGAAGTGAGACTTCATTGTAGTGCAGATTTCCTTTGCAAGCTTGCTTGGTTGGCCAAAAAGGGCGTATGCGTTTTTTCCTGAATATATTCAGGAAAAAACGCATACGCCCTTTTTGGCCAAGTGCATCATTGTGGACGTTCTGCCTCTTTTCCTATGCTTTCAATGCAATTCCAGTCTAACTCCTGAAATCGGTTTCCTGCAATTCTGCCCCGCTTTCAAGTCCTCTTGGCAGCCTTACTTCAGTCTATTTTTGGACGATAGCTGTCATTTATAACTCTGCAGGTTTGTGAATTACAGTGCCCCTGAGCTCCTTTCTTCAACTCGCTTTCTTTTGAGCTGGCCGCAACACCGCAGGATGTCTTCAGGCCCTAATCTGGTTCCGGCACGGCATGCTGAGCCTTTGGTTATTTCCTCTTCCTGGTGGGAAATGAGAGTTAAATTTGCCTGTCCAGACACCTCCAGCTAGTCTCTCATTGGTTCTCGCTATTCCTGTTCATCTTCCGCAGAAATTGCAAACTGGGCCAAACAGGAGGTTAAAGGCGCTGACTTTCCAAGTGGGGAGAGTGTTAGTAAAGCGTCTGGAATGTTGCACCCGAGTACCAGGGGAGGAAAACTGAGACATATTTGAACACGTCTCCCGTTCACATGGTTGATCATACTTGGGTTCCACATGCATGTTTTAGCTGAAGGAAGAATACCTAAAACCTGGGTAGTTGAAACCCGTGGAATGGGTACCATGCAATATGACTTCAAAGGGTCTTCATTTGCTCACCGAACCTCTCCAATCCTATCACTGCTGCGTTTATGCCCCTGTACACATGCTTGATTCTGTTTCGGAGACATAGCAATCCATAGGTTTTAAGATACTTACTAGTCAGGTACATTCTTAGCCGTTTAATATGCGGTGTTGAGTCCATTTCGTTGAGCAAGGAGTAGCTCTTGTCTATTCCATATTTGGCTTAAGGAACTTTATCTGTGCTCATTTCAATCTCTGGTTTTATGCAGCACCCCAACTCACCTTTCCCCTTAAGCAAGCATAAGTTGGTTTTCTAAATTTGAGACCCTGTTCTGTTCTGTAATTCAGTTCCTGTGTAGCCAAGTTTACATTCCGTGTATTACTGATATCTTATGATGTTTCTTTTTCTGTGTGACTTATTTCAGTTAGAATCATCATACCTGAATCCACTCATTGTGCTGCTAAGGGCCTGATGACACAGATTTCATTGCTGAGTGATATTGCTTTGTAAGTAAATACCACAACTTCTTTATCCATTTTTCAATTTCTGCGATGTTGAACTTGTACTGTAAACGAGGTTCTTGTAAACAGAGCCGTTCCAAACTTTGGGGTGGCTGTGTCTTTTTGATTTTAAATTCCCTAAGCTATAGGACCATAAGTGGAAGTGCCCTAGGCTCTGTTGCTTTGTTTTTTAGATGTTTCAGGAAACACCATACACTTCTCCCGAGTGGTTGTTGGCAATTTACATCCCGCCCATCAGCATAACAAGGCTCCCAGTTCTCCATGGCCTGTCCTGCCTTTCTGGATTTTACACTTTTTTCAGATGGCCCTTTTGACCGGGGGGAAGTGAGACTTCATTGTAGTGCAGATTTCCTTTGCAAGCTTGCTTGGTTGGCCAAAAAGGGCGTATGCGTTTTTTCCTGAATATATTCAGGAAAAAACGCATACGCCCTTTTTGGCCAAGTGCATCATTGTGGACGTTCTGCCTCTTTTCCTATGCTTTCAATGCAATTCCAGTCTACCTCCTGAAATCGGTTTCCTGCAATTCTGCCCCGCTTTCAAGTCCTCTTGGCAGCCTTACTTCAGTATATTTTTGGACAATAGCTGTCATTTATAACTCTGCAGGTTTGTGAATTACAGTGCCCCTGAGCTCCTTTCTTCAACTCGCTTTCTTGTGACCTGGCCGCAACACCGCAGGATGTCTTCAGGCCCTAATCTGATTCTGGCACGGCACGCTGAGCCTTTGGTTAATTCCTCTTCCTGGTGGGAAATGAGAGTTAAATTTGCCCATCCAGACACCTCCAGCTAGTCTCTCATTGGTTCTCGCTATTCCTGTTCATCTTCCACAGAAATTGCGAACTGGGCCAAACAGGAGGTTAAAGGGAATGACTCTCCAAGTGGGGAGAGTGTTAGTAAAGCGTCTGGAATGTTGCACCCGAGTACCAGGGTACGAAAACTGAGACATATTTGAACACGTCTCCCAATCACATGGTTGATCATACTCTAGGTCCCACATGCATGTTTTAGCTGAAGGAAGAATACCTTAAACCTGGGTAGTTGAAACCCGTGGAATGGGTACCATGCAATATGACTTCAAAGGGTCTTCATTTGCTCACCGAACCTCTCCAATCCTATCACTGCTGCGTTTATGCCCCTGTACACATGCTTGATTCTCTTTCGGAGACATAGCAATCCATAGGTTTTAAGATACTTACTAGTCAGGTACATTCTTAGGCGTTTAATATGCGGTGTTGAGTCCATTTCGTTGAGCAAGGAGTAGCTCTTGTCTATTCCATATTTGGCTTAAGGAACTTTATCTGTGCTCATTTCAATCTCTGGTTTTATGCAGCACCCCAACTCACCTTTCCCCTTAAGCAAGCATAAGTTGGTTTTCTAAATTTGAGACCCTGTTCTGTTCTGTAATACAGTTCCTGTGTAGCCAAGTTTACATTCCGTGTATTACAGATATCTTATGATGTTTCTTTTCCTGTGTGACTTATTTCAGTTAGAATCATCATACCTGAATCCACTCATTGTGCTGCTAAGGGCCTGATGACACAGATTTCATTGCTGAGTGATATTGCTTTGTAAGTAAATACCACAACTTCTTTATCCATTTTTCACTTTCTGAGATGTTGAACTTGTACTGTAAACGAGGTTCTTGTAAACAGAGGCGTTCGAAACTTTGGGGTGGCTGTGTCTTTTTGATTTTAAATTCCCTAAGCTATAGGACCATAAGTGGAAGTGCCCTAGGCTCTGTTGCTTTGTTTTTTAGATGTTTCAGGAAACACCATACACTTCTCCCGAGTGGTTGTTGGCAATTTACATCCCGCCCTTCAGCATAACAAGGCTCCCAGTTCTCCATGGCCTGTCCTGCCTTTCTGTATTTTACACTTTTTTCAGATGGCCCTTTTGACCGGGGGGAAGTGAGACTTCATTGTAGTACAGATTTCCTTTGCAAGCTTGCTTGGTTGGCCAAAAAGGGCGTATGCGTTTTTTCCTGAATATATTCAGGAAAAAACGCATACGCCCTTTTTGGCCAAGTGCATCATTGTGGACGTTCTGCCTCTTTTCCTATGCTTTCAATGCAATTCCAGTCTACCTCCTGAAATCGGTTTCCTGCAATTCTGCCCCGCTTTCAAGTCCTCTTGGCAGCCTTACTTCAGTCTATTTTTGGACGATAGCTGTCATTTATAACTCTGCAGGTTTGTGAATTACAGTGCCCCTGAGCTCCTTTCTTCAACTCGCTTTCTTTTGAGCTGGCCGCAACACCGCAGGATGGCTTCAGGCCCTAATCTGGTTCCGGCACGGCACGCTGAGCCTTTGGTTATTTCCTCTTCCTGGTGGGAAATGAGAGTTAAATTTGCCCGTCCAGACACCTCCAGCTAGCCTCTCATTGGTTCTCGCTATTCCTGTTCATCTTCCGCAGAAATTGCAAACTGGGCCAAACAGGAGGTTAAAGGCGCTGACTTTCCAAGTGGGGAGAGTGTTAGTAAAGCGTCTGGAATGTTGCACCCGAGTACCAGGGGAGGAAAACTGAGACATATTTGAACACGTCTCCCGTTCACATGGTTGATCATACTTGGGTTCCACATGCATGTTTTAGCTGAAGGAAGAATACCTAAAACCTGGGTAGTTGAAACCCGTGGAATGGGTACCATGCAATATGACTTCAAAGGGTCTTCATTTGCTCACCGAACCTCTCCAATCCTATCAGTGCTGCGTTTATGCCCCTGTACACATGCTTGATTCTGTTTCGGAGACATAGCAAACCATAGGTTTTAAGATACTTACTAGTCAGGTACATTCTTAGCCGTTTAATATGCGGTGTTGAGTCCATTTCGTTGAGCAAGGAGTAGCTCTTGTCTATTCCATATTTGGCTTAAGGAACTTTATCTGTGCTCATTTCAATCTCTGGTTTTATGCAGCACCCCAACTCACCTTTCCCCTTAAGCAAGCATAAGTTGGTTTTCTAAATTTGAGACCCTGTTCTGTTCTGTAATTCAGTTCCTGTGTAGCCAAGTTTCCATTCCGTGTATTAGTGATATCTTATGATGTTTCTTTTTCTGTGTGACTTATTTCAGTTAGAATCATCATACCTGAATCCACTCATTGTGCTGCTAAGGGCCTGATGACACAGATTTCATTGCTGAGTGATATTGCTTTGTAAGTAAATACCACAACTTCTTTATCCATTTTTCAATTTCTGCGATGTTGAACTTGTACTGTAAACGAGGTTCTTGTAAACAGAGCCGTTCGAAACTTTGGGGTGGCTGTGTCTTTTTGATTTTAAATTCCCTAAGCTATAGGACCATAAGTGGAAGTGCCCTAGGCTCTGTTGCTTTGTTTTTTAGATGTTTCAGGAAACACCATACACTTCTCCCGAGTGGTTGTTGGCAATTTACATCCCGCCCATCAGCATAACAAGGCTCCCAGTTCTCGATGGCCTGTCCTGCCTTTCTGGATTTTACACTTTTTTCAGATGGCCCTTTTGACCGGGGGGAAGTGAGACTTCATTGTAGTGCAGATTTCCTTTGCAAGCTTGCTTGGTTGGCCAAAAGGTGCGTATGCGTTTTTTCCTGAATATATTCAGGAAAAAACGCATACGCCCTTTTTGGCCAAGTGCATCATTGTGGACGTTCTGCCTCTTTTCCTATGCTTTCAATGCAATTCCAGTCTACCTCCTGAAATCGGTTTCCTGCAATTCTGCCCCGCTTTCAAGTCCTCTTGGCAGCCTTACTTCAGTCTATTTTTGGACGATAGCTGTCATTTATAACTCTGCATGTTTGTGAATTACAGTGCTCCTGAGCTCCTTTCTTCAACTCGCTTTGTTTTGAGCTGGCCGCAACACCGCAGGATGGCTTCAGGCCCTAATCTGGTTCCGGCACGGCACGCTGAGCCTTTGGTTATTTCCTCTTCCTGGTGGGAAATGAGAGTTAAATTTGCCCGTCCAGACACCTCCAGCTAGCCTCTCATTGGTTCTCGCTATTCCTGTTCATCTTCCGCAGAAATTGCAAACTGGGCCAAACAGGAGGTTAAAGGCGCTGACTTTCCAAGTGGGGAGAGTGTTAGTAAAGCGTCTGGAATGTTGCACCCGAGTACTAGGGGAGGAGAACTGAGACATATTTGAACACGTCTCCCGTTCACATGGTTGATCATACTTGGGTTCCACATGCATGTTTTAGCTGAAGGAAGAATACCTAAAACATGGGTAGTTGAAACCCGTGGAATGGGTACCATGCAATATGACTTCAAAGGGTCTTCATTTGCTCACCGAACCTCTCCAATCCTATCACTGCTGTGTTTATGCCCCTGTACACATGCTTGATTCTGTTTCGGAGACATAGCAATCCATAGGTTTTAAGATACTTACTAGTCAGGTACATTCTTAGGCGTTTAATATGCGGTGTTGAGTCCATTTCGTTGAGCAAGGAGTAGCTCTTGTCTATTCCATATTTGGCTTAAGGAACTTTATCTGTGCTCATTTCAATCTCTGGTTTTATGCAGCACCCCAACTCACCTTTCCCCTTAAGCAAGCATAAGTTGGTTTTCTAAATTTGAGACCCTGTTCTGTTCTGTAATTCAGTTCCTGTGTAGCCAAGTTTACATTCCGTGTAATAGTGATATCTTATGATGTTTCTTTTTCTGTGTGACTTATTTCAGTTAGAATCATCGTACCTGAATCCACTCATTGTGCTGCTAAGGGCCTGATGACACAGATGTCATTGCTGAGTGATATTGCTTTGTAAGTAAATACCACAACTTCTTTATCCATTTTTCAATTTCTGCGATTTTGAACTTGTACTGTAAACGAGGTTCTTGTAAACAGAGCCGTTCCAAACTTTGGGGTGGCTGTGTCTTTTTGATTTTAAATTCCCTAAGCTATAGGACCATAAGTGGAAGTGCCCTAGGCTCTGTTGCTTTGTTTTTTAGATGTTTCAGGAAACACCATACACTTCTCCCGAGTGGTTGTTGGCAATTTACATCCCGCCCATCAGCATAACAAGGCTCCCAGTTCTCCATGGCCTGTCCTGCCTTTCTGGATTTTACACTTTTTTCAGATGGCCCTTTTGACCGGGGGGGAAGTGAGACTTCATTGTAGTGCAGATTTCCTTTGCAAGCTTGCTTGGTTGGCCAAAAAGGGCGTATGCGTTTTTTCCTGAATATATTCAGGAAAAAACGCATACGCCCTTTTTGGCCAAGTGCATCATTGTGGACGTTCTGCCTCTTTTCCTATGCTTTCAATGCAATTCCAGTCTACCTCCTGAAATCGGTTTCCTGCAATTCTGCCCCGCTTTCAAGTCCTCTTGGCAGCCTTACTTCAGTCTATTTTTGGACGATAGCTGTCATTTATAACTCTGCAGGTTTGTGAATTACAGTGCCCCTGAGCTCCTTTCTTCAACTCGCTTTCTTGTGACCTGGCCGCAACACCGCAGGATGTCTTCAGGCCCTAATCTGGTTCTGACACGGCACGCTGAGCCTTTGGTTAATTCCTCTTCCTGGTGGGAAATGAGAGTTAAATTTGCCCGTCCAGACACCTCCAGCTAGTCTCTCATTGGTTCTCGCTATTCCTGTTCATCTTCCACAGAAATTGCGAACTGGGCCAAACAGGAGTTTAAAGGGACTGACTCTCCAAGTGGGGAGAGTGTTAGTAAAGCGTCTGGAATGTTGCACCCGAGTACCAGGGTACGAAAACTGAGACATATTTGAACACGTCTCCCGATCACATGGTTGATCATACTCTAGGTTCCACATGCATGTTTTAGCTGAAGGAAGAATACCTTAAACCTGGGTAGTTGAAACCCGTGGAATGGGTACCATGCAATATGACTTCAAAGGGTCTTCATTTGCTCACCGAACCTCTCCAATCCTATCACTGCTGCGTTTATGCCCCTGTACACATGCTTGATTCTCTTTCGGAGACATAGCAATCCATAGGTTTTAAGATACTTACTAGTCAGGTACATTCTTAGGCATTTAATATGCGGTGTTGAGTCCATTTCGTTGAGCAAGGAGTAGCTCTTGTCTATTCCATATTTGGCTTAAGGAACTTTATCTGTGCTCATTTCAATCTCTGGTTTTATGCAGCACCGCAACTCACCTTTACCCTTAAGCAAGCATAAGTTGGTTTTCTAAATTTGAGACCCTGTTCTGTTCTGTAATTCAGTTCCTGTGTAGCCAAGTTTACATTCCGTGTATTAGTGATATCTTATGATGTTTCTTTTTCTGTGTGACTTATTTCAGTTAGAATCATCGTACCTGAATCCACTCATTATGCTGCTACGGGCCTGATGACATAGATTTCATTGCTGAGTGATACTGCATTGTACGTAAGTACCACAAGTTCTTTATCCATTTTTCACTTTCTGCGATGTTGAACTTGTACTGTAAACGAGGTTCTTGTAAACAGAGCCGTTCCAAACTTTGGGGTGGCTGTGTCTTTTTGATTTTAATTTCCCTAAGCTATAGGACCATAAGTGGAAGTGCCCTAGGCTCTGTTGCTTTGTTTTTTAGATGTTTCAGGAAACACCATACACTTCTCCCGAGTGGTTGTTGGCAATTTACATCCCGCCCATCAGCATAACAAGGCTCCCAGTTCTCCATGGCCTGTCCTGCCTTTCTGGATTTTACACTTTTTTCAGATGGCCCTTTTGACCGGGGGGAAGTGAGACTTCATTGTAGTGCAGATTTCCTTTGCAAGCTTGCTTGGTTGGCCAAAAAGGGCGTATGCGTTTTTTCCTGAATATATTCAGGAAAAAACGCATACGCCCTTTTTGGCCAAGTGCATCATTGTGGACGTTCTGCCTCTTTTCCTATGCTTTCAATGCAATTCCAGTCTACCTCCTGAAATCGGTTTCCTGCAATTCTGCCCCGCTTTCAAGTCCTCTTGGCAGCCTTACTTCAGTCTATTTTTGGACGATAGCTGTCATTTATAACTCTGCAGGTTTGTGAATTACAGTGCCCCTGAGCTCCTTTCTTCAACTCGCTTTCTTGTGACCTGGCTGCAACACCGCAGAATGGCTTCAGGCCCTAATCTGGTTCCGGCACGGCATGCTGAGCCTTTGGTTATTTCCTCTTCCTGGTGGGAAATGAGACTTAAATTTGCCCGTCCAGACACCTCCAGCTAGTCTCTCATTGGTTCTCGCTATTCCTGTTCATCTTCCGCAGAAATTGCAAACTGGGCCAAACAGGAGGTTAAAGGCGCTGACTTTCCAAGTGGGGAGAGTGTTAGTAAAGCCTCTGGAATGTTGCACCCGAGTACCAGGGGAGGAAAACTGAGACATATTTGAACACGTCTCCCGTTCACATGGTTGATCATACTTGGGTTCCACATGCATGTTTTAGCTGAAGGAAGAATACCTTAAACCTGGGTAGTTGAAACCCGTGGAATGGGTACCATGCAATATGACTTCAAAGGGTCTTCATTTGCTCACCGAACCTCTCCAATCCTATCAGTGCTGCGTTTATGCCCCTGTACACATGCTTGATTCTCTTTCGGAGACATAGCAATCCATAGGTTTTAAGATACTTACTAGTCAGGTACATTCTTAGGCGTTTAATATGCGGTGTTGAGTCCATTTCGTTGAGCAAGGAGTAGCTCTTGTCTATTCCATATTTGGCTTAAGGAACTTTATCTGTGCTCATTTCAATCTCTGGTTTTATGCAGCACCCCAACTCACCTTTCCCCTTAAGCAAGCATAAGTTGGTTTTCTAAATTTGAGACCCTGTTCTGTTCTGTAATTCAGTTCCTGTGTAGCCAAGTTTACATTCCGTGTATTAGTGATATCTTATGATGTTTCTTTTTCTGTGTGACTTATTTCAGTTAGAATCATCGTACCTGAATCCACTCATTATGCTGCTAAGGGCCTGATGACATAGATTTCATTGCTGAGTGATACTGCATTGTACGTAAGTACCACAAGTTCTTTATCCATTTTTCACTTTCTGCGATGTTGAACTTGTACTGTAAACGAGGTTCTTGTAAACAGAGCCGTTCCAAACTTTGGGGTGGCTGTGTCTTTTTGATTTTAAATTCCCTAAGCTATAGGACCATAAGTGGAAGTGCCCTAGGCTCTGTTGCTTTGTTTTTTAGATGTTTCAGGAAACACCATACACTTCTCCCGAGTGTTTGTTGGCAATTTACATCCCGCCCTTCAGCATAACAAGGCTCCCAGTTCTCCATGGCCTGTCCTGCCTTTCTGGATTTTACACTTTTTTCAGATGGCCCTTTTGACCGGGGGGAAGTGAGACTTCATTGTAGTGCAGATTTCCTTTGCAAGCTTGCTTGGTTGGCCAAAAAGGGCGTATGCGTTTTTTCCTGAATATATTCAGGAAAAAACGCATACGCCCTTTTTGGCCAAGTGCATCATTGTGGACGTTCTGCCTCTTTTCCTATGCTTTCAATGCAATTCCAGTCTACCTCCTGAAATCGGTTTCCTGCAATTCTGCCCCGCTTTCAAGTCCTCTTGGCAGCCTTACTTCAGTCTATTTTTGGACGATAGCTGTCATTTATAACTCTGCAGGTTTGTGAATTACAGTGCCCCTGAGCTCCTTTCTTCAACTCGCTTTCTTTTGAGCTGGCCGCAACACCACAGGATGGCTTCAGGCCCTAATCTGGTTCCGGCACGGCACGCTGAGCCTTTGGTTATTTCCTCTTCCTGGTGGGAAATGAGAGTTAAATTTGCCCGTCCAGACACCTCCAGCTAGCCTCTCATTTGTTCTCGCTATTCCTGTTCATCTTCCGCAGAAATTGCAAACTGGGACAAACAGGAGGTTAAAGGCGCTGACTTTCCAAGTGGGGAGAGTGTTAGTAAAGCGTCTGGAATGTTGCACCCGAGTACCAGGGGAGGAAAACTGAGACATATTTGAACACGTCTCCCGTTCACATGGTTGATCATACTTGGGTTCCACATGCATGTTTTAGCTGAAGGAAGAATACCTAAAACCTGGGTAGTTGAAACCCGTGGAATGGGTACCATGCAATATGACTTCAAAGGGTCTTCATTTGCTCACCGAACCTCTCCAATCCTATCACTGCTGCGTTTATGCCCCTGTACACATGCTTGATTCTCTTTCGGAGACATAGCAATCCATAGGTTTTAAGATACTTACTAGTCAGGTACATTCTTAGGCGTTTAATATGCGGTGTTGAGTCCATTTCGTTGAGCAAGGAGTAGCTCTTGTCTATTCCATATTTGGCTTAAGGAACTTTATCTGTGCTCATTTCAATCTCTGGTTTTATGCAGCACCCCAACTCACCTTTCCCCTTAAGCAAGCATAAGTTGGTTTTCTAAATTTGAGACCCTGTTCTGTTCTGTAATTCAGTTCCTGTGTAGCCAAGTTTACATTCCGTGTATTACTGATATCTTATGATGTTTCTTTTTCTGTGTGACTTATTTCAGTTAGAATCATCGTACCTGAATCCACTCATTATGCTGCTAAGGGCCTGATGACACAGATTTCATTGCTGAGTGATATTGCTTTGTAAGTAAATACCACAACTTCTTTATCCATTTTTCAATTTCTGCGATGTTGAACTTGTACTGTAAACGAGGTTCTTGTAAACAGAGCCGTTCCAAACTTTGGGGTGGCTGTGTCTTTTTGATTTTAAATTCCCTAAGCTATAGGACCATAAGTGGCAGTGCCCTAGGCTCTGTTGCTTTGTTTTTTAGATGTTTCAGGAAGCACCATACACTTCTCCCAAGTGTCTGTTGGCAATTTACATCCCGCCCATCAGCATAACAAGGCTCCCAGTTCTCCATGGCCTGTCCTGCCTTTCTGGATTTTACACTTTTTTCAGATGGCCCTTTTGACCGGGGGGAAGTGAGACTTCATTGTAGTGCAGATTTCCTTTGCAAGCTTGCTTGGTTGGCCAAAAAGGGCGTATGCGTTTTTTCCTGAATATATTCAGGAAAAAACGCATACGCCCTTTTTGGCCAAGTGCATCATTGTGGACGTTCTGCCTCTTTTCCTATGCTTTCAATGCAATTCCAGTCTACCTCCTGAAATCGGTTTCCTGCAATTCTGCCCCGCTTTCAAGTCCTCTTGGCAGCCTTACTTCAGTATATTTTTGGACAATAGCTGTCATTTATAACTCTGCAGGTTTGTGAATTACAGTGCCCCTGAGCTCCTTTCTTCAACTCGCTTTCTTGTGACCTGGCCGCAACACCGCAGGATGTCTTCAGGCCCAAATCTGGTTCTGAAACGGCACGCTGAGCCTTTGGTTAATTCCTCTTCCTGGTGGGAAATGAGAGTTAAATTTGCCCATCCAGACACCTCCAGCTAGTCTCTCATTGGTTCTCGCTATTTCTGTTAATCTTCCACAGAAATTGCAAACTGGGCCAAACAGGAGGTTAAAGGGACTGACTCCCCAAGTGGGGAGAGTGTTAGTAAAGCGTCTGGAATGTTGCACCCGAGTACCAGGGTACGAAAACTGAGACATATTTGAACACGTCTCCCGATGACATGGTTGATCATACTCTAGGTCCCGCATGCATGTTTTAGCTGAAGGAAGAATACCTTAAACCTGGGTAGTTGAAACCCGTGGAATGGGTACCATGCAATATGACTTCAAAGGGTCTTCATTTGCTCACCGAACCTCTCCAATCCTATCACTGCTGCGTTTATGCCCCTGTACACATGCTTGATTCTCTTTCGGAGACATAGCAATCCATAGGTTTTAACATACTTACTAGTCAGGTACATTCTTAGGCGTTTAATATGCGGTGTTGAGTCCATTTCGTTGAGCAAGGAGTAGCTCTTGTCTATTCCATATTTGGCTTAAGGAACTTTATCTGTGCTCATTTCAATCTCTGGTTTTATGCAGCACCCCAACTCACCTTTCCCCTTAAGCAAGCATAAGTTGGTTTTCTAAATTTGAGAACCTGTTCTGTTCTGTAATTCAGTTCCTGTGTAGCCAAGTTTCCATTCCGTGTATTACTGATATCTTATGATGGTTCTTTTTCTGTGTGACTTATTTCAGTTAGAATCATCATACCTGAATCCACTCATTGTGCTGCTAAGGGCCTGATGACACAGATTTCATTGCTGAGTGATATTGCTTTGTAAGTAAATACCACAACTTTTTTATCCATTTTTCACTTTCTGCGATGTTGAACTTGTACTGTAAACGAGGTTCTTGTAAACAGAGCCGTTCGAAACTTTGGGGTGGCTGTGTCTTTTTGATTTTAAATTCCCTAAGCTATAGGACCATAAGTGGAAGTGCCCTAGGCTCTGTTGCTTTGTTTTTTAGATGTTTCAGGAAACACCATACACTTCTCCCGAGTGTTTGTTGGCAATTTACATCCCGCCCTTCAGCATAACAAGGCTCCCAGTTCTCCATGGCCTGTCCTGCCTTTCTGGATTTTACACTTTTTTCAGATGGCCCTTTTGACCGGGGGGAAGTGAGACTTCATTGTAGTGCAGATTTCCTTTGCAAGCTTGCTTGGTTGGCCAAAAAGGGCGTATGCGTTTTTTCCTGAATATATTCAGGAAAAAACGCATACGCCCTTTTTGGCCAAGTGCATCATTGTGGACGTTCTGCCTCTTTTCCCAT
The DNA here is from genome assembly GCF_949987515.2 of Delphinus delphis. Taxonomy (NCBI): domain Eukaryota; kingdom Metazoa; phylum Chordata; class Mammalia; order Artiodactyla; family Delphinidae; genus Delphinus; species Delphinus delphis. The sequence goes on along the minus strand of NW_027192687.1, from coordinate 586,381 downwards.
GCTTTCAATGCAATTCCAGTCTACCTCCTGAAATCGGTTTCCTGCAATTCTGCCCCGCTTTCAAGTCCTCTTGGCAGCCTTACTTCAGTCTATTTTTGGACGATAGCTGTCATTTATAACTCTGCAGGTTTGTGAATTACAGTGCCCCTGAGCTCCTTTCTTCAACTCGCTTTCTTTTGAGCTGGCCGCAACACCGCAGGATGGCTTCAGGCCCTAATCTGGTTCCGGCACGGCACGCTGAGCCTTTGGTTATTTCCTCTTCCTGGTGGGAAATGAGAGTTAAATTTGCCCGTCCAGACACCTCCAGCTAGCCTCTCATTGGTTCTCGCTATTCCTGTTCATCTTCCGCAGAAATTGCAAACTGGGCCAAACAGGAGGTTAAAGGCGCTGACTTTCCAAGTGGGGAGAGTGTTAGTAAAGCGTCTGGAATGTTGCACGCGAGTACCAGGGGAGGAAAACTGAGACATATTTGAACACGTCTCCCGTTCACATGGTTGATCATACTTGGGTTCCACATGCATGTTTTAGCTGAAGGAAGAATACCTAAAACATGGTTAGTTGAAACCCGTGGAATGGGTACCATGCAATATGACTTCAAAGGGTCTTCATTTGCTCACCGAACCTCTCCAATTCTATCACTGCTGCGTTTATGCCCCTGTACACATGCTTGATTCTGTTTCGGAGACATAGCAATCCATAGGTTTTAAGATACTTACTAGTCAGGTACATTCTTAGGCGTTTAATATGCGGTGTTGAGTCCATTTCGTTGAGCAAGGAGTAGCTCTTGTCTATTCCATATTTGGCTTAAGGAACTTTATCTGTGCTCATTTCAATCTCTGGTTTTATGCAGCACCCCAACTCACCTTTCCCCTTAAGCAAGCATAAGTTGGTTTTCTAAATTTGAGACCCTGTAATGTTCTGTAATTCAGTTCCTGTGTAGCCAAGTTTACATTCCATGTATTACTGATACCTTATGATGTTTCTTTTTCTGTGTGACTTATTTCAGTTAGAATGATCGTCCCTGAATCCACTCATTATGCTGCTACGGGCCTGATGACATAGATTTCATTGCTGAGTGATACTGCATTGTACGTAAGTACCACAAGTTCTTTATCCATTTTTCACTTTCTGCGATGTTGAACTTGTACTGTAAACGAGGTTCTTGTAAACAGAGCCGTTCCAAACTTTGGGGTGGCTGTGTCTTTTTGATTTTAAATTCCCTAAGCTATAGGACCATAAGTGGAAGTGCCCTAGGCTCTGTTGCTTTGTTTTTTAGATGTTTCAGGAAACACCATACACTTCTCCCTAGTGTTTGTTGGCAATTTACATCCCGCCCTTCAGCATAACAAGGCTCCCAGTTCTCCATGGCCTGTCCTGCCTTTCTGGATTTTACACTTTTTTCAGATGGCCCTTTTGACCGGGGGGAAGTGAGACTTCATTGTAGTGCAGATTTCCTTTGCAAGCTTGCTTGGTTGGCCAAAAAGGGCGTATGTGTTTTTTCCTGAATATATTCAGGAAGAAACGCATACGCCCTTTTTGGCCAAGTGCATCATTGTGGACGTTCTGCCTCTTTTCCCATGCTTTCAATGCAATTCCAGTCTACCTCCTGAAATCGGTTTCCTGCAATTCTGCCCCGCTTTCAAGTCCTCTTGGCAGCCTTACTTCAGTCTATTTTTGGACGATAGCTGTCATTTATAACTCTGCAGGTTTGTGAATTACAGTGCCCCTGAGCTCCTTTCTTCAACTCGCTTTCTTTTGAGCTGGCCGCAACACCGCAGGATGGCTTCAGGCCCTAATCTGGTTCCGGCACGGCACGCTGAGCCTTTGGTTATTTCCTCTTCCTGGTGGGAAATGAGAGTTAAATTTGCCCGTCCAGACACCTCCAGCTAGCCTCTCATTGCTTCTCGCTATTCCTGTTCATCTTCCGCAGAAATTGCAAACTGGGCCAAACAGGAGGTTAAAGGCGCTGACTCTCCAAGTGGGGAGAGTGTTAGTAAAGCGTCTGGAATGTTGCACCCGAGTACCAGGGGAGGAAAACTGAGACATATTTGAACACGTCTCCCGTTCACATGGTTGATCATACTTGGGTTCCACATGCATGTTTTAGCTGAAGGAAGAATATCTAAAACCTGGGTAGTTGAAACCCGTGGAATGGGTACCATGCAATATGACTTCAAAGGGTCTTCATTTGCTCACCGAACCTCTCCAATCCTATCACTGCTGCGTTTATGCCCCTGTACACATGCTTGATTCTCTTTCGGAGACATAGCAATCCATAGGTTTTAAGATACTTACTAGTCAGGTACATTCTTAGGCGTTTAATATGCGGTGTTGAGTCCATTTCGTTGAGCAAGGAGTAGCTCTTGTCTATTCCATATTTGGCTTAAGGAACTTTATCTGTGCTCATTTCAATCTCTGGTTTTATGCAGCACCCCAACTCACCTTTCCCCTTAAGCAAGCATAAGTTGGTTTTCTAAATTTGAGACCCTGTTCTGTTCTGTAATTCAGTTCCTGTGTAGCCAAGTTTACATTCCGTGTATTACTGATATCTTATGATGTTTCTTTTTCTGTGTGACTTATTTCAGTTAGAATCATCATACCTGAATCCACTCATTGTGCTGCTAAGGGCCTGATGACACAGATTTCATTGCTGAGTGATATTGCTTTGTAAGTAAATACCACAACTTCTTTATCCATTTTTCAATTTCTGTGATGTTGAACTTGTACTGTAAACGAGGTTCTTGTAAACAGAGCCGTTCTTAACTTTGGGGTGGCTGTGTCATTTTGATTTTAAATTCCCTAAGCTATAGGACCATAAGTGGAAGTGCCCTAGGCTCTGTTGCTTTGTTTTTTAGATGTTTCAGGAAACACCATACACTTCTCCCGAGTGTTTGTTGGTAATTTACATCCCGCCCTTCAGCATAACAAGGCTCCCAGTTCTCCATGGCCTGTCCTGCCTTTCTGGATTTTACACTTTTTTCAGATGGCCCTTTTGACCGGGGGGAAGTGAGACTTCATTGTAGTGCAGATTTCCTTTGCAAGCTTGCTTGGTTGGCCAAAAAGGGCGTATGCGTTTTTTCCTGAATATATTCAGGAAAAAACGCATACGCCCTTTTTGGCCAAGTGCATCATTGTGGACGTTCTGCCTCTTCTCCTATGCTTTCAATGCAATTCCAGTCTACCTCCTGAAATCGGTTTCCTGCAATTCTGCCCCGCTTTCAAGTCCTCTTGGCAGCCTTACTTCAGTCTATTTTTGGACGATAGCTGTCATTTATAACTCTGCAGGTTTGTGAATTACAGTGCCCCTGAGCTGCTTTCTTCCACTCGCTTTCTTGTGACCTGGCCGCAACACCGCAGGATGGCTTCAGGCCCTAATCTGGTTCCGGCACGGCACGCTGAGCCTTTGGTTAATTCCTCTTCCTGGTGGGAAATGAGAGTTAAATTTGCCCGTCCAGACACCTCCAGCTAGTCTCTCATTGGTTCTCGCTATTTCTGTTCATCTTCCACAGAAATTGCAAACTGGGCCAAACAGGAGGTTAAAGGGACTGACTCTCCAAGTGGGGAGAGTGTTAGTAAAGCGTCTGGAATGTTGCACGCGAGTACCAGGGTACGAAAACTGAGACATATTTGAACACGTCTCCCGATCACATGGTTGATCATACTCTAGGTTCCACATGCATGTTTTAGCTGAAGGATGAATACCTTAAACCTGGGTAGTTGAAACCCGTGGAATGGGTACCATGCAATATGACTTCAAAGGGTCTTCATTTGCTCACCGAACCTCTCCAATCCTATCACTGCTGCGTTTATGCCCCTGTACACATGCTTGATTCTCTTTCGGAGACATAGCAATCCATAGGTTTTAAGATACTTACAAGTCAGGTACATTCTTAGGCGTTTAATATGGGGTGTTGAGTGCATTTCGTTGAGCAAGGAGTAGCTCTTGTCTATTCTATATTTGGCTTAAGGAACTTTATCTGTGCTCATTTCAATCTCTGGTTTTATGCAGCACCCCAACTCACCTTTCCCCTTAAGCAAGCATAAGTTGGTTTTCTAAATTTGAGACCCTGTTCTGTTCTGTAATTCAGTTCCTGTGTAGCCAAGTTTACATTCCGTGTATTAGTGATATCTTATGATGTTTCTTTTTCTGTGTGACTTATTTCAGTTAGAATCATCGTACCTGAATCCACTCATTATGCTGCTACGGGCCTGATGATATAGATTTCATTGCTGAGTGATACTGCATTGTACGTAAGTACCACAAGTTCTTTATCCATTTTTCACTTTCTGTGATATTGAACTTGTACGGTAAACGAGGTTCTTGTAAACGGAGGCGTCCCAAACTTTGGGGTGGCTGTGTCTTTTTGATTTTAATTTCCCTAAGCTATAGGACAATAAGTGGAAGTGCCCTAGGCTCTGTTGCTTTGTTTTTTAGATGTTTCAGGAAACACCATGCAGTTCTCCCCTGTGGTTGTTGGCAATTTACATCCCGCCCATCAGCATAACAAGGCTCCCAGTTCTCCATGGCCTGTCCTGCCTTTCTGGATTTTACACTTTTTTCAGATGGCCCTTTTGACCGGGGGGAAGTGAGACTTCATTGTAGTGCAGATTTCCTTTGCAAGCTTGCTTGGTTGGCCAAAAAGGGCGTATGCGTTTTTTCCTGAATATATTCAGGAAAAAACGCATACGCCCTTTTTGGCCAAGTGCATCATTGTGGACGTTCTGCCTCTTTTCCTATGCTTTCAATGCAATTCCAGTCTACCTCCTGAAATCGGTTTCCTGCAATTCTGCCCCGCTTTCAAGTCCTCTTGGCAGCCTTACTTCAGTCTATTTTTGGACGATAGCTGTCATTTATAACTCTGCAGGTTTGTGAATTACAGTGCCCCTGAGCTCCTTTCTTCAACTCGCTTTCTTGTGACCTGGCCGCAACACCGCAGGATGGCTTCAGGTCCTAATCTGGTTCCGGCACGGCATGCTGAGCCTTTGGTTATTTCCTCTTCCTGGTGGGAAATGAGAGTTAAATTTGCCCGTCCAGACACCTCCAGCTAGCCTCTCATTGGTTCTCGCTATTCCTGTTCATCTTCCGCAGAAATTGCAAACTGGGCCAAACAGGAGGTTAAAGGCGCTGACTTTCCAAGTGGGGAGAGTGTTAGTAAAGCGTCTGGAATGTTGCACCCGAGTACCAGGGGAGGAAAACTGAGACATATTTGAACACGTCTCCCGTTCACATGGTTGATCATACTCTAGGTCCCACATGCATGTTTTAGCTGAAGGAAGAATACCTAAAAGCTGGGTAGTTGAAACCCGTGGAATGGGTCCCATGCAATATGACTTCAAAGGGTCTTCATTTGCTCACCGAACCTCTCCAATCCTATCACTGCTGCATTTATGCCCCTGTACACATGCTTGATTCTCTTTCGGAGACATAGCAATCCATAGGTTTTAAGATACTTACTAGTCAGGTACATTCTTAGGCATTTAATATGCGGTGTTGAGTCCATTTCGTTGAGCAAGGAGTAGCTCTTGTCTATTCCATATTTGGCTTAAGGAACTTTATCTGTGCTCATTTCAATCTCTGGTTTTATGCAGCACCCCAACTCACCTTTCCCCTTAAGCAAGCATAAGTTGGTTTTCTAAATTTGAGACCCTGTTCTGTTCTGTAATTCAGTTCCTGTGTAGCCAAGTTTACATTCCGTGTATTAGTGATATCTTATGATGTTTCTTTTTCTGTGTGACTTATTTCAGTTAGAATCATCGTACCTGAATCCACTCATTATGCTGCTACGGGCCTGATGACATAGATTTCATTGCTGAGTGATACTGCATTGTACGTAAGTACCACAAGTTCTTTATCCATTTTTCACTTTCTGCGATGTTGAACTTCTACTGTAAACGAGGTTCTTGTAAACAGAGCCGTTCGAAACTTTGGGGTGGCTGTGTCTTTTTGATTTTAAATTCCCTAATCTATAGGACCATAAGTGGAAGTGCCCTAGGCTCTGTTGCTTTGTTTTTTAGATGTTTCAGGAAACACCATACACTTCTCCCGAGTGGTTGTTGGCAATTTACATCCCGCCCTTCAGCATAACAAGGCTCCCAGTTCTCCATGGCCTGTCCTGCCTTTCTGGATTTTACACTTTTTTCAGATGGCCCTTTTGACCGGGGGGAAGTGAGACTTCATTGTAGTGCAGATTTCCTTTGCAAGCTTGCTTGGTTGGCCAAAAAGGGCGTATGCGTTTTTTCCTGAATATATTCAGGAAAAAACGCATACGCCCTTTTTGGCCAAGTGCATCATTGTGGACGTTCTGCCTCTTTTCCTATGCTTTCAATGCAATTCCAGTCTACCTCCTGAAATCGGTTTCCTGCAATTCTGCCCCGCTTTCAAGTCCTCTTGGCAGCCTTACTTCAGTCTATTTTTGGACGATAGCTGTCATTTATAACTCTGCAGGTTTGTGAATTACAGTGCCCCTGAGCTCCTTTCTTCAACTCGCTTTCTTTTGAGTTGGCCGCAACACCGCAGGATGGCTTCAGGCCCTAATCTGGTTCCGGCTCGGCACGCTGAGCCTTTGGTTAATTCCTCTTCCTGGTGGGAAATGAGAGTTAAATTTGCCCGTCCAGACACCTCCAGCTAGTCTCTCATTGGTTCTCGCTATTCCTGTTCATCTTCCGCAGAAATTGCAAACTGGGCCAAACAGGAGGTTAAAGGGACTGACTCTCCAAGTGGGGAGAGTGTTAGTAAAGCGTCTGGAATGTTGCACCCGAGTACCAGGGGAGGAAAACTGAGACATATTTGAACACGTCTCCCGTTCACATGGTTGATCATACTTGGGTTCCACATGCATGTTTTAGCTGAAGGAAGAATACCTTAAACCTGGAGAGTTAAGACCCGTGTAATGGGTACCATGCAATATGACTTCAAAGGGTCTTCATTTGCTCACCGAACCTCTCCAATCCTATCACTGCTGCGTTTATGCCCCTGTACACATGCTTGATTCTCTTTCGGAGACATAGCAATCCATAGGTTTTAAGATACTTACAAGTCAGGTACATTCTTAGGCGTTTAATATGCGGTGTTGAGTCCATTTCGTTCAGCAAGGAGTAGCTCTTGTCTATTCCATATTTGGCTTAAGGAACTTTATCTGTGCTCATTTCAATCTCTGGTTTTATGCAGCACCCCAACTCACCTTTCCCCTTAAGCAAGCATAAGTTGTTTTTCTAAATTTGAGACCCTGTTCTGTTCTGTAATTCAGTTCCTGTGTAGCCAAGTTTCCATTCCGTGTATTACTGATATCTTATGATGTTTCTTTTTCTGTGTGACTTATTTCAGTTAGAATCATCATACCTGAATCCACTCATTGTGCTGCTAAGGGCCTGATGACATAGATTTCATTGCTGAGTAATATTGCTTTGTAAGTGAATACCACAACTTCTTTATCCATTTTTCACTTTCTGCGATGTTGAACTTGTACTGTAAACGAGGTTCTTGTAAACAGAGCCGTTCCAAACTTTGGAATGGCTGTGTCTTTTTGATTTTAATTTCGCTAAGCTATAGGACCATAAGTGGAAGTGCCCTAGGCTCTGTTGCTTTGTTTTTTAGATGTTTCAGGAAACACCATACACTTCTCCCAAGTGTCTGTTGGCAATTTACATCCCGCCCATCAGCATAACAAGGCTCCCAGTTCTCAATGGCCTGTTGCCTTTCTGGATTTTACACTTTTTTCAGATGGCCCTTTTGACCGGGGGGAAGTGAGACTTCATTGTAGTGCAGATTTCCTTTGCAAGCTTGCTTGGTTGGCCAAAAAGGGCGTATGCGTTTTTTCCTGAATATATTCAGGAAAAAACGCATACGCTCTTTTTGGCCAAGTGCATCATTGTGGACGTTCTGCCTCTTTTCCTATGCTTTCAATGCAATTCCAGTCTACCTCCTGAAATCGGTTTCCTGCAATTCTGCCCCGCTTTCAAGTCCTCTTGGCAGCCTTACTTCAGTCTATTTTTGGACGATAGCTGTCATTTATAACTCTGCAGGTTTGTGAATTACAGTGCCCCTGAGCTCCTTTCTTCAACTCGCTTTCTTTTGAGCTGGCCGCAACACCGCAGGATGGCTTCAGGCCCTAATCTGGTTCCGGCACGGCACGCTGAGCCTTTGGTTATTTCCTCTTCCTGTTGGGAAATGAGAGTTAAATTTGCCCGTCCAGACACCTCCAGCTAGCCTCTCATTGGTTCTCGCTATTCCTGTTCATCTTCCACAGAAATTGCAAACTGTGCCAAACAGGAGGTTAAAGGCGCTGACTCTCCAAGTGGGGAGAGTGTTAGTAAAGGGTCTGGAATGTTGCACCCGAGTACCAGGGGAGGAAAACTGAGCCATATTTGAACACGTCTCCCGATCACATGGTTGATCATACTCTGGGTTCCACATGCATGTTTTAGCTGAAGGAAGAATACCTAAAACCTGGGTAGTTGAAACCCGTGGAATGGGTACCATGCAATATGACTTCAAAGGGTCTTCATTTGCTCACCGAACCTCTCCAATCCTATCACTGCTGCGTTTATGCCCCTGTACACATGCTTGATTCTCTTTCGGAGACATAGCAATCCATAGGTTTTAAGATACTTACTAGTCAGGTACATTCTTAGGCGTTTAATATGCGGTGTTGAGTCCATTTCGTTGAGCAAGGAGTAGCTCTTGTCTATTCCATATTTGGCTTAAGGAACTTTATCTGTGCTCATTTCAATCTCTGGTTTTATGCAGCACCCCAACTCACCTTTCCCCTTAAGCAAGCATAAGTTGGTTTTCTAAATTTGAGACCCTGTTCTGTTCTGTAATTCAGTTCCTGTGTAGCCAAGTTTACATTCCGTGTATTACTGATATCTTATGATGTTTCTTTTTCTGTGTGACTTATTTCAGTTAGAATCATCGTACCTGAATCTACTCATTATGCTGCTACGGGCCTGATGACATAGATTTCATTGCTGAGTGATACTGCATTGTACGTAAGTACCACAAGTTCTTTATCCATTTTTCACTTTCTGCGATGTTGAACTTGTACTGTAAACGAGGTTCTTGTAAACAGAGCCGTTCCAAACTTTGGGGTGGCTGTGTCTTTTTGATTTTAATTTCCCTAAGCTATAGGACCATAAGTGGAAGTGCCCTAGGCTCTGTTGCATTGTTTTTTAGATGTTTCAGGAAACACCATACACTTCTCCGGAGTGTCTGTTGGGAATTTACATCCCGCCCATCAGCATAACAAGGCTCCCAGTTCTCAATGGCCTGTTGCCTTTCTGGATTTTACACTTTTTTCAGACGTCCCTTTTGACCGGGGGGAAGTGAGACTTCATTGTAGTGCAGATTTCCTTTGCAAGCTTGCTTGGTTGGCCAAAAAGGGCGTATGCGTTTTTTCCTGAATATATTCAGGAAAAAACGCATACGCCCTTTTTGGCCAAGTGCATCATTGTGGACGTTCTGCCTCTTTTCCTATGCTTTCAATGCAATTCCAGTCTACCTCCTGAAATCGGTTTCCTGCAATTCTGCCCCGCTTTCAAGTCCTCTTGGCAGCCTTAATTCAGTATATTTTTGGACGATAGCTGTCATTTATAACTCTGCAGGTGTGTGAATTACAGTGCCCCTGAGCTCCTTTCTTCAACTCGCTTTCTTGTGACCTGGCCGCAACACCGCAGGATGTCTTCAGGCCCTAATCTTGTTCCGGCCCGGCATGCTGAGCCTTTGGTTAATTCCTCTTCCTGGTGGGAAATGAGAGTTAAATTTGCCCGTTCAGACACCTCCAGCTAGTCTCTCATTGGTTCTCGCTATTCCTGTTCATCTTCCGCAGAAATTGCAAACTGGGCCAAACAGGAGGTTAAAGGGACTGACTCTCCAAGTCGGGAGAGTGTTAGTAAAGCGTCTGGAATGTTGCACCCGAGTACCAGGGGAGGAAAACTGAGACATATTTAAACACGTCTCCCGTTCACATGGTTGATCATACTCTGGGTTCCACATGCATGTTTTAGCTGAAGGAAGAATACCTTAAACCTGGAGAGTTGAGACCCGTGGAATGGGAACCATGCAATATGACTTCAAAGGGTCTTCATTTGCTCAACAAACCTCTCCAATCCTATCACTGCTGCGTTTATGCCCCTGTACACATGCTTGATTCTCTTTTGGAGACATAGCAATCCATAGGTTTTAAGATACTTACTAGTCAGGTACATTCTTAGGCGTTTAATATGCGGTGTTGAGTCCATTTCGTTGAGCAAGGAGTAGCTCTTGTCTATTCCATATTTGGCTTAAGGAACTTTATCTGTGCTCATTTCAATCTCTGGTTTTATGCAGCACCCCAACTCACCTTTCCCCTTAAGCAAGCATAAGTTGGTTTTCTAAATTTGAGACCCTATTCTGTTTTGGAATGCAGTTCCTGTGTAGCCAAGTTTACATTCCGTGTATTAGTGATATCTTATGATGTTTCTTTTTCTGTGTGACTTATTTCAGTTAGAATCATCGTACCTGAATCCACTCATTATGCTGCTATGTGCCTGATGACATAGATTTCATTGCTGAGGCATACTGCATTGTACGTAAGTACCACAAGTTATTTATCCATTTTTCACTTTCTGTGATATTGAACTTGTACGGTAAACGAGGTTCTTGTAAACGGAGGCGTCCCAAACTTTGGGGTGGCTGTGTCTTTTTTATTTTAATTTCCCTAAGCTATAGGACCATAAGTGGAAGTGCCCTAGGCTCTGTTGCTTTGTTTTTTAGATGTTTCAGGAAACACCATACACTTCTCCCGAGTGGTTGTTGGCAATTAACATCCCGCCCATCAGCATAACAAGGCTCCCAGTTCTCCATGGCCTGTCCTGCCTTTCTGGATTTTACACTTTTTTCAGATGGCCCTTTTGACCGGGGGGAAGTGAGACTTCATTGTAGTGCAGATTTCCTTTGCAAGCTTGCTTGGTTGGCCAAAAAGGGCGTATGCGTTTTTCCTGAATATATTCAGGAAAAAACGCATACGCCCTTTTTGGCCAAGTGCATCATTGTGGACGTTCTGCCTCTTTTCCTATGCTTTCAATGCAATTCCAGTCTACCTCCTGAAATCGGTTTCCTGCAATTCTGCCCCGCTTTCAAGTCCTCTTGGCAGCCTTACTTCAGTCTATTTTTGGACGATAGCTGTCATTAATAACTCTGCAGGTTTGTGCATTACAGTGCCCCTGAGTTCCTTTCTTCAACTCGGTTTCTTTTGAGCTGGCCGCAACACCGCAGGATGGCTTCAGGCCCTAATCTGGTTCCGGTACGGCACGCTGAGCCTTTGGTTATTTCCTCTTCCTGTTGGGAAATGAGAGTTAAATTTGCCCGTCCAGACACCTCCAGCTAGCCTCTCATTGGTTCTCGCTATTCCTGTTCATCTTCCGCAGAAATTGCAAACTGGGCCAAACAGGAGGTTAAAGGCGCTGACTCTCCAAGTGGGGAGAGTGTTAGTAAAGCGTCTGGAATGTTGCACCTGAGTACCAGGGGAGGAAAACTGAGACATATTTGAACACGTCTCCCGATCACATGGTTGATCATACTCTGGGTTCCACATGCATATTTTAGCTGAAGGAGGAATACCTAAAACCTGGGTAGTTGAAACCCGTGTAATGGGTACCATGCAATATGACTTCAAAGGGTCTTCATTTGCTCACCGAACCTCTCCAATCCTATCACTGCTGCGTTTATGCCCCTGTACACATGCTTGATTCTCTTTCGGAGACATAGCAATCCATAGGTTTTAAGATACTTACTAGTCAGGTACATTCTTAGGCCTTTAATATGCGGTGTTGAGTCCATTTCGTTGAGCAAGGAGTAGCTCTTGTCTATTCCATATTTGGCTTAAGGAACTTTATCTGTGCTCATTTCAATCTCTGGTTTTATGCAGCAACCCAACTCACCTTTCCCCTTAAGCAAGCATAAGTTGGTTTCCTAAATTTGAGAACCTGTTCTGTTTTGGAATTCAGTTCCTGTGTAGCCAAGTTTACATTCCGTGTATTAGTGATATCTTATGATGTTTCTTTTTCTGTGTGACTTATTTCAGTTAGAATCATCGTACCTGAATCTACTCATTATGCTGCTACGGGCCTGATGACATAGATTTCATTGCTGAGTGATATTGCTTTGTAAGTAAATACCACAACTTCTTTATCCATTTTTCAATTTCTGCGATGTTGAACTTGTACTGTAAACGAGGTTCTTGTAAACAGAGCCGTTCGAAACTTTGGGGTGGCTGTGTCTTTTTGATTTTAAATTCCCTAAGCTATAGGACCATAAGTGGAAGTGCCCTAGGCTCTGTTGCTTTGTTTTTTAGATGTTTCAGGAAACACCATACACTTCTCCCGAGTGATTGTTCGCAATTTACATCCCGCCCTTCTGCATAACAAGGCTCCCAGTTCTCCATGGCCTGTCCTGCCTTTCTGGATTTTACACTTTTTTCAGATGGCCCTTTTGACCGGGGGGAAGTGAGACTTCATTGTAGTGCAGATTTCCTTTGCAAGCTTGCTTGGTTGGCCAAAAAGAGCGTATGCGTTTTTTCCTGAATATATTCAGGAAAAAACGCATACGCCCTTTTTGGCCAAGTGCATCATTGTGGACGTTCTGCCTCTTTTCCTATGCTTTCAATGCAATTCCAGTCTACCTCCTGAAATCGGTTTCCTGCAATTCTGCCCCGCTTTCAAGTCCTCTTGGCAGCCTTACTTCAGTCTATTTTTGGACGATAGCTGTCATTTATAACTCTGCAGGTTTGTGAATTACAGTGCCCCTGAGCTCCTTTCTTCAACTCGCTTTCTTTTGAGCTGGCCGCAACACCGCAGGATGGCTTCAGGCCCTAATCTGGTTCTGGCATGGCACGCTGAGCCTTTGGTTATTTCCTCTTCCTGGTGGGAAATGAGAGTTAAATTTACCCGTCCAGACACCTCCAGCTAGTCTGTCATTGGTTCTCGCTATTCCTGTTCATCTTCCGCAGAAATTGCAAACTGGGCCAAACAGGAGGTTAAAGGGACTGACTCTCCAAGTCGGGAGAGTGTTAGTAAAGCGTCTGGAATGTTGCACCCGAGTACCAGGGTACGAAAACTGAGACATATTTGAACACGTCTCCCTATCAGATGGTTGATCATACTCTAGGTTCCACATGCATGTTTTAGCTGAAGGAAGAATAACTTAAACCTGGGTAGTTGAAACCCGTGGAATGGGTACCATGCAATATGACTTCAAAGGGTCTTCATTTGCTCACCGAACCTCTCCAATCCTATCACTGCTGCGTTTATGCCCCTGTACATATGCTTGATTCTCTTTTGGAGACATAGCAATCCATAGGTTTTAAGATACTTACAAATCAGGTATATTCTTAGGCGTTTAACATGCGGTGTTGAGTCCATTTCGTTGAGCAAGGAGTAGCTCTTGTCTATTCCATATTTGGCTTAAGGAACTTTATCTGTGCTCATTTCAATCTCTGGTTTTATGCAGCACCCCAACTCACCTTTACCCTTAAGCAAGCATAAGTTGTTTTTCTAAATTTGAGTCCCTGTTCTGTTCTGTAATTCAGTTCCTGTGTAGCCAAGTTTACATTCCGTGTATTACTGATATCTTATGATGTTTCTTTTTCTGTGTGACTTACTTCAGTTAGAATCATCATACCTGAATCCACTCATTGTGCTGCTAAGGACCTGATGACACAGATTTCATTGCTGAGTGATATTGCTTTGTAAGTAAATACCACAACTTCTTTATCCATTTTTCACTTTCTGCGATGTTGAACTTGTACTGTAAACGAGGTTCTTGTAAACAGAGGCGTCCCAAACTTTGGGGTGGCTGTCTCTTTTTGATTTTAATTTCCCTAAGCTATAGGACCATAAGTGGAAGTGCCCTAGGCTCTGTTGCTTTGTTTTTTAGATGTTTCAGGAAACACCATACACTTCTCCAGAGTGTCTGTTGGCAATTTACATCCCGCCCATCAGCATAACAAGGCTCCCAGTTCTCCATGGCCTGTCCTGCCTTTCTGGATTTTACACTTTTTTCAGATGGCCCTTTTGACCGGGGGGGAAGTGAGACTTCATTGTAGTGCAGATTTCCTTTGCAAGCTTGCTTGGTTGGCCAAAAAGGGCGTATGCGTTTTTTCCTGAATATATTCAGGAAAAAACGCATACGCCCTTTTTGGCCAAGTGCATCATTGTGGACGTTCTGCCTCTTTTCCTATGCTTTCAATGCAATTCCAGTCTACCTCCTGAAATCGGTTTCCTGCAATTCTGCCCCGCTTTCAAGTCCTCTTGGCAGCCTTACTTCAGTCTATTTTTGGACGATAGCTGTCATTTATAACTCTGCAGGTTTGTGAATTACAGTGCCCCTGAGCTCCTTTCTTCAACTCGCTTTCTTGTGACCTGGCCGCAACACCGCAGGATGGCTTCAGGCCCTAATCTGGTTCCGGCCCGGCATGCTGAGCCTTTGGTTAATTCCTCTTCCTGGTGGGAAATGAGAGTTAAATTTGCCCGTCCAGACACCTCCAGCTAGCCTCTCATTGGTTCTCGCTATTCCTGTTCATCTTCTGCAGAAATTGCAAACTGGGCCAAACAGGAGGTTAAAGGCGCTGACTCTCCAAGTGGGGAGAGTGTTAGTAAAGCGTCTGGAATGTTGCACCCGAGTACCAGGGGAGGAAAACTGAGACATATTTGAACAAGTCTCCCGATCACATGGTTGATCATACTCTGGGTTCCACATGCATGTTTTAGCTGAAGGAAGAATACCTAAAACCTGGGTAGTTGAAACCCGTGGAATGGGTACCATGCAATATGACTTCAAAGGGTCTTCATTTGCTCACCGAACCTCTCCAATCCTATCACTGCTGCGTTTATGCCCCTGTACACATGCTTGATTCTCTTTCGGAGACATAGCAATCCATAGGTTTTAAGATACTTACTAGTCAGGTACATTCTTAGGCGTTTAATATGCGGTGTTGAGTCCATTTCGTTGAGCAAGGAGTAGCTCTTGTCTATTCCATATTTGGCTTAAGGAACTTTATCTGTGCTCATTTCAATCTCTGGTTTTATGCAGCACCCCAACTCACCTTTCCCCTTAAGCAAGCATAAGTTGGTTTTCTAAATTTGAGAACCTGTTCTGTTTTGGAATTCAGTTCCTGTGTAGCCAAGTTTACATTCCGTGTATTAGTGATATCTTATGATGTTTCTTTTTCTGTGTGACTTATTTCAGTTAGAATCATCGTACCTGAATCTACTCATTATGCTGCTACGGGCCTGATGACATAGATTTCATTGCTGAGTGATACTGCATTGTACGTAAGTACCACAAGTTCTTTATCCATTTTTCACTTTCTGCGATGTTGAACTTGTACTGTAAACGAGGTTCTTGTAAACAGAGCCGTTCCAAACTTTGGGGTGGCTGTGTCTTTTTGATTTTAATTTCCCTAAGCTATAGGACCATAAGTGGAAGTGCCCTAGGCTCTGTTGCTTTGTTTTTTAGATGTTTCAGGAAACACCATACACTTCTCCCGAGTGTCTGTTGGCAATTTACATCCCGCCCATCAGCATAACAAGGCTCCCAGTTCTCAATGGCCTGTTGCCTTTCTGGATTTTACACTTTTTTCAGATGGCCCTTTTGACCGGGGGGAAGTGAGACTTCATTGTAGTGCAGATTTCCTTTGCAAGCTTGCTTGGTTGGCCAAAAAGGGCGTATGCGTTTTTTCCTGAATATATTCAGGAAAAAACGCATACGCCCTTTTTGTCCAAGTGCATCATTGTGGACGTTCTGCCTCTTTTCCTATGCTTTCAATGCAATTCCAGTCTACCTCCTGAAATCAGTTTCCTGCAATTCTGCCCCGCTTTCAAGTCCTCTTGGCAGCCTTACTTCAGTCTATTTTTGGACGATAGCTGTCATTTATAACTCTGCAGGTTTGTGAATTACAGTGCCCCTGAGCTCCTTTCTTCAACTCGCTTTCTTGTGACCTGGCCGCAACACCGCAGGATGGCTTCAGGCCCTAATCTGGTTCTGGCCCGGCATGCTGAGCCTTTGGTTAATTCCTCTTCCTGGTAGGAAATAAGAGTTAAATTTGCGCGTTCAGACACCTCCAGCTAGTCTCTCATTGGTTCTCGCTATTCCTGTTCATCTTCCGCAGAAATTGCAAACTGGGCCAAACAGGAGGTTAAAGGGACTGACTCTCCAAGTCGGGAGAGTGTTAGTAAAGCGTCTGGAATGTTGCACCCGAGTACCAGGGGAGGAAAACTGAGACATATTTGAACACGTCTCCCGTTCACATGGTTGATCATACTTGGGTTCCACATGCATGTTTTAGCTGAAGGAAGAATACCTTAAACCTGGAGAGTTAAGACCCGTGTAATGGGTACCATGCAATATGACTTCAAAGGGTCTTCATTTGCTCACCGAACCTCTCCAATCCTATCACTGCTGCGTTTATGCCCCTGTACACATGCTTGATTCTCTTTCGGAGACATAGCAATCCATAGGTTTTAAGATACTTACTAGTCAGGTACATTCTTAGGCGTTTAATATGCGGTCTTGAGTCCATTTCGTTGAGCAAGGAGTAGCTCTTGTCTATTCCATATTTGACTTAAGGAACTTTATCTGTGCTCATTTCAATCTCTGGTTTTATGCAGCACCCCAACTCACCTTTCCCCTTAAGCAAGCATAAGTTGGTTTTCTAAATTTGAGACCCTGTTCTGTTCTGTAATTCAGTTCCTGTGTAGCCAAGTTTCCATTCCGTGTATTACTGATATCTTATGATGTTTCTTTTTCTGTGTGACTTACTTCAGTTAGAATCATCATACCTGAATCCACTCATTGTGCTGCTAAGGGCCTGATGACACAGATTTCATTGCTGAGTGATATTGCTTTGTAAGTAAATACCACAACTTCTTTATCCATTTTTCACTTTCTGCGATGTTGAACTTGTACTGTAAACGAGGTTCTTGTAAACAGAGCCGTTCCAAACTTTGGGGTGGCTGTGTCTTTTTGATTTTAATTTCCCTAAGCTATAGGACCATAAGTGGAAGTGCCCTAGGCTCTGTTGCTTTGTTTTTTAGATGTTTCAGGAAACACCATACACTTCTCCCGAGTGGTTGTTGGCAATTTACATCCCGCCCATCAGCATAACAAGGCTCCCAGTTCTCCATGGCCTGTCCTGCCTTTCTGGATTTTACACTTTTTTCAGATGGCCCTTTTGACCGGGGGGAAGTGAGACTTCATTGTAGTGCAGATTTCCTTTGCAAGCTTGCTTGGTTGGCCAAAAAGGGCGTATGCGTTTTTTCCTGAATATATTCAGGAAAAAACGCATACGCCCTTTTCGGCCAAGTGCATCATTGTGGACGTTCTGCCTCTTTTCCTATGCTTTCAATGCAATTCCAGTCTACCTCCTGAAATCGGTTTCCTGCAATTCTGCCCCGCTTTCAAGTCCTCTTGGCAGCCTTACTTCAGTCTATTTTTGGACGATAGCTGTCATTTATAACTCTGCAGGTTTGTGAATTACAGTGCCCCTGAGCTCCTTTCTTCAACTCGCTTTCTTGTGACCTGGCCGCAACACCGCAGGATGGCTTCAGGCCCTAATCTGGTTCTGGCCCGGCATGCTGAGCCTTTGGTTAATTCCTCTTCCTGGTAGGAAATAAGAGTTAAATTTGCGCATTCAGACACCTCCAGCTAGTCTCTCATTGGTTCTCGCTATTCCTGTTCATCTTCCGCAGAAATTGCAAACTGGGCCAAACAGGAGGTTAAAGGGACTGACTCTCCAAGTCGGGAGAGTGTTAGTAAAGCGTCTGGAATGTTGCACCCGAGTACCAGGGGAGGAAAACTGAGACATATTTGAACACGTCTCCCGTTCACATGGTTGATCATACTTGGGTTCCACATGCATGTTTTAGCTGAAGGAAGAATACCTTAAACCTGGAGAGTTGAGACCCGTGTAATGGGTACCATGCAATATGACTTCAAAGGGTCTTCATTTGCTCACCGAACCTCTCCAATCCTATCACTGCTGCGTTTATGCCCCTGTACACATGCTTGATTCTCTTTCGGAGACATAGCAATCCATAGGTTTTAAGATACTTACTAGTCAGGTACATTCTTAGGCGTTTAATATGCGGTGTTGAGTCCATTTCGTTGAGCAAGGAGTAGCTCTTGTCTATTCCATATTTGACTTAAGGAACTTTATCTGTGCTCATTTCAATCTCTGGTTTTATGCAGCACCCCAACTCACCTTTACCCTTAAGCAAGCATAAGTTGGTTTTCTAAATTTGAGACCCTGTTCTGTTCTGTAATTCAGTTCCTGTGTAGCCAAGTTTACATTCCGTGTATTACTGATATCTTATGATGTTTCTTTTTCTGTGTGACTTATTTCAGTTAGAATCATCATACCTGAATCCACTCATTGTGATGCTAAGGGCCTGATGACATAGATTTCATTGCTGAGTGATATTGCTTTGTAAGTAAATACCACAACTTCTTTATCCATTTTTCACTTTCTGCGATGTTGAACTTGTACTGTAAACGAGGTTCTTGTAAACAGAGGCGTCCCAAACTTTGGGGTGGCTGTGTCTTTTTGATTTTAATTTCCCTAAGCTATAGGACCATAAGTGGCAGTGCCCTAGGCTCTGTTGCTTTGTTTTTTAGATGTTTCAGGAAACACCATACACTTCTCCCGAGTGTCTGTTGGCAATTTACATCCCGCCCATCAGCATAAAAAGGCTCCCAGTTCTCCATGGCCTGTCCTGCCTTTCTGGATTTTACACTTTTTTCAGATGGCCCTTTTGACCGGGGGGAAGTGAGACTTCATTGTAGTGCAGATTTCCTTTGCAAGCTTGCTTGGTTGGCCAAAAAGGGCGTATGCGTTTTTTCCTGAATATATTCAGGAAAAAACGCATACGCCCTTTTTGGCCAAGTGCATCATTGTGGACGTTCTGCCTCTTTTCCTATGCTTTCAATGCAATTCCAGTCTACCTCCTGAAATCGGTTTCCTGCAATTCTGCCCCGCTTTCAAGTCCTCTTGGCAGCCTTACTTCAGTCTATTTTTGGGCGATAGCTGTCATTTATAACTCTGCAGGTTTGTGAATTACAGTGCCCCTGAGCTCCTTTCTTCAACTCGCTTTCTTGTGACCTGGCCGCAACACCGCAGGATGGCTTCAGGCCCTAATCTGGTTCCGGCCCGGCATGCTGAGCCTTTGGTTAATTCCTCTTCCTGGTGGGAAATGAGAGTTAAATTTGCCCGTCCAGACACCTCCAGCTAGCCTCTCATTGGTTCTCGCTATTCCTGTTCATCTTCCGCAGAAATTGCAAACTGGGCCAAACAGGAGGTTAAAGGGACTGACTCTCCAAATGGGGAGAGTGTTAGTAAAGCGTCTGGAATGTTGCACCCGAGTACCAGGGGAGGAAAACTGAGACATATTTGAACACGTCTCCCGATCACATGGTTGATCATACTCTAGGTTCCACATGCATGTTTTAGCTGAAGGAAGAATACCTTAAACCTGGGTAGTTGAAACCCGTGGAATGGGTACCATGCAATATGACTTCAAAGGGTCTTCATTTGCTCACCGAACCTCTCCAATCCTATCACTGCTGCGTTTATGCCCCTGTACACATGCTTGATTCTCTTTCGGAGACATAGCAATCCATAGGTTTTAAGATACTTACTAGTCAGGTACATTCTTAGGCGTTTAATATGGGGTGTTGAGTCCATTTCGTTGAGCAAGGAGTAGCTCTTGTCTATTCCATATTTGGCTTAAGGAACTTTATCTGTGCTCATTTCAATCTCTGGTTTTATGCAGCACCCCAACTCACCTTTACCCTTAAGCAAGAATAAGTTGGTTTTCTAAATTTGATTCTCTGTTCTGTTCTGTAATTCAGTTCCTGTGTAGCCAAGATTCCATTCCGTGTATTACTGATATCTTATGATGTTTCTTTTTCTGTGTGACTTATTTCAGTTAGAATCATCATACCTGAATCCAGTCATTGTGCTGCTAAGGGCCTGATGACACAGATTTCATTGCTGAGTGATATTGCTTTGTAAGTAAATACCACAACTTCTTTATCCATTTTTCACTTTCTTCGATGTTGAACTTGTACTGTAAACGAGGTTCTTGTAAACAGAGCCGTTCCAAACTTTGGGGTGGCTGTGTCTTTTTGATTTTAATTTCCCTAAGCTATAGGACCATAAGTGGAAGTGCCCTAGGTTCTGTTGCTTTGTTTTTTAGATGTTTCAGGAAACACCATACACTTCTCCCGAGTGATTGTTGGCAATTTACATCCCGCCCATCAGCATAACAAGGCTCCCAGTTCTCCATGGCCTGTCCTGCCTTTCTGGATTTTACACTTTTTTCAGATGGCCCTTTTGACCGGGGGGAAGTGAGACTTCATTGTAGTGCAGATTTCCTTTGCAAGCTTGCTTGGTTGGCCAAAAAGAGCGTATGCCTTTTTTCCTGAATATATTCAGGAAAAAACGCATACGCCCTTTTTGGCCAAGTGCATCATTGTGGACGTTCTGCCTCTTTTCCTATGCTTTCAATGCAATTCCAGTCTACCTCCTGAAATCGGTTTCCTGCAATTCTGCCCCGCTTTCAAGTCCTCTTGGCAGCCTTACTTCAGTCTATTTTTGGACGATAGCTGTCATTTATAACTCTGCAGGTTTGTGAATTACAGTGCCCCTGAGCTCCTTTCTTCAACTCGCTTTCTTTTGAGCTGGCCGCAACACCGCAGGATGGCTTCAGGCCCTAATCTGGTTCCGGTACGGCACGCTGAGCCTTTGGTTATTTCCTCTTCCTGGTGGGAAATGAGAGTTAAATTTGCCCGTCCAGACACCTCCAGCTAGCCTCTCATTGGTTCTCGCTATTCCTGTTCATCTTCCGCAGAAATTGCAAACTGGGCCAAACAGGAGGTTAAAGGCCCTGACTGTCCAAGTGGGGAGAGTGTTAGTAAAGCGTCTGGAATGTTGCACCCGAGTACCAGGGGACGAAAACTGAGACATATTTGAACACATCTCCCGTTCACATGGTTGATCATACTTGGGTTCCACATGCATGTTTTAGCTGAAGGAAGAATACCTTAAACCTGGAGAGTTGAGACCCGTGTAATGGGTACCATGCAATATGACTTCAAAGGGTCTTCATTTGCTCACCGAACCTCTCCAATCCTATCACTGCTGCGTTTATGCCCCTGTACACATGCTTGATTCTCTTTCGGAGACATAGCAATCCATAGGTTTTAAGATACTTACTAGTCAGGTACATTCTTAGGCGTTTAATATGCGGTGTTGAGTCCATTTCGTTGAGCAAGGAGTAGCTCTTGTCTATTCCATATTTGACTTAAGGAACTTTATCTGTGCTCATTTCAATCTCTGGTTTTATGCAGCACCCCAACTCACCTTTACCCTTAAGCAAGCATAAGTTGGTTTTCCAAATTTGAGACCCTGTTCTGTTCTGTAATTCAGTTCCTGTGTAGCCAAGTTTACATTCCGTGTATTACTGATATCTTATGATGTTTCTTTTTCTGTGTGACTTATTTCAGTTAGAATCATCATACCTGAATCCACTCATTGTGATGCTAAGGGCCTGATGACATAGATTTCATTGCTGAGTGATATTGCTTTGTAAGTAAATACCACAACTTCTTTATCCATTTTTCACTTTCTGTGATGTTGAACTTGTACTGTAAACGAGGTTCTTGTAAACAGAGGCGTCCCAAACTTTGGGGTGGCTGTGTCTTTTTGATTTTAAATTCCCTAAGCTATAGGACCATAAGTGGCAGTGCCCTAGGCTCTGTTGCTTTGTTTTTTAGATGTTTCAGGAAACACCTAACACTTCTCCCCAGTGTCTGTTGGCAATTTACATCCCGCCCATCAGCATAACAAGGCTCCCAGTTCTCCATGGCCTGTCCTGCCTTTCTGGATTTTACACTTTTTTCAGATGGCCCTTTTGACCGGGGGGAAGTGAGACTTCATTGTAGTGCAGATTTCCTTTGCAAGCTTGCTTGGTTGGCCAAAAAGGGCGTATGCGTTTTTTCCTGAATATATTCAGGAAAAAACGCATACGCCCTTTTTGGCCAAGTGCATCATTGTGGACGTTCTGCCTCTTTTCCTATGCTTTCAATGCAATTCCAGTCTACCTCCTGAAATCGGTTTCCTGCAATTCTGCCCCGCTTTCAAGTCCTCTTGGCAGCCTTACTTCAGTCTATTTTTGGACGATAGCTGTCATTTATAACTCTGCAGGTTTGTGAATTACAGTGCCCCTGAGCTCCTTTCTTCAACTCGCTTTCTTGTGACCTGGCCGCAACACCGCTGGATGGCTTCAGGTCCTAATCTGGTTCCGGTACGGCACACTGAGCCTTTGGTTATTTCCTCTTCCTGGTGGGAAATTAGAGTTAAATTTGCCCGTCCAGACACCTCCAGCTAGCCTCTCATTGGTTCTCGCTATTCCTGTTCATCTTCCGCAGAAATTGCAAACTGTGCCAAACAGGAGGTTAAAGGCGCTGACTCTCCAAGTGGGGAGAGTGTTAGTAAAGCGTCTGGAATGTTGCACCCGAGTACCAGGGTACGAAAACTGAGACATATTTAAACACGTCTCCCGATCACATGGTTGATCATACTCTGGGTTCCACATGCATGTTTTAGCTGAAGGAAGAATACCTAAAACCTGGGTAGTTGAAACCCGTGGAATGGGTACCATGCAATATGACTTCAAAGGGTCTTCATTTGCTCACCGAACCTCTCCAATCCTATCACTGCTGCGTTTATGCCCCTGTACACATGCTTGATTCTGTTTCGGAGACATAGCAATCCATAGGTTTTAAGATACTTACTAGTCAGGTACATTCTTAGGCGTTTAATATGCGGTGTTGAGTCCATTTGGTTGAGCAAGGAGTAGCTCTTGTCTATTCCATATTTGGCTTAAGGAACTTTATCTGTGCTCATTTCAATCTCTGGTTTTATGCAGCACCCCAACTCACCTTTCCCCTTAAGCAAGCATAAGTTGGTTTTCTAAATTTGAGACCCTGTTCTGTTCTGTAATTCAGTTCCTGTGTAGCCAAGTTTACATTCCGTGTATTACTGATATCTTATGATGTTTCTTTTTCTGTGTGACTTATTTCAGTTAGAATCATCGTACCTGAATCTACTCATTATGCTGCTACGGGCCTGATGACATAGATTTCATTGCTGAGTGATACTGCATTGTACGTAAGTACCACAAGTTCTTTATCCATTTTTCACTTTCTGCGATGTTGAACTTGTACTGTAAACGAGGTTCTTGTAAACAGAGCCGTTCCAAACTTTGGGGTGGCTGTGTCTTTTTGATTTTAATTTCCCTAAGCTATAGGACCATAAGTGGAAGTGCCCTAGGCTCTGTTGCATTGTTTTTTAGATGTTTCAGGAAACACCATACACTTCTCCGGAGTGTCTGTTGGGAATTTACATCCCGCCCATCAGCATAACAAGGCTCCCAGTTCTCAATGGCCTGTTGCCTTTCTGGATTTTACACTTTTTTCAGACGTCCCTTTTGACCGGGGGGAAGTGAGACTTCATTGTAGTGCAGATTTCCTTTGCAAGCTTGCTTGGTTGGCCAAAAAGGGCGTATGCGTTTTTTCCTGAATATATTCAGGAAAAAACGCATACGCCCTTTTTGGCCAAGTGCATCATTGTGGACGTTCTGCCTCTTTTCCTATGCTTTCAATGCAATTCCAGTCTACCTCCTGAAATCGGTTTCCTGCAATTCTGCCCCGCTTTCAAGTCCTCTTGGCAGCCTTAATTCAGTATATTTTTGGACGATAGCTGTCATTTATAACTCTGCAGGTGTGTGAATTACAGTGCCCCTGAGCTCCTTTCTTCAACTCGCTTTCTTGTGACCTGGCCGCAACACCGCAGGATGTCTTCAGGCCCTAATCTTGTTCCGGCCCGGCATGCTGAGCCTTTGGTTAATTCCTCTTCCTGGTGGGAAATGAGAGTTAAATTTGCCCGTTCAGACACCTCCAGCTAGTCTCTCATTGGTTCTCGCTATTCCTGTTCATCTTCCGCAGAAATTGCAAACTGGGCCAAACAGGAGGTTAAAGGGACTGACTCTCCAAGTCGGGAGAGTGTTAGTAAAGCGTCTGGAATGTTGCACCCGAGTACCAGGGGAGGAAAACTGAGACATATTTAAACACGTCTCCCGTTCACATGGTTGATCATACTCTGGGTTCCACATGCATGTTTTAGCTGAAGGAAGAATACCTTAAACCTGGAGAGTTGAGACCCGTGGAATGGGAACCATGCAATATGACTTCAAAGGGTCTTCATTTGCTCACCAAACCTCTCCAATCCTATCACTGCTGCGTTTATGCCCCTGTACACATGCTTGATTCTCTTTTGGAGACATAGCAATCCATAGGTTTTAAGATACTTACTAGTCAGGTACATTCTTAGGCGTTTAATATGCGGTGTTGAGTCCATTTCGTTGAGCAAGGAGTAGCTCTTGTCTATTCCATATTTGGCTTAAGGAACTTTATCTGTGCTCATTTCAATCTCTGGTTTTATGCAGCACCCCAACTCACCTTTCCCCTTAAGCAAGCATAAGTTGGTTTTCTAAATTTGAGACCCTATTCTGTTTTGGAATGCAGTTCCTGTGTAGCCAAGTTTACATTCCGTGTATTAGTGATATCTTATGATGTTTCTTTTTCTGTGTGACTTATTTCAGTTAGAATCATCGTACCTGAATCCACTCATTATGCTGCTATGTGCCTGATGACATAGATTTCATTGCTGAGTCATACTGCATTGTACGTAAGTACCACAAGTTATTTATCCATTTTTCACTTTCTGTGATATTGAACTTGTACGGTAAACGAGGTTCTTGTAAACGGAGGCGTCCCAAACTTTGGGGTGGCTGTGTCTTTTTTATTTTAATTTCCCTAAGCTATAGGACCATAAGTGGAAGTGCCCTAGGCTCTGTTGCTTTGTTTTTTAGATGTTTCAGGAAACACCATACACTTCTCCCGAGTGGTTGTTGGCAATTAACATCCCGCCCATCAGCATAACAAGGCTCCCAGTTCTCCATGGCCTGTCCTGCCTTTCTGGATTTTACACTTTTTTCAGATGGCCCTTTTGACCGGGGGGAAGTGAGACTTCATTGTAGTGCAGATTTCCTTTGCAAGCTTGCTTGGTTGGCCAAAAAGGGCGTATGCGTTTTTCCTGAATATATTCAGGAAAAAACGCATACGCCCTTTTTGGCCAAGTGCATCATTGTGGACGTTCTGCCTCTTTTCCTATGCTTTCAATGCAATTCCAGTCTACCTCCTGAAATCGGTTTCCTGCAATTCTGCCCCGCTTTCAAGTCCTCTTGGCAGCCTTACTTCAGTCTATTTTTGGACGATAGCTGTCATTAATAACTCTGCAGGTTTGTGCATTACAGTGCCCCTGAGTTCCTTTCTTCAACTCGGTTTCTTTTGAGCTGGCCGCAACACCGCAGGATGGCTTCAGGCCCTAATCTGGTTCCGGTACGGCACGCTGAGCCTTTGGTTATTTCCTCTTCCTGTTGGGAAATGAGAGTTAAATTTGCCCGTCCAGACACCTCCAGCTAGCCTCTCATTGGTTCTCGCTATTCCTGTTCATCTTCCGCAGAAATTGCAAACTGGGCCAAACAGGAGGTTAAAGGCGCTGACTCTCCAAGTGGGGAGAGTGTTAGTAAAGCGTCTGGAATGTTGCACCTGAGTACCAGGGGAGGAAAACTGAGACATATTTGAACACGTCTCCCGATCACATGGTTGATCATACTCTGGGTTCCACATGCATATTTTAGCTGAAGGAGGAATACCTAAAACCTGGGTAGTTGAAACCCGTGTAATGGGTACCATGCAATATGACTTCAAAGGGTCTTCATTTGCTCACCGAACCTCTCCAATCCTATCACTGCTGCGTTTATGCCCCTGTACACATGCTTGATTCTCTTTCGGAGACATAGCAATCCATAGGTTTTAAGATACTTACTAGTCAGGTACATTCTTAGGCCTTTAATATGCGGTGTTGAGTCCATTTCGTTGAGCAAGGAGTAGCTCTTGTCTATTCCATATTTGGCTTAAGGAACTTTATCTGTGCTCATTTCAATCTCTGGTTTTATGCAGCAACCCAACTCACCTTTCCCCTTAAGCAAGCATAAGTTGGTTTCCTAAATTTGAGAACCTGTTCTGTTTTGGAATTCAGTTCCTGTGTAGCCAAGTTTACATTCCGTGTATTAGTGATATCTTATGATGTTTCTTTTTCTGTGTGACTTATTTCAGTTAGAATCATCGTACCTGAATCTACTCATTATGCTGCTACGGGCCTGATGACATAGATTTCATTGCTGAGTGATATTGCTTTGTAAGTAAATACCACAACTTCTTTATCCATTTTTCAATTTCTGCGATGTTGAACTTGTACTGTAAACGAGGTTCTTGTAAACAGAGCCGTTCGAAACTTTGGGGTGGCTGTGTCTTTTTGATTTTAAATTCCCTAAGCTATAGGACCATAAGTGGAAGTGCCCTAGGCTCTGTTGCTTTGTTTTTTAGATGTTTCAGGAAACACCATACACTTCTCCCGAGTGATTGTTCGCAATTTACATCCCGCCCTTCTGCATAACAAGGCTCCCAGTTCTCCATGGCCTGTCCTGCCTTTCTGGATTTTACACTTTTTTCAGATGGCCCTTTTGACCGGGGGGAAGTGAGACTTCATTGTAGTGCAGATTTCCTTTGCAAGCTTGCTTGGTTGGCCAAAAAGAGCGTATGCGTTTTTTCCTGAATATATTCAGGAAAAAACGCATACGCCCTTTTTGGCCAAGTGCATCATTGTGGACGTTCTGCCTCTTTTCCTATGCTTTCAATGCAATTCCAGTCTACCTCCTGAAATCGGTTTCCTGCAATTCTGCCCCGCTTTCAAGTCCTCTTGGCAGCCTTACTTCAGTCTATTTTTGGACGATAGCTGTCATTTATAACTCTGCAGGTTTGTGAATTACAGTGCCCCTGAGCTCCTTTCTTCAACTCGCTTTCTTTTGAGCTGGCCGCAACACCGCAGGATGGCTTCAGGCCCTAATCTGGTTCTGGCATGGCACGCTGAGCCTTTGGTTATTTCCTCTTCCTGGTGGGAAATGAGAGTTAAATTTACCCGTCCAGACACCTCCAGCTAGTCTGTCATTGGTTCTCGCTATTCCTGTTCATCTTCCGCAGAAATTGCAAACTGGGCCAAACAGGAGGTTAAAGGGACTGACTCTCCAAGTCGGGAGAGTGTTAGTAAAGCGTCTGGAATGTTGCACCCGAGTACCAGGGTACGAAAACTGAGACATATTTGAACACGTCTCCCTATCAGATGGTTGATCATACTCTAGGTTCCACATGCATGTTTTAGCTGAAGGAAGAATAACTTAAACCTGGGTAGTTGAAACCCGTGGAATGGGTACCATGCAATATGACTTCAAAGGGTCTTCATTTGCTCACCGAACCTCTCCAATCCTATCACTGCTGCGTTTATGCCCCTGTACATATGCTTGATTCTCTTTTGGAGACATAGCAATCCATAGGTTTTAAGATACTTACAAATCAGGTATATTCTTAGGCGTTTAACATGCGGTGTTGAGTCCATTTCGTTGAGCAAGGAGTAGCTCTTGTCTATTCCATATTTGGCTTAAGGAACTTTATCTGTGCTCATTTCAATCTCTGGTTTTATGCAGCACCCCAACTCACCTTTACCCTTAAGCAAGCATAAGTTGTTTTTCTAAATTTGAGTCCCTGTTCTGTTCTGTAATTCAGTTCCTGTGTAGCCAAGTTTACATTCCGTGTATTACTGATATCTTATGATGTTTCTTTTTCTGTGTGACTTACTTCAGTTAGAATCATCATACCTGAATCCACTCATTGTGCTGCTAAGGACCTGATGACACAGATTTCATTGCTGAGTGATATTGCTTTGTAAGTAAATACCACAACTTCTTTATCCATTTTTCACTTTCTGCGATGTTGAACTTGTACTGTAAACGAGGTTCTTGTAAACAGAGGCGTCCCAAACTTTGGGGTGGCTGTCTCTTTTTGATTTTAATTTCCCTAAGCTATAGGACCATAAGTGGAAGTGCCCTAGGCTCTGTTGCTTTGTTTTTTAGATGTTTCAGGAAACACCATACACTTCTCCAGAGTGTCTGTTGGCAATTTACATCCCGCCCATCAGCATAACAAGGCTCCCAGTTCTCCATGGCCTGTCCTGCCTTTCTGGATTTTACACTTTTTTCAGATGGCCCTTTTGACCGGGGGGGAAGTGAGACTTCATTGTAGTGCAGATTTCCTTTGCAAGCTTGCTTGGTTGGCCAAAAAGGGCGTATGCGTTTTTTCCTGAATATATTCAGGAAAAAACGCATACGCCCTTTTTGGCCAAGTGCATCATTGTGGACGTTCTGCCTCTTTTCCTATGCTTTCAATGCAATTCCAGTCTACCTCCTGAAATCGGTTTCCTGCAATTCTGCCCCGCTTTCAAGTCCTCTTGGCAGCCTTACTTCAGTCTATTTTTGGACGATAGCTGTCATTTATAACTCTGCAGGTTTGTGAATTACAGTGCCCCTGAGCTCCTTTCTTCAACTCGCTTTCTTGTGACCTGGCCGCAACACCGCAGGATGGCTTCAGGCCCTAATCTGGTTCCAGCCCGGCATGCTGAGCCTTTGGTTAATTCCTCTTCCTGGTGGGAAATGAGAGTTAAATTTGCCCGTCCAGACACCTCCAGCTAGCCTCTCATTGGTTCTCGCTATTCCTGTTCATCTTCTGCAGAAATTGCAAACTGGGCCAAACAGGAGGTTAAAGGCGCTGACTCTCCAAGTGGGGAGAGTGTTAGTAAAGCGTCTGGAATGTTGCACCCGAGTACCAGGGGAGGAAAACTGAGACATATTTGAACAAGTCTCCCGATCACATGGTTGATCATACTCTGGGTTCCACATGCATGTTTTAGCTGAAGGAAGAATACCTAAAACCTGGGTAGTTGAAACCCGTGGAATGGGTACCATGCAATATGACTTCAAAGGGTCTTCATTTGCTCACCGAACCTCTCCAATCCTATCACTGCTGCGTTTATGCCCCTGTACACATGCTTGATTCTCTTTCGGAGACATAGCAATCCATAGGTTTTAAGATACTTACTAGTCAGGTACATTCTTAGGCGTTTAATATGCGGTGTTGAGTCCATTTCGTTGAGCAAGGAGTAGCTCTTTTCTATTCCATATTTGGCTTAAGGAACTTTATCTGTGCTCATTTCAATCTCTGGTTTTATGCAGCACCCCAACTCACCTTTCCCCTTAAGCAAGCATAAGTTGGTTTTCTAAATTTGAGAACCTGTTCTGTTTTGG
This sequence comes from Delphinus delphis, assembly GCF_949987515.2. Lineage (NCBI taxonomy): Eukaryota > Metazoa > Chordata > Mammalia > Artiodactyla > Delphinidae > Delphinus > Delphinus delphis. The sequence continues at coordinate 557,032 of NW_027192687.1, read as the reverse complement.
AATTCAGTTCCTGTGTAGCCAAGTTTACATTCCGTGTATTAGTGATATCTTATGATGTTTCTTTTTCTGTGTGACTTATTTCAGTTAGAATCATCGTACCTGAATCTACTCATTATGCTGCTACGGGCCTGATGACATAGATTTCATTGCTGAGTGATACTGCATTGTACGTAAGTACCACAAGTTCTTTATCCATTTTTCACTTTCTGCGATGTTGAACTTGTACTGTAAACGAGGTTCTTGTAAACAGAGCCGTTCCAAACTTTGGGGTGGCTGTGTCTTTTTGATTTTAATTTCCCTAAGCTATAGGACCATAAGTGGAAGTGCCCTAGGCTCTGTTGCTTTGTTTTTTAGATGTTTCAGGAAACACCATACACTTCTCCCGAGTGTCTGTTGGCAATTTACATCCCGCCCATCAGCATAACAAGGCTCCCAGTTCTCAATGGCCTGTTGCCTTTCTGGATTTTACACTTTTTTCAGATGGCCCTTTTGACCGGGGGGAAGTGAGACTTCATTGTAGTGCAGATTTCCTTTGCAAGCTTGCTTGGTTGGCCAAAAAGGGCGTATGCGTTTTTTCCTGAATATATTCAGGAAAAAATGCATACGCCCTTTTTGTCCAAGTGCATCATTGTGGACGTTCTGCCTCTTTTCCTATGCTTTCAATGCAATTCCAGTCTACCTCCTGAAATCGGTTTCCTGCAATTCTGCCCCGCTTTCAAGTCCTCTTGGCAGCCTTACTTCAGTCTATTTTTGGACGATAGCTGTCATTTATAACTCTGCAGGTTTGTGAATTACAGTGCCCCTGAGCTCCTTTCTTCAACTCGCTTTCTTGTGACCTGGCCGCAACACCGCAGGATGGCTTCAGGCCCTAATCTGGTTCTGGCCCGGCACGCTGAGCCTTTGGTTAATTCCTCTTCCTGGTAGGAAATAAGAGTTAAATTTGCGCGTTCAGACACCTCCAGCTAGTCTCTCATTGGTTCTCGCTATTCCTGTTCATCTTCCGCAGAAATTGCAAACTGGGCCAAACAGGAGGTTAAAGGGACTGACTCTCCAAGTCGGGAGAGTGTTAGTAAAGCGTCTGGAATGTTGCACCCGAGTACCAGGGGAGGAAAACTGAGACATATTTGAACACGTCTCCCGTTCACATGGTTGATCATACTTGGGTTCCACATGCATGTTTTAGCTGAAGGAAGAATACCTTAAACCTGGAGAGTTAAGACCCGTGTAATGGGTACCATGCAATATGACTTCAAAGGGTCTTCATTTGCTCACCGAACCTCTCCAATCCTATCACTGCTGCGTTTATGCCCCTGTACACATGCTTGATTCTCTTTCGGAGACATAGCAATCCATAGGTTTTAAGATACTTACTAGTCAGGTACATTCTTAGGCGTTTAATATGCGGTGTTGAGTCCATTTCGTTGAGCAAGGAGTAGCTCTTGTCTATTCCATATTTGACTTAAGGAACTTTATCTGTGCTCATTTCAATCTCTGGTTTTATGCAGCACCCCAACTCACCTTTACCCTTAAGCAAGCATAAGTTGGTTTTCTAAATTTGAGACCCTGTTCTGTTCTGTAATTCAGTTCCTGTGTAGCCAAGTTTACATTCCGTGTATTACTGATATCTTATGATGTTTCTTTTTCTGTGTGACTTACTTCAGTTAGAATCATCATACCTGAATCCACTCATTGTGCTGCTAAGGGCCTGATGACACAGATTTCATTGCTGAGTGATATTGCTTTGTAAGTAAATACCACAACTTCTTTATCCATTTTTCACTTTCTGCGATGTTGAACTTGTACTGTAAACGAGGTTCTTGTAAACAGAGCCGTTCCAAACTTTGGGGTGGCTGTGTCTTTTTGATTTTAATTTCCCTAAGCTATAGGACCATAAGTGGAAGTGCCCTAGGCTCTGTTGCTTTGTTTTTTAGATGTTTCAGGAAACACCATACACTTCTCCCGAGTGGTTGTTGGCAATTTACATCCCGCCCATCAGCATAACAAGGCTCCCAGTTCTCCATGGCCTGTCCTGCCTTTCTGGATTTTACACTTTTTTCAGATGGCCCTTTTGACCGGGGGGAAGTGAGACTTCATTGTAGTGCAGATTTCCTTTGCAAGCTTGCTTGGTTGGCCAAAAAGGGCGTATGCGTTTTTTCCTGAATATATTCAGGAAAAAACGCATACGCCCTTTTCGGCCAAGTGCATCATTGTGGACGTTCTGCCTCTTTTCCTATGCTTTCAATGCAATTCCAGTCTACCTCCTGAAATCGGTTTCCTGCAATTCTGCCCCGCTTTCAAGTCCTCTTGGCAGCCTTACTTCAGTCTATTTTTGGACGATAGCTGTCATTTATAACTCTGCAGGTTTGTGAATTACAGTGCCCCTGAGCTCCTTTCTTCAACTCGCTTTCTTGTGACCTGGCCGCAACACCGCAGGATGGCTTCAGGCCCTAATCTGGTTCTGGCCCGGCATGCTGAGCCTTTGGTTAATTCCTCTTCCTGGTAGGAAATAAGAGTTAAATTTGCGCGTTCAGACACCTCCAGCTAGTCTCTCATTGGTTCTCGCTATTCCTGTTCATCTTCCGCAGAAATTGCAAACTGGGCCAAACAGGAGGTTAAAGGGACTGACTCTCCAAGTCGGGAGAGTGTTAGTAAAGCGTCTGGAATGTTGCACCCGAGTACCAGGGGAGGAAAACTGAGACATATTTGAACACGTCTCCCGTTCACATGGTTGATCATACTTGGGTTCCACATGCATGTTTTAGCTGAAGGAAGAATACCTTAAACCTGGAGAGTTGAGACCCGTGTAATGGGTACCATGCAATATGACTTCAAAGGGTCTTCATTTGCTCACCGAACCTCTCCAATCCTATCACTGCTGCGTTTATGCCCCTGTACACATGCTTGATTCTCTTTCGGAGACATAGCAATCCATAGGTTTTAAGATACTTACTAGTCAGGTACATTCTTAGGCGTTTAATATGCGGTGTTGAGTCCATTTCGTTGAGCAAGGAGTAGCTCTTGTCTATTCCATATTTGACTTAAGGAACTTTATCTGTGCTCATTTCAATCTCTGGTTTTATGCAGCACCCCAACTCACCTTTCCCCTTAAGCAAGCATAAGTTGGTTTTCTAAATTTGAGACCCTGTTCTGTTCTGTAATTCAGTTCCTGTGTAGCCAAGTTTACATTCCGTGTATTACTGATATCTTATGATGTTTCTTTTTCTGTGTGACTTATTTCAGTTAGAATCATCATACCTGAATCCACTCATTGTGATGCTAAGGGCCTGATGACATAGATTTCATTGCTGAGTGATATTGCTTTGTAAGTAAATACCACAACTTCTTTATCCATTTTTCACTTTCTGCGATGTTGAACTTGTACTGTAAACGAGGTTCTTGTAAACAGAGGCGTCCCAAACTTTGGGGTGGCTGTGTCTTTTTGATTTTAATTTCCCTAAGCTATAGGACCATAAGTGGCAGTGCCCTAGGCTCTGTTGCTTTGTTTTTTAGATGTTTCAGGAAACACCATACACTTCTCCCGAGTGTCTGTTGGCAATTTACATCCCGCCCATCAGCATAAAAAGGCTCCCAGTTCTCCATGGCCTGTCCTGCCTTTCTGGATTTTACACTTTTTTCAGATGGCCCTTTTGACCGGGGGGAAGTGAGACTTCATTGTAGTGCAGATTTCCTTTGCAAGCTTGCTTGGTTGGCCAAAAAGGGCGTATGCGTTTTTTCCTGAATATATTCAGGAAAAAACGCATACGCCCTTTTTGGCCAAGTGCATCATTGTGGACGTTCTGCCTCTTTTCCTATGCTTTCAATGCAATTCCAGTCTACCTCCTGAAATCGGTTTCCTGCAATTCTGCCCCGCTTTCAAGTCCTCTTGGCAGCCTTACTTCAGTCTATTTTTGGGCGATAGCTGTCATTTATAACTCTGCAGGTTTGTGAATTACAGTGCCCCTGAGCTCCTTTCTTCAACTCGCTTTCTTGTGACCTGGCCGCAACACCGCAGGATGGCTTCAGGCCCTAATCTGGTTCCGGCCCGGCATGCTGAGCCTTTGGTTAATTCCTCTTCCTGGTGGGAAATGAGAGTTAAATTTGCCCGTCCAGACACCTCCAGCTAGCCTCTCATTGGTTCTCGCTATTCCTGTTCATCTTCCGCAGAAATTGCAAACTGGGCCAAACAGGAGGTTAAAGGGACTGACTCTCCAAATGGGGAGAGTGTTAGTAAAGCGTCTGGAATGTTGCACCCGAGTACCAGGGGAGGAAAACTGAGACATATTTGAACACGTCTCCCGATCACATGGTTGATCATACTCTAGGTTCCACATGCATGTTTTAGCTGAAGGAAGAATACCTTAAACCTGGGTAGTTGAAACCCGTGGAATGGGTACCATGCAATATGACTTCAAAGGGTCTTCATTTGCTCACCGAACCTCTCCAATCCTATCACTGCTGCGTTTATGCCCCTGTACACATGCTTGATTCTCTTTCGGAGACATAGCAATCCATAGGTTTTAAGATACTTACTAGTCAGGTACATTCTTAGGCGTTTAATATGGGGTGTTGAGTCCATTTCGTTGAGCAAGGAGTAGCTCTTGTCTATTCCATATTTGGCTTAAGGAACTTTATCTGTGCTCATTTCAATCTCTGGTTTTATGCAGCACCCCAACTCACCTTTACCCTTAAGCAAGAATAAGTTGGTTTTCTAAATTTGATTCTCTGTTCTGTTCTGTAATTCAGTTCCTGTGTAGCCAAGATTCCATTCCGTGTATTACTGATATCTTATGATGTTTCTTTTTCTGTGTGACTTATTTCAGTTAGAATCATCATACCTGAATCCAGTCATTGTGCTGCTAAGGGCCTGATGACACAGATTTCATTGCTGAGTGATATTGCTTTGTAAGTAAATACCACAACTTCTTTATCCATTTTTCACTTTCTTCGATGTTGAACTTGTACTGTAAACGAGGTTCTTGTAAACAGAGCCGTTCCAAACTTTGGGGTGGCTGTGTCTTTTTGATTTTAATTTCCCTAAGCTATAGGACCATAAGTGGAAGTGCCCTAGGTTCTGTTGCTTTGTTTTTTAGATGTTTCAGGAAACACCATACACTTCTCCCGAGTGATTGTTGGCAATTTACATCCCGCCCATCAGCATAACAAGGCTCCCAGTTCTCCATGGCCTGTCCTGCCTTTCTGGATTTTACACTTTTTTCAGATGGCCCTTTTGACCGGGGGGAAGTGAGACTTCATTGTAGTGCAGATTTCCTTTGCAAGCTTGCTTGGTTGGCCAAAAAGAGCGTATGCCTTTTTTCCTGAATATATTCAGGAAAAAACGCATACGCCCTTTTTGGCCAAGTGCATCATTGTGGACGTTCTGCCTCTTTTCCTATGCTTTCAATGCAATTCCAGTCTACCTCCTGAAATCGGTTTCCTGCAATTCTGCCCCGCTTTCAAGTCCTCTTGGCAGCCTTACTTCAGTCTATTTTTGGACGATAGCTGTCATTTATAACTCTGCAGGTTTGTGAATTACAGTGCCCCTGAGCTCCTTTCTTCAACTCGCTTTCTTTTGAGCTGGCCGCAACACCGCAGGATGGCTTCAGGCCCTAATCTGGTTCCGGTACGGCACGCTGAGCCTTTGGTTATTTCCTCTTCCTGGTGGGAAATGAGAGTTAAATTTGCCCGTCCAGACACCTCCAGCTAGCCTCTCATTGGTTCTCGCTATTCCTGTTCATCTTCCGCAGAAATTGCAAACTGGGCCAAACAGGAGGTTAAAGGCCCTGACTGTCCAAGTGGGGAGAGTGTTAGTAAAGCGTCTGGAATGTTGCACCCGAGTACCAGGGGACGAAAACTGAGACATATTTGAACACGTCTCCCGTTCACATGGTTGATCATACTTGGGTTCCACATGCATGTTTTAGCTGAAGGAAGAATACCTTAAACCTGGAGAGTTGAGACCCGTGTAATGGGTACCATGCAATATGACTTCAAAGGGTCTTCATTTGCTCACCGAACCTCTCCAATCCTATCACTGCTGCGTTTATGCCCCTGTACACATGCTTGATTCTCTTTCGGAGACATAGCAATCCATAGGTTTTAAGATACTTACTAGTCAGGTACATTCTTAGGCGTTTAATATGCGGTGTTGAGTCCATTTCGTTGAGCAAGGAGTAGCTCTTGTCTATTCCATATTTGACTTAAGGAACTTTATCTGTGCTCATTTCAATCTCTGGTTTTATGCAGCACCCCAACTCACCTTTACCCTTAAGCAAGCATAAGTTGGTTTTCCAAATTTGAGACCCTGTTCTGTTCTGTAATTCAGTTCCTGTGTAGCCAAGTTTACATTCCGTGTATTACTGATATCTTATGATGTTTCTTTTTCTGTGTGACTTATTTCAGTTAGAATCATCATACCTGAATCCACTCATTGTGATGCTAAGGGCCTGATGACATAGATTTCATTGCTGAGTGATATTGCTTTGTAAGTAAATACCACAACTTCTTTATCCATTTTTCACTTTCTGTGATGTTGAACTTGTACTGTAAACGAGGTTCTTGTAAACAGAGGCGTCCCAAACTTTGGGGTGGCTGTGTCTTTTTGATTTTAAATTCCCTAAGCTATAGGACCATAAGTGGCAGTGCCCTAGGCTCTGTTGCTTTGTTTTTTAGATGTTTCAGGAAACACCTAACACTTCTCCCCAGTGTCTGTTGGCAATTTACATCCCGCCCATCAGCATAACAAGGCTCCCAGTTCTCCATGGCCTGTCCTGCCTTTCTGGATTTTACACTTTTTTCAGATGGCCCTTTTGACCGGGGGGAAGTGAGACTTCATTGTAGTGCAGATTTCCTTTGCAAGCTTGCTTGGTTGGCCAAAAAGGGCGTATGCGTTTTTTCCTGAATATATTCAGGAAAAAACGCATACGCCCTTTTTGGCCAAGTGCATCATTGTGGACGTTCTGCCTCTTTTCCTATGCTTTCAATGCAATTCCAGTCTACCTCCTGAAATCGGTTTCCTGCAATTCTGCCCCGCTTTCAAGTCCTCTTGGCAGCCTTACTTCAGTCTATTTTTGGGCGATAGCTGTCATTTATAACTCTGCAGGTTTGTGAATTACAGTGCCCCTGAGCTCCTTTCTTCAACTCGCTTTCTTGTGACCTGGCCGCAACACCGCAGGATGGCTTCAGGCCCTAATCTTTTCTGGCCCGGCATGCTGAGCCTTTGGTTAATTCCTCTTCCTGGTAGGAAATAAGAGTTAAATTTGCGCGTTCAGACACCTCCAGCTAGTCTCTCATTGGTTCTCGCTATTCCTGTTCATCTTCCGCAGAAATTGCAAACTGGGCCAAACAGGAGGTTAAAGGGACTGACTCTCCAAGTCGGGAGAGTGTTAGTAAAGCGTCTGGAATGTTGCACCCGAGTACCAGGGGAGGAAAACTGAGACATATTTGAACACGTCTCCCGTTCACATGGTTGATCATACTTGGGTTCCACATGCATGTTTTAGCTGAAGGAAGAATACCTTAAACCTGGAGAGTTGAGACCCGTGTAATGGGTACCATGCAATATGACTTCAAAGGGTCTTCATTTGCTCACCGAACCTCTCCAATCCTATCACTGCTGCGTTTATGCCCCTGTACACATGCTTGATTCTCTTTCGGAGACATAGCAATCCATAGGTTTTAAGATACTTACTAGTCAGGTACATTCTTAGGCGTTTAATATGCGGTGTTGAGTCCATTTCGTTGAGCAAGGAGTAGCTCTTGTCTATTCCATATTTGACTTAAGGAACTTTATCTGTGCTCATTTCAATCTCTGGTTTTATGCAGCACCCCAACTCACCTTTACCCTTAAGCAAGCATAAGTTGGTTTTCTAAATTTGAGACCCTGTTCTGTTCTGTAATTCAGTTCCTGTGTAGCCAAGTTTACATTCCGTGTATTACTGATATCTTATGATGTTTCTTTTTCTGTGTGACTTATTTCAGTTAGAATCATCATACCTGAATCCACTCATTGTGATGCTAAGGGCCTGATGACATAGATTTCATTGCTGAGTGATATTGCTTTGTAAGTAAATACCACAACTTCTTTATCCATTTTTCACTTTCTGCGATGTTGAACTTGTACTGTAAACGAGGTTCTTGTAAACAGAGGCGTCCCAAACTTTGGGGTGGCTGTGTCTTTTTGATTTTAATTTCCCTAAGCTATAGGACCATAAGTGGCAGTGCCCTAGGCTCTGTTGCTTTGTTTTTTAGATGTTTCAGGAAACACCATACACTTCTCCCGAGTGTCTGTTGGCAATTTACATCCCGCCCATCAGCATAAAAAGGCTCCCAGTTCTCCATGGCCTGTCCTGCCTTTCTGGATTTTACACTTTTTTCAGATGGCCCTTTTGACCGGGGGGAAGTGAGACTTCATTGTAGTGCAGATTTCCTTTGCAAGCTTGCTTGGTTGGCCAAAAAGGGCGTATGCGTTTTTTCCTGAATATATTCAGGAAAAAACGCATACGCCCTTTTTGGCCAAGTGCATCATTGTGGACGTTCTGCCTCTTTTCCTATGCTTTCAATGCAATTCCAGTCTACCTCCTGAAATCGGTTTCCTGCAATTCTGCCCCGCTTTCAAGTCCTCTTGGCAGCCTTACTTCAGTCTATTTTTGGGCGATAGCTGTCATTTATAACTCTGCAGGTTTGTGAATTACAGTGCCCCTGAGCTCCTTTCTTCAACTCGCTTTCTTGTGACCTGGCCGCAACACCGCAGGATGGCTTCAGGCCCTAATCTGGTTCCGGCCCGGCATGCTGAGCCTTTGGTTAATTCCTCTTCCTGGTGGGAAATGAGAGTTAAATTTGCCCGTCCAGACACCTCCAGCTAGCCTCTCATTGGTTCTCGCTATTCCTGTTCATCTTCCGCAGAAATTGCAAACTGGGCCAAACAGGAGGTTAAAGGGACTGACTCTCCAAATGGGGAGAGTGTTAGTAAAGCGTCTGGAATGTTGCACCCGAGTACCAGGGTACGAAAACTGAGACATATTTGAACACGTCTCCCGATCACATGGTTGATCATACTCTAGGTTCCACATGCATGTTTTAGCTGAAGGAAGAATACCTTAAACCTGGGTAGTTGAAACCCGTGGAATGGGTACCATGCAATATGACTTCAAAGGGTCTTCATTTGCTCACCGAACCTCTCCAATCCTATCACTGCTGCGTTTATGCCCCTGTACACATGCTTGATTCTCTTTCGGAGACATAGCAATCCATAGGTTTTAAGATACTTACTAGTCAGGTACATTCTTAGGCGTTTAATATGGGGTGTTGAGTCCATTTCGTTGAGCAAGGAGTAGCTCTTGTCTATTCCATATTTGGCTTAAGGAACTTTATCTGTGCTCATTTCAATCTCTGGTTTTATGCAGCACCCCAACTCACCTTTACCCTTAAGCAAGAATAAGTTGGTTTTCTAAATTTGATTCTCTGTTCTGTTCTGTAATTCAGTTCCTGTGTAGCCAAGATTCCATTCCGTGTATTACTGATATCTTATGATGTTTCTTTTTCTGTGTGACTTATTTCAGTTAGAATCATCATACCTGAATCCAGTCATTGTGCTGCTAAGGGCCTGATGACACAGATTTCATTGCTGAGTGATATTGCTTTGTAAGTAAATACCACAACTTCTTTATCCATTTTTCACTTTCTTCGATGTTGAACTTGTACTGTAAACGAGGTTCTTGTAAACAGAGCCGTTCCAAACTTTGGGGTGGCTGTGTCTTTTTGATTTTAATTTCCCTAAGCTATAGGACCATAAGTGGAAGTGCCCTAGGTTCTGTTGCTTTGTTTTTTAGATGTTTCAGGAAACACCATACACTTCTCCCGAGTGATTGTTGGCAATTTACATCCCGCCCATCAGCATAACAAGGCTCCCAGTTCTCCATGGCCTGTCCTGCCTTTCTGGATTTTACACTTTTTTCAGATGGCCCTTTTGACCGGGGGGAAGTGAGACTTCATTGTAGTGCAGATTTCCTTTGCAAGCTTGCTTGGTTGGCCAAAAAGAGCGTATGCCTTTTTTCCTGAATATATTCAGGAAAAAACGCATACGCCCTTTTTGGCCAAGTGCATCATTGTGGACGTTCTGCCTCTTTTCCTATGCTTTCAATGCAATTCCAGTCTACCTCCTGAAATCGGTTTCCTGCAATTCTGCCCCGCTTTCAAGTCCTCTTGGCAGCCTTACTTCAGTCTATTTTTGGACGATAGCTGTCATTTATAACTCTGCAGGTTTGTGAATTACAGTGCCCCTGAGCTCCTTTCTTCAACTCGCTTTCTTTTGAGCTGGCCGCAACACCGCAGGATGGCTTCAGGCCCTAATCTGGTTCCGGTACGGCACGCTGAGCCTTTGGTTATTTCCTCTTCCTGGTGGGAAATGAGAGTTAAATTTGCCCGTCCAGACACCTCCAGCTAGCCTCTCATTGGTTCTCGCTATTCCTGTTCATCTTCCGCAGAAATTGCAAACTGGGCCAAACAGGAGGTTAAAGGCCCTGACTGTCCAAGTGGGGAGAGTGTTAGTAAAGCGTCTGGAATGTTGCACCCGAGTACCAGGGGACGAAAACTGAGACATATTTGAACACGTCTCCCGTTCACATGGTTGATCATACTTGGGTTCCACATGCATGTTTTAGCTGAAGGAAGAATACCTTAAACCTGGAGAGTTGAGACCCGTGTAATGGGTACCATGCAATATGACTTCAAAGGGTCTTCATTTGCTCACCGAACCTCTCCAATCCTATCACTGCTGCGTTTATGCCCCTGTACACATGCTTGATTCTCTTTCGGAGACATAGCAATCCATAGGTTTTAAGATACTTACTAGTCAGGTACATTCTTAGGCGTTTAATATGCGGTGTTGAGTCCATTTCGTTGAGCAAGGAGTAGCTCTTGTCTATTCCATATTTGACTTAAGGAACTTTATCTGTGCTCATTTCAATCTCTGGTTTTATGCAGCACCCCAACTCACCTTTACCCTTAAGCAAGCATAAGTTGGTTTTCCAAATTTGAGACCCTGTTCTGTTCTGTAATTCAGTTCCTGTGTAGCCAAGTTTACATTCCGTGTATTACTGATATCTTATGATGTTTCTTTTTCTGTGTGACTTATTTCAGTTAGAATCATCATACCTGAATCCACTCATTGTGATGCTAAGGGCCTGATGACATAGATTTCATTGCTGAGTGATATTGCTTTGTAAGTAAATACCACAACTTCTTTATCCATTTTTCACTTTCTGTGATGTTGAACTTGTACTGTAAACGAGGTTCTTGTAAACAGAGGCGTCCCAAACTTTGGGGTGGCTGTGTCTTTTTGATTTTAAATTCCCTAAGCTATAGGACCATAAGTGGCAGTGCCCTAGGCTCTGTTGCTTTGTTTTTTAGATGTTTCAGGAAACACCTAACACTTCTCCCCAGTGTCTGTTGGCAATTTACATCCCGCCCATCAGCATAACAAGGCTCCCAGTTCTCCATGGCCTGTCCTGCCTTTCTGGATTTTACACTTTTTTCAGATGGCCCTTTTGACCGGGGGGAAGTGAGACTTCATTGTAGTGCAGATTTCCTTTGCAAGCTTGCTTGGTTGGCCAAAAAGGGCGTATGCGTTTTTTCCTGAATATATTCAGGAAAAAACGCATACGCCCTTTTTGGCCAAGTGCATCATTGTGGACGTTCTGCCTCTTTTCCTATGCTTTCAATGCAATTCCAGTCTACCTCCTGAAATCGGTTTCCTGCAATTCTGCCCCGCTTTCAAGTCCTCTTGGCAGCCTTACTTCAGTCTATTTTTGGACGATAGCTGTCATTTATAACTCTGCAGGTTTGTGAATTACAGTGCCCCTGAGCTCCTTTCTTCAACTCGCTTTCTTGTGACCTGGCCGCAACACCGCTGGATGGCTTCAGGTCCTAATCTGGTTCCGGTACGGCACACTGAGCCTTTGGTTATTTCCTCTTCCTGGTGGGAAATTAGAGTTAAATTTGCCCGTCCAGACACCTCCAGCTAGCCTCTCATTGGTTCTCGCTATTCCTGTTCATCTTCCGCAGAAATTGCAAACTGTGCCAAACAGGAGGTTAAAGGCGCTGACTCTCCAAGTGGGGAGAGTGTTAGTAAAGCGTCTGGAATGTTGCACCCGAGTACCAGGGTACGAAAACTGAGACATATTTAAACACGTCTCCCGATCACATGGTTGATCATACTCTGGGTTCCACATGCATGTTTTAGCTGAAGGAAGAATACCTAAAACCTGGGTAGTTGAAACCCGTGGAATGGGTACCATGCAATATGACTTCAAAGGGTCTTCATTTGCTCACCGAACCTCTCCAATCCTATCACTGCTGCGTTTATGCCCCTGTACACATGCTTGATTCTGTTTCGGAGACATAGCAATCCATAGGTTTTAAGATACTTACTAGTCAGGTACATTCTTAGGCGTTTAATATGCGGTGTTGAGTCCATTTGGTTGAGCAAGGAGTAGCTCTTGTCTATTCCATATTTGGCTTAAGGAACTTTATCTGTGCTCATTTCAATCTCTGGTTTTATGCAGCACCCCAACTCACCTTTCCCCTTAAGCAAGCATAAGTTGGTTTTCTAAATTTGAGACCCTGTTCTGTTCTGTAATTCAGTTCCTGTGTAGCCAAGTTTACATTCCGTGTATTAGTGATATCTTATGATGTTTCTTTTTCTGTGTGACTTATTTCAGTTAGAATCATCGTACCTGAATCCACTCATTATGGTGCTACGGACCTGATGACATAGATTTCATTGCTGAGTGATACTGCATTGTACGTAAGTACCACAAGTTCTTTATCCATTTTTCACTTTCTGTGATGTTGAACTTGTACTGTAAACGAGGTTCTTGTAAACAGAGCCGTTCCAAACTTTGGGGTGGCTGTGTCTTTTTGATTTTAAATTCCCTAAGCTATAGGACCATAAGTGGAAGTGCCCTAGGCTCTGTTGCTTTGTTTTTTAGATGTTTCAGGAAACACCATACACTTCTCCCGAGTGGTTGTTGGCAATTTACATCCCACCCATCAGCATAACAAGGCTCCCAGTTCTCCATGGCCTGTCCTGCCTTTCTGGGTTTTACACTTTTTTCAGATGGCCCTTTTGACCGGGGGGAAGTGAGACTTCATTGTAGTGCAGATTTCCTTTGCAAGCTTGCTTGGTTGGCCAAAAAGGGCGTATGCGTTTTTTCCTGAATATATTCAGGAAAAAACGCATACGCCCTTTTTGGCCAAGTGCATCATTGTGGACGTTCTGCCTCTTTTCCTATGCTTGCAATGCAATTCCAGTCTACCTCCTGAAATCGGTTTCCTGCAATTCTGCCCCGCTTTCAAGTCCTCTTGGCAGCCTTACTTCAGTCTATTTTTGGACGATAGCTGTCATTTATAACTCTGCAGGTTTGTGAATTACAGTGCCCCTGAGCTCCTTTCTTCAACTCGCTTTCTTGTGACCTGGCCGCAACACCGCAGGATGGCTTCAGGCCCTAATCTGGTTCTGGCACGGCACGCTGAGCCTTTGGTTAATTCCTCTTCCTGGTGGGAAATGAGAGTTAAATTTGCCCATCCAGACACCTCCAGCTAGTCTCTCATTGATTCTCGCTATTCCTGTTCATCTTCCGCAGAAATTGCAAACTGGGCCAAACAGGAGGTTAAAGGGACTGACTCTCCAAGTGGGGAGAGTGTTAGTAAAGCGTCTGGAATGTTGCACCCGAGTACCAGGGTACGAAAACTGAGACATATTTGAACACGTCTCCCGATCACATGGTTGATCATACTCTAGGTTCCACATGCATGTTTTAGCTGAAGGAAGAATACCTTAAACCTGGGTAGTTGAAACCCGTGGAATGGGTACCATGCAATATGACTTCAAAGGGTCTTCATTTGCTCACCGAACCTCTCCAATCCTATCACTGCTGCGTTTATGCCCCTGTACACATGCTTGATTCTCTTTCGGAGACATAGCAATCCATAGGTTTTAAGATACTTACTAGTCAGGTACATTCTTAGGCATTTAATATGCGGTGTTGAGTCCATTTCGTTGAGCAAGGAGTAGCTCTTGTCTATTCCATATTTGGCTTAAGGAACTTTATCTGTGCTCATTTCAATCTCTGGTTTTATGCAGCACCCCAACTCACCTTTCCCCTTAAGCAAGCATAAGTTGGTTTTCTAAATTTGAGACCCTGTTCTGTTCTGTAATTCAGTTCCTGTGTAGCCAAGTTTACATTCCGCGTATTACTGATATCTTATGATGTTTCTTTTTCTGTGTGACTTATTTCAGTTAGAATCATCGTACCTGAATCCACTCATTATGCTGCTACGGGCCTGATGACATAGATTTCATTGCTGAGTGATACTGCATTGTACGTAAGTACCACAAGTCCTTTATCCATTTTTCACTTTCTGCGATGTTGAACTTCTACTGTTAATGAGGTTCTTGTAAACAGAGCCGTTTGAAACTTTGGGGTGGCTGTGTCTTTTTGATTTTAAATTCCCTAAGCTATAGGACCATAAGTGGAAGTGCCCTAGGCTCTGTTGCTTTGTTTTTTAGATGTTTCAGGAAACACCATACACTTCTCCCGAGTGTTTGTTGGCAATTTACATCCCGCCCTTCAGCATAACAAGGCTCCCAGTTCTCCATGGCCTGTCCTGCCTTTCTGGATTTTACACTTTTTTCAGATGGCCCTTTTGACCGGGGGGAAGTGAGACTTCATTGTAGTGCAGATTTCCTTTGCAAGCTTGCTTGGTTGGCCAAAAAGGGCGTATGCGTTTTACCCTGAATATATTCAGGAAAAAACGCATACGCCCTTTTTGGCCAAGTGCATCATTGTGGACGTTCTGCCTCTTTTCCTATGCTTTCAATGCAATTCCAGTCTACCTCCTGAAATCGGTTTCCTGCAATTCTGCCCCGCTTTCAAGTCCTCTTGGCAGCCTTACTTCAGTCTATTTTTGGACGATAGCTGTCATTTATAACTCTGCAGGTTTGTGAATTACAGTGCCCCTGAGCTCCTTTCTTCAACTCGCTTTCTTTTGAGCTGGCCGCAACACCGCAGGATGGCTTCAGGCCCTAATCTGGTTCCGGCACGGCACGCTGAGCCTTTGGTTATTTCCTCTTCCTGGTGGGAAATGAGAGTTAAATTTGCCCGTCCAGACACCTCCAGCTAGCCTCTCATTGGTTCTCGCTATTCCTGTTCATCTTCCGCAGAAATTGCAAACTGGGACAAACAGGAGGTTAAAGGCGCTGACTTTCCAAGTGGGGAGAGTGTTAGTAAAGCGTCTGGAATGTTGCACCCGAGTACCAGGGTACGAAAACTGAGACATATTTGAACACGTCTCCCGTTCACATGGTTGATCATACTTGGGTTCCACATGCATGTTTTAGCTGAAGGAAGAATACCTAAAACCTGGGTAGTTGAAACCCGTGGAATGGGTACCATGCAATAAGACTTCAAAGGGTCTTCATTTGCTCACCGAACCTCTCCAATCCTATCACTGCTGCGTTTATGCCCCTGTACACATGCTTGATTCTGTTTCGGAGACATAGCAATCCATAGGTTTTAAGATACTTACTAGTCAGGTACATTCTTAGGCGTTTAATATGCGGTGTTGAGTCCATTTCGTTGAGCAAGGAGTAGCTCTTGTCTATTCCATATTTGGCTTAAGGAACTTTATCTGTGCTCATTTCAATCTCTGGTTTTATGCAGCACCCCAACTCACCTTTCCCCTTAAGCAAGCATAAGTTGGTTTTCTAAATTTGAGACCCTGTTCTGTTCTGTAATTCAGTTCCTGTGTAGCCAAGTTTACATTCCGTGTATTAGTGATATCTTATGATGTTTCTTTTTCTGTGTGACTTATTTCAGTTAGAATCATCGTACCTGAATCCACTCATTATGGTGCTACGGACCTGATGACATAGATTTCATTGCTGAGTGATACTGCATTGTACGTAAGTACCACAAGTTCTTTATCCATTTTTCACTTTCTGTGATGTTGAACTTGTACTGTAAACGAGGTTCTTGTAAACAGAGCCGTTCCAAACTTTGGGGTGGCTGTGTCTTTTTGATTTTAAATTCCCTAAGCTATAGGACCATAAGTGGAAGTGCCCTAGGCTCTGTTGCTTTGTTTTTTAGATGTTTCAGGAAACACCATACACTTCTCCCGAGTGGTTGTTGGCAATTTACATCCCACCCATCAGCATAACAAGGCTCCCAGTTCTCCATGGCCTGTCCTGCCTTTCTGGGTTTTACACTTTTTTCAGATGGCCCTTTTGACCGGGGGGAAGTGAGACTTCATTGTAGTGCAGATTTCCTTTGCAAGCTTGCTTGGTTGGCCAAAAAGGGCGTATGCGTTTTTTCCTGAATATATTCAGGAAAAAACGCATACGCCCTTTTTGGCCAAGTGCATCATTGTGGACGTTCTGCCTCTTTTCCTATGCTTGCAATGCAATTCCAGTCTACCTCCTGAAATCGGTTTCCTGCAATTCTGCCCCGCTTTCAAGTCCTCTTGGCAGCCTTACTTCAGTCTATTTTTGGACGATAGCTGTCATTTATAACTCTGCAGGTTTGTGAATTACAGTGCCCCTGAGCTCCTTTCTTCAACTCGCTTTCTTGTGACCTGGCCGCAACACCGCAGGATGGCTTCAGGCCCTAATCTGGTTCTGGCACGGCACGCTGAGCCTTTGGTTAATTCCTCTTCCTGGTGGGAAATGAGAGTTAAATTTGCCCATCCAGACACCTCCAGCTAGTCTCTCATTGATTCTCGCTATTCCTGTTCATCTTCCGCAGAAATTGCAAACTGGGCCAAACAGGAGGTTAAAGGGACTGACTCTCCAAGTGGGGAGAGTGTTAGTAAAGCGTCTGGAATGTTGCACCCGAGTACCAGGGTACGAAAACTGAGACATATTTGAACACGTCTCCCGATCACATGGTTGATCATACTCTAGGTTCCACATGCATGTTTTAGCTGAAGGAAGAATACCTTAAACCTGGGTAGTTGAAACCCGTGGAATGGGTACCATGCAATATGACTTCAAAGGGTCTTCATTTGCTCACCGAACCTCTCCAATCCTATCACTGCTGCGTTTATGCCCCTGTACACATGCTTGATTCTCTTTCGGAGACATAGCAATCCATAGGTTTTAAGATACTTACTAGTCAGGTACATTCTTAGGCATTTAATATGCGGTGTTGAGTCCATTTCGTTGAGCAAGGAGTAGCTCTTGTCTATTCCATATTTGGCTTAAGGAACTTTATCTGTGCTCATTTCAATCTCTGGTTTTATGCAGCACCCCAACTCACCTTTCCCCTTAAGCAAGCATAAGTTGGTTTTCTAAATTTGAGACCCTGTTCTGTTCTGTAATTCAGTTCCTGTGTAGCCAAGTTTACATTCCGCGTATTACTGATATCTTATGATGTTTCTTTTTCTGTGTGACTTATTTCAGTTAGAATCATCGTACCTGAATCCACTCATTATGCTGCTACGGGCCTGATGACATAGATTTCATTGCTGAGTGATACTGCATTGTACGTAAGTACCACAAGTCCTTTATCCATTTTTCACTTTCTGCGATGTTGAACTTCTACTGTTAATGAGGTTCTTGTAAACAGAGCCGTTTGAAACTTTGGGGTGGCTGTGTCTTTTTGATTTTAAATTCCCTAAGCTATAGGACCATAAGTGGAAGTGCCCTAGGCTCTGTTGCTTTGTTTTTTAGATGTTTCAGGAAACACCATACACTTCTCCCGAGTGTTTGTTGGCAATTTACATCCCGCCCTTCAGCATAACAAGGCTCCCAGTTCTCCATGGCCTGTCCTGCCTTTCTGGATTTTACACTTTTTTCAGATGGCCCTTTTGACCGGGGGGAAGTGAGACTTCATTGTAGTGCAGATTTCCTTTGCAAGCTTGCTTGGTTGGCCAAAAAGGGCGTATGCGTTTTACCCTGAATATATTCAGGAAAAAACGCATACGCCCTTTTTGGCCAAGTGCATCATTGTGGACGTTCTGCCTCTTTTCCTATGCTTTCAATGCAATTCCAGTCTACCTCCTGAAATCGGTTTCCTGCAATTCTGCCCCGCTTTCAAGTCCTCTTGGCAGCCTTACTTCAGTCTATTTTTGGACGATAGCTGTCATTTATAACTCTGCAGGTTTGTGAATTACAGTGCCCCTGAGCTCCTTTCTTCAACTCGCTTTCTTTTGAGCTGGCCGCAACACCGCAGGATGGCTTCAGGCCCTAATCTGGTTCCGGCACGGCACGCTGAGCCTTTGGTTATTTCCTCTTCCTGGTGGGAAATGAGAGTTAAATTTGCCCGTCCAGACACCTCCAGCTAGCCTCTCATTGGTTCTCGCTATTCCTGTTCATCTTCCGCAGAAATTGCAAACTGGGACAAACAGGAGGTTAAAGGCGCTGACTTTCCAAGTGGGGAGAGTGTTAGTAAAGCGTCTGGAATGTTGCACCCGAGTACCAGGGTACGAAAACTGAGACATATTTGAACACGTCTCCCGTTCACATGGTTGATCATACTTGGGTTCCACATGCATGTTTTAGCTGAAGGAAGAATACCTAAAACCTGGGTAGTTGAAACCCGTGGAATGGGTACCATGCAATAAGACTTCAAAGGGTCTTCATTTGCTCACCGAACCTCTCCAATCCTATCACTGCTGCGTTTATGCCCCTGTACACATGCTTGATTCTGTTTCGGAGACATAGCAATCCATAGGTTTTAAGATACTTACTAGTCAGGTACATTCTTAGGCGTTTAATATGCGGTGTTGAGTCCATTTCGTTGAGCAAGGAGTAGCTCTTGTCTATTCCATATTTGGCTTAAGGAACTTTATCTGTGCTCATTTCAATCTCTGGTTTTATGCAGCACCCCAACTCACCTTTCCCCTTAAGCAAGCATAAGTTGGTTTTCTAAATTTGAGACCCTGTTCTGTTCTGTAATTCAGTTCCTGTGTAGCCAAGTTTACATTCCGTGTATTAGTGATATCTTATGATGTTTCTTTTTCTGTGTGACTTATTTCAGTTAGAATCATCGTACCTGAATCCACTCATTATGCTGCTAAGGGCCTGATGACATAGATTTCATTGCTGAGTGATACTGCATTGTACGTAAGTACCACAAGTTCTTTATCCATTTTTCACTTTCTGCGATGTTGAACTTGTACTGTAAACGAGGTTCTTGTAAACAGAGCCGTTCGAAACTTTGGGGTGGCTGTGTCTTTTTGATTTTAAATTCCCTAAGCTATAGGACCATAAGTGGAAGTGCCCTAGGCTCTGTTGCTTTGTTTTTTAGATGTTTCAGGAAACACCATACACTTCTCCCGAGTGTTTGTTGGCAATTTACATCCCGCCCTTCAGCATAACAAGGCTCCCAGTTCTCCATGGCCTGTCCTGCCTTTCTGGATTTTACACTTTTTTCAGATGGCCCTTTTGACCGGGGGGAAGTGAGACTTCATTGTAGTGCAGATTTCCTTTGCAAGCTTGCTTGGTTGGCCAAAAAGGGCGTATGCGTTTTTTCCTGAATATATTCAGGAAAAAACGCATACGCCCTTTTTGGCCAAGTGCATCATTGTGGACGTTCTGCCTCTTTTCCTATGCTTTCAATGCAATTCCAGTCTACCTCCTGAAATCGGTTTCCTGCAATTCTGCCCCGCTTTCAAGTCCTCTTGGCAGCCTTACTTCAGTCTATTTTTGGACGATAGCTGTCATTTATAACTCTGCAGGTTTGTGAATTACAGTGCCCCTGAGCTCCTTTCTTCAACTCGCTTTCTTGTGACCTGGCCGCAACACCGCAGGATGTCTTCAGGCCCTAATCTGGTTCTGGCACGGCACGCTGAGCCTTTGGTTAATTCCTCTTCCTGGTGGGAAATGAGAGTTAAATTTGCCCATCCAGACACCTCCAGCTAGTCTCTCATTGGTTCTCGCTATTCCTGTTCATCTTCCACAGAAATTGCAAACTGGGCCATACAGGAGGTTAAAGGGACTGACTCTCCAAGTGGGGAGAGTGTTAGTAAAGCGTCTGGAATGTTGCACCCGAGTACCAGGGTACGAAAACTGAGACATATTTGAACACGTCTCCCGATCACATGGTTGATCATACTCTAGGTCCCACATGCATGTTTTAGCTGAAGGAAGAATACCTTAAACCTGGGTAGTTGAAACCCGTGGAATGGGTACCATGCAATATGACTTCAAAGGGTCTTCATTTGCTCACCGAACCTCTCCAATCCTATCACTGCTGCGTTTATGCCCCTGTACACATGCTTGATTCTCTTTCGGAGACATAGCAATCCATAGGTTTTAAGATACTTACTAGTCAGGTACATTCTTAGGCATTTAATATGCTGTGTTGAGTCCATTTCATTGAGCAAGGAGTAGCTCTTGTCTATTCCATATTTGGCTTAAGGAACTTTATCTGTGCTCATTTCAATCTCTGGTTTTATGCAGCACCCCAACTCACCTTTACCCTTAAGCAAGCATAAGTTGGTTTTCTAAATTTGAGACCCTGTTCTGTTCTGTAATTCAGTTCCTGTGTAGCCAAGTTTACATTCCGTGTATTAGTGATATCTTATGATGTTTCTTTTTCTGTGTGACTTATTTCAGTTAGAATCATCGTACCTGAATCCACTCATTATGCTGCTACGGGCCTGATGACATAGATTTCATTGCTGAGTGATATTGCATTGTACGTAAGTACCACAAGTTCTTTATCCATTTTTCACTTTCTGTGATGTTGAACTTGTACTGTAAACGAGGTTCTTGTAAACGGAGCCGTTCCAAACTTTGGGGTGGCTGTGTCTTTTTGATTTTAATTTCCCTAAGCTATAGGACCATAAGTGGAAGTGCCCTAGGCTCTGTTGCTTTGTTTTCTAGATGTTTCAGGAAACACCATACACTTCTCCCGAGTGGTTGTTGGCAATTTACATCCCGCCCATCAGCATAACAAGGCTCCCAGTTCTCCATGGCCTGTCCTGCCTTTCTGGATTTTACACTTTTTTCAGATGGCCCTTTTGACCGGGGGGAAGTGAGACTTCATTGTAGTGCAGATTTCCTTTGCAAGCTTGCTTGGTTGGCCAAAAAGGGCGTATGCGTTTTTTCCTGAATATATTCAGGAAAAAACGCATACGCCCTTTTTGGCCAAGTGCATCATTGTGGACGTTCTGCCTCTTTTCCTATGCTTTCAATGCAATTTCAGTCTACCTCCTGAAATCGGTTTCCTGCAATTCTGCCCCGCTTTCAAGTCCTCTTGGCAGCCTTACTTCAGTCTATTTTTGGACGATAGCTGTCATTTATAACTCTGCAGGTTTGTGAATTACAGTGCCCCTGAGCTCCTTTCTACAACTCGCTTTCTTGTGAGCTGGCCGCAACACCGCAGGATGTCTTCAGGCCCTAATCTGGTTCCGGCACGGCACGCTGAGCCTTTGGTTAATTCCTCTTCCTGGTGGGAAATGAGAGTTAAATTTGCCCATCCTAACACCTCCAGCTAGTCTCTCATTGATTCTCGCTATTCCTGTTCATCTTCCGCAGAAATTGCAAACTGGGCCAAACAGGAGGTTAAAGGGACTGACTCTCCAAGTGGGGAGAGTGTTAGTAAGCGTCTGGAATGTTGCACCCGAGTGCCAGGGTACGAAAACTGAGACATATTTGAACACGTCTCCCGATCACATGGTTGATCATACTCTAGGTTCCACATGCATGTTTTAGCTGAAGGAAGAATACCTTAAACCTGGGTAGTTGAAACCCGTGGAATGGGTACCATGCAATATGACTTCAAAGGGTCTTCATTTGCTCACGAACCTCTCCAGTCCTATCACTGCTGCGTTTATGCCCCTGTACACATGCTTGATTCTCTTTCGGAGACATAGCAATCCATAGGTTTTAAGATACTTACTAGTCAGGTACATTCTTAGGCGTTTAATATGCGGTGTTGAGTCCATTTCGTTGAGCAAGGAGTAGCTCTTGTCTATTCCATATTTGGCTTAAGGAACTTTATCTGTGCTCATTTCAATCTCTGGTTTTATGCAGCACCCCAACTCACCTTTCCCCTTAAGCAAGCATAAGTTGGTTTTCTAAATTTGAGACCCTGTTCTGTTCTGTAATTCAGTTCCTGTGTAGCCAAGTTTACATTCCGTGTATTACTGATATCTTATGATGTTTCTTTTTCTGTGTGACTTATTTCAGTTAGAATCATCATACCTGAATCCACTCATTGTGCTGCTAAGGGCCTGATGACATAGATTTCATTGCTGAGTGATATTGCTTTGTAAGTAAATACCACAACTTCTTTATCCATTTTTCACTTTTTGCGATGTTGAACTTGTACTGTAAACGATGTTCTTGTAAACAGAGGCGTCCCAAACTTTGGGGTGGCTGTGTCTTTTTGATTTTAATTTCCCTAAGCTATAGGACCATAAGTGGAAATGCCCTAGGCTCTGTTGCTTTGTTTTTTCGATGTTTCAGGAAACACCATACACTTCTCCAGAGTGGCTGTTGGCAATTTACATCCCGCCCATCAGCATAAGAAGGCTCCCAGTTCTCCATGGCCTGTCGTGCCTTTATGGATTTTACACTTTTTTCAGATGGCCCTTTTGACCGGGGGGAAGTGAGACTTCATTGTAGTGCAGATTTCCTTTGCAAGCTTGCTTGGTTGGCCAAAAAGTGCGTATGCGTTTTTTCCTGAATATATTCAGGAAAAAACGCATACGCCCTTTTTGGCCAAGTGCATCATTGTCGAGTTTCTGACTCTCTTCATATGCTTTCAATGCAATTCCAGTCTACCTCCTGAAATCGGTTTCCTGCAATTCTGCCTTGCTTTCAATGCCTCTTCATAGCCTTACCTCAATATATTTTTTAAAAATAGTTGGCCTTTATAACTCTGCAGGGTTTTGAATTGCAGTGGCCCTTAGCTCCATTTTTTAGCTCTTATTTTTGTGGTATTGCCCCATAACCAAAGGATTCCTTGAAGCCCTATTTTTCTTCTGGGGCACCTGCTGTGCCTTTGGTTAATTCTTCTTACTGATGTGATATTAGAGTGACATGTGCCCATTGAAACCGCTACAGCTAGTTTCTCACTGGTTCCCCCTATTCCCATTCATCCTCTTCACTAACTGCAGACTGTGCGATACCAGAACTTAAAGGCATTGACTCCATGTGGGAATGTTGTTAGTAAAGCGGCTGGAATGTCGATCCGGAGCCCCAGGAGAGGAAAAATGAGGTGTGTTTTAGAAACCTTTCCCGATCATATGGTATACCAGTCGCTGGGTTTCCCAAGCATGGTTTAGCTGTAGGAAGATTCCCTTCAACCTGGAGTTTTGGGACCCTTGGACTGAGTAGCATGAAGTATTGCATTAAACTTTCGGCAGTTGCTCACCAAAGCTCACCAATCCTGTCAGCCCCAAGTGTCCAGCCTTATGTCTTATCCAGCTGTGGGTTTATATGTGGTCAATCCAGGTTGCATCACAGCCCCTGAGCGAATTTTGTAAGAATTTTTCTCTCTTTCATTGTTTCAGCGTTTTGTTTTTAAAATTTATTTCTATAATGGGGTTTAGCTCCTTTTCACTGCTGTGTTTGTGCCGCTCTGCACACACTTGATTCCCTTATGGAGATATATCAATACATGGGTTTTAAGATTCTTATTCCTCAGATATATTTCTCTGCGGTGTATAGGGTGTGTTGAGGCCAGTTCATTGAGCAAGGTGTAGATCTTGTCTAATACCTATTTGGTTTATTGAACGGTATCTGTGCTAATTTCAAACTCTGGTTTTATGCATCACCCCACCTCTCCTTTCCCCTTAAGCTGACATAAGTGTGTTTTCTAAATGTGAGACACTGTTCTGTTCTGTAATTCATTTCTTGTGCAGCCATATTTACCCTCCCTCTATAAGTGATATCTTATGATATGTTTCTTTTTCTGTTTGACTTATTTCAAGTAGTATTATCGGACCTAAATCCACTCTTTATCCTTCTACTAGCCTTATTACATTGATTTCATGGTGAAGAGATATTCCATTGTACATAAGTACCACATCTTCTTTATCCATTGTTCTCTTTCCTGGGATATTTAAGGTGTACTGAAGTTGAGGTTCTTGTAAACAGAGTAGCCCTAAACTGTGGTGTGCTTGTGTCTTGTTGATTTTTAGACTTCCCTAGATATACTCCCATGATTGGAAGTGTCCTATGCTCTGTAGCTCTGTTTTTTAGATGATTTAGGAACCACCATACACTTCTCCAGAGTGGCTCTCGGCAGTTCACACACTGCCCATCAGCGTATAAAGGCTCCCTGTTCTCCATGGCCTGTCCTGCATTTCTGGTTTTTACAATTTTTTAGGATGGCCCTTTTGACCGGGGGGAAGTGAGACTTCTTTGTTGTGCACATTTGCATTGCTTGCTTGCTTCGTTGCCCATAAAGTGCGTATGCGTTTTTTCCTGGATATAATCAGGAAAAAACGCATACGCCCTTTTGGGCCAACTGCATCATTGTCGAAATTCTGCCGCTTTTCATGTGCGTTAAAGACGAGTCCAATCTATCTCTTGAAATCTGTTTCTTGCAATTCTGTCTTGCATTCAGATCCTCTTCTTTGCCTTACCTCAACATATTTTTGGACGTTAGTTTTCATTTATAACTCTGCAGGTTTGTGAATTGCAGTGACCCTGAGCTCCATTTTTTAAGTTGCTCTTTTGTGAGCTGGCCTCAAACCCGCAGGATTGCTTCAGGCCCTATTTTGGCTCCGGCGAGGCAGGCTGAGCCTTTCTTTAATTCTTATTCTTAATGGGAAATTAGAGTGATATGTGCCCGTCCAAACCCCTACAACTCTTCTCTCATTGGTTCCCCCTCTTCCCGTTCATCCTCCTCACAATTTGCAAAATGTGTGAAACAGAAGTTTAAATGTGCTGATTCTCCAAGTGAGGAGATTCTAAGTAGCGTGGCTGGAATGGTGAACAGGAGCACCAGGAGAGGATAAATGAGGTGCATTTTAGACACATCTCCCGATCACATGGTGTACAGTCCTCTGGGTTTTCCATGCATGTTTTAGCTGTAGGAAGATCCCTTGAACCTGCAGATTTGGGACCCATTGAATGGGTACCAGGTAGTATTACTTTAAAGGGTGTGCATTTCCTCACCCAACCTCACATTTCTCTTAGCGCAAACAGTTTCCAGCCTTATGTCTCATCCTGCTGTGGGTCTAGATGTGTTCAATCCATGTTGCATCACCGTCCCTGAGGAAAAGTTGTAAGAGGTTTTCTCTGTCTCTCTGTCGTTTATTTTTTTCAATTTATTACTATATTGGTTACAGCTGATTTTCAAAGCTCTGTTTCTTGCTGCTGTACATCCACTTGATTCGCGTACAGAGAGACATCAATAAATTCTTTTTCAGATTCTTACCAGTCGTATATATTCTTTTCCGGTGACTTGAGTGTGCTGAGTGCAGTTCTTTTAGCTACCGTGTAGGCCTTGTTGATTATCAGTTTGGTATTTGGAATGGTATCTTTGCTAATTTCAACCTCCTGGATGATGCCTCACCCCTCCCCACCTTTCCCGTTTAGCAGCCTTATGCGTGTTTTCTACATATTTGACTATGTTTTTGTTTTGTAATTTATTTCATGTGTAGCCATTTTGGATTCCACCTTTAAGTGATATCTTATGATATGTGTCTTTTTCTTTTTGAATTCTGTCACTTAGAATGATCATACGTAACTCCTCCGGAGTTGTTACAACTGGCCATATTTCATTGATTTCCAGGCTGAATAATATTCCACTCTACCTAAGTACCACATCTCTATCCATTTTTTCCCTCCAGAGACATTTAAGTTATATCCTAGTCGAGGATCTTTTAAACAGAGAGGGGGTAAACATTGGGGTGCCTGTGTCCTCTCGATTTTTGTTTTTCCCAAGATATACGCCCATGAGTGCAAGTGCCCTATGCTCTGTAGCTCATTTTTTAGATGCTTTAGTAAACACAATACACTTCTCCAGAATGGCCGTTGGCAATATACATTTCCACTATAAGTCTCACAGGGCTCCCTCTTCTCGTTGCCCTGTCCTGCATTTCTGTTGTTTACGCTTTATGAGGATGGCTCTTCTGACTGATGCGAAGTGATATCTTTTGTAGTATTGACTTCCAGTGCCCACCTGTTTGGTTGGCTAAAAAAGTGTATGCCCTTTTCTTGAATATATACAGAAAAGAACGCATACACCCTTTTTGGCCAACTGCAATGTTGGCAATGTTCAGCTCCTTTTCTTGTGCTTAATGGCGAGTCCTTTCTACCTCCTCAAATCCCTTTCCTGCCATTCTCCCTTGCTTACAAGTCCTTTTCTCTGACTTTCCTCAAGACATTTTTCAGTGATGGATATTTTCAACTCTGCAGTTTTGTGAATTTTACTGCCCCTGAGTTCCATTGTTCAACTCGTGTTTATGGGAACTGGCCACAAAGCAGCGGGATTTCCTCAAGCCCTATACTGTTTCCATGGGCAACCCTAGCCTTTGGTCAATTCGTCTTCCTGATTGGAAATTAGAGTGACATGTGCCTGTCTGAACACCTAGGACTTGTCTCTCATTGTTCCTCATCCTTCCGCTTCATCCTCTGGACAAATTCCAAACTGTACGCAACAGGATGTTGACAGTGCTGACA
Organism: Delphinus delphis; assembly: GCF_949987515.2. Lineage (NCBI taxonomy): Eukaryota > Metazoa > Chordata > Mammalia > Artiodactyla > Delphinidae > Delphinus > Delphinus delphis. The sequence continues at coordinate 530,391 of NW_027192687.1, read as the reverse complement.
TCTCCAAGTGGGGAGACTGTTAGTAAAGACGCTGGAGGGGTGAACCCGAGCACCAGGAGATGAGGAGATGAGATGCCTTTTCCAAACTCTTCCCGATCAGACGGTATACCATCCTCTGGGTGTGACAGACATGTTTTAGCAGTAGGAAGAGTCCCATTCATGTAAGGAGAACACCAGGGCTTTTTCAAAATCAGTGTCTCCCCGAAACCCAAACTGGGGAAGTTTTTAAGCTACGGCTACACATATGTTCATTAAGGGCCTTGGGAAGTAGGCAGAGTCCAAACTTTAGATGATTGAAGTCTTCAGGGTCAGAAGCACTCACCACCAGCTTCCCTTAGGCTACACTTTAACTGTCATTGATAGATGATGTCAATAAAAATATCTATTCTTTTTCAGATTATTTCCCCTTATAGGTTATTGCAAAATGTTGAGTGTAGTTCCCTGTGCTATACAGTAGTTCCTTGTTGATGATCTATTTTATACATAGCAGTGTGTATGTGTTCATTCCAAACTGTTAATTTATCCCTCCTCCCACCTTTCCCCTTTGGTAATAATAAATTATAAGATTTTATACTTCTCAGAAATGGGGGAGCTGAAAGAGAGGTATCATTTTCAATGCAAAAGCATTTAAAACAAGATTGAAGGTTTAACCAAGATTATTAGCTGTACATCCTTGGAAAGAAATCACTTCGTTTCTCTAATATTGACCTGACAAATAAGACAAACCTTTTCACTGAACTTGCTTATAAAAAGTGATGGAAATATCAAATGGAAGTGTTAAAAACATCTTATTTTACCCGAGCCTTATACACTGTTCTATGTTAACTACAGTTTGGCTCACACATCTGTTCATTGAGGTTACAATAGTCTCAATTTCTGTTACTGATCCTCCAGAGTGGACCCCAACAAGTGTCCCCCTGCCCAGTGTCATTGGGGCCAACAGATCGAGACTGAGTTTGGTTCACAAGCAAAGGAAACTTTATATTTTGATCAGAGAATGGAGAGGTGAGAGCATGCACTACCCCGTGGGCTGTGGGCTGGGCTGCTGTGTAGAGATCCTGTCAGAGTCAGTGGGAGGGAGGGAGGCGGCGGAGCTCTCGAGGGCCGGGTTGGCTGTAGCTCAGGCTCTATATCGTGGAGTCTGCACTGGGCCCCAGGAGCTGAGGTGTCGACCCAGCCATTCTGCACTAGGAAATCTGGTCTGAAGTGCCGGGTGTGGAACCTCTGCATGCGGGACCCTAGGAGCACGTGAAATTAGACAAAGCACAAAGGATAAAAAAGGTTAGACTTGACTTTATTGCCCAGATTCTATTTTTATCTCCCAGGGATTTTTAATGGGCTTTGCTGGGGACTAACCCCTCCTCTGCCTTTTGTCCCGTTCCTCATTCTTGGAGTGCTGAGGGTGCAGACCCTTCTTCTGTAACTGCTGAGTGCTGAGTTGGGAGCCCTCATACCCTGGGGCGAGGGTCAGAGCTTCTCCCCAGCAGCCTCCCGGTGACGTTGATTGTCCCCAGGACCCCTGCCTCCCTGCTCGTCCACCTGAGCACCAGCATTGGAAGTGTTATAGATTCTAATGACCTTTAAGGGTCCAGGAAAGAGATGTGCAGAGACGCTGTGGGGGCCGGTTTCACCCCGCCCCACATTTGTTCGGCCACCTTAGGCTGACCGTCTCTGCCAGCCTAGATGCTCTGACCAGTAGTCTGCGCTTTCTTCAGTTAGGCCCCTGAATTAACGTACAAAGAGCACCAGGTGTCAGAGCCCTGCCCGCTCAACTCCCAGACAGTCCAGGGTCAGTGGTGATCAAGGACCATGATGGCTACTGAGTCAACAGCCTTTTGAAGTAAACAGGAGTCCAGCCGGTCTTATTGGCCACCATCATCACGGTGTCTGTAGGCTTTTCTATGGTGACAGTGTGGTATACTGTTCCCCCGCCAAGATTATTAGCTCCCCTCTGGGTGCAGTAAGTCCTGCAAGCAGTAGTCTACTCTTTTGGGACACACTCTTGTTGTTTTATGAGAGAAACTCCAGGTCAAGTGATGTTCACACGAGTCGTCATGGTGCCCTGTTGCCCCCGGTTATCTCTCTGGATGTTGGAGTTGGAGGGCCTCCTCACTCGAGGTCGGTGTGCCCACGGAGCGAACCCTGCAACTTCAGGGCATGGTTGGTGGTTAGGATCACCACGTGGGGTCCTTTTCCCTTAGGAGGGAGGTGGCCTTTTGGGCTGCTGATTTCCAGGTTTTTAGATACCGCCAGTATCTTGGCCAGATGTGGCAGTGGGCCAAGCCCCTTAGTGACCGTAGTTTATCCTACCTGGATGGCATTCTTGCATTGTTCCATTTCAAGTGGTCCCAGTTTTTGCACTAATTCTCCAATGGCGATTCACCTTTCACCGGGAATGTAAAGGTCAAAGGGTTTAGCTAAATTAGGGAGTTCCAGGGCAAGGGTCTGAATTGACTGCTCTTTCCATTCTTGAAAGGCCACTTCTGGATTCTATTCAAAAGGATCATCATCTTTTCCTTTCAGTGTTTCATATAGAGGCCCAGCTAGTAGACTGTAGCTAGGGATCCAGAAGCAGCAAACCCTGGCCTCCCCAGGAACCCCTAAGCTGTCTTCTAGTTTTAGAAAGGGGTAAGGCTGAAAATGGTTTCTTCCCTTTCCTGGGATGGGCTTCTCTGACCTTCTGTGAGAATGAAGCCCAGGCAGGTCACCGCAGTCTGTGATATTTGAGCTTTTTCTTGGACAACTTCTATCCTTTATTGGCTTGGTAGTTCAGAGGCCTCCTTAGTAGGGCTGGTGATCAGAATGTCGTCTGCATATTGAAGGAGGGTTTCCTTTTCCAGAGGTAGAACTTTTAGGTCTTTAGCTAAGCTTTCCCCAAAGATGGTGTGGGAATTTTTGCACCCTTGGGGCCAGACGGCCCGGAAGTATTGTTTTAGTTGTATGTTGAGTCCTGCCACTCACAAGCCAAAATTTCTTGTGACTCTGGGACTAATGGAATACAAAAGAAGGCATCATTGAAGACTAATACAGAATACCATGTCCTGGTGGTTGGTAGAATGACCAGCAGGGTGTAGGAATTAGGAGCAACTGGAGGTATATCCTCGGTGGCTTCACTGACTGTCCTGACATCCTTTACCAGGTCCCCAGCAGCCCATGGGGCTCTCGTGGTCAGACCAATCCCAGAATATGGAGCTCACCTGGGCAGGTACCCCACCCCCACCCCAGCCCACGGGGCTCTCGTGGTCAGGCCCCTCCCAGGATACAGAGCTACCCTTGCAGGTACCGTGGCAGGGCTGGGCACACAGGAACCGTGCACATAACCCTCATTGCAGAGCACCCCCAGCTCACCTGTCGCTCAGAGCTGACACAGAGCACCTCAGAGCAGGACTTGAACTAACAAACAGCAGCTGCGACAGGTCTGTGACCCTGGGCATCACTCCGTGAGGCCTCCCTCCACCTGGTCTTCCAGAGACTTCCACTGCACCCGGGGCACCAGGCCTCTGTCTCCAACCACCACCCACCCCTCCTCTCCCTGACTCCTGGGTTCCTCTCATTAGGAGAGGGTTTTCTTGAAGTTGTCTCCCACTCATGGGCCAGATAAAATGATTAGAAAACAAGCCAAAGCTGCAGCCCCTTGTCTATCCTGACTCTCAGGAGCCCACACCTGTTCCTTGGACCTGGCCGGTTCAGCAAGTTCCATTTTCTGCAACTGTGAGCCCCTGAGGGGTGATGATTGGCTGACCTGGGCAGCCTTACCGTGCCGGCCAGCCCTCCCCAGGTGTGCCTGGGTTGAGATCAATATAAATACCACTCCAGGCAGCAAGAGCCCCTGCAGCCGTGCCTGACGCCATTTTCTCTGCCCTGTCAGCAGTCTCGGGGCTGGGCTGGTGGGAGGGAGTGAGAGGCCACGGCTTTGTGGGTGGCCCAGTGTGAGTGGGGCTCTGCTGGACTTTCTGCAGCAGTTGCCAGGCTGCCACCTGCTAAAGAAGAGGATGTGTCACCCATACCTGCTGCTGGAATTTCTCCCTGGGCAGAGGTGAGGAAGGAAAAAAGCAGTGGGGGCAGGGACAGGACGGGTATCTCAGGCAGGGAAATGGAAATCTTCCAGAAGAGCACCCAGGGCCAGGACCATCCTGGCTGGCCTGCAGGCACCAAGTCGGCCGGCATGCTGTCACTCGTGTGGCTCTATGGCCCTTCCTCTAGGCTTTCAAGTCCTTGTATATATTCAGGTGTTTTACCTGGGACAGGTGGGAATAGTTCAGCAGCAACTGGCCTGGGGCTCAGCTCACGTTTACTCACAGATGCCTCGGCACGGTGCCCCAGCTTTGCAATGAGGACGCTTGTTGCGTGGGGGCTGCTGGCTGAATGGGAGACGATTCCCCACCACTGACCAACTTCAGAATTGTTTACAACTGGAGCAAGTGCCCTGATACGGTTTTCCTCTGTGTAACTGGTGGGTTCTGTGTTTTTTTTCTCTTTTTCGTTTTTGGTTCAAGGTAGATTTTATTCCTCTTTTTTGTATTTACAGATATAAGCATGGAAATAATTTATTCATATAAATACATGTATGTGCAGGGAATAATTGTTTTTTCTGTTTTATTTTTTAAATTTTATTTCTTTTTAATTTTGAATTTTATTTTATATTTTTATACAGCAGGTTCTTATTGGTTATCTATTTTATACATATAAATGTATACATGCCAATCCCAGTCTCTCAACTCCTCCCACCACCACCCCCCCAACAGCTTTCCCCCCTTGTTGTCCATACGTTTGTTGTCTACATCTGTTGCTCTATTTATGCCTTGCAAAATGGTTAATCTGTACAGTTTTTCTAGGTTCCACATATATGCATGAATATACAAGATTTGTTTTTCTCTTTCTGACTTACTTCACTCTGTATGACAGTCTCTAGATCCATCGACGTCTCTACAAATGACCCAATTTCATTCCTTTTCATGGCTTAGTAATATTCCATTTTATATATGTACCACAGCTTTATGCATTCGTCTGTCTGTGGGCATTTAGGTTGCTTCCATTACCTCGATATTGTAAATAGTGATGCAATGAACATTGCGGTGAATGACTCTTTTTGATTTATGGTTTTGTCTGGGTATATGTCCAGTACTGGGATTGCTGTATCATATGGTAATTCTATTGTTAGTTTCTTAAGAAATTCCATATTGTTCTCCATAATGACTGTATCAATTTATATTCCCAACAATAGTGGAAGAGGGTTCCTTTTCTCCACACCCTTTCCAGCATTTTTTGTTTGTAGATTTTCAATGATGCCTATTCTACCAGGTGTGAGGTGATACCTCATTGTTGAATCCATTTCGTTGAACAAGGGGTAGCTCTTGTCTATTCCATATTTGGCTTATGGAACGGTATCTGTGCTAATTTCAAACTCTGCTTTTATGCAGCACCCCAACTCACCTTCCCCCTTACGCAGGCATAAGTTGGTTTTCTAAACTTGAGACCCTGTTCTGTTTTGTAATTCAGTTCATGTGTAGCCAAGTTCACATTCCGTGTATTAGTGATACCTTATGATGTTTCTTTTTCTGTGTGACTTATTTCACTTAGAATCATCGTGCCTCAATGCACTCATTATGCTGGTACGGGCCTGGTGACATAGATTTCATTGCTGAGTGGTATTCTGTTGTACATAAGTACCGCAACTTCTTTATCCATTATTTGCTCTCTGGGATATTTAACTTGTGCCGTAGAAGAGATTTCTGTAAAAAGAGCCATCCCAAATTTTGGGGTTGCTGTGTCTTTTTGATATTAATTTCCCTAAGCTATAGGACCATAAGTGGAAGTGCCCTAGGCTCTGTTGCTTTGTTTTTTAGATGTTTCAGGAAACACCATACACATCTCCCGAGTGTCTGTTGGCAATTTACATCCCGCCCATCAGCATAACAAGGCTCCCAGTTCTCCATGGCCTGTCCTGCCTTTCTGGGTTTTACACTTTTTTCAGATGGCCCTTTTGACCGGGGGGAAGTGAGACTTCATTGTAGTGCAGATTTCCTTTGCAAGCTTGCTTGGTTGGCCAAAAAGGGCGTATGCGTTTTTTCCTGAATATATTCAGGAAAAAACGCATACGCCCTTTTGGCCAAGTGCATCATTGTGGACGTTCTGGCTCTTTTCCTATGCTTTCAATGCAATTCCAGTCTACCTCCTGAAATCGGTTTCCTGCAATTCTGCCCCGCTTTCAAGTCCTCTTGGCAGCCTTACTTTAGTCTATTTTTGGACGATAGCTGTCATTTATAACTCTGCAGGTTTGTGAATTACAGTGCCCCTGAGCTCCTTTCTTCAACTCGCTTTCTTGTGAGCTGGCCGCAACACCGCAGGATGGCTTCAGGCCCTAATCTGGTTCCGGGACGGCACGCTGAGCCTTTGGTTAATTCCTCTTCCTGGTGGGAAATGAGAGTTAAATTTGCCCGTCCAGACACCTCCAGCTAGTCTCTCATTGGTTCTCGCTATTCCTGTTCATCTTCCACAGAAATTGCAAACTGGGCCAAACAGGAGGTTAAAGGGACTGACTCTCCAAGTCGGGAGAGTGTTAGTAAAGCGTCTGGAATGTTGCACCCGAGTACCAGGGTACGAAAACTGAGACATATTTGAACACGTCTCCCGATCACATGGTTGATCATACTCTGGGTTCCACATGCATGTTTTAGCTGAAGGAAGAATACCTAAAACCTGGGTAGTTGAAACCCGTGGAATGGGTACCATGCAATATGACTTCAAAGGGTCTTCATTTGCTCACCGAACCTCTCCAATCCTATCACTGCTGCGTTTATGCCCCTGTACACATGCTTGATTCTCTTTCGGAGACATAGCAATCCATAGGTTTTAAGATACTTACTAGTCAGGTACATTCTTAGACATTTAATATGGGGTGTTGAGTCCATTTCGTTGAGCAAGGAGTAGCTCTTGTCTATTCCATATTTGGCTTAAGGAACTTTATCTGTGCTCATTTCAATCTCTGGTTTTATGCAGCACCCCAACTCACCTTTCCCCTTAAGCAAGCATAAGTTGGTTTTCTAAATTTGAGACCCTGTTCTGTTTTGGAATTCAGTTCCTGTGTAGCCAAGTTTACATTCCGTGTATTAGTGATATCTTATGATGTTTCTTTTTCTGTGTGACTTATTTCAGTTAGAATCATCGTACCTGAATCCACTCATTATGCTGCTACGGGCCTGATGACATAGATTTCATTGCTGAGTGATATTGCTTTGTAAGTAAATACCGCAACTTCTTTATCCATTTTTCACTTTCTGAGCTGTTGAACTTGTACTGAAAACGAGGTTCTTGTAAACAGAGCCGTTCCAAACTTTGGGGTGGCTGTGTCTTTTTGATTTTAATTTCCCTAAGCTATAGGACCATAAGTGGAAGTGCCCTAGGCTCTGTTGCTTTGTTTTTTAGATGTTTCAGGAAACACCATACACTTCTCCCAAGTGTCTGCTGGCAATTTACATCCCGCCCATCAGCATAACAAGGCTCCCAGTTCTCAATGGCCTGTTGCCTTTCTGGATTTTACACTGTTTTCAGATGGCCCTTTTGACCGGGGGGAAGTGAGACTTCATTGTAGTGCAGATTTCCTTTGCAAGCTTGCTTGGTTGGCCAAAAAGGGCGTATGCGTTTTTTCCTGAATATATTCAGGAAAAAACGCATACGCCCTTTTTGGCCAAGTGCATCATTGTGGACGTTCTGCCTCTTTTCCTATGCTTTCAATGCAATTCCAGTCTACCTCCTGAAATCGGTTTCCTGCAATTCTGCCCCGCTTTCAAGTCCTCTTGGCAGCCTTACTTCAGTCTATTTTTGGACGATAGCTGTCATTTATAACTCTGCAGGTTTGTGAATTACAGAGGCCCTGAGCTCCTTTCTTCAACTCGCTTTCTTTTGAGCTGGCCGCAACACAGCAGGATGGCTTCAGGCCCTAATCTGGTTCCGGCTCGGCACGCTGAGCCTTTGGTTAATTCCTCTTCCTGGTAGGAAATAAGAGTTAAATTTGCGCGTTCAGACACCTCCAGCTAGTCTCTCATTGGTTCTCGCTATTCCTGTTCATCTTCCGCAGAAATTGCAAACTGGGCCAAACAGGAGGTTAAAGGGACTGACTCTCCAAGTCGGGAGACTGTTAGTAAAGCGTCTGGAATGTTGCACCCGAGTACCAGGGTACGAAAACTGAGACATATTTGAACACGTCTCCCGTTCACACGGTTGATCATACTCTGGGTTCCACATGCATGTTTTAGCTGAAGGAACAATACCTTAAACCTGGGTAGTTGAAACCCGTGGAATGGGTACCATGCAATGTGACTTCAAAGGGTCTTCATTTGCTCACCGAACCTCTGCAATCCTATCACTGCTGTGTTTATGCCCCTGTACACATGCTTTATTCTCTTTCGGAGACATAGCAATCCATAGGTTTTAAGATACTTACTAGTCAGGTACATTCTTAGGCGTTTAATATGGGGTGTTGAGTCCATTTCGTTGAGCAAGGAGTAGCTCTTGTGTATTCCATATTTGGCTTAAGGAACTTTATCTGTGCTCATTTCAATCTCTGGTTTTATGCAGCACCCCTACTCCCCTTTACCCTTAAGCAAGCATAAGTTGGTTTTTTAAATTTGAGTCCCTGTTCTGTTCTGTAATTCAGTTCCTGTGTAGCCAAGTTTACATTCCGTGTATTACTGATATCTTATGATGTTTCTTTTTCTGTGTGACTTATTTCAGTTAGAATCATCATACCTGAATCCACTCATTGTGCTGCTAAGGGCCTGGTGACATAGATTTCATTGCTGAGTGATATTGCTTTGTAAGTAAATACCGCAACTTCTTTATCCATTTTTCACTTTCTGAGCTGTTGAACTTGTACTGAAAACGAGGTTCTTGTAAACAGAGCCGTTCCAAACTTTGGGGTGGCTGTGTCTTTTTGATTTTAATTTCCCTAAGCTATAGGACCATAAGTGGAAGTGCCCTAGGCTCTGTTGCTTTGTTTTTTAGATGTTTCAGGAAACACCATACACTTCTCCCAAGTGTCTGCTGGCAATTTACATCCCGCCCATCAGCATAACAAGGCTCCCAGTTCTCAATGGCCTGTTGCCTTTCTGGATTTTACACTTTTTTCAGATGGCCCTTTTGACCGGGGGGAAGTGAGACTTCATTGTAGTGCAGATTTCCTTTGCAAGCTTGCTTGGTTGGCCAAAAAGGGCGTATGCGTTTTTTCCTGAATATATTCAGGAAAAAACGCATACGCCCTTTTTGGCCAAGTGCATCATTGTGGACGTTCTGCCTCTTTTCCTATGCTTTCAATGCAATTCCAGTCTACCTCCTGAAATCGGTTTCCTGCAATTCTGCCCCGCTTTCAAGTCCTCTTGGCAGCCTTACTTCAGTCTATTTTTGGACGATAGCTGTTATTTATAACTCTGCAGGTTTGTGAATTACAGTGTCCCTGAGCTCCTTTCTTCAACTCGCTTTCTTGTGAGCTGGCCGCAACACCGCAGGATGGCTTCAGGCCCTAATCTGGTTCTGGAACGGCACGCTGAGCCTTTGGTTATTTCCTCTTCCTGGTGGGAAATGAGAGTTAAATTTGCCCGTCCATACACCTCCAGCTAGTCTCTCATTGGTTCTCGCTATTCCTGTTCATCTTCCGCAGAAATTGCAAACTGGGCCAAACAGGAGGTTAAAGGCGCTGACTCTCCAAGTGGGGAGAGTGTTAGTAAAGCGTCTGGAATGTTGCACCCGAGTACCAGGGGAGGAAAACTGAGACATATTTGAACACGTCTCCCGTTCACACGGTTGATTATACTCTGGGTTCCACATGCATGTTTTAGCTGAAGGAAGAATACCTTAAACCTGGAGAGTTGAGACCCGTGGAATGGGTACCATGCAATATGACTTCAAACGGTCTTCATTTGCTCACCGAACCTCTGCAATCCTATCACTGCTGCGTTTATGCCCCTGTACACACGCTTGATTGTCTTTTGGAGACATAGCAATCCATAGGTTTTAAGATACTTACTAGTCAGGTACATTCTTAGCCGTTTAATATGGTGTGTTGAGTCCATTTCATTGAGCAAGGAGTAGCTCTTGTGTATTCCATATTTGGCTTAAGGAACTTTATCTGAGCTCATTTTAATCTCTGGTTTTATGCAGCACCCCTACTCACCTTTACCCTTAAGCAAGCATAAGTTGGTTTTCTAAATTTCAGTCCCTGTTCTGTTCTGTAATTCAGTTCCTGTGTAGCCAAGTTTACATTCCGTGTATTACTGATATCTTATGATGTTTCTTTTTCTGTGTGACTTATTTCAGTTAGAATTATCATACCTGAATCCAGTCATTGTGCTGCTAAGGGCCTGGTGAGATAGATTTCATTGCTGAGTGATATTGCTTTGTAAGTAAATACCGCAACTTCTTTATCCATTTTTCACTTTCTGAGCTGTTGAACTTGTACTGAAAACGAGGTTCTTGTAAACAGAGCCGTTCGAAACTTTGGGGTGGCTGTGTCTTTTTGATTTTAAATTCCCTAAGCTATAGGACCATAAGTGGAAGTGCCCTAGGCTCTGTTGCTTTGTTTTTTAGATGTTTCAGGAAACACCATACACTTCTCCCGAGTGTCTGTTGGCAATTTACATCCCGCCCATCAGCATAACAAGGCTCCCAGTTCTCCATGGCCTGTCCTGCCTTTCTGGATTTTACACTTTTTTCAGATGGCCCTTTTGACCGGGGGGAAGTGAGACTTCATTGTAGTGCAGATTTCCTTTGCAAGCTTGCTTGGTTGGCCAAAAAGGGCGTATGCGTTTTTTCCTGAATATATTCAGGAAAAAACGCATACGCCCTTTTGGCCAAGTGCATCATTGTGGACGTTCTGCCTCTTTTCCTATGCTTTCAATGCAATTCCAGTCTACCTCCTGAAATCGGTTTCCTGCAATTCTGCCCCGCTTTCAAGTCCTCTTGGCAGCCTTACTTCAGTCTATTTTTGGACGATAGCTGTCATTTATAACTCTGCAGGTTTGTGAATTACAGTGCCCCTGAGCTCCTTTCTTCAACTCGCTTTCTTTTGAGCTGGCCGCAACACCGCAGGATGGCTTCAGGCCCTAATCTGGTTCTGGCCCGGCATGCTGAGCCTTTGGTTAATTCCTCTTCCTGGTGAGAAATGAGAGTTAAATTTGCCCGTCCAGACACCTCCAGCTAGCCTCTCATTGGTTCTCGCTATTCCTGTTCATCTTCCGCAGAAATTGCAAACTGTGCCAAACAGGAGGTTAAAGGCGCTGACTCTCCAAGTGGGGAGAGTGTTAGTAAAGCTTCTGGAATGTTGCACCCGAGTACCAGGGGAGGAAAACTGAGACATATTTGAACACGTCTCCCGTTCACATGGTTGATCATACTCTGGGTTCCACATGCATGTTTTAGCTGAAGGAAGAATACCTTAAACCTGGAGAGTTGAGACCCGTGTAATGGGTACCATGCAATATGACTTCAAAGGGTCTTCATTTGCTCACCGAACCTCTCCAATCCTATCACTGCTGCGTTTATGCCCCTGTACACACGCTTGATTCTCTTTTGGAGACATAGCAATCCATAGGTTTTAAGATACTTACTAGTCAGGTACATTCTTAGGCGTTTAATATGGGGTGTTGAGTCCATTTCGTTGAGCAAGGAGTAGCTCTTGTGTATTCCATATTTGGCTTAAGGAACTTTATCTGTGCTCATTTCAATCCTGGTTTTATGCAGCACCCCAACTCACCTTTCCCCTTAAGCAAGCATAAGTTGGTTTTCTAAATTTGAGACCCTGTTCTGTTTTGGAATGCAGTTCCTGTGTAGCCAAGTTTACATTCCGTGTATTAGTGATATCTTATGATGTTTCTTTTTCTGTGTGACTTATTTCAGTTAGAATCATCGTACCTGAATCCACTCATTATGCTGCTACGGGCCTGATGACATAGATTTCATTGCTGAGTGATATTGCTTTGTAAGTGAATACCACAACTTCTTTATCCATTTTTCACTTTCTGCGATGTTGATCTTGTACTGTAAACGAGGTTCTTGTAAACAGAGCCGTTCCAAACTTTGGGGTGGCTGTGTCTTTTTGATTTTAATTTCCCTAAGCTATAGGACCATAAGTGGAAGTGCCCTAGGCTCTGTTGCTTTGTTTTTTAGATGTTTCAGGAAACACCATACACTTCTCCCGAGTGTCTGTTGGCAATTTACATCCCACCCATCAGCATAACAAGGCTCCCAGTTCTCCATGGCCTGTCCTGCCTTTCTGGATTTTACACTTTTTTCAGATGGCCCTTTTGACCGGGGGGAAGTGAGACTTCATTGTAGTGCAGATTTCCTTTGCAAGTTTGCTTGGTTGGCCAAAAAGGGCGTATGCGTTTTTTCCTGAATATATTCAGGAAAAAACGCATACGCCCTTTTTGGCCAAGTGCATCATTGTGGACGTTCTGCCTCTTTTCCTATGCTTTCAATGCAATTCCAGTCTACCTCCTGAAATCGGTTTCCTGAATTCTGCCCTGCTTTCAAGTCCTCTTGGCAGCCTTACTTCAGTCTATTTTTGGATGATAGCTGTCATTTATAACTCTGCAGGTTTGTGAATTACAGTGCCCCTGAGCTCCTTTCTTCAACTCGCTTTCTTGTGAGCTGGCCGCAACACCGCAGGATGGCTTCAGGCCCTAATCTTGTTCCGGCACGGCACGCTTAGCCTTTGGTTATTTCCTCTTCCTGGTGGGAAATGAGAGTTAAATTTGCCCGTCCAGACACCTCCAGCTAGTCTCTCATTGGTTCTCGCTGTTCCTGTTCATCTTCCGCAGAAATTGCAAACTGGGCCAAACAGGAGGTTAAAGGCGCTGACTCTCCAAGTGGGGAGAGTGTTAGTAAAGCGTCTGGAATGTTGCACCCGAGTACCAGGGGAGGAAAACTGAGACATATTTGAACACGTCTCCCGATCACATGGTTGATCATACTCTAGCTTCCACATACATGTTTTAGCTGAAGGAAGAATATCTTAAACCTGGGTAGTTGAAACCCGTGGAATGGGTACCATGCAATATGACTTCAAAGGGTCTTCATTTGCTCACCGAACCTCTCCAATCCTATCACTGCTGCGTTTATGCCCCTGTACACATGCTTGATTCTCTTTCGGAGACATAACAATCCATAGGTTTTAAGATACTTACAAGTCAGGTACATTCTTAGGCGTTTAATATGCGGTGTTGAGTCCATTTCGTTGAGCAAGGAGTAGCTCTTGTCTATACCATATTTGGCTTAAGGAACTTTATCTGTGCTCATTTCAATCTCTGGTTTTATGCAGCACCCCAACTCACCTTTACCCTTAAGCAAGCATAAGTTGTTTTTCTAAATTTGAGACCCTGTTCTGTTCTGTAATTCAGTTCCTGTGTAGCCAAGTTTCCATTCCGTGTATTACTGATATCTTATGATGTTTCTTTTTCTGTGTGACTTATTTCAGTTAGAATCATCATACCTGAATCCACTCATTGTGCTGCTAAGGGCCGGATGAAATAGATTTCATTGCTGAGTGATATTGCTTTGTAAGTGAATACCACAACTTCTTTATCCATTTTTCACTTTCTGCGATGTTGAACTTGTACTGTAAACGAGGTTCTTGTAAACAGAGCCGTTCCAAACTTTGGGGTGGCTGTGTCTTTTTGATTTTAATTTCCCTAAGCTATAGGACCATAAGTGGAAGTGCCCTAGGCTCTGTTGCTTTGTTTTTTAGATGTTTCAGGAAACACCATACACTTCTCCCAAGTGTCTGTTGGCAATTTACATCCCGCCCATCAGCATAACAAGGCTCCCAGTTCTCAATGGCCTGTTGCCTTTCTGGATTTTACACTTTTTTCAGATGGCCCTTTTGACCGGGGGGAAGTGAGACTTCATTGTAGTGCAGATTTCCTTTGCAAGCTTGCTTGGTTGGCCAAAAAGGGCGTATGCGTTTTTTCCTGAATATATTCAGGAAAAAACGCATACGCCCTTTTTGGCCAACTGCATCATTGTGGACGTTCTGCCTCTTTTCCTATGCTTTCAATGCAATTCCAGTCTACCTCCTGAAATCGGTTTCCTGCAATTCTGCCCTGCTTTCAAGTCCTCTTGGCAGCCTTACTTCAGTCTATTTTTGGACGATAGCTGTCATTTATAACTCTGCAGGTGTGTGAATTACAGTGCCCCTGAGCTCCTTTCTTCAACTCGCTTTCTTTTGAGCTGGCTGCAACACCGCAGGATGGCTTCAGGCCCTAATCTGGTTCCGGCACGGCACGCTGAGCCTTTGGTTATTTCCTCTTCCTGGTGGGAAATAAGAGTTAAATTTGCCCGTCCAGACACCTCCAGCTAGCCTCTCATTGGTTCTCGCTATTCCTGTTCATCTTCCGCAGAAATTGCAAACTGGGCCAAACAGGAGGTTAAAGGCGCTGACTTTTCAAGTGGGGAGAGTGTTAGTAAAGCGTCTGGAATGTTGCACCCGAGTACCAGGGGAGGAAAACTGAGACATATTTGAACACGTCTCCCGTTCACATGGTTGATCATACTTGGGTTCCACATGCATGTTTTAGCTGAAGGAAGAATATCTAAAACCTGGGTAGTTGAAACCCGTGGAATGGGTACCATGCAATATGACTTCAAAGGGTCTTCATTTGCTCACCGAACCTCTCCAATCCTATCACTGCTGCGTTTATGCCCCTGTACACATGCTTGATTCTCTTTCGGAGACATAGCAATCCATAGGTTTTAAGATACTTACTAGTCAGGTACATTCTTAGGCGTTTAATATGCGGTGTTGAGTCCATTTCGTTGAGCAAGGAGTAGCTCTTGTCTATTCCATATTTGGCTTAAGGAACTTTATCTGTGCTCATTTCAATCTCTGGTTTTATGCAGCACCCCAACTCACCTTTACCCTTAAGCAAGCATAAGTTGGTTTTCTAAATTTGAGACCCTGTTCTGTTCTATAATTCAGTTCCTGTGTAGCCAAGTTTACATTCCGTGTATTACTGATATCTTATGATGTTTCTTTTTCTGTGTGACTTATTTCAGTTAGAATCATCGTACCTGAATCAACTCATTATGCTGCTACGGGCCTGATGACATACTTTTCATTGCTGAGTGATACTGCATTGTACGTAAGTACCACAAGTTCTTTATCCATTTTTCACTTTCTGCGATGTTGAACTTCTACTGTAAACGAGGTTCTTGTAAACAGAGCCGTTCGAAACTTTGGGGTGGCTGTGTCTTTTTGATTTTAAATTCCCTAATGTATAGGACCATAAGTGGAAGTGCCCTAGGCTCTGTTGCTTTGTTTTTTAGATGTTTCAGGAAACACCATACACTTCTCCCGAGTGTTTGTTGTCAATTTACATCCCGCCCTTCAGCATAACAAGGTTCCCAGTTCTCCATGGCCTGTCCTGCCTTTCTGGATTTTACACTTTTTTCAGATGGCCCTTTTGACCGGGGGGAAGTGAGACTTCATTGTAGTGCAGATTTCCTTTGCAAGCTTGCTTGGTTGGCCAAAAAGGGCGTATGCGTTTTTTCCTGAATATATTCAGGAAAAAACGCATACGCCCTTTTTGGCCAAGTGCATCATTGTGGACGTTCTGCCTCTTTTCCTATGCTTTCAATGCAATTCCAGTCTACCTCCTGAAATCGGTTTCCTGCAATTCTGCCCCGCTTTCAAGTCCTCTTGGCAGCCTTACTTCAGTCTATTTTTGGACGATAGCTGTCATTTATAACTCTGCAGGTTTGTGAATTACAGTGCCCCTGAGCTCCTTTCTTCAACTCGCTTTCTTTTGAGCTGGCCGCAACACCGCAGGATGGCTTCAGGCCCTAATCTGGTTCCGGCCCGGCATGCTGAGCCTTTGGTTAATTCCTCTTCCTGGTGAGAAATGAGAGTTAAATTTGCCCGTCCAGACACCTCCAGCTAGCCTCTCATTGGTTCTCGCTATTCCTGTTCATCTTCCGCAGAAATTGCAAACTGTGCCAAACAGGAGGTTAAAGGCGCTGACTCTCCAAGTGGGGAGAGTGTTAGTAAAGCGTCTGGAATGTTGCACCCGAGTACCAGGGGAGGAAAACTGAGACATATTTGAACACGTCTCCCGATCACATGGTTGATCATACTCTAGCTTCCACATACATGTTTTAGCTGAAGGAAGAATATCTTAAACCTGGGTAGTTGAAACCCGTGGAATGGGTACCATGCAATATGACTTCAAAGGGTCTTCATTTGCTCACCGAACCTCTCCAATCCTATCACTGCTGCGTTTATGCCCCTGTACACATGCTTGATTCTCTTTCGGAGACATAGCAATCCATAGGTTTTAAGATACTTACTAGTCAGGTACATTCTTAGGCGTTTAATATGCGGTGTTGAGTCCATTTCGTTGAGCAAGGAGTAGGTCTTGTCTATTCCATATTTGGCTTAAGGAACATTATCTGTGCTCATTTCAATCTCTGGTTTTATGCAGCACCCCAACTCACCTTTCCCCTTAAGCAAGCATAAGTTGGTTTTCTAAATTTGAGACCCTGTTCTGTTCTGTAATTCAGTTCCTGTGTAGCCAAGTTTACATTCCGTGTATTACTGATATCTTATGATGTTTCTTTTTCTGTGTGACTTATTTCAGTTAGAATCATCATACCTGAATCCACTCATTGTGCTGCTAAGGGCCTGATGACACAGATTTCATTGCTGAGTGATATTGCTTTGTAAGTAAATACCACAACTTCTTTATCCATTTTTCAGTTTCTGCGATGTTGAACTTGTACTGTAAACGAGGTTCTTGTAAACAGAGCCGTTCCAAACTTTGGGGTGGCTGTGTCTTTTTGATTTTAAATTCCCTAAGCTATAGGACCATAAGTGGAAGTGCCCTAGGCTCTGTTGCTTTGTTTTTTAGATGTTTCAGGAAACACCATACACTTCTCCCCAGTGGTTGTTGGCAATTTACATCCCGCCCATCAGCATAACAAGGCTCCCAGTTCTCCATGGCCTGTCCTGCCTTTCTGGATTTTACACTTTTTTCAGATGGCCCTTTTGACCGGGTGGAAGTGAGACTTCATTGTAGTGCAGATTTCCTTTGCAAGCTTGCTTGGTTGGCCAAAAAGGGCCTATGCGTTTTTTCCTGAATATATTCAGGAAAAAACGCATAGGCACTTTTTGGCCAAGTGCATCATTGTGGACGTTCTGCCTCTTTTCCTATGCTTGCAATGCAATTCCAGTCTACCTCCTGAAATTGGTTTCCTGCAATTCTGCCCCGCTTTCAAGTCCTCTTGGCAGCCTTACTTCAGTCTATTTTTGGACAATAGCTGTCATTTATAACTCTGCAGGTTTGTGAATTACAGTGCCCCTGAGCTCCTTTCTTCAACTCGCTTTCTTGTGACCTGGCCGCAACACCGCAGGATGTCTTCAGGCCCTAATCTGGTTCTGGCACGGCACGCTGAGCCTTTGGTTAATTCCTCTTCCTGGTGGGAAATGAGAGTTAAATTTGCCCATCCAGACACCTCCAGCTAGTCTCTCATTGGTTCTCGCTATTCCTGTTCATCTTCCACAGAAATTGCAAACTGGGCCAAACAGGAGGTTAAAGGGACCGACTCTCCAAGTGGGGAGAGTGTTAGTAAAGCGTCTGGAATGTTGCACCCGAGTACCAGGGTACGAAAACTGAGACATATTTGAACACGTCTCCCGATCACATGGTTGATCATACTCTAGGTTCCACATGCATGTTTTAGCTGAAGGAAGAATACCTTAAACCTGGAGAGTTGAGACCCGTGGAATGGGTACCATGCAATATGACTTCAAAGGGTCTTCATTTGCTCACCGAACCTCTCCAATCCTATCACTGCTGTGTTTATGCCCCGGTACATGCGCTTGATTCTCCTTCGGAGACATAGCAATCCATAGGTTTTAAGATACTTACTAGTCAGGTACATTGTTAGGCGTTTAATATGGGGTGTTGGGTCCATTTCGTTGAGCAAGGAGTAGCTCATGTGTATTCCATATTTGGCTTAAGGAACGTTATCTGTGCTGATTTGAATCTCTGGTTTTATGCAGCACCCCAACTCACCTTTACCCTTAAGCAAGCATAAGTTGGTTTTCTAAATTTGAGACCCTGTTCTGTTTTGGAATTCAGTTCCTGTGTAGCCAAGTTTACATTCCGTGTATTAGTGATATCTTATGATGTTTCTTTTTCTGTGTGACTTATTTCAGTTAGAATCATCGTACCTGAATCCACTCATTATGCTGCTACGGGCCTGATGTCATAGATTTCATTGTTGAGTGATACTGCATTGTACGTAAGTACCACAAGTTCTTTATCCATTTTTCACTTTCTGTGATATTGAACTTGTACGGTAAACGAGGTTCTTGTAAACAGAGGCGTCCCAAACTTTGGGGTGGCTGTGTCTTTTTGATTTTAATTTCCCTAAGCTATAGGACCATAAGTGGAAGTGCCCTAGGCTCTGTTGCTTTGTTTTTTAGATGTTTCAGGAGACACCATACAGTTCTCCCGAGTGTCTGTTGGCAATTTACATCCCGCCCATCAGCATAACAAGGCTCCCAGCTCTCCATGGCCTGTCCTGCCTTTCTGGATTTTACACCTTTTTCAGATGGCCCTTTTGACCGGGGGGAAGTGAGACTTCATTGTAGTGCAGATTTCCTTTGCAACCTTGCTTGGTTGGCCAAAAAGGGCGTATGCGTTTTTTCCTGAATATATTCAGGAAAAAACGCATACGCCCTTTTTGGCCAAGTGCATCATTGTGGACGTTCTGCCTCTTTTCCTATGCTTTCAATGCAATTCCAGTCTACCTCCTGAAATCGGTTTCCTGCAATTCTGCCCTGCTTTCAAGTCCTCTTGGCAGCCTTACTTCAGTCTATTTTTGGACGATAGCTGTCATTTATAACTCTGCAGGTTTTTGAATTACAGTGTCCCTGAGCTCCTTTCTTCAACTCGCTTTCTTTTGAGCTGGCCGCAACACCGCAGCATGGCTTCAGGCCCTAATCTGGTTCTGGCACGGCACGCTGAGCCTTTGGTTAATTCCTCTTCCTGGTGGGAAATGAGAGTTAAATTTGCCCGTCCAGACACCTCCAGCTAGTCTCTCATTGGTTCTCGCTATTCCTGTTCATTTTCCGCAGAAATTTCAAACTGGGCCAAACAGGAGGTTAAAGGCACTGACTCTCCAAGTCGGGAGAGTGTTAGTAAAGCGTCTGGAATGTTGCACCCGAGTACCAGGGGACGAAAACTGAGACATATTTGAAAACGTCTCCCGATCACATGGTTGATCATACTCTGGGTTCCATATGCATGTTTTAGCTGAAGGAAGAATACCTAAAACCTGGGTAGTTGAAACCCGTGGAATGGGTACCATGCAATATGACTTCAAAGGGTCTTCATTTGCTCACCGAACCTCTCCAATCCTATCACTGCTGCGTTTATGCCCCTGTACACATGCTTGATTCTGTTTCGGAGACATAGCAATCCATAGGTTTTAAGATACTTACTAGTCAGGTACATTCTTAGGCGTTTAATATGCGGTGTTGAGTCCATTTCGTTGAGCAAGGAGTAGCTCTTGTCTATTCCATATTTGGCTTAAGGAACTTTATCTGTGCTCATTTCAATCTCTGGTTTTATGCAGCACCCCAACTCACCTTTCCCCTTAAGCAAGCATAAGTTGGTTTTCTAAATTTCAGTCCCTGTTCTGTTCTGTAATTCAGTTCCTGTGTAGCCAAGTTTACATTCCGTGTATTACTGATATCTTATGATGTTTCTTTTTCTGTGTGACTTATTTCAGTTAGAATCATCATACCTGAATCCACTCATTGTGCTGCTAAGGGCCTGATGACACAGATTTCATTGCTGAGTGATATTGCTTTGTAAGTAAATACCACAACTTTTTTATCCATTTTTCACTTTCTGCGATGTTGAACATGTGTTTTAAACGAGGTTCTTGTAAACAGAGCCGTTCCAAACTTTGGGGTGGCTGTGTCTTTTTGATTTTAAATTCCCTAAGCTATAGGACCATAAGTGGAAGTGCCCTAGGCTCTGTTGCTTTGTTTTTTAGATGTTTCAGGAAACACCATACACTTCTCCCGAGTGGTTGTTGGCAATTTACATCCCGCCCTTCAGCATAACAAGGCTCCCAGTTCTCCATGGCCTGTCCTGCCTTTCTGGATTTTACACTTTTTTCAGATGGCCCTTTTGACCGGGGGGAAGTGAGACTTCATTGTAGTGCAGATTTCCTTTGCAAGCTTGCTTGGTTGGCCAAAAAGGGCGTATGCGTTTTTTCCTGAATATATTCAGGAAAAAACGCATACGCCCTTTTTGGCCAAGTGCATCATTGTGGACGTTCTGCCTCTTTTCCTATGCTTTCAATGCAATTCCAGTCTACCTCCTGAAATCGGTTTCCTGCAATTCTGCCCCGCTTTCAAGTCCTCTTGGCAGCCTTACTTCAGTCTATTTTTGGACGATAGCTGTCATTTATAACTCTGCAGGTTTGTGAATTACAGTGCCCCTGAGCTCCTTTCTTCAACTCGCTTTCTTGTGACCTGGCCGCAACACCCCAGGATGTCTTCAGGCCCTAATCTGGTTCTGGCACGGCACGCTGAGCCTTTGGTTAATTCCTCTTCCTGGTGGGAAATGAGAGTTAAATTTGCCCGTCCAGACACCTCCAGCTAGTCTCTCATTGGTTCTCGCTATTCCTGTTCATCTTCCGCAGAAATTGCAAACTGGGCCAAACAGGAGGTTAAAGGGACTGACTCTCCAAGTGGGGAGAGTGTTAGTAAAGCGTCTGGAATGTTGCACCCGAGTACCAGGGGACGAAAACTGAGACATATTTGAACACGTCTCCCGTTCACATGGTTGATCATACTTGGGTTCCACATGCATGTTTTAGCTGAAGGAAGAATACCTAAAACCTGGGTAGTTGAAACCCGTGGAATGGGTACCATGCAATTTGACTTCAAAGCGTCTTCATTTGCTCACTGATCCTCTCCAATCCTATCACTGCTGCGTTTATGCCCCTGTACACATGCTTGATTCTGTTTCGGAGACATAGCAATCCATAGGTTTTAAGATACTTACTAGTCAGGTACATTCTTAGGCGTTTAATATGCGGTGTTGAGTCCATTTCGTTGAGCAAGGAGTAGCTCTTGTCTATTCCATATTTGGCTTAAGGAACTTTATCTGTGCTCATTTCAATCTCTGGTTTTATGCAGCACCCCAACTCACCTTTCCCCTTAAGCAAGCATAAGTTGGTTTTCTAAATTTGAGACCCTGTTCTGTTCTGTAATTCAGTTCCTGTGTAGCCAAGTTTACATTCCGTGTATTACTGATATCTTATGATGTTTCTTTTTCTGTGTGACTTATTTCAGTTAGAATCATCATACCTGAATCCACTCATTGTGCTGCTAAGGGCCTGATGACACAGATTTCATTGCTGAGTGATATTGCTTTGTAAGTAAATACCACAACTTCTTTATCCATTTTTCAATTTCTGCGATGTTGAACTTGTACTGTAAACGAGGTTCTTGTAAACAGAGCCGTTCCAAACTTTGGGGTGGCTGTGTCTTTCTGATTTTAAATTCCCTAAGCTATAGGACCATAAGTGGAAGTGCCCTAGGCTCTGTTGCTTTGTTTTTTAGATGTTTCAGGAAACACCATACACTTCTCCCGAGTGGTTGTTGGCAATTTACATCCCGCCCATCAGCATAACAAGGCTCCCAGTTCTCCATGGCCTGTCCTGCCTTTCTGGATTTTACACTTTTTTCAGATGGCCCTTTTGACCGGGGGGAATTGAGACTTCATTGTAGTGCAGATTTCCTTTGCAAGCTTGCTTGGTTGGCCAAAAAGGGCGTATGCGTTTTTTCCTGAATATATTCAGGAAAAAACGCATACGCCCTTTTTGGCCAAGTGCATCATTGTGGACGTTCTGCCTCTTTTCCTATGCTTTCAATGCAATTCCAGTCTACCTTCTGAAATCGGTTTCTTGCAATTCTGCCCCGCTTTCAAGTCCTCTTGGCAGCCTTACTTCAGTCTATTTTTGGACGATAGCTGTCATTTATAACTCTGCAGGTTTGTGAATTACAGTGCCCCTGAGCTCCTTTCTTCAACTCGCTTTCTTTTGAGCTGGCCGCAACACCGCAGGATGGCTTCAGGCCCTAATCTGGTTCCGGCACGGCACGCTGAGCCTTTGGTTATTTCCTCTTCCTGGTGGGAAATGAGAGTTAAATTTGCCCGTCCAGACACCTCCAGCTAGCCTCTCATTGGTTCTCGCTATTCCTGTTCATCTTCTGCAGAAATTGCAAACTGGGCCAAACAGGAGGTTAAAGGCGCTGACTTTTCAAGTGGGGAGAGTGTTAGTAAAGCGTCTGGAATGTTGCACCCGAGTACCAGGGTACGAAAACTGAGACATATTTGAACACGTCTCCCGTTCACATGGTTGATCATACTTGGGTTCCACATGCATGTTTTAGCTGAAGGAAGAATACCTAAAACCTGGGTAGTTGAAACCCGTGGAATGGGTACCATGCAATATGACTTCAAAGGGTCTTCATTTGCTCACCGAACCTCTCCAATCCTATCACTGCTGTGTTTATGCCCCTGTACACATGCTTGATTCTGTTTCGGAGACATAGCAATCCATAGGTTTTAAGATACTTACTAGTCAGGTACATTCTTAGGCGTTTAATATGCGGTGTTGAGTCCATTTCGTTGAGCAAGGAGTAGCTCTTGTCTATTCCATATTTGGCTTAAGGAACTTTATCTGTGCTCATTTCAATCTCTGGTTTTATGCAGCACCCCAACTCACCTTTCCCCTTAAGCAAGCATAAGTTGGTTTTCTAAATTTGAGACCCTGTTCTGTTCTGTAATTCAGTTCCTGTGTAGCCAAGTTTACATTCCGTGTATTACTGATATCTTATGATGTTTCTTTTTCTGTGTGACTTATTTCAGTTAGAATCATCATACCTGAATCCACTCATTGTGCTGCTAAGGTCCTGATGACACAGATTTCATTGCTGAGTGATATTGCTTTGTAAGTAAATACCACAACTTTTTTATCCATTTTTCACTTTCTGCGATGTTGAACTTGTACTGTAAACGAGGTTCTTGTAAACAGAGCCGTTCGAAACTTTGGGGTGGCTGTCTCTTTTTGATTTTAAATTCCCTAAGCTATAGGACCATAAGTGGAAGTGCCCTAGGCTCTGTTGCTTTGTTTTTTAGATGTTTCAGGAAACACCATACACTTCTCCCGAGTGTTTGTTGGCAATTTACATCCCGCCCTTCAGCATAACAAGGCTCCCAGTTCTCCATGGCCTGTCCTGCCTTTCTGGATTTTACACTTTTTTCAGATGGCCCTTTTGACCGGGGGGAAGTGAGACTTCATTGTAGTGCAGATTTCCTTTGCAAGCTTGCTTGGTTGGCCAAAAAGGGCGTATGCGTTTTTTCCTGAATATATTCAGGAAAAAACGCATACGCACTTTTTGGCCAAGTGCATCATTGTGGACGTTCTGCCTCTTTTCCTATGCTTTCAATGCAATTCCAGTCTACCTCCTGAAATCGGTTTCCTGCAATTCTGCCCCGCTTTCAAGTCCTCTTGGCAGCCTTACTTCAGTCTATTTTTGGACGATAGCTGTCATTTATAACTCTGCAGGTTTGTGAATTACAGTGCCCCTGAGCTCCTTTCTTCAACTCGCTTTCTTGTGACCTGGCCGCAACACCGCAGGATGGCTTCAGGCCCTAATCTGGTTCCGGCACGGCACGCTGAGCCTTTGGTTATTTCCTCTTCCTGGTGGGAAATGAGAGTTAAATTTGCCCGTCCAGACACCTCCAGCTAGCCTCTCATTGGTTCTCGCTATTCCTGTTCATCTTCCGCAGAAATTGCAAACTGGGCCAAACAGGAGGTTAAAGGCGCTGACTTTTCAAGGGGGAGAGTGTTAGTAAAGCGTCTGGAATGTTGCACCCGAGTACCAGGGGAGGAAAACTGAGACATATTTGAACACGTCTCCCGTTCACATGGTTGATCATACTTGGGTTCCACATGCATGTTTTAGCTGAAGGAAGAATACCTAAAACCTGGGTAGTTGAAACCCGTGGAATGGGTACCATGCAATATGACTTCAAAGGGTCTTCATTTGCTCACTGAACCTCTCCAATCCTATCACTGCTGCGTTTATGCCCCTGTACACATGCTTGATTCTGTTTCGGAGACATAGCAATCCATAGGTTTTAAGATACTTACTAGTCAGGTACATTCTTAGGCGTTTAATATGCGGTGTTGAGTCCATTTCGTTGAGCAAGGAGTAGCTCTTGTCTATTCCATATTTGGCTTAAGGAACTTTATCTGTGCTCATTTCAATCTCTGGTTTTATGCAGCACCCCAACTCACCTTTACCCTTAAGCAAGCATAAGTTGGTTTTCTAAATTTGAGACCCTGTTCTGTTCTGTAATTCAGTTCCTGTGTAGCCAAGTTTCCATTCCGTGTATTACTGATATCTTATGATGTTTCTTTTTCTGTGTGACTTATTTCAGTTAGAATCATCATACCTGAATCCACTCATTGTGCTGCTAAGGGCCTGATGACACAGATTTCATTGCTGAGTGATATTGCTTTGTAAGTAAATACCACAACTTCTTTATCCATTTTTCAATTTCTGCGATGTTGAACTTGTACTGTAAACGAGGTTCTTGTAAACAGAGCCGTTCCAAACTTTGGGGTGGCTGTGTCTTTTTGATTTTAAATTCCCTAAGCTATAGGACCATAAGTGGAAGTGCCCTAGGCTCTGTTGCTTTGTTTTTTAGATGTTTCAGGAAACACCATACACTTCTCCCGAGTGGTTGTTGGCAATTTACATCCCGCCCATCAGCATAACAAGGCTCCCAGTTCTCCATGGCCTGTCCTGCCTTTCTGGATTTTACACTTTTTTCAGATGGCCCTTTTGACCGGGGGGAATTGAGACTTCATTGTAGTGCAGATTTCCTTTGCAAGCTTGCTTGGTTGGCCAAAAAGGGCGTATGCGTTTTTTCCTGAATATATTCAGGAAAAAACGCATACGCCCTTTTTGGCCAAGTGCATCATTGTGGACGTTCTGCCTCTTTTCCTATGCTTTCAATGCAATTCCAGTCTACCTCCTGAAATCGGTTTCCTGCAATTCTGCCCCGCTTTCAAGTCCTCTTGGCAGCCTTACTTCAGTCTATTTTTGGACGATAGCTGTCATTTATAACTCTGCAGGTTTGTGAATTACAGTGCCCCTGAGCTCCTTTCTTCAACTCGATTTCTTTTGAGCTGGCCGCAACACCGCAGGATGGCTTCAGGCCCTAATCTGGTTCCGGCACGGCACGCTGAGCCTTTGGTTATTTCCTCTTCCTGGTGGGAAATGAGAGTTAAATTTGCCCGTCCAGACACCTCCAGCTAGCCTCTCATTGGTTCTCGCTATTCCTGTTCATCTTCCGCAGAAATTGCAAACTGGGCCAAACAGGAGGTTAAAGGCGCTGACTTTTCAAGTGGGGAGAGTGTTAGTAAAGCGTCTGGAATGTTGCACCCGAGTACCAGGGGAGGAAAACTGAGACATATTTGAACACGTCTCCCGTTCACATGGTTGATCATACTTGGGTTCCACATGCATGTTTTAGCTGAAGGAAGAATACCTAAAACCTGGGTAGTTGAAACCCATGGAATGGGTGCCATGCAATATGATTTCAAAGGGTCTTCATTTGCTCACCGAACCTCTCCAATCCTATCACTGCTGCGTTTATGCCCCTGTACACATGCTTGATTCTCTTTCGGAGACATAGCAATCCATAGGTTTTAAGATACTTACTAGTCAGGTACATTCTTAGGCGTTTAATATGGGGTGTTGAGTCCATTTTGTTGAGCAAGGAATAGCTCTTGTCTATTCCATATTTGGCTTAAGGAACTTTATCTGTGCTCATTTCAATCTCTGGTTTTATGCAGCACCCCAACTCACCTTTCCCCTTAAGCAAGCATAAGTTGGTTTTCTAAATTTGAGACCCTGTTTTGTTCTGTAATTCAGTTCCTGTGTAGCCAAGTTTCCATTCCGTGTATTACTGATATCTTATGATGTTTCTTTTTCTGTGTGACTTATTTCAGTTAGAATCATCATACCTGAATCCACTCATTGTGCTGCTAAGGGCCTGATGACACAGATTTCATTGCTGAGTGATATTGCTTTGTAAGTAAATACCACAACTTCTTTATCCATTTTTCAATTTCTGCGATGTTGAACTTGTACTGTAAACGAGGTTCTTGTAAACAGAGCCGTTCCAAACTTTGGGGTGGCTGTGTCTTTTTGATTTTAAATTCCCTAAGCTATAGGACCATAAGTGGAAGTGCCCTAGGCTCTGTTGCTTTGTTTTTTAGATGTTTCAGGAAACACCATACACTTCTCCCAAGTGGTTGTTGGCAATTTACATCCCGCCCATCAGCATAACAAGGCTCCCAGTTCTCCATGGCCTGTCCTGCCTTTCTGGATTTTACACTTTTTTCAGATGGCCCTTTTGACCGGGGGGAAGTGAGACTTCATTGTAGTGCAGATTTCCTTTGCAAGCTTGCTTGGTTGGCCAAAAAGGGCGTATGCGT
The DNA here is from genome assembly GCF_949987515.2 of Delphinus delphis. Lineage (NCBI taxonomy): Eukaryota > Metazoa > Chordata > Mammalia > Artiodactyla > Delphinidae > Delphinus > Delphinus delphis. Next base: position 503,802 of record NW_027192687.1, on the reverse strand, counting down.
TTTTTCCTGAATATATTCAGGAAAAAACGCATACGCCCTTTTTGGCCAAGTGCATCATTGTGGACGTTCTGCCTCTTTTCCTATGCTTTCAATGCAATTCCAGTCTACCTCCTGAAATCGGTTTCCTGCAATTCTGCCCCGCTTTCAAGTCCTCTTGGCAGCCTTACTTCTGTCTATTTTTGGACGATAGCTGTCATTTATAACTCTGCAGGTTTGTGAATTACAGTGCCCCTGAGCTCCTTTCTTCAACTCGCTTTCTTTTGAGCTGGCCGCAACACCGCAGGATGGCTTCAGGCCCTAATCTGGTTCCGGCACGGCACGCTGAGCCTTTGGTTATTTCCTCTTCCTGGTGGGAAATGAGAGTTAAATTTGCCCGTCCAGACACCTCCAGCTAGCCTCTCATTGGTTCTCACTATTCCTGTTCATCTTCCGCAGAAATTGCAAACTGGGCCAAACAGGAGGTTAAAGGCGCTGACTTTTCAAGTGGGGAGAGTGTTAGTAAAGCGTCTGGAATGTTGCACCCGAGTACCAGGGTACGAAAACTGAGACATATTTGAACACGTCTCCCGTTCACATGGTTGATCATATTTGGGTTCCACATGCATGTTTTAGCTGAAGGAAGAATACCTAAAACCTGGGTAGTTGAAACCCATGGAATGGGTGCCATGCAATATGATTTCAAAGGGTCTTCATTTGCTCACCGAACCTCTCCAATCCTATCACTGCTGCGTTTATGCCCCTGTACACATGCTTGATTCTCTTTCGGAGACATAGCAATCCATAGGTTTTAAGATACTTACTAGTCAGGTACATTCTTAGGCGTTTAATATGGGGTGTTGAGTCCATTTTGTTGAGCAAGGAGTAGCTCTTGTCTATTCCATATTTGGCTTAAGGAACTTTATCTGTGCTCATTTCAATCTCTGATTTTATGCAGCACCCCAACTCACCTTTCCCCTTAAGCAAGCATAAGTTGGTTTTCTAAATTTGAGACCCTGTTCTGTTCTGTAATTCAGTTCCTGTGTAGCCAAGTTTCCATTCCGTGTATTACTGATATCTTATGATGTTTCTTTTTCTGTGTGACTTATTTCAGTTAGAATCATCATACCTGAATCCACTCATTGTGCTGCTAAGGGCCTGATGACACAGATTTCATTGCTGAGTGATATTGCTTTGTAAGTAAATACCACAACTTCTTTATCCATTTTTCAATTTCTGCGATGTTGAACTTGTACTGTAAACGAGGTTCTTGTAAACAGAGCCGTTCCAAACTTTGGGGTGGCTGTGTCTTTTTGATTTTAAATTCCCTAAGCTATAGGACCATAAGTGGAAGTGCCCTAGGCTCTGTTGCTTTGTTTTTTAGATGTTTCAGGAAACACCATACACTTCTCCCAAGTGGTTGTTGGCAATTTACATCCCGCCCATCAGCATAACAAGGCTCCCAGTTCTCCATGGCCTGTCCTGCCTTTCTGGATTTTACACTTTTTTCAGATGGCCCTTTTGACCGGGGGGAAGTGAGACTTCATTGTAGTGCAGATTTCCTTTGCAAGCTTGCTTGGTTGGCCAAAAAGGGCGTATGTGTTTTTTCCTGAATATATTCAGGAAAAAACGCATACGCCCTTTTTGGCCAAGTGCATCATTGTGGATGTTCTGCCTCTTTTCCTATGCTTTCAATGCAATTCCAGTCTACCTCCTGAAATCGGTTTCCTGCAATTCTGCCCCGCTTTCAAGTCCTCTTGGCAGCCTTACTTCAGTCTATTTTTGGACGATAGCTGTCATTTATAACTCTGCAGGTTTGTGAATTACAGTGCCCCTGAGCTCCTTTCTTCAACTCGCTTTCTTTTGAGCTGGCCGCAACACCGCAGGATGGCTTCAGGCCCTAATCTGGTTCCGGCACGGCACGCTGAGCCTTTGGTTATTTCCTCTTCCTGGTGGGAAATGAGAGTTAAATTTGCCCGTCCAGACACCTCCAGCTAGCCTCTCATTGGTTCTCGCTATTCCTGTTCATCTTCCGCAGAAATTGCAAACTGGGCCAAACAGGAGGTTAAAGGCGCTGACTTTTCAAGTGGGGAGAGTGTTAGTAAAGCGTCTGGAATGTTGCACCCGAGTACCAGGGGAGGAAAACTGAGACATATTTGAACACGTCTCCCGTTCACATGGTTGATCATATTTGGGTTCCACATGCATGTTTTAGCTGAAGGAAGAATACCTTAAACCTGGGTAGTTGAAACCCATGGAATGGGTGCCATGCAATATGATTTCAAAGGGTCTTCATTTGCTCACCGAACCTCTCCAATCCTATCACTGCTGCGTTTATGCCCCTGTACACATGCTTGATTCTCTTTCGGAGACATAGCAATCCATAGGTTTTAAGATACTTACTAGTCAGGTACATTCTTAGGCGTTTAATATGGGGTGTTGAGTCCATTTTGTTGAGCAAGGAGTAGCTCTTGTCTATTCCATATTTGGCTTAAGGAACTTTATCTGTGCTCATTTCAATCTCTGGTTTTATGCAGCACCCCAACTCACCTTTCCCTTTAAGCAAGCATAAGTTGGTTTTCTAAATTTGAGACCCTGTTCTGTTCTGTAATTCAGTTCCTGTGTAGCCAAGTTTACATTCCGTGTATTACTGATATCTTATGATGTTTCTTTTTCTGTGTGACTTATTTCAGTTAGAATCATCATACCTGAATCCACTCATTGTGCTTCTAAGGGCCTGATGACACAGATTTCATTGCTGAGTGATATTGCTTTGTAAGTAAATACCACAACTTCTTTATCCATTTTTCAATTTCTGCGATGTTGAACTTGTACTGTAAACGAGGTTCTTGTAAACAGAGCCGTTCGAAACTTTGGGGTGGCTGTGTCTTTTTGATTTTAAATTCCCTAAGCTATAGGACCATAAGTGGAAGTGCCCTAGGCTCTGTTGCTTTGTTTTTTAGATGTTTCAGGAAACACCATACACTTCTCCCGAGTGGTTGTTGGCAATTTACATCCCGCCCATCAGCATAACAAGGCTCCCAGTTCTCCATGGCCTGTCCTGCCTTTCTGGATTTTACACTTTTTTCAGATGGCCCTTTTGACCGGGGGGAAGTGAGACTTCATTGTAGTGCAGATTTCCTTTGCAAGCTTGCTTGGTTGGCCAAAAAGGGCGTATGCGTTTTTTCCTGAATATATTCAGGAAAAAACGCATACGCCCTTTTTGGCCAAGTGCATCATTGTGGACGTTCTGCCTCTTTTCCTATGCTTTCAATGCAATTCCAGTCTACCTCCTGAAATCGGTTTCCTGCAATTCTGCCCCGCTTTCAAGTCCTCTTGGCAGCCTTACTTCAGTCTATTTTTGGACGATAGCTGTCATTTATAACTCTGCAGGTTTGTGAATTACAGTGCCCCTGAGCTCCTTTCTTCAACTCGCTTTCTTTTGAGCTGGCCACAACACCGCAGGATGGCTTCAGGCCCTAATCTGGTTCCGGCACGGCACGCTGAGCCTTTGGTTATTTCCTCTTCCTGGTGGGAAATGAGAGTTAAATTTGCCCGTCCAGACACCTCCAGCTAGCCTCTCATTGGTTCTCACTATTCCTGTTCATCTTCCGCAGAAATTGCAAACTGGGCCAAACAGGAGGTTAAAGGCGCTGACTTTTCAAGTGGGGAGAGTGTTAGTAAAGCGTCTGGAATGTTGCACCCGAGTACCAGGGGAGGAAAACTGAGACATATTTGAACACGTCTCCCGTTCACATGGTTGATCATACTTGGGTTCTACATGCATGTTTTAGCTGAAGGAAGAATACCTAAAACCTGGGTAGTTGAAACCCGTGGAATGGGTACCATGCAATATGACTTCAAAGGGTCTTCATTTGCTCACCGAACCTCTCCAATCCTATCACTGCTGCGTTTATGCCCCTGTACACATGCTTGATTCTGTTTCGGAGACATAGCAATCCATAGGTTTTAAGATACTTACTAGTCAGGTACATTCTTAGGCGTTTAATATGGGGTGTTGAGTCCATTTTGTTGAGCAAGGAGTAGCTCTTGTCTATTCCATATTTGGCTTAAGGAACTTTATCTGTGCTCATTTCAATCTCTGGTTTTATGCAGCACCCCAACTCACCTTTCCCCTTAAGCAAGCATAAGTTGGTTTTCTAAATTTGAGACCCTGTTCTGTTCTGTAATTCAGTTCCTGTGTAGCCAAGTTTCCATTCCGTGTATTACTGATATCTTATGATGTTTCTTTTTCTGTGTGACTTACTTCAGTTAGAATCATCATACCTGAATCCACTCATTGTGCTGCTAAGGGCCTGATGACACAGATTTCATTGCTGAGTGATATTGCTTTGTAAGTAAATACCACAACTTCTTTATCCATTTTTCAATTTCTGCGATGTTGAACTTGTACTGTAAACGAGGTTCTTGTAAACAGAGCCGTTCCAAACTTTGGGGTGGCTGTGTCTTTTTGATTTTAAATTCCCTAAGCTATAGGACCATAAGTGGAAGTGCCCTAGGCTCTGTTGCTTTGTTTTTTAGATGTTTCAGGAAACACCATACACTTCTCCCGAGTGTTTGTTGGCAATTTACATCCCGCCCTTCAGCATAACAAGGCTCCCAGTTCTCCATGGCCTGTCCTGCCTTTCTGGATTTTACACTTTTTTCAGATGGCCCTTTTGACCGGGGGGAAGTGAGACTTCATTGTAGTGCAGATTTCCTTTGCAAGCTTGCTTGGTTGGCCAAAAAGGGCGTATGCGTTTTTTCCTGAATATATTCAGGAAAAAACGCATACGCCCTTTTTGGCCAAGTGCATCATTGTGGACGTTCTGCCTCTTTTCCTATGCTTGCAATGCAATTCCAGTCTACCTCCTGAAATCGGTTTCCTGCAATTCTGCCCCGCTTTCAAGTCCTCTTGGCAGCCTTACTTCAGTCTATTTTTGGACGATAGCTGTCATTTATAACTCTGCAGGTTTGTGAATTACAGTGCCCCTGAGCTCCTTTCTTCAACTCGCTTTCTTGTGACCTGGCCGCAACACCGCAGGATGTCCTCAGGCCCTAATCTGGTTCTGGCACGGCACGCTGAGCCTTTGGTTAATTCCTCTTCCTGGTGGGAAATGAGAGTTAAATTTGCCCATCCAGACACCTCCAGCTAGTCTCTCATTGGTTCTCGCTATTCCTGTTCATCTTCCACAGAAATTGCAAACTGGGCCAAACAGGAGGTTAAAGGGACTGACTCTCCAAGTGGGGAGAGTGTTAGTAAAGCGTCTGGAATGTTGCACCCGAGTACCAGGGTACGAAAACTGAGACATATTTGAACACGTCTCCCGATGACATGGTTGATCATACTCTAGGTTCCACATGCATGTTTTAGCTGAAGGAAGAATACCTTAAACCTTGGTAGTTGAAACCCGTGGAATGGGTACCATGCAATATGACTTCAAAGGGTCTTCATTTGCTCACCGAACCTCTCCAATCCTATCACTGCTGCGTTTATGCCCCTGTACACATGCTTGATTCTCTTTCGGAGACATAGCAATCCATAGGTTTTAAGATACTTACTAGTCAGGTACATTCTTAGGCGTTTAATATGGGGTGTTGAGTCCATTTTGTTGAGCAAGGAGTAGCTCTTGTCTATTCCATATTTGGCTTAAGGAACTTTATCTGTGCTCATTTCAATCTCTGGTTTTATGCAGCACCCCAACTCACCTTTCCCCTTAAGCAAGCATAAGTTGGTTTTCTAAATTTGAGACCCTGTTCTGTTCTGTAATTCAGTTCCTGTGTAGCCAAGTTTCCATTCCGTGTATTAGTGATATCTTATGATGTTTCTTTTTCTGTGTGACTTATTTCAGTTAGAATCATCGTACCTGAATCCACTCATTATGCTGCTACGGGCCTGATGACATAGATTTCATTGCTGAGTGATACTGCATTGTACGTAAGTACCACAAGTTCTTTATCCATTTTTCACTTTCTGCGATGTTGAACTTGTACTGTAAACGAGGTTCTTGTAAACAGAGCCGTTCCAAACTTTGGGGTGGCTGTGTCTTTTTGATTTTAAATTCCCTAAGCTATAGGACCATAAGTGGAAGTGCCCTAGGCTCTGTTGCTTTGTTTTTTAGATGTTTCAGGAAACACCATACACTTCTCCCGAGTGTTTGTTGGCAATTTACATCCCGCCCTTCAGCATAACAAGGCTCCCAGTTCTCCATGGCCTGTCCTGCCTTTCTGGATTTTACACTTTTTTCAGATGGCCCTTTTGACCGGGGGGAAGTGAGACTTCATTGTAGTGCAGATTTCCTTTGCAAGCTTGCTTGGTTGGCCAAAAAGGGCGTATGCGTTTTTTCCTGAATATATTCAGGAAAAAACGCATACGCCCTTTTTGGCCAAGTGCATCATTGTGGACGTTCTGCCTCTTTTCCTATGCTTTCAATGCAATTCCAGTCTACCTCCTGAAATCGGTTTCCTGCAATTCTGCCCCGCTTTCAAGTCCTCTTGGCAGCCTTACTTCAGTCTATTTTTGGACGATAGCTGTCATTTATAACTCTGCAGGTTTGTGAATTACAGTGCCCCTGAGCTCCTTTCTTCAACTCGCTTTCTTTTGAGCTGGCCGCAACACCGCAGGATGGCTTCAGGCCCTAATCTGGTTCCGGCACGGCACGCTGAGCCTTTGGTTATTTCCTCTTCCTGGTGGGAAATGAGAGTTAAATTTGCCCGTCCAGACACCTCCAGCTAGCCTCTCATTGGTTCTCGCTATTCCTGTTCATCTTCCGCAGAAATTGCAAACTGGGGCAAACAGGAGGTTAAAGGCGCTGACTTTCCAAGTGGGGAGAGTGTTAGTAAAGCGTCTGGAATGTTGCACCCGAGTACCAGGGGAGGAAAACTGAGACATATTTGAACACGTCTCCCGTTCACATGGTTGATCATACTTGGGTTCTACATGCATGTTTTAGCTGAAGGAAGAATACCTAAAACCTGGGTAGTTGAAACCTGTGGAATGGGTACCATGCAATATGACTTCAAAGGGTCTTCATTTGCTCACCGAACCTCTCCAATCCTATCACTGCTGCGTTTATGCCCCTGTACACATGCTTGATTCTGTTTCGGAGACATAGCAATCCATAGGTTTTAAGATACTTACTAGTCAGGTACATTCTTAGGCGTTTAATATGCGGTGTTGAGTCCATTTCGTTGAGCAAGGAGTAGCTCTTGTCTATTCCATATTTGGCTTAAGGAACTTTATCTGTGCTCATTTCAATCTCTGGTTTTATGCAGCACCCCAACTCACCTTTCCCCTTAAGCAAGCATAAGTTGGTTTTCTAAATTTGAGACCCTGTTCTGTTCTGTAATTCAGTTCCTGTGTAGCCAAGTTTACATTCCGTGTATTACTGATATCTTATGATGTTTCTTTTTCTGTGTGACTTACTTCAGTTAGAATCATCATACCTGAATCCACTCATTGTGCTGCTAAGGGCCTGATGACACAGATTTCATTGCTGAGTGATATTGCTTTGTAAGTAAATAACACAACTTCTTTATCCATTTTTCAATTTCTGCGATGTTGAACTTGTACTGTAAACGAGGTTCTTGTAAACAGAGCCGTTCCAAACTTTGGGGTGGCTGTGTCTTTTTGATTTTAAATTCCCTAAGTTATAGGACCATAAGTGGAAGTGCCCTAGGCTCTGTTGCTTTGTTTTTTAGATGTTTCAGGAAACACCATACACTTCTCCCGAGTGGTTGTTGGCAATTTACATCCCGCCCATCAGCATAACAAGGCTCCCAGTTCTCCATGGCCTGTCCTGCCTTTCTGGATTTTACACTTTTTTCAGATGGCCCTTTTGACCGGGGGGAAGTGAGACTTCATTGTAGTGCAGATTTCCTTTGCAAGCTTGCTTGGTTGGCCAAAAAGGGCGTATGCGTTTTTTCCTGAATATATTCAGGAAAAAACGCATACGCCCTTTTTGGCCAAGTGCATCATTGTGGACGTTCTGCCTCTTTTCCTATGCTTGCAATGCAAATCCAGTCTACCTCCTGAAATCGGTTTCCTGCAATTCTGCCCCGCTTTCAAGTCCTCTTGGCAGCCTTACTTCAGTCTATTTTTGGACGATAGCTGTCATTTATAACTCTGCAGGTTTGTGAATTACAGTGCCCCTGAGCTCCTTTCTTCAACTCGCTTTCTTGTGAGCTGGCCGCAACACCGCAGGATGGCTTCAGGCCCTAATCTGGTTCCGGCACGGCACGCTGAGCCTTTGGTTAATTCCTCTTCCTGGTGGGAAATGAGAGTTAAATTTGCCCGTCCAGACACCTCCAGCTAGTCTCTCATTGGTTTTCCCTATTCCTGTTCATCTTCCGCAGAAATTGCAAACTGGGCCAAACAGGAGGTTAAAGGCGCTGACTCTCCAACTGGGGAGAGTGTTAGTAAAGAATCTGGAATGTTGCACCCGAGTACCAGGGTACGAAAACTGAGACATATTTCAACACGTCTCTCGATCACATGGTTGATCATACTCTAGGTTCCACATGCATGTTTTAGCTGAAGGAAGAATACCTTAAACCTGGAGAGTTGAGACCCGTGGAATGGGTACCATGCAATATGTCTTCAAAGGGTCCTCATTTGCTCACCGAACCTCTCCAATCCTATCACTGCTGCGTTTATGCCCCTGTACACACGCTTGATTCTCTTTTGGAGACATAGCAATCCATAGGTTTTAAGATACTTACTAGTCAGGTACATTCTTAGGCGTTTAATATGGGGTGTTGAGTCCATTTCGTTGAGCAAGGAGTAGCTCTTGTCTATTCCATATTTGGCTTAAGGAACTTTATCTGTGCTCATTTCAATCTCTGGTTTTATGCAGCACTACAACTCACCTTTCCCCTTAAGCAAGCATAAGTTGGTTTTCTAAATTTGAGACCCTGTTCTGTTTTGGAATTCAGTTCCTGTGTAGCCAAGTTTACATTCCGTGTATTAGTGATATCTTATGATGTTTCTTTTTCTGTGTGACTTATTTCAGTTAGAATCATCGTACCTGAATCCACTCATTATGCTGCTACGGGCCTGATGACATAGATTTCATTGCTGAGTGATACTGCATTGTACGTAAGTACCACAAGTTCTTTATCCATTTTTCACTTTCTGTGATATTGAACTTGTACGGTAAATGAGGTTCTTGTAAACAGAGGCGTCCCAAACTTTGGGGTGGCTGTGTCTTTTTGATTTTAATTTCCCTAAGCTATAGGACCATAAGTGGAAGTGCCCTAGGCTCTGTTGCTTTGTTTTTTAGATGTTTCAGGAAACACCATACACTTATCCCGAGTGTCTGTTGGCAATTTACATCCCGCCCATCAGCATAACAAGGCTCCCAGTTCTCCATGGCCTGTCCTGCCTTTCTGGATTTTACACTGTTTTCAGATGGCCCTTTTGACCGGGGGGAAGTGAGACTTCATTGTAGTGCAGATTTCCTTTGCAAGCTTGCTTGGTTGGCCAAAAAGGGCGTATGCGTTTTTTCCTGAATATATTCAGGAAAAAACGCATATGCCCTTTTTGGCCAAGTGCATCATTGTGGACGTTCTGCCTCTTCCTATGCTTTCAATGCAATTCCAGTCTACCTCCTGAAATCGGTTTCCTGCAATTCTGCCCCGCTTTCAAGTCCTCTTGGCAGCCTTACTTCAGTATATTTTTGGACGATAGCTGTCATTTATAACTCTGCAGGTTTGTGAATTACAGTGCCCCTGAACTCCTTTCTTCAACTCGCTTTCTTGTGACCTGGCCGCAACACCGCAGCATGGCTTCAGGCCCTAATCTGGTTCCGGCACGGCACGCTGAGCCTTGTGTTAATTCCTCTTCCTGGTGGGAAATGAGAGTTAAATTTGCCCGTCCAGACACCTCCAGCTAGTCTCTCATTGGTTCTCGCTATTCCTGTTCATCTTCCGCAGAAATTGCAAACTGGGCCAAACAGGAGGTTAAAGGCGCTGACTCTCCAAGTGGGGAGAGTGTTAGTAAAGCGTCTGGAATGTTGCACCCGAGGACCAGGGGAGGAAAACTGAGACATATTTGAACACGTCTCCCGTTCACACGGTTGATCATACTCTGGGTTCCACATGCATGTTTTAGCTGAAGGAAGAATACCTTAAACCTGGAGAGTTGAGACCCGTGGAATGTGTACCATGCAATATGACTTCAAAGGGTCTTCATTTGCTCACCGAACCTCTCCAATCCTATCACTGCTGCGTTTATGCCCCTGTACACACGCTTGATTCTCTTTTGGAGACATAGCAATCCATAGGTTTTAAGATACTTACTAGTCAGGTACATTCTTAGGCGTTTAATATGGGGTGTTGAGTCCATTTCGTTGAGCAAGGAGTAGCTCTTGTCTATTCCATATTTGGCTTAAGGAACTTTATCTGTGTTCATTTCAATCTCTGGTTTTATGCAGCACCCCAACTCACCTTTCCCCTTAAGCAAGGATAAGTTGTTTTTCTAAATTTGAGACCCTGTTCTGTTTTGGAATTCAGTTCCTGTGTAGCCAAGTTTACATTCCGTGTATTAGTGATATCTTATGATGTTTCTTTTTCTGTGTGACTTATTTCAGTTAGAATCATCATACCTGAATCCACTCATTATGCTGCTACGGGCCTGATGACATAGATTTCATTGCTGAGTGATACTGCATTGTACGTAAGTACCACAAGTTCTTTATCCATTTTTCACTTTCTGTGATATTGAACTTGTATGGTAAATGAGGTTCTTGTAAACAGAGGCGTCCCAAACATTGGGGTGGCTGTGTCTTTTTGATTTTAATTTCCTTAAGCTATAGGACCATAAGTGGAAGTGCCCTAGGCTCTGTTGCTTTGTTTTTTAGATGTTTCAGGAAACACCATACACTTCTCCGGAGTGTCTGTTGGCAATTTACATCCCGCCCATCAGCATAACAAGGCTCCCAGTTCTCCATGGCCTGTCCTGCCTTTCTGGTTTTTACACTTTTTTCAGATGGCCCTTTTGACCGGGGGGAAGTGAGACTTCATTGTAGTGCAGATTTCCTTTACAAGCTTGCTTGGTTGGCCAAAAAGGGCGTATGCGTTTTTTCCTGAATATATTCAGGAAAAAACGCATACGCCCTTTTTGGCCAAGTGCATCATTGTGGACGTTCTGTCTCTTTTCCTATGCTTTCAATGCAATTCCAGTCTACCTCCTGAAATCGGTTTCCTGCAATTCTGCCCTGCTGTCAAGTCCTCTTGGCAGCCTTACTTCAGTATATTTTTGGACGATAGCTGTCATTTATAACTCTGCAGGTTTGTGAATTACAGTGTCCCTGAGCTCCTTTCTTCAACTCGCTTTCTTGTGAGCTGGCCGCAACACCGCAGGATGGTTTCAGGCCCTAATCTGGTTCCGGCACGGCACGCTGAGCCTTTGGTTATTTCCTCTTCCTGGTGGGAAATGAGAGTTAAATTTGCCCGTCCAGACACCTCCAGCTAGTCTCTCATTGGTTCTCCCTATTCCTGTTCATCTTCCGCAGAAATTGCAAACTGGGCCAAACAGGAGGTTAAAGGCGCTGACTCTCCAAGTGGGGAGAGTGTTAGTAAAGCGTCTGGAATGTTGCACCCGAGTACCAGGGGAGGAAAACTGAGACATATTTGAACACGTCTCCCGTTCACACGGTTGATCATACTCTGGGTTCCACATGCATGTTTTAGCTGAAGGAAGAATACCTTAAACCTGGAGAGTTGAGACCCGTGGAATGGGTACCATGCAATATGACTTCAAAGGGTCTTCATTTGCTCACCGAACCTCTCCAATCCTATCACTGCTGCGTTTATGCCCCTGTACACACGCTTGATTCTCTTTTGGAGACATAGCAATCCATAGGTTTTAAGATACTTACTAGTCAGGTACATTCTTAGGCGTTTAATATGGGGTGTTGAGTCCATTTCGTTGAGCAAGGAGTAGCTCTTGTGTATTCCATATTTGGCTTAAGGAACTTTATCTGTGCTCATTTCAATCTCTGGTTTTATGCAGCACCCCAACTCACCTTTCCCCTTAAGCAAGCATAAGTTGGTTTTCTAAATTTGAGACACTGTTCTGTTTTGGAATTCAGTTCCTGTGTAGCCAAGTTTACATTCCGTGTATTAGTGATATCTTATGATGTTTCTTTTTCTGTGTGACTTATTTCAGTTAGAATCATCGTACCTGAATCCACTCATTATGCTGCTACGGGCCTGATGACATAGATTTCATTGCTGAGTGATACTGCATTGTACGTAAGTACCACAAGTTCTTTATCCATTTTTCACTTTCTGTGATATTGAACTTGTATGGTAAACGAGGTTGTTGTTAACAGAGGCGTCCCAAACTTTGGGGTGGCTGTGTCTTTTTGATTTTAATTTCCCTAAGCTATAGGACCATAAGCGGAAGTGCCCTAGGCTCTGTTGCTTTGTTTTTTAGATGTTTCAGGAAACACCATACACTTCTCCCGAGTGTCTGTTGGCAATTTACATCCCGCCCATCAGCATAACAAGGCTCCCAGTTCTCCATGGCCTGTCCTGCCTTTCTGGATTTTACACTTTTTTCAGATGGCCCTTTTGACCGGAGGGAAGTGAGACTTCATTGTAGTGCAGATTTCCTTTGCAAGCTTGCTTGGTTGGCCAAAAAGGGCGTATGCGTTTTTTCCTGAATATATTCAGGAAAAAACGCATACGCCCTTTTTGGCCAAGTGCATCATTGTGGACGTTCTGCCTCTTTTCCTATGCTTTCAATGCAATTCCAGTCTACCTCCTGAAATCGGTTTCCTGCAATTCTGCCCCGCTTTCAAGTCCTCCTGGCAGCCTTACTTCAGTATATTTTTGGACGATAGCTGTCATTTATAACTCTGCAGGTTTGTGAATTACAGTGCCCCTGAGCTCCTTTCTTCAACTCGCTTTCTTGTGACCTGGCCGCAACACCGCAGAATGGCTTCAGGCCCTAATCTGGTTCCGGCACGGCACGCTGAGCCTTTGGTTAATTCCTCTTCCTGGTGGGAAATGAGAGTTAAAATTGCCCGTCCAGACACCTCCAGCTAGTCTCTCATTGGTTCTCGCTATTCCTGTTTATCTTCCGCAGAAATTGCAAACTGGGCCAAACAGGAGGTTAAAGGCGCTGACTCTCCAAGTGGGGAGAGTGTTAGTAAAGCGTCTGGAATATTGCACCCGAGGACCAGGGGAGGAAAACTGAGACATATTTGAACACGTCTCCCGTTCACACGGTTGATCATACTCTGGGTTCCACATGCATGTTTTAGCTGAAGGAAGAATACCTTAAACCTGGAGAGTTGAGACCCGTGGAATGGGTACCATGCAATATGACTTCAAAGGGTCTTCATTTGCTCACCGAACCTCTCCAATCCTATCACTGCTGCGTTTATGCCCCTGTACACACGCTTGATTCTCTTTTGGAGACATAGCAATCCATAGGTTTTAAGATACTTACTAGTCAGGTACATTATTAGGCGTTTAATATGGGGTGTTGAGTCCATTTCGTTGAGCAAGGAGTAGCTCTTGTCTATTCCATATTTGGCTTAAGGAACTTTATCTGTGCTCATTTCAATCTCTGCTTTTATGCAGCACCCCAACTCACCTTTCCCCTTAAGCAAGCATAAGTTGGTTTTCTAAATTTGAGACCCTGTTCTGTTTTGGAATTCAGTTCCTGTGTAGCCAAGTTTACATTCCGTGTATTAGTGATATCTTATGATGTTTCTTTTTCTGTGTGACTTATTTCAGTTAGAATCATCGTACCTGAATCCACTCATTATGCTGCTACGGGCCTGATGACATAGATTTCATTGCTGAGTGATACTGCATTGTACGTAAGTACCACAAGTTTTTTATCCATTTTTCACTTTCTGTGATATTGAACTTGTACGGTAAACGAGGTTCTTGTAAACGGAGGCGTCCCAAACTTTGGGGTGGCTGTGTCTTTTTGATTTTAATTTACCTAAGCTATAGGACCATAAGTGGAAGTGCCCTAGGCTCTGTTGCTTTGTTTTTTAGATGTTTCAGGAAACACCATACACTTCTCCCAAGTGTCTGTTGGCAATTTACATCCCGCCCATCAGCATAACAAGGCTCCCAGTTCTCAATGGCCTGTTGCCTTTCTGGATTTTACACTTTTTTCAGATGGCCCTTTTGACCGGGGGGAAGTGAGACTTCATTGTAGTGCAGATTTCCTTTGCAAGCTTGCTTGGTTGGCCAAAAAGGGCGTATGCGTTTTTTCCTGAATATATTCAGGAAAAAACGCATACGCCCTTTTTGGCCAACTGCATCATTGTGGACGTTCTGCCTCTTTTCCTATGCTTTCAATGCAATTCCAGTCTACCTCCTGAAATCGGTTTCCTGCAATTCTGCCCTGCTTTCAAGTCCTCTTGGCAGCCTTACTTCAGTCTATTTTTGGACGATAGCTGTCATTTATAACTCTGCAGGTGTGTGAATTACAGTGCCCCTGAGCTCCTTTCTTCAACTCGCTTTCTTTTGAGCTGGCTGCAACACCGCAGGATGGCTTCAGGCCCTAATCTGGTTCCGGCACGGCACGCTGAGCCTTTGGTTATTTCCTCTTCCTGGTGGGAAATAAGAGTTAAATTTGCCCGTCCAGACACCTCCAGCTAGCCTCTCATTGGTTCTCGCTATTCCTGTTCATCTTCCGCAGAAATTGCAAACTGGGCCAAACAGGAGGTTAAAGGCGCTGACTTTTCAAGTGGGGAGAGTGTTAGTAAAGCGTCTGGAATGTTGCACCCGAGTACCAGGGGAGGAAAACTGAGACATATTTGAACACGTCTCCCGTTCACATGGTTGATCATACTTGGGTTCCACATGCATGTTTTAGCTGAAGGAAGAATATCTAAAACCTGGGTAGTTGAAACCCGTGGAATGGGTACCATGCAATATGACTTCAAAGGGTCTTCATTTGCTCACCGAACCTCTCCAATCCTATCACTGCTGCGTTTATGCCCCTGTACACATGCTTGATTCTCTTTCGGAGACATAGCAATCCATAGGTTTTAAGATACTTACTAGTCAGGTACATTCTTAGGCGTTTAATATGCGGTGTTGAGTCCATTTCGTTGAGCAAGGAGTAGCTCTTGTCTATTCCATATTTGGCTTAAGGAACTTTATCTGTGCTCATTTCAATCTCTGGTTTTATGCAGCACCCCAACTCACCTTTACCCTTAAGCAAGCATAAGTTGGTTTTCTAAATTTGAGACCCTGTTCTGTTCTATAATTCAGTTCCTGTGTAGCCAAGTTTACATTCCGTGTATTACTGATATCTTATGATGTTTCTTTTTCTGTGTGACTTATTTCAGTTAGAATCATCGTACCTGAATCAACTCATTATGCTTCTACGGGCCTGATGACATACTTTTCATTGCTGAGTGATACTGCATTGTACGTAAGTACCACAAGTTCTTTATCCATTTTTCACTTTCTGCGATGTTGAACTTCTACTGTAAACGAGGTTCTTGTAAACAGAGCCGTTCAAAACTTTGGGGTGGCTGTGTCTTTTTGATTTTAAATTCCCTAATGTATAGGACCATAAGTGGAAGTGCCCTAGGCTCTGTTGCTTTGTTTTTTAGATGTTTCAGGAAACACCATACACTTCTCCCGAGTGTTTGTTGTCAATTTACATCCCGCCCTTCAGCATAACAAGGTTCCCAGTTCTCCATGGCCTGTCCTGCCTTTCTGGATTTTACACTTTTTTCAGATGGCCCTTTTGACCGGGGGGAAGTGAGACTTCATTGTAGTGCAGATTTCCTTTGCAAGCTTGCTTGGTTGGCCAAAAAGGGCGTATGCGTTTTTTCCTGAATATATTCAGGAAAAAACGCATACGCCCTTTTTGGCCAAGTGCATCATTGTGGACGTTCTGCCTCTTTTCCTATGCTTTCAATGCAATTCCAGTCTACCTCCTGAAATCGGTTTCCTGCAATTCTGCCCCGCTTTCAAGTCCTCTTGGCAGCCTTACTTCAGTCTATTTTTGGACGATAGCTGTCATTTATAACTCTGCAGGTTTGTGAATTACAGTGCCCCTGAGCTCCTTTCTTCAACTCGCTTTCTTTTGAGCTGGCCGCAACACCGCAGGATGGCTTCAGGCCCTAATCTGGTTCCGGCCCGGCATGCTGAGCCTTTGGTTAATTCCTCTTCCTGGTGAGAAATGAGAGTTAAATTTGCCCGTCCAGACACCTCCAGCTAGCCTCTCATTGGTTCTCGCTATTCCTGTTCATCTTCCGCAGAAATTGCAAACTGTGCCAAACAGGAGGTTAAAGGCGCTGACTCTCCAAGTGGGGAGAGTGTTAGTAAAGCGTCTGGAATGTTGCACCCGAGTACCAGGGGAGGAAAACTGAGACATATTTGAACACGTCTCCCGATCACATGGTTGATCATACTCTAGCTTCCACATACATGTTTTAGCTGAAGGAAGAATATCTTAAACCTGGGTAGTTGAAACCCGTGGAATGGGTACCATGCAATATGACTTCAAAGGGTCTTCATTTGCTCACCGAACCTCTCCAATCCTATCACTGCTGCGTTTATGCCCCTGTACACATGCTTGATTCTCTTTCGGAGACATAGCAATCCATAGGTTTTAAGATACTTACTAGTCAGGTACATTCTTAGGCGTTTAATATGCGGTGTTGAGTCCATTTCGTTGAGCAAGGAGTAGGTCTTGTCTATTCCATATTTGGCTTAAGGAACATTATCTGTGCTCATTTCAATCTCTGGTTTTATGCAGCACCCCAACTCACCTTTCCCCTTAAGCAAGCATAAGTTGGTTTTCTAAATTTGAGACCCTGTTCTGTTCTGTAATTCAGTTCCTGTGTAGCCAAGTTTACATTCCGTGTATTACTGATATCTTATGATGTTTCTTTTTCTGTGTGACTTATTTCAGTTAGAATCATCATACCTGAATCCACTCATTGTGCTGCTAAGGGCCTGATGACACAGATTTCATTGCTGAGTGATATTGCTTTGTAAGTAAATACCACAACTTCTTTATCCATTTTTCAGTTTCTGCGATGTTGAACTTGTACTGTAAACGAGGTTCTTGTAAACAGAGCCGTTCCAAACTTTGGGGTGGCTGTGTCTTTTTGATTTTAAATTCCCTAAGCTATAGGACCATAAGTGGAAGTGCCCTAGGCTCTGTTGCTTTGTTTTTTAGATGTTTCAGGAAACACCATACACTTCTCCCCAGTGGTTGTTGGCAATTTACATCCCGCCCATCAGCATAACAAGGCTCCCAGTTCTCCATGGCCTGTCCTGCCTTTCTGGATTTTACACTTTTTTCAGATGGCCCTTTTGACCGGGTGGAAGTGAGACTTCATTGTAGTGCAGATTTCCTTTGCAAGCTTGCTTGGTTGGCCAAAAAGGGCCTATGCGTTTTTTCCTGAATATATTCAGGAAAAAACGCATAGGCACTTTTTGGCCAAGTGCATCATTGTGGACGTTCTGCCTCTTTTCCTATGCTTGCAATGCAATTCCAGTCTACCTCCTGAAATCGGTTTCCTGCAATTCTGCCCCGCTTTCAAGTCCTCTTGGCAGCCTTACTTCAGTCTATTTTTGGACAATAGCTGTCATTTATAACTCTGCAGGTTTGTGAATTACAGTGCCCCTGAGCTCCTTTCTTCAACTCGCTTTCTTGTGACCTGGCCGCAACACCGCAGGATGTCTTCAGGCCCTAATCTGGTTCTGGCACGGCACGCTGAGCCTTTGGTTAATTCCTCTTCCTGGTGGGAAATGAGAGTTAAATTTGCCCATCCAGACACCTCCAGCTAGTCTCTCATTGGTTCTCGCTATTCCTGTTCATCTTCCACAGAAATTGCAAACTGGGCCAAACAGGAGGTTAAAGGGACCGACTCTCCAAGTGGGGAGAGTGTTAGTAAAGCGTCTGGAATGTTGCACCCGAGTACCAGGGTACGAAAACTGAGACATATTTGAACACGTCTCCCGATCACATGGTTGATCATACTCTAGGTTCCACATGCATGTTTTAGCTGAAGGAAGAATACCTTAAACCTGGAGAGTTGAGACCCGTGGAATGGGTACCATGCAATATGACTTCAAAGGGTCTTCATTTGCTCACCGAACCTCTCCAATCCTATCACTGCTGTGTTTATGCCCCGGTACATGCGCTTGATTCTCCTTCGGAGACATAGCAATCCATAGGTTTTAAGATACTTACTAGTCAGGTACATTGTTAGGCGTTTAATATGGGGTGTTGGGTCCATTTCGTTGAGCAAGGAGTAGCTCATGTGTATTCCATATTTGGCTTAAGGAACGTTATCTGTGCTGATTTGAATCTCTGGTTTTATGCAGCACCCCAACTCACCTTTACCCTTAAGCAAGCATAAGTTGGTTTTCTAAATTTGAGACCCTGTTCTGTTTTGGAATTCAGTTCCTGTGTAGCCAAGTTTACATTCCGTGTATTAGTGATATCTTATGATGTTTCTTTTTCTGTGTGACTTATTTCAGTTAGAATCATCGTACCTGAATCCACTCATTATGCTGCTACGGGCCTGATGTCATAGATTTCATTGTTGAGTGATACTGCATTGTACGTAAGTACCACAAGTTCTTTATCCATTTTTCACTTTCTGTGATATTGAACTTGTACGGTAAACGAGGTTCTTGTAAACAGAGGCGTCCCAAACTTTGGGGTGGCTGTGTCTTTTTGATTTTAATTTCCCTAAGCTATAGGACCATAAGTGGAAGTGCCCTAGGCTCTGTTGCTTTGTTTTTTAGATGTTTCAGGAGACACCATACAGTTCTCCCGAGTGTCTGTTGGCAATTTACATCCCGCCCATCAGCATAACAAGGCTCCCAGCTCTCCATGGCCTGTCCTGCCTTTCTGGATTTTACACCTTTTTCAGATGGCCCTTTTGACCGGGGGGAAGTGAGACTTCATTGTAGTGCAGATTTCCTTTGCAACCTTGCTTGGTTGGCCAAAAAGGGCGTATGCGTTTTTTCCTGAATATATTCAGGAAAAAACGCATACGCCCTTTTTGGCCAAGTGCATCATTGTGGACGTTCTGCCTCTTTTCCTATGCTTTCAATGCAATTCCAGTCTACCTCCTGAAATCGGTTTCCTGCAATTCTGCCCCGCTTTCAAGTCCTCTTGGCAGCCTTACTTCAGTCTATTTTTGGACGATAGCTGTCATTTATAACTCTGCAGGTTTGTGAATTACAGTGTCCCTGAGCTCCTTTCTTCAACTCGCTTTCTTTTGAGCTGGCCGCAACACCGCAGCATGGCTTCAGGCCCTAATCTGGTTCTGGCACGGCACGCTGAGCCTTTGGTTAATTCCTCTTCCTGGTGGGAAATGAGAGTTAAATTTGCCCGTCCAGACACCTCCAGCTAGTCTCTCATTGGTTCTCGCTATTCCTGTTCATTTTCCGCAGAAATTTCAAACTGGGCCAAACAGGAGGTTAAAGGCACTGACTCTCCAAGTCGGGAGAGTGTTAGTAAAGCGTCTGGAATGTTGCACCCGAGTACCAGGGGACGAAAACTGAGACATATTTGAAAACGTCTCCCGATCACATGGTTGATCATACTCTGGGTTCCATATGCATGTTTTAGCTGAAGGAAGAATACCTAAAACCTGGGTAGTTGAAACCCGTGGAATGGGTACCATGCAATATGACTTCAAAGGGTCTTCATTTGCTCACCGAACCTCTCCAATCCTATCACTGCTGCGTTTATGCCCCTGTACACATGCTTGATTCTGTTTCGGAGACATAGCAATCCATAGGTTTTAAGATACTTACTAGTCAGGTACATTCTTAGGCGTTTAATATGCGGTGTTGAGTCCATTTCGTTGAGCAAGGAGTAGCTCTTGTCTATTCCATATTTGGCTTAAGGAACTTTATCTGTGCTCATTTCAATCTCTGGTTTTATGCAGCACCCCAACTCACCTTTCCCCTTAAGCAAGCATAAGTTGGTTTTCTAAATTTCAGTCCCTGTTCTGTTCTGTAATTCAGTTCCTGTGTAGCCAAGTTTACATTCCGTGTATTACTGATATCTTATGATGTTTCTTTTTCTGTGTGACTTATTTCAGTTAGAATCATCATACCTGAATCCACTCATTGTGCTTCTACGGGCCTGATGACACAGATTTCATTGCTGAGTGATATTGCTTTGTAAGTAAATACCACAACTTTTTTATCCATTTTTCACTTTCTGCGATGTTGAACATGTGTTTTAAACGAGGTTCTTGTAAACAGAGCCGTTCCAAACTTTGGGGTGGCTGTGTCTTTTTGATTTTAAATTCCCTAAGCTATAGGACCATAAGTGGAAGTGCCCTAGGCTCTGTTGCTTTGTTTTTTAGATGTTTCAGGAAACACCATACACTTCTCCCGAGTGGTTGTTGGCAATTTACATCCCGCCCTTCAGCATAACAAGGCTCCCAGTTCTCCATGGCCTGTCCTGCCTTTCTGGATTTTACACTTTTTTCAGATGGCCCTTTTGACCGGGGGGAAGTGAGACTTCATTGTAGTGCAGATTTCCTTTGCAAGCTTGCTTGGTTGGCCAAAAAGGGCGTATGCGTTTTTTCCTGAATATATTCAGGAAAAAACGCATACGCCCTTTTTGGCCAAGTGCATCATTGTGGACGTTCTGCCTCTTTTCCTATGCTTTCAATGCAATTCCAGTCTACCTCCTGAAATCGGTTTCCTGCAATTCTGCCCCGCTTTCAAGTCCTCTTGGCAGCCTTACTTCAGTCTATTTTTGGACGATAGCTGTCATTTATAACTCTGCAGGTTTGTGAATTACAGTGCCCCTGAGCTCCTTTCTTCAACTCGCTTTCTTGTGACCTGGCCGCAACACCCCAGGATGTCTTCAGGCCCTAATCTGGTTCTGGCATGGCACGCTGAGCCTTTGGTTAATTCCTCTTCCTGGTGGGAAATGAGAGTTAAATTTGCCCGTCCAGACACCTCCAGCTAGTCTCTCATTGGTTCTCGCTATTCCTGTTCATCTTCCGCAGAAATTGCAAACTGGGCCAAACAGGAGGTTAAAGGGACTGACTCTCCAAGTCGGGAGAGTGTTAGTAAAGCGTCTGGAATGTTGCACCCGAGTACCAGGGGACGAAAACTGAGACATATTTGAACACGTCTCCCGATCACATGGTTGATCATACTCTAGGTTCCACATGCATGTTTTAGCTGAAGGGAGAATACCTTAAACCTGGGTAGTTGAAACCCGTGGAATGGGTACCATGCAATATGACTTCAAAGGGTCTTCATTTGCTCACCGAACCTCTCCAATCCTATCACTGCTGCGTTTATGCCCCTGTACACATGCATGATTCTCTTTCAGAGACATAGCAATCCATAGGTTTTAAGATACTTACTAGTCAGGTACATTCTTAGGTGTTTAATATGCGGTGTTGAGTCCATTTCGTTGAGCAAGGAGTAGCTCTTGTCTATTCCATATTTGGCTTAAGGAAATTTATCTGTGCTCATTTCAATCTCTGGTTTTATGCAGCACCCCAACTCACCTTTACCCTTAAGCAAGCATAAGTTGGTTTTCTAAATTTGAGACCCTGTTCTGTTCTGTAATTCAGTTCCTGTGTAGCCAAGTTTACATTCCGTGTATTAGTGATATCTTATGATGTTTCTTTTTCTGTGTGACTTATTTCAGTTAGAATCATCATACCTGAATCCACTCATTGTGCTGCTAAGGGCCTGATGACACAGATTTCATTGCTGAGTGATATTGCTTTGTAAGTAAATACCACAAGTTCTTTATCCATTTGTCACTTTCTGCGATGTTGAACTTGTACTGTAAACGAGGTTCTTGTAAACAGAGGCGTCCCAAACTTTGGGGTGGCTGTGTCTTTTTGATTTTAATTTCCCTAAGCTATAGGACCATAAGTGGAAGTGCCCTAGGTTCTGTTGCTTTGTTTTTTAGATGTTTCAGGAAACACCATACACTTCTCCCGAGTGGTTGTTGGCAATTTACATCCCGCCCACCAGCATAACAAGGCTCCCAGTTCTCCATGGCCTGTCCTGCCTTTCTGGATTTTACACTTTTTTCAGATGGCCCTTTTGACCGGGGGGAAGTGAGACTTCATTGTAGTGCAGATTTCCTTTGCAAGCTTGCTTGGTTGGCCAAAAAGGGCGTATGCGTTTTTTCCTGAATATATTCAGGAAAAAACGCATACGCCCTTTTTGGCCAAGTGCATCATTGTGGACGTTCTGCCTCTTTTCCTATGCTTTCAATGCAATTCCAGTCTACCTCCTGAAATCGGTTTCCTGCAATTCTGCCCCGCTTTCAAGTCCTCTTGGCAGCCTTACTTCAGTCTATTTTTGGACGATAGCTGTCATTTATAACTCTGCAGGTTTGTGAATTACAGTGCCCCTGAGCTCCTTTCTTCAACTCGCTTTCTTGTGACCTGGCCGCAACACCCCAGGATGTCTTCAGGCCCTAATCTGGTTCTGGCATGGCACGCTGAGCCTTTGGTTAATTCCTCTTCCTGGTGGGAAATGAGAGTTAAATTTGCCCGTCCAGACACCTCCAGCTAGTCTCTCATTGGTTCTCGCTATTCCTGTTCATTTTCCGCAGAAATTGCAAACTGGGCCAAACAGGAGGTTAAAGGGACTGACGCTCCAAGTCGGGAGAGTGTTAGTAAAGCGTCTGGAATGTTGCACCCGAGTACCAGGGTACGAAAACTGAGACATATTTGAACACGTCTCCCGATCACATGGTTGATCATACTCTGGGTTCCATATGCATGTTTTAGCTGAAGGAAGAATACCTAAAACCTGGGTAGTTGAAACCCATGGAATGGGTACCATGCAATATGACTTCAAAGGGTCTTCATTTGCTCACCGAACCTCTCCAATCCTATCACTGCTGCGTTTATGCCCCTGTACACATGCTTGATTCTCTTTCGGAGACATAGCAATCCATAGGTTTTAAGATACTTACTAGTCAGGTACATTCTTAGGCGTTTAATATGCGGTGTTGAGTCCATTTCGTTGAGCAAGGAGTAGCTCTTGTCTATTCCATATTTGGCTTAAGGAACTTTATCTGTGCTCATTTCAATCTCTGGTTTTATGCAGCACCCCAACTCACCTTTACCCTTAAGCAAGCATAAGTTGGTTTTCTAAATTTGAGACCCTGTTCTGTTCTGTAATTCAGTTCCTGTGTAGCCAAGTTTACATTCCGTGTATTACTGATATCTTATGATGTTTCTTTTTCTGTGTGACTTATTTCAGTTAGAATCATCATACCTGAATCCACTCATTGTGCTGCTAAGGGCCTGATGACATAGATTTCATTGCTGAGTGATATTGCTTTGTAAGTAAATACCACAACTTTTTTATCCATTTTTCACTTTCTGCGATGTTGAACTTGTAGTGTAAATGAGGTTCTTGTAAACAGAGCCGTTCCAAACTTTGGGGTGGCTGTGTCTTTTTGATTTTAAATTCCCTAAGCTATAGGACCATAAGTGGAAGTGCCCTAGGCTCTGTTGCTTTGTTTTTTAGATGTTTCAGGAAACACCATACACTTCTCCCTAGTGGTTGTTGGCAATTTACATCCCGCCCTTCAGCATAACAAGGCTCCCAGTTCTCCATGGCCTGTCCTGCCTTTCTGGATTTTACACTTTTTTCAGATGGCCCTTTTGACCGGGGGGAAGTGAGACTTCATTGTAGTGCAGATTTCCTTTGCAAGCTTGCTTGGTTGGCCAAAAAGGGCGTATGCGTTTTTTCCTGAATATATTCAGGAAAAAACGCATACGCCCTTTTTGGCCAAGTGCATCATTGTGGACGTTCTGCCTCTTTTCCTATGCTTTCAATGCAATTCCAGTCTACCTCCTGAAATCGGTTTCCTGCAATTCTGCCCCGCTTTCAATTCCTCTTGGCAGCCTTACTTCAGTCTATTTTTGGACGATAGCTGTCATTTATAACTCTGCAGGTTTGCGAATTACAGTGCCCCTGAGCTCCTTTCTTCAACTCGCTTTCTTGTGACCTGGCCGCAACACCGCAGGATGGCTTCAGGCCCTAATCTGGTTCTGGCACGGCACGCTGAGCCTTTGGTTATTTCGTCCTCCTGGTTGGAAATGAGAGTTAAATTTGCCCGTCCAGACACCTCCAGCTAGTCTCTCATTGGTTCTCGCTATTCCTGTTCATCTTCCGCAGAAATTGCAAACTGGGCCAAACAGGAGGTTAAAGGGACTGACTCTCCAAGTCGGGAGAGTGTTAGTAAAGCGTCTGGAATGTTGCACCCGAGTACCAGGGGAGGAAAACTGAGACATATTTGAACACGTCTCCCGATCACATGGTTGATCATACTCTAGGTTCCACATGCATGTTTTAGCTGAAGGGAGAATACCTTAAACCTGGGTAGTTGAAACCCGTGGAATGGGTACCATGCAATATGACTTCAAAGGGTCTTCATTTGCTCACCGAACCTCTCCAATCCTATCACTGCTGCGTTTATGCCCCTGTACACATGCATGATTCTCTTTCAGAGACATAGAAATCCATAGGTTTTAAGATACTTACTAGTCAGGTACATTCTTAGGCGTTTAATATGCGGTGTTGAGTCCATTTCGTTGAGCAAGGAGTAGCTCTTGTCTATTCCATATTTGGCTTAAGGAAATTTATCTGTGCTCATTTCAATCTCTGGTTTTATGCAGCACCCCAACTCACCTTTACCCTTAAGCAAGCATAAGTTGGTTTTCTAAATTTGAGACCCTGTTCTGTTCTGTAATTCAGTTCCTGTGTAGCCAAGTTTACATTCCGTGTATTAGTGATATCTTATGATGTTTCTTTTTCTGTGTGACTTATTTCAGTTAGAATCATCGTACCTGAATCCACTCATTATGCTGCTACGGGCCTGATGACATAGATTTCATTGCTGAGTGATACTGCATTGTACGTAAGTACCACAAGTTCTTTATCCATTTTTCACTTTCTGTGATATTGAACTTGTACGGTAAACGAGGTTCTTGTAAACAGAGGCGTCCCAAACTTTGGGGTGGCTGTATCTTTTTGATTTTAATTTCCCTAAGCTATAGGACCATAAGTGGAAGTGCCCTAGGCTCTGTTGCTTTGTTTTTTAGATGTTTCAGGAAACACCATACACTTCTCCCGAGTGGTTGTTGGCAATTTACATCCCGCCCATCAGCATAACAAGGCTCCCAGTTCTCCATGGCCTTTCCTGCCTTTCTGGATTTTACACTTTTTTCAGATGGCCCTTTTGACCGGGGGGAAGTGAGACTTCATTGTAGTGCAGATTTCCTTTGCAAGCTTGCTTGGTTGGCCAAAAAGGGCGTATGCGTTTTTTCCTGAATATATTCAGGAAAAAACGCATACGCCCTTTTTGGCCAAGTGCATCATTGTGGACGTTCTGCCTCTTTTCCTATGCTTTCAATGCAATTCCAGTCTACCTCCTGAAATCGGTTTCCTGCAATTCTGCCCCGCTTTCAAGTCCTCTTGGCAGCCTTACTTCAGTCTATTTTTGGACGATAGCTGTCATTTATAACTCTGCAGGTTTGTGAATTACAGTGCCCCTGAGCTCCTTTCTTCAACTCGCTTTCTTGTGACCTGGCCGCAACACCCCAGGATGTCTTCAGGCCCTAATCTGGTTCTGGCACGGCACGCTGAGCCTTTGGTTAATTCCTCTTCCTGGTGGGAAATGAGAGTTAAATTTGCCCGTCCAGACACCTCCAGCTAGTCTCTCATTGGTTCTCGCTATTCCTGTTCATCTTCCGCAGAAATTGCAAACTGGGCCAAACAGGAGGTTAAAGGCGCTGACTCTCCAAGTGGGGAGAGTGTTAGTAAAGTGTCTGGAATGTTGCACCCGAGTACCAGGGGAGGAAAACTGAGACATATTTGAACACATCTCCCGTTCACATGGTTGATCATACTTGGGTTCCACATGCATGTTTTAGCTGAAGGAAGAATACCTTAAACCTGGAGAGTTAAGACCCGTGTAATGGGTACCATGCAATATGTCTTCAAAGGGTCTTCATTTGCTCACCGAACCTCTCCAATCCTATCACTGCTGCGTTTATGCCCCTGTACACATGCTTGATTCTCTTTCGGAGACATAGCAATCCATAGGTTTTAAGATACTTACTAGTCAGGTACATTCTTAGGCGTTTAATATGCGGTGTTGAGTCCATTTCGTTGAGCAAGGAGTAGCTCTTGTCTATTCCATATTTGACTTAAGGAACTTTATCTGTGCTCATTTCAATCTCTGGTTTTATGCAGCACCCCAACTCACCTTTACCCTTAAGCAAGCATAAGTTGGTTTTCTAAATTTGAGACCCTGTTCTGTTTTGGAATGCAGTTCCTGTGTAGCCAAGTTTACATTCTGTGTATTACTGATATCTTATGATGTTTCTTTTTCTGTGTGACTTACTTCAGTTAGAATCATCATACCTGAATCCACTCATTGTGCTGCTAAGGGCCTGATGACACAGATTTCATTGCTGAGTGATATTGCTTTGTAAGTAAATACCACAACTTCTTTATCCATTTTTCACTTTCTGCGATGTTGAACTTGTACTGTAAACGAGGTTCTTGTAAACAGAGCCGTTCCAAACTTTGGGGTGGCTGTGTCTTTTTGATTTTAATTTCCCTAAGCTATAGGACCATAAGTGGAAGTGCCCTAGGTTCTGTTGCTTTGTT
Source organism: Delphinus delphis (assembly GCF_949987515.2). NCBI lineage: Eukaryota > Metazoa > Chordata > Mammalia > Artiodactyla > Delphinidae > Delphinus > Delphinus delphis. Next base: position 477,177 of record NW_027192687.1, on the reverse strand, counting down.
TTTTAGATGTTTCAGGAAACACCATACACTTCTCCCGAGTGGTTGTTGGCAATTTACATCCCGCCCATCAGCATAACAAGGCTCCCAGTTCTCCATGGCCTGTCCTGCCTTTCTGGATTTTACACTTTTTTCAGATGGCCCTTTTGACCGGGGGGAAGTGAGACTTCATTGTAGTGCAGATTTCCTTTGCAAGCTTGCTTGGTTGGCCAAAAAGGGCGTATGCGTTTTTTCCTGAATATATTCAGGAAAAAACGCATACGCCCTTTTTGGCCAAGTGCATCATTGTGGACGTTCTGCCTCTTTTCCTATGCTTTCAATGCAATTCCAGTCTACCTCCTGAAATCGGTTTCCTGCAATGCTGCCCCGCTTTCAAGTCCTCTTGGCAGCCTTACTTCAGTCTATTTTTGGACGATAGCTGTCATTTATAACTCTGCAGGTTTGTGAATTACAGTGCCCCTGAGCTCCTATCTTCAACTCGCTTTCTTGTGACCTGGCCGCAACACCGCAGGATGGCTTCAGGCTCTAATCTGGTTCTGGCACGGCACACTGAGCCTTTGGTTAATTCCTCTTCCTGGTGGGAAATGAGAGTTAAATTTGCCCATCCAGACACCTCCAGCTAGTCTCTCATTGGTTCTCGCTATTCCTGTTCATCTTCCACAGAAATTGCAAACTGGGCCAAACAGGAGGTTAAAGGAACTGACTCTCCAAGTGGGGAGAGTGTTAGTAAAGCGTCTGGAATGTTGCACCCGAGTACCAGGGTACGAAAACTGAGACATATTTGAACACGTCTCCCGATCACATGGTTGATCATACTCTGGGTTCCACATGCATGTTTTAGCTGAAGGAAGAATACCTAAAACCTGGGTAGTTGAAACCCGTGTAATGGGTACCATGCAATATGACTTCAAAGGGTCTTCATTTGCTCACCGAACCTCTCCAATCCTATCACTGCTGCGTTTATGCCCCTGTACACATGCTTGATTCTGTTTCGGAGACATAGCAATCTATAGGTTTTAAGATATTTACTAGTCAGGTACATACTTAGGCGTTTAATATGCGGTGTTGAGTCCATTTCGTTGAGCAAGGAGTAGCTCTTGTCTATTCCATATTTGGCTTAAGGAACTTTATCTGTGCTCATTTCAATCTCTGGTTTTATGCAGCACCCCGACTCACCTTTACCCATAAGCAAGCATAAGTTGGTTTTCTAAATTTGAGACCCTGTTCTGTTCTGTAATTCAGTTCCTGTGTAGCCAAGTTTACATTCCGTGTATTACTGATAACTTATGATGTTTCTTTTTCTGTGTGACTTATTTCAGTTAGAATCATCATACCTGAATCCACTCATTGTGCTGCTAAGGACCTGATGACATAGATTTCATTGCTGAGTGATATTGCTTTGTAAGTAAATACCACAACTTCTTTATCCATTTTTCACTTTCTGCGATGTTGAACTTGTACTGTAAACGAGGTTCTTGTAAACAGAGGCGTCCCAAACTTTGGGGTGGCTGTGTCTTTTTGATTTTAATTTCCCTAAGCTATAGGACCATAAGTGGCAGTGCCCTAGGCTCTGTTGCTTTCTTTTTTAGATGTTTCAGGAAACACCATACACTTCTCCCGAGTGTCTGTTGGCAATTTACATCCCGCCCATCAGCATAACAAGGCTCCCAGTTCTCCATGGCCTGTCCTGCCTTTCTGGATTTTACACTTTTTTCAGATGGCCCTTTTGACCGGGGGGAAGTGAGACTTCATTGTAGTGCAGATTTCCTTTGCAAGCTTGCTTGGTTGGCCAAAAAGGGCGTATGCGTTTTTTCCTGAATATATTCAGGAAAAAACGCATACGCCCTTTTTGGCCAAGTGCATCATTGTGGACGTTCTGCCTCTTTTCCTATGCTTTCAATGCAATTCCAGTCTACCTCCTGAAATCGGTTTCCTGCAATTCTGCCCCGCTTTCAAGTCCTCTTGGCAGCCTTACTTCAGTCTATTTTTGGACGATAGCTGTCATTTATAACTCTGCAGGTTTGTGAATTACAGTGTCCCTGAGCTCCTTTCTTCAACTCGCTTTCTTGTGAGCTGGCCGCAACTCCGCAGGATGGCTTCAGGCCCTAATCTGGTTCCGGCACGGAACGCTGAGCCTTTGGTTAATTCCTCTTCCTGGTGGGAAATGAGAGTTAAATTTGCCCGTCCAGACACCTCCAGCTAGTCTCTCATTGGTTCTCGCTATTCCTGTTCATCTTCCGCAGAAATTGCAAACTGGGCCAAACAGGAGGTTAAAGGCGCTGACTCTCCAAGTGGGGAGAGTGTTAGTAAAGCGTCTGGAATGTTGCACCCGAGTAGCAGGGTACGAAAACTGAGACATATTTGAACACGTCTCCCGTTCACACGGTTGATCATACTCTGGGTTCCACATGCATGTTTTAGCTGAAGGAAGAATACCTTAAACCTGGAGAGTTGAGACCCGTGGAATGGGTACCATGCAATATGTCTTCAAAGGGTCTTCATTTGTTCACCGAACCTCTCCAATCCTATCACTGCTGCGTTTATGCCCCTGTACACACGCTTGATTCTCTTTTGGAGACATAGCAATGCATAGGTTTTAAGATACTTACTAGTCAGGTACATTCTTAGGCGTTTAATATGGGGTGTTGAGTCCATTTCGTTGAGCAAGGAGTAGCTCTTGTCTATTCCATATTTGGTTTAAGGAACTTTATCTGTGCTCATTTCAATCTCTGGTTGTATGCAGCACCCCAACTCACCTTTCCCCTTAAGCAAGCATAAGTTGGTTTTCTAAATTTGAGACCCTGTTCTGTTCTGTAATTAAGTTCCTGTGTAGCCAAGTTTACATTCCGTGTATTACTGATATCTTATGATGTTTCTTTTTCTGTGTGACTTATTTCAGTTAGAATCATCGTACCTGAATCCACTCATTATGCTCCTATGTGCCTGATGTTATAGATTTCATTGCTGAGTGATACTGCATTGTACGTAAGTACCACAAGTTCTTTATCCATTTTTCACTTTCTGTGATATTGAACTTGTACGGTAAACGAGGTTCTTGTAAACGGAGGCGTCCCAAACTTTGGGGTGGCTGTGTCTTTTTGATTTTAATTTCCCTAAGCTATAGGGCAATAAGTGGAAGTGCCCTAGGCTCTGTTGCTTTGTTTTTTAGATGTTTCAGGAAACACCATGCACTTCTCCCGAGTGGTTGTTGGCAATTTACATCCCGCCCATCAGCATAACAAGGCTCCCAGTTCTCCATGGCCTGTCCTGCCTTTCTGGATTTTACACTTTTTTCAGATGGCCCTTTTCACCAGGGGGAAGTGAGACTTCATTGTAGTGCAGATTTCCTTTGCAAGCTTGCTTGGTTGGCCAAAAAGGGCGTATGCGTTTTTTCCTGAATATATTCAGGAAAAAACACATACGCCCTTTTTGGCCAAGTGCATCATTGTGGACGTTCTGCCTCTTTTCCTATGCTTTCAATGCAATTCCAGTCTACCTCCTGAAATCGGATTCCTGCAATTCTGCCCCGCTTTCAAGTCCTCTTGGCAGCCTTACTTCAGTCTATTTTTGGACGATAGCTGTCATTTATAACTCTGCAGGTTTGTGAATTACAGAGACCCTGAGCTCCTTTCTTCAACTCGCTTTCTTTTGAGCTGGCCGCAACACCGCATGATGGCTTCAGGCCCTAATCTGGTTCCGGCTCTGCACGCTGAGCCTTTGGTTAATTCCTCTTCCTGGTGGGAAATGAGAGTTAAATTTGCCCGTCCAGACACCTCCAGCTAGTCTCTCATTGGTTCTCGCTATTCCTGTTCATCTTCCACAGAAATTGCAAACTGGGCCAAACAGGAGGTTAAAGGGACTGACTCTGCAAGTGGGGAGAGTGTTAGTAAAGCGTCTGGAATGTTGCACCCGAGTACCAGGGGAGGAAAACTGAGACATATTTGAACACGTCTCCCGTTCACATGGTTGATCATACTCTGGGTTCCACATGCATGTTTTAGCTGAAGGAAGAATACCTTAAACCTGGAGAGTTGAGACCCGTGGAATGGGTACCATGCAATATGACTTCAAACGGTCTTCATTTGCTCACCGAACCTCTCCAATCCTATCACTGCTGCGTTTATGCCCCTGTACACACGCTTGATTCTCTTTTGGAGACATAGCAATCCATAGGTTTTAAGATACTTACTAGTCAGGTACATTCTTAGGCGTTTAATATGGGGTGTTGAGTCCATTTCGTTGAGCAAGGAGTAGCTCTTGTCTATTCCATATTTGGCTTAAGGAACTTTATCTGTGCTCATTTCAATCTCTGGTTTTATGCAGCACCCCAACTCACCTTTCCCCTTAAGCAAGCATAAGTTGGTTTTCTAAATTTGAGACCCTGTTCTGTTTTGGAATTCAGTTCCTGTGTAGCCAAGTTTACATTCCGTGTATTAGTGATATCTTATGATGTTTCTTTTTCTGTGTGACTTATTTCAGTTAGAATCATCGTACCTGAATCCACTCATTATGCTGCTACGGGCCTGATGACATAGATTTCATTGCTGAGTGATACTGCATTGTACGTAAGTACCACAAGTTCTTTATCCATTTTTCACTTTCTGCGATGTTGAACTTGTACTGTAAACGAGGTTCTTGTAAACAGAGCCGTTCCAAACTTTGGGGTGGCTGTGTCTTTTTGATTTTAATTTCCCTAAGCTATAGGACCATAAGTGGAAGTGCCCTAGGTTCTGTTGCTTTGTTTTTTAGATGTTTCAGGAAACACCATACACTTCTCCCGAGTGTCTGTTGGCAATTTACATCCCGCCCATCAGCATAACAAGGCTCCCAGTTCTCCATGGCCTGTCCTGCCTTTCTGGATTTTACACTTTTTTCAGATGGCCCTTTTGACCGGGGGGAAGTGAGACTTCATTGTAGTGCAGATTTCCTTTGCAAGCTTGCTTGGTTGGCCAAAAAGGGCGTATGCGTTTTTTCCTGAATATATTCAGGAAAAAACGCATACGCCCTTTTTGGCCAAGTGCATCATTGTGGACGTTCTGCCTCTTTTCCTATGCTTTCAATGCAATTCCAGTCTACCTCCTGAAATCGGTTTCCTGCAATTCTGCCCCGCTTTCGAGTCCTCTTGGCAGCCTTACTTCAGTATATTTTTGGACGATAGCTGTCATTTATAACTCTGCAGGTTTGTGAATTACAGTGCCCCTGAGCTCCTTTCTTCAACTCGGTTTCTTTTGAGCTGGCCGCAACACCGCAGGATGGCTTCAGGCCCTAAACTGGTTCCGGTACGGCACGCTGAGCCTTTGGTTATTTCCTCTTCCTGGTGGGAAATGAGAGTTAAATTTGCCCGTCCAGACACCTCCAGCTAGCCTCTCATTGGTTCTCGCTATTCCTGTTCATCTTCCGCAGAAATTGCAAACTGGGCCAAACAGGAGGTTAAAGGCGCTGACTCTCCAAGTGGGGAGAGTGTTAGTAAAGCGTCTGGAATGTTGCACCCGTGTACCAGGGGAGGAAAACTGAGACATATTTGAACACGTCTCCCGTTCACATGGTTGATCATACTTGGGTTCCACATGCATGTTTTAGCTGAAGGAAGAATACCTTAAACCTGGAGAGTTGAGACCCGTGTAATGGGTACCATGCAATATGACTTCAAAGGGTCTTCATTTGCTCACCCAACCTCTCCAATCCTATCACTGCTGCGTTTATGCCCCTGTACACATGCTTGATTCTCTTTTGGAGACATAGCAATCCATAGGTTTTACGATACTTACTAGTCAGGTACATTCTTAGGCGTTTAATATGCGGTGTTGAGTCCATTTCGTTGAGCAAGGAGTAGCTCTTGTCTATTCCATATTTGACTTAAGGAACTTTATCTGTGCTCATTTCAATCTCTGGTTTTATGCAGCACCCCAACTCACCTTTACCCTTAAGCAAGCATAAGTTGGTTTTCTAAATTTGAGACCCTGTTCTGTTCTGTAATTCAGTTCCTGTGTAGCCAAGTTTACATTCCGTGTATTACTGATATCTTATGATGTTTCTTTTTCTGTGTGACTTATTTCAGTTAGAATCATCATACCTGAATCCACTCATTGTGATGCTAAGGGCCTGATGACATAGATTTCATTGCTGAGTGATATTGCTTTGTAAGTAAATACCACAACTTCTTTATCCATTTTTCACTTTCTGCGATGTTGAACTTGTACTGTAAACGAGGTTCTTGTAAACAGAGGCGTCCCAAACTTTGGGGTGGCTGTGTCTTTTTGATTTTAATTTCCCTAAGCTATAGGACCATAAGTGGCAGTGCCCTAGGCTCTGTTGCTTTGTTTTTTAGATGTTTCAGGAAACACCATACACTTCTCCCGAGTGTCTGTTGGCAATTTACATCCCGCCCATCAGCATAACAAGGCTCCCAGTTCTCCATGGCCTGTCCTGCCTTTCTGGATTTTACACTTTTTTCAGATGGCCCTTTTGACCGGGGGGAAGTGAGACTTCATTGTAGTGCAGATTTCCTTTGCAAGCTTGCTTGGTTGGCCAAAAAGGGCGTATGCGTTTTTTCCTGAATATATTCAGGAAAAAATGCATACGCCCTTTTTGGCCAAGTGCATCATTGTGGACGTTCTGCCTCTTTTCCTATGCTTTCAATGCAATTCCAGTCTACCTCCTGAAATCGGTTTCCTGCAATTCTGCCCCGCTTTCAAGTCCTCTTGGCAGCCTTACTTCAGTCTATTTTTGGACGATAGCTGTCATTTATAACTCTGCAGGTTTGTGAATTACAGTGCCCCTGAGCTCCTTTCTTCAACTCGCTTTCTTGTGACCTGGCCGCAACACCGCAGGATGGCTTCAGGCCCTAATCTGGTTCCGGCCCGGCATGCTGAGCCTTTGGTTAATTCCTCTTCCTGGTGGGAAATGAGAGTTAAATTTGCCCGTCCAGACACCTCCAGCTAGCCTCTCATTGGTTCTCGCTATTCCTGTTCATCTTCCGCAGAAATTGCAAACTGGGCCAAACAGGAGGTTAAAGGGACTGACTCTCCAAGTGGGGAGAGTGTTAGTAAAGCGTCTGGAATGTTGCACCCGAGTACCAGGGGAGAAAAACTGAGACATATTTGAACACGTCTCCCGATCACATGGTTGATCATACTCTAGGTTCCACATGCATGTTTTAGCTGAAGGAAGAATACCTTAAACCTGGGTAGTTGAAACCCGTGGAATGGGTACCATGCAATATGACTTCAAAGGGTCTTCATTTGCTCACCGAACCTCTCCAATCCTATCACTGCTGCGTTTATGCCCCTGTACACATGCTTGATTCTCTTTCGGAGACATAGCAATCCATAGGTTTTAAGATACTTACAAGTCAGGTACATTCTTAGGTGTTTAATATGCGGTGTTGAGTCCATTTCGTTGAGCAAGGAGTAGCTCTTGTCTATTCCATATTTGGCTTAAGGAACTTTATCTGTGCTCATTTCAATCTCTGGTTTTATGCAGCACCCCAACTCACCTTTAACCTTAAGCAAGCATAAGTTGTTTTTCTAAATATGAGACCCTGTTCTGTTCTGTAATTCAGTTCCTGTGTAGCCAAGTTTCCATTCCGTGTATTACTGATATCTTATGATGTTTCTTTTTCTGTGTGACTTATTTCAGTTAGAATCATCATACCTGAATCCACTCATTGTGCTGCTAAGGGCCTGATGACATAGATTTCATTGCTGAGTGATATTGCTTTGTAAGTGAATACCACAACTTCTTTATCCATTTTTCCCTTTCTGTGATGTTGAACTTGTACTGTAAACGAGGTTCTTGTAAACAGAGCCGTTCCAAACTTTGGGGTGGCTGTGTCTTTTTGATTTTAATTTCCCTAAGCTATAGGACCATAAGTGGAAGTGCCCTAGGCTCTGTTGCTTTGTTTTTTAGATGTTTCAGGAAACACCATACACTTCTCCCAAGTGTCTGTTGGCAATTTACATCCTGCCCATCAGCATAACAAGGCTCCCAGTTCTCCATGGCCTGTTGCCTTTCTGGATTTTACACTTTTTTCAGATGGCCCTTTTGACCGGGGGGAAGTGAGACTTCATTGTAGTGCAGATTTCCTTTGCAAGCTTGCTTGGTTGGCCAAAAAGGGCGTATGCGTTTTTTCCTGAATATATTCAGGAAAAAACGCATACGCCCTTTTTGGCCAAGTGCATCATTGTGGACGTTCTGCCTCTTTTCCTATGCTTTCAATGCAATTCCAGTCTACCTCCTGAAATCGGTTTCCTGCAATTCTTCCCCGCTTTCAAGTCCTCTTGGCAGCCTTACTTCAGTCTATTTTTGGACGATAGCTGTCATTTATAACTCTGCAGGTTTGTGAATTACAGTGCCCCTGAGCTCCTTTCTTCAACTCGCTTTCTTGTGACCTGGCCGCAACACCGCAGGATGGCTTCAGGCCCTAATCTGGTTCCGGCCCGGCATGCTGAGCCTTTGGTTAATTCCTCTTCCTGGTGGGAAATGAGAGTTAAATTTGCCCGTCCAGACACCTCCAGCTAGCCTCTCATTGGTTCTCGCTATTCCTGTTCATCTTCCGCAGAAATTGCAAACTGGGCCAAACAGGAGGTTAAAGCGACTGACTCTCCAAGTGGGGAGAGTGTTAGTAAAGCGTCTGGAATGTTGCACCCGAGTACCAGGGGAGAAAAACTGAGACATATTTGAACACGTCTCCCGATCACATGGTTGACCATACTCTAGGTTCCACATGCATGTTTTAGCTGAAGGAAGAATACCTTAAACCTGGGTAGTTAAACCCGTGGAATGGGTACCATGCAATATGACTTCAAAGGGTCTTCATTTGCTCACCGAACCTCTCCAATCCTATCACTGCTGCGTTTATGCCCCTGTACACATGCTTGATTCTCTTTTGGAGACATAGCAATCCATAGGTTTTAAGATACTTACAAGTCAGGTACATTCTTAGGCGTTTAATATGCGGTGTTGAGTCCATTTCGTTGAGCAAGGAGTAGCTCTTGTCTATTCCATATTTGGCTTAAGGAACTTTATCTGTGCTCATTTCAATCTCTGGTTTTATGCAGCAACCCAACTCACCTTTACCCTTAAGCAAGCATAAGTTGTTTTTCTAAATTTGAGACCCTGTTCTGTTCTGTAATTCAGTTCCTGTGTAGCCAAGTTTCCATTCCGTGTATTACTGATATCTTATGATGTTTCTTTTTCTGTGTGACTTATTTCAGTTAGAATCATCATACCTGAATCCACTCATTGTGCTGCTAAGGGCCTGATGACATAGATTTCATTGCTGAGTGATATTGCTTTGTAAGTGAATACCACAACTTCTTTATCCATTTTTCACTTTCTGCGATGTTGAAGTTGTACTGTAAACGAGGTTCTTGTAAACAGAGCCGTTCCAAACTTTGGGGTGGCTGTGTCTTTTTGATTTTAATTTCCCTAAGCTATAGGACCATAAGTGGAAGTGCCCTAGGCTCTGTTGCTTTGTTTTTTAGATGTTTCAGGAAACACCATACACTTCTCCCGAGTGGTTGTTGGCAATTTACATCCCGCCCATCAGCATAACAAGGCTCCCAGTTCTCCATGGCCTGTCCTGCCTTTCTGGATTTTACACTTTTTTCAGATGGCCCTTTTGACCGGGGGGAAGTGAGACTTCATTGTAGTGCAGATTTCCTTTGCAAGCTTGCTTGGTTGGCCAAAAAGGGCGTATGCGTTTTTTCCTGAATATATTCAGGAAAAAATGCATACGCCCTTTTTGGCCAAGTGCATCATTGTGGACGTTCTGCCTCTTTTCCTATGCTTTCAATGCAATTCCAGTCTACCTCCTGAAATCGGTTTCCTGCAATTCTGCCCCGCTTTCAAGTCCTCTTGGCAGCCTTACTTCAGTCTATTTTTGGACGATAGCTGTCATTTATAACTCTGCAGGTTTGTGAATTACAGTGCCCCTGAGCTCCTTTCTTCAACTCGCTTTCTTGTGACCTGGCCGCAACACCGCAGGATGGCTTCAGGCCCTAATCTGGTTCCGGCCCGGCATGCTGAGCCTTTGGTTAATTCCTCTTCCTGGTGGGAAATGAGAGTTAAATTTGCCCGTCCAGACACCTCCAGCTAGCCTCTCATTGGTTCTCGCTATTCCTGTTCATCTTCCGCAGAAATTGCAAACTGGGCCAAACAGGAGGTTAAAGGGACTGACTCTCCAAGTGGGGAGAGTGTTAGTAAAGCGTCTGGAATGTTGCACCCGAGTACCAGGGGAGAAAAACTGAGACATATTTGAACACGTCTCCCGATCACATGGTTGATCATACTCTAGGTTCCACATGCATGTTTTAGCTGAAGGAAGAATACCTTAAACCTGGGTAGTTGAAACCCGTGGAATGGGTACCATGCAATATGACTTCAAAGGGTCTTCATTTGCTCACCGAACCTCTCCAATCCTATCACTGCTGCGTTTATGCCCCTGTACACATGCTTGATTCTCTTTCGGAGACATAGCAATCCATAGGTTTTAAGATACTTACAAGTCAGGTACATTCTTAGGTGTTTAATATGCGGTGTTGAGTCCATTTCGTTGAGCAAGGAGTAGCTCTTGTCTATTCCATATTTGGCTTAAGGAACTTTATCTGTGCTCATTTCAATCTCTGGTTTTATGCAGCACCCCAACTCACCTTTAACCTTAAGCAAGCATAAGTTGTTTTTCTAAATATGAGACCCTGTTCTGTTCTGTAATTCAGTTCCTGTGTAGCCAAGTTTCCATTCCGTGTATTACTGATATCTTATGATGTTTCTTTTTCTGTGTGACTTATTTCAGTTAGAATCATCATACCTGAATCCACTCATTGTGCTGCTAAGGGCCTGATGACATAGATTTCATTGCTGAGTGATATTGCTTTGTAAGTGAATACCACAACTTCTTTATCCATTTTTCCCTTTCTGTGATGTTGAACTTGTACTGTAAACGAGGTTCTTGTAAACAGAGCCGTTCCAAACTTTGGGGTGGCTGTGTCTTTTTGATTTTAATTTCCCTAAGCTATAGGACCATAAGTGGAAGTGCCCTAGGCTCTGTTGCTTTGTTTTTTAGATGTTTCAGGAAACACCATACACTTCTCCCAAGTGTCTGTTGGCAATTTACATCCTGCCCATCAGCATAACAAGGCTCCCAGTTCTCCATGGCCTGTTGCCTTTCTGGATTTTACACTTTTTTCAGATGGCCCTTTTGACCGGGGGGAAGTGAGACTTCATTGTAGTGCAGATTTCCTTTGCAAGCTTGCTTGGTTGGCCAAAAAGGGCGTATGCGTTTTTTCCTGAATATATTCAGGAAAAAACGCATACGCCCTTTTTGGCCAAGTGCATCATTGTGGACGTTCTGCCTCTTTTCCTATGCTTTCAATGCAATTCCAGTCTACCTCCTGAAATCGGTTTCCTGCAATTCTTCCCCGCTTTCAAGTCCTCTTGGCAGCCTTACTTCAGTCTATTTTTGGACGATAGCTGTCATTTATAACTCTGCAGGTTTGTGAATTACAGTGCCCCTGAGCTCCTTTCTTCAACTCGCTTTCTTGTGAGCTGGCCGCAACACCGCAGGATGGCTTCAGGCCCTAATCTGGTTCCGGCCCGGCATGCTGAGCCTTTGGTTAATTCCTCTTCCTGGTGGGAAATGAGAGTTAAATTTGCCCGTCCAGACACCTCCAGCTAGCCTCTCATTGGTTCTCGCTATTCCTGTTCATCTTCCGCAGAAATTGCAAACTGGGCCAAACAGGAGGTTAAAGGGACTGACTCTCCAAGTGGGGAGAGTGTTAGTAAAGCGTCTGGAATGTTGCACCCGAGTACCAGGGGAGGAAAACTGAGACATATTTGAACACGTCTCCCGATCACATGGTTGATCATACTCTAGGTTCCACATGCATGTTTTAGCTGAAGGAAGAATACCTTAAACCTGGGTAGTTAAACCCGTGGAATGGGTACCATGCAATATGACTTCAAAGGGTCTTCATTTGCTCACCGAACCTCTCCAATCCTATCACTGCTGCGTTTATGCCCCTGTACACATGCTTGATTCTCTTTTGGAGACATAGCAATCCATAGGTTTTAAGATACTTACAAGTCAGGTACATTCTTAGGCGTTTAATATGCGGTGTTGAGTCCATTTCGTTGAGCAAGGAGTAGCTCTTGTCTATTCCATATTTGGCTTAAGGAACTTTATCTGTGCTCATTTCAATCTCTGGTTTTATGCAGCAACCCAACTCACCTTTACCCTTAAGCAAGCATAAGTTGTTTTTCTAAATTTGAGACCCTGTTCTGTTCTGTAATTCAGTTCCTGTGTAGCCAAGTTTCCATTCCGTGTATTACTGATATCTTATGATGTTTCTTTTTCTGTGTGACTTATTTCAGTTAGAATCATCATACCTGAATCCACTCATTGTGCTGCTAAGGGCCTGATGACATAGATTTCATTGCTGAGTGATATTGCTTTGTAAGTGAATACCACAACTTCTTTATCCATTTTTCACTTTCTGCGATGTTGAAGTTGTACTGTAAACGAGGTTCTTGTAAACAGAGCCGTTCCAAACTTTGGGGTGGCTGTGTCTTTTTGATTTTAATTTCCCTAAGCTATAGGACCATAAGTGGAAGTGCCCTAGGCTCTGTTGCTTTGTTTTTTAGATGTTTCAGGAAACACCATACACTTCTCCCGAGTGGTTGTTGGCAATTTACATCCCGCCCATCAGCATAACAAGGCTCCCAGTTCTCCATGGCCTGTCCTGCCTTTCTGGATTTTACACTTTTTTCAGATGGCCCTTTTGACCGGGGGGAAGTGAGACTTCATTGTAGTGCAGATTTCCTTTGCAAGCTTGCTTGGTTGGCCAAAAAGGGCATATGCGTTTTTTCCAGAATATATTCAGGAAAAAACGCATACGCCCTTTTTGGCCAAGTGCATCATTGTGGACGTTCTGCCTCTTTTCCTATGCTTTCAATGCAATTCCAGTCTACCTCCTGAAATCGGTTTCCTGCAATTCTGCCCCGCTTTCAAGTCCTCTTGGCAGCCTTACTTCAGTCTATTTTTGGACGATAGCTGTCATTTATAACTCTGCAGGTTTGTGAATTACAGTGCCCCTGAGCTCCTTTCTTCAACTCGCTTTCTTGTGACCTGGCCGCAACACCGCAGGATGGCTTCAGGCCCTAATCTTGTTCCGGCCCGGCATGCTGAGCCTTTGGTTAATTCCTCTTCCTGGTGGGAAATGAGAGTTAAATTTGCCCGTTCAGACACCTCCAGCTAGTCTCTCATTGGTTCTCGCTATTCCTGTTCATCTTCCACAGAAATTGCAAACTGGGCCAAACAGGAGGTTAAAGGGACTGACTCTCCAAGTCGGGAGAGTGTTAGTAAAGCGTCTGGAATGTTGCACCCGAGTACCAGGGGAGGAAAACTGAGACATATTTGAACACGTCTCCCGTTCACATGGTTGATCATACTCTGGGTGCCACATGCATGTTTTAGCTGAAGGAAGAATACCTTAAACCTGGAGAGTTGAGACCCGTGGAATGGGTACCATGCAATATGACTTCAAAGGGTCTTCATTTGCTCACCAAACCTCTCCAATCCTATCACTGCTGCGTTTATGCCCCTGTCCACACGCTTGATTCTCTTTTGGAGACATAGCAATCCATAGGTTTTAAGATACTTACTAGTCAGGTACATTCTTAGGCGTTTAATATGGGGTGTTGAGTCCATTTCGTTGAGCAAGGAGTAGCTCTTGTCTATTCCATATTTGGCTTAAGGAACTTTATCTGTGCTCATTTCAATCTCTGGTTTTATGCAGCACCCCAACTCACCTTTCCCCTTAAGCAAGCATAAGTTGGTTTTCTAAATTTGAGACCCTGTTCTGTTTTGGAATGCAGTTCCTGTGTAGCCAAGTTTACATTCCGTGTATTAGTGATATCTTATGATGTTTCTTTTTCTGTGTGACTTATTTCAGTTAGAATCATCGTACCTGAATCCACTCATTATGCTGCTATGGGCCTGATGACATAGATTTCATTGCTGAGTGATACTGCATTGTACGTAAGTACTACAAGTTCTTTATCCATTTTTCACTTTCTGTGATATTGAACTTGTACGGCAAACGACGTTCTTGTAAACGGAGGCGTCCCAAACTTTGGGGTGGCTGTGTCTTTTTGATTTTAATTTCCCTAAGCTATAGGACCATAAGTGGAAGTGCCCTAGGCTCTGTTGCTTTGTTTTTTAGATGTTTCAGGAAACACCATACACTTCTCCCGAGTGGTTGTTGGCAATTTACATCCCGCCCATCAGCATAACAAGGCTCCCAGTTCTCCATGGCCTGTCCTGCCTTTCTGGATTTTACACTTTTTTCAGATGGCCCTTTTGACCGGGGGGAAGTGAGACTTCATTGTAGTGCAGATTTCCTTTGCAAGCTTGCTTGGTTGGCCAAAAAGGGCATATGCGTTTTTTCCTGAATATATTCAGGAAAAAACGCATACGCCCTTTTTGGCCAAGTGCATCATTGTGGACGTTCTGCCTCTTTTCCTATGCTTTCAATGCAATTCCAGTCTACCTCCTGAAATCGGTTTCCTGCAATTCTGCCCCGCTTTCAAGTCCTCTTGGCAGCCTTACTTCAGTCTATTTTTGGACGATAGCTGTCATTTATAACTCTGCAGGTTTGTGAATTACAGTGCCCCTGAGCTCCTTTCTTCAACTCGCTTTCTTGTGACCTGGCCGCAACACCGCAGGATGGCTTCAGGCCCTAATCTTGTTCCGGCCCGGCATGCTGAGCCTTTGGTTAATTCCTCTTCCTGGTGGGAAATGAGAGTTAAATTTGCCCGTTCAGACACCTCCAGCTAGTCTCTCATTGGTTCTCGCTATTCCTGTTCATCTTCCACAGAAATTGCAAACTGGGCCAAACAGGAGGTTAAAGGGACTGACTCTCCAAGTCGGGAGAGTGTTAGTAAAGCGTCTGGAATGTTGCACCCGAGTACCAGGGGAGGAAAACTGAGACATATTTGAACACGTCTCCCGTTCACATGGTTGATCATACTCTGGGTGCCACATGCATGTTTTAGCTGAAGGAAGAATACCTTAAACCTGGAGAGTTGAGACCCGTGGAATGGGTACCATGCAATATGACTTCAAAGGGTCTTCATTTGCTCACCAAACCTCTCCAATCCTATCACTGCTGCGTTTATGCCCCTGTACACACGCTTGATTCTCTTTTGGAGACATAGCAATCCATAGGTTTTAAGATACTTACTAGTCAGGTACATTCTTAGGCGTTTAATATGGGGTGTTGAGTCCATTTCGTTGAGCAAGGAGTAGCTCTTGTCTATTCCATATTTGGCTTAAGGAACTTTATCTGTGCTCATTTCAATCTCTGGTTTTATGCAGCACCCCAACTCACCTTTCCCCTTAAGCAAGCATAAGTTGGTTTTCTAAATTTGAGACCCTGTTCTGTTTTGGAATGCAGTTCCTGTGTAGCCAAGTTTACATTCCGTGTATTAGTGATATCTTATGATGTTTCTTTTTCTGTGTGACTTATTTCAGTTAGAATCATCGTACCTGAATCCACTCATTATGCTGCTATGGGCCTGATGACATAGATTTCATTGCTGAGTGATACTGCATTGTACGTAAGTACCACAAGTTCTTTATCCATTTTTCACTTTCTGTGATATTGAACTTGTACGGCAAACGACGTTCTTGTAAACGGAGGCGTCCCAAACTTTGGGGTGGCTGTGTCTTTTTGATTTTAATTTCCCTAAGCTATAGGACCATAAGTGGAAGTGCCCTAGGCTCTGTTGCTTTGTTTTTTAGATGTTTCAGGAAACACCATACACTTCTCCCGAGTGGTTGTTGGCAATTTACATCCCGCCCATCAGCATAACAAGGCTCCCAGTTCTCCATGGCCTGTCCTGCCTTTCTGGATTTTACACTTTTTTCAGATGGCCCTTTTGACCGGGGGGAAGTGAGACTTCATTGTAGTGCAGATTTCCTTTGCAAGCTTGCTTGGTTGGCCAAAAAGGGCGTATGCGTTTTTTCCTGAATATATTCAGGAAAAAACGCATACGCCCTTTTTGGCCAAGTGCATCATTGTGGACGTTCTGCCTCTTTTCCTATGCTTTCAATGCAATTCCAGTCTACCTCCTGAAATCGGTTTCCTGCAATTCTGCCCCGCTTTCAAGTCCTCTTGGCAGCCTTACTTTAGTCTATTTTTGGACGATAGCTGTCATTTATAACTCTGCAGGTTTGTGAATTACAGTGCCCCTGAGCTCCTTTCTTCAACTCGGTTTCTTTTGAGCTGGCCGCAACACCGCAGGATGGCTTCAGGCGCTAATCTGGTTCCGGCATGGCACGCTGAGCCTTTGGTTATTTCCTCTTCCTGTTGGGAAATGAGAGTTAAATTTGCCCGTTCAGACACCTCCAGCTAGTCTCTCATTGATTCTCGCTATTCCTGTTCATCTTCCGCAGAAATTGCAAACTGGGCCAAACAGGAGGTTAAAGGGACTGACTCTCCAAGTGGGGAGAGTGTTAGTAAAGCGTCTGGAATGTTGCACCCGAGTACCAGGGTATGAAAACTGAGACATATTTGAACACGTCTTCCGATCACATGGTTGATCATACTCTAGGTTCCACATGCATGTTTTAGCTGAAGGAAGAATACCTTAAACCTGGGTAGTTGAAAGCCGTGGAATGGGTACCATGCAATATGATTTCAAAGGGTCTTCATTTGCTCACCGAACCTCTCCAATCCTATCACTGCTGCGTTTATGCCCCTGTACACATGCTTGATTCTGTTTCGGAGACATAGCAATCCATAGGTTTTAAGATACTTACTAGTCAGGTACGTTCTTAGGCGTTTAATATGCGGTGTTGAGTCCATTTCGTTGAGCAAGGAGTAGCTCTTGTCTATTCCATATTTGACTTAAGGAACTTTATCTGTGCTCATTTCAATCTCTGGTTTTATGCAGCACCCCAACTCACCTTTACCCTTAAGCAAGCATAAGTTGGTTTTCTAAATTTGAGACCCTGTTCTGTTCTGTAATTCAGTTCCTGTGTAGCCAAGTTTACATTCCGTGTATTACTGATATCTTATGATGTTTCTTTTTCTGTGTGACTTATTTCAGTTAGAATCATCATACCTGAATCCACTCATTGTGATGCTACGGGCCTGATGACATAGATTTCATTGCTGAGTGATATTGCTTTGTAAGTAAATACCACAACTTCTTTATCCATTTTTCACTTTCTGCGATGTTGAACTTGTACTGTAAACGAGGTTCTTGTAAACAGAGGCGTCCCAAACTTTGGGTGGCTGTGTCTTTTTGATTTTAATTTCCCTAAGCTATAGGACCATAAGCGGAAGTGCCCTAGGCTCTGTTGCTTTGTTTTTTAGATGTTTCAGGAAACACCATACACTTCTCCTGAGTGTCTGTTGGCAATTTACATCCCGCCCATCAGCATAACAAGGCTCCCAGTTCTCCATGGCCTGTCCTGCCTTTCTGGATTTTACACTTTTTTCAGATGGCCCTTTTGACCGGGGGGAAGTGAGACTTCATTGTAGTGCAGATTTCCTTTGCAAGCTTGCTTGGTTGGCCAAAAAGGGCGTATGCGTTTTTTCCTGAATATATTCAGGAAAAAACGCATACGCCCTTTTTGGCCAAGTGCATCATTGTGGACGTTCTGCCTCTTCTCCTGTGCTTTCAATGCAATTCCAGTCTACCTCCTGAAATCGGTTTCCTGCAATTCTGCCCCGCTTTCAAGTCCTCTTGGCAGCCTTACTTCAGTCTATTTTTGGACGATAGCTGTCATTTATAACTCTGCAGGTTTGTGAATTACAGTGCCCCTGAGCTCCTTTCTTCAACTCGCTTTCTTTTGAGCTGGCCACAACACCGCAGGATGGCTTCAGGCCCTAATCTGGTTCCGGCCCGGCATGCTGAGCCTTTGGTTAATTCCTCTTCCTGGTGGGAAATGAGAGTTAAATTTGCCCGTCCAGACACCTCCAGCTAGCCTCTCATTGGTTCTCGCTATTCCTGTTCATCTTCCGCAGAAATTGCAAACTGGGCCAAACAGGAGGTTAAAGGGACTGACTCTCCAAGTCGGGAGAGTGTTAGTAAAGCGTCTGGAATGTTGCACCCGAGTACCAGGGGAGGAAAACTGAGACATATTTGAACACGTCTCCCGTTCACATGGTTGATCATACTCTGGGTTACACATGCATGTTTTAGCTGAAGGAAGAATACCTTAAACCTGGAGAGTTGAGACCCGTGTAATGGGTACCATGCAATATGACTTCAAAGGGTCTTCATTTGCTCACCGAACCTCTCCAATCCTATCACTGCTGCGTTTGTGCCCCTGTACACACTCTTGATTCTCTTTTGGAGACATAGCAGTCCATAGGTTTTAAGATACTTACTAGTCAGGTACATTCTTAGGCGTTTAATATGGGGTTTTGAGTCCATTTCGTTGAGCAAGGAGTAGCTCTTGTCTATTCCATATTTGGCTTAAGGAACTTTATCTGTGCTCATTTCAATCTCTGGTTTTATGCAGCAACCCAACTCACCTTTCCCCTTAAGCAAGCATAAGATGGTTTTCTAAATTTGAGACCCTGTTCTGTTTTGGAATGCAGTTCCTGTGTAGTCAAGTTTACATTCCGTGTATTAGTGATATCTTATGATGTTTCTATTTTTGCGTGACTTATTTCAGTTAGAATCATCGTACCTTAATACACTCATTATGCTGCTAAGGGCCTGATGACACAGATTTCATTGCTGAGTGATATTGCTTTGTACGTAAATACCACAACTTCTTTATCCATTTTTCACTTTCTGCGATGTTGAACTTGTACTGTAAAAGAGGTTCTTGTAAACAGAGCCGTTCCAAACTTTGGGGTGGCTGTGTCTTTTTGATTTTAATTTCCCTAAGCTATAGGACCATAAGTGGAAGTGCCCTAGGTTCTGTTGCTTTGTTTTTTAGATGTTTCAGGAAACACCATACACTTCTCCCGAGTGGTTGTTGGCAATTTACATCCCGCCCATCAGCATAACAAGGCTCCCAGTTCTCCATGGCCTGTCCTGCCTTTCTGGATTTTACACTTTTTTCAGATGGCCCTTTTGACCGGGGGGAAGTGAGACTTCATTGTAGTGCAGATTTCCTTTGCAAGCTTGCTTGGTTGGCCAAAAAGGGCGTATGCGTTTTTTCCTGAATATATTCAGGAAAAAACGCATACGCCCTTTTTGGCCAAGTGCATCATTGTGGACGTTCTGCCTCTTTTCCTATGCTTTCAATGCAATTCCAGTCTACCTCCTGAAATCGGTTTCCTGCAATTCTGCCCCGCTTTCAAGTCCTCTTGGCAGCCTTACTTCAGTCTATTTTTCGACGATAGCTGTCATTTATAACTCTGCAGGTTTGTGAATTACAGTGCCCCTGAGCTCGTTTCTTCAACTCGCTTTCTTGTGACCTGGCCGCAACACCGCAGGATGGCTTCAGGCCTTAATCTGATTCCGGCACGGCACGCTGAGCCTTTGGTTATTTCCTCTTCCTGGTGGGAAATGAGAGTTAAATTTGCCCGTCCAGACACCTCCAGCTAGTCTCTCATTGGTTCTCGCTATTCCTGTTCATCTTCCGCAGAAATTGCAAACTGGGCCAAACAGGAGGTTAAAGGCGCTGACTCTCCAAGTGGGGAGAGTGTTAGTAAAGCGTCTGGAATGTTGCACCCGAGTACCAGGGGAGGAAAACTGAGACATATTTGAACACGTCTCCCGTTCACATGGTTGATCATACTTGGGTTCCACATGCATGTTTTAGCTGAAGGAAGAATACCTTAAACCGGGAGAGTTAAGACCCGTGTAATGGGTACCATGCAATATGACTTCAAAGGGTCTTCATTTGCTCACCGAAACTCTCCAATCCTATCACTGCTGCGTTTATGCCCCTGTACACATGGTTGATTCTCTTTCGGAGACATAGCAATCCATAGGTTTTAAGATACTTACTAGTCAGGTACATTCTTAGGCATTTAATATGCGGTGTTGAGTCCATTTCGTTGAGCAAGGAGTAGCTCTTGTCTATTCCATATTTGGCTTAAGGAACTTTATCTGTGCTCATTTCGATCTCTGGTTATGCAGCACCCCAATTCACCTTTCCCCTTAAGCAAGCATAAGTTGGTTTTCTAAATTTGAGACCCTGTTCTGTTTTGGAATGCAGTTCCTGTGTAGCCAAGTTTACATTCCGTGTATTACTGATATCTTATGATGTTTCTTTTTCTATGTGACTTATTTCAGTTAGAATCATCGTACCTGAATCCACTCATTATGCTGCTACGGGCCTGATGACATAGATTTCATTGCTGAGTGATACTGCATTGTACGTAAGTACCACAAGTTCTTTATCCATTTTTCACTTTCTGTGATATTGAACTTGTATGGTAAACGAGGTTCTTGTAAACGGAGGCGTCCCAAACTTTGGGGTGGCTGTGTCTTTTTGATTTTAATTTCCCTAAGCTATAGGACCATAAGCGGAAGTGCCCTAGGCTCTGTTGCTTTGTTTTTTAGATGTTTCAGGAAACACCATACACTTCTCCTGAGTGTCTGTTGGCAATTTACATCCCGCCCATCAGCATAACAAGGCTCCCAGTTCTCCATGGCCTGTCCTGCCTTTCTGGATTTTACACTTTTTTCAGATGGCCCTTTTGACCGGGGGGAAGTGAGACTTCATTGTAGTGCAGATTTCCTTTGCAAGCTTGCTTGGTTGGCCAAAAAGGGCGTATGCGTTTTTTCCTGAATATATTCAGGAAAAAACGCATACGCCCTTTTTGGCCAAGTGCATCATTGTGGACGTTCTGCCTCTTCTCCTGTGCTTTCAATGCAATTCCAGTCTACCTCCTGAAATCGGTTTCCTGCAATTCTGCCCCGCTTTCAAGTCTTCTTGGCAGCCTTACTTCAGTCTATTTTTGGACGATAGCTGTCATTTATAACTCTGCAGGTTTGTGAATTACAGTGCCCCTGAGCTCCTTTCTTCAACTCGCTTTCTTTTGAGCTGGCTGCAACACCGCAGGATGGCTTCAGGCCCTAATCTGGTTCCGGTACGGCACGCTGAGCCTTTGGTTATTTCCTCTTCCTGGTGGGAAATGAGAGTTAAATTTGCCCGTCCAGACACCTCCAGCTAGCCTCTCATTGGTTCTCGCTATTCCTGTTCATCTTCCGCAGAAATTGCAAACTGTGCCAAACAGGAGGTTAAAGGCGCTGACTCTCCAAGTGGGGAGAGTGTTAGTAAAGCGTCTGGAATGTTGCACCCGAGTACCAGGGGAGGAAAACTGAGACATATTTGAACACTTCTCCCGTTCACATGGTTGATCATACTTGGGTTCCACATGCATGTTTTAGCTGAAGGAAGAATACCTTAAACCTGGAGAGTTGAGACCCGTGTAATGGGTACCATGCAATATGACTTCAAAGGGTCTTCATTTGCTCACCGAACCTCTCCAATCCTATCACTGCTGCGTTTATGCCCCTGTACACATGCTTGATTCTCTTTCGGAGACATAGCAATCCATAGGTTTTATGATACTTACTAGTCAGGTACATTCTTAGGCGTTTAATATGGGGTGTTGAGTCCATTTCGTTGAGCAAGGAGTAGCTCTTGTCTATTCCATATTTGGCTTAAGGAACTTTATCTGTGCTCATTTCAATCTCTGGTTTTATGCAGCACCCCAACTCACCTTTACCCTTAAGCAAGCATAAGTTGGTTTTCTAAATTTGAGACCCTGTTCTGTTCTGTAATTCAGTTCCTGTGTAGCCAAGTTTACATTCCGTGTATTACTGATATCTTATGATGTTTCTTTTTCTGTGTGACTTATTTCAGTTAGAATCATCGTACCTGAATCCACTCATTATGCTGCTACGGGCCTGATGACATAGATTTCATTGCTGAGTGATACTGCATTGTACGTAAGTACCACAAGTTCTTTATCCATTTTTCACTTTCTGTGATATTGAACTTGTACGGTAAACGAGGTTCTTGTAAACAGAGGCGTCCCAAACTTTGGGGTGGCTGTGTCTTTTTGATTTTAATTTCCCTAAGCTATAGGACCATAAGTGGAAGTGCCCTAGGCTCTGTTGCTTTGTTTTTTAGATGTTTCAGGAAACACCATACACTTCTCCCGAGTGTCTGTTGGCAATTTACATCCCGCCCATCAGCATAACAAGGCTCCCAGTTCTCCATGGCCTGTCCTGCCTTTCTGGATTTTACACTTTTTTCAGATGGCCCTTTTGACCGGGGGGAAGTGAGACTTCATTGTAGTGCAGATTTCCTTTGCAAGCTTGCTTGGTTGGCCAAAAAGGGCATATGCGTTTTTTCCTGAATATATTCAGGAAAAAACGCATACGCCCTTTTTGGCCAAGTGCATCATTGTGGACGTTCTGCCTCTTTTCCTATGCTTTCAATGCAATTCCAGTCTACCTCCTGAAATCGGTTTCCTGCAATTCTGCCCTGCTTTCAAGTCCTCTTGGCAGCCTTACTTCAGTATATTTTTGGACGATAGCTGTCATTTATAACTCTGCAGGTTTGTGAATTACAGTGCCCCTGAGCTCCTTTCTTCAACTCGGTTTCTTTTGAGCTGGCCGCAACACCGCAGGATGGCTTCAGGCCCTAATCTGGTTCCGGCACGGCACGCTGAGCCTTTGGTTAATTCCTCTTCCTGGTGGGAAATGAGAGTTAAATTTGCCCGTCCAGACACCTCCAGCTAGCCTCTCATTGGTTCTCGCTATTCCTGTTCATCTTCCGCAGAAATTGCAAACTGGGCCAAACAGGAGGTTAAAGGGACAGACTCTCCAAGTGGGGAGCGTGTTAGTAAAGCGTCTGGAATGTTGCACCCGAGTACCAGGGTATGAAAACTGAGACATATTTGAACACGTCTCCCGATCACATGGTTGATCATACTCTGGGTTCCACATGCATGTTTTAGCTGAAGGAAGAATACCTTAAACCTGGGTAGTTGAAACCCGTGTAATGGGTACCATGCAATATGAGTTCAAAGGGTCTTCATTTGCTCACTGAACCTCTCCAATCCTATCACTGCTGCGTTTATGCCCCTGTACACATGCTTGATTCTCTTTCGGAGACATAGCAATCCATAGGTTTTAAGATACTTACTAGTCAGGTACATTCTTAGGCGTTTAATATGCGGTGTTGGGTCCATTTCGTTGAGCAAGGAGTAGCTCTTGTCTATTCCATATTTGACTTAAGGAACTTTATCTGTGCTCATTTCAATCTCTGGTTTTATGCAGCACCCCAACTCACCTTTACCCTTAAGCAAGGATAAATTGGTTTTCTAAATTTGAGTCCCTGTTCTGTTCTGTAATTCAGTTCCTGTGTAGCCAAGTTTACATTCCGTGTATTACTGATATCTTATGATGTTTCTTTTTCTGTGTGACTTACTTCAGTTAGAATCATCATACCTGAATCCACTCATTGTGCTGCTAAGGGCCTGATGACACAGATTTCATTGCTGAGTGATATTGCTTTGTAAGTAAATACCACAACTTCTTTATCCATTTTTCAATTTCTGCGATGTTGAACTTGTACTGTAAACGAGGTTCTTGTAAACAGAGGCGTCCCAAACTTTGGGGTGGCTGTGTCTTTTTGATTTTAATTTCCCTAAGCTATAGGACCATAAGTGGCAGTGCCCTAGGCTCTGTTGCTTTGTTTTTTCGATGTTTCAGGAAACACCATACACTTCTCCCCAGTGTCTGTTGGCAATTTACATCCCGCCCATCAGCATAACAAGGCTCCCAGTTCTCCATGGCCTGTCCTGCCTTTCTGGATTTTACACTTTTTTCAGATGGCCCTTTTGACCGGGGGGAAGTGAGACTTCATTGTAGTGCAGATTTCCTTTGCAAGCTTGCTTGGTTGGCCAAAAAGGGCGTATGCGTTTTTTCCTGAATATATTCAGGAAAAAACGCATACGCCCTTTTTGGCCAAGTGCATCATTGTGGACGTTCTGCCTCTTCTCCTGTGCTTTCAATGCAATTCCAGTCTACCTCCTGAAATCGGTTTCCTGCAATTCTGCCCCGCTTTCAAGTCCTCTTGGCAGCCTTACTTCAGTCTATTTTTGGACGATAGCTGTCATTTATAACTCTGCAGGTTTGTGAATTACAGTGCCCCTGAGCTCCTTTCTTCAACTCGCTTTCTTTTGAGCTGGCCGCAACACCGCAGGATGGCTTCAGGCCCTAATCTGGTTCCGGTACGGCACGCTGAGCCTTTGGTTATTTCCTCTTCCTGGTGGGAAATGAGAGTTAAATTTGCCCGTCCAGACACCTCCAGCTAGCCTCTCATTGGTTCTCGCTATTCCTGTTCATCTTCCGCAGAAATTGCAAACTGGGCCAAACAGGAGGTTAAAGGCGCTGACTCTCCAAGTGGGGAGAGTGTTAGTAAAGCGTCTGGAATGTTGCACCCGAGTACCAGGGGAGGAAAACTGAGACATATTTGAACACGTCTCCCGTTCACATGGTTGATCATACTTGGGTTCCACATGCATGTTTTAGCTGAAGGAAGAATACCTTAAACCTGGAGAGTTGAGACCCGTGTAATGGGTACCATGCAATATGACTTCAAAGGGTCTTCATTTGCTCACCGAACCTCTCCAATCCTATCACTGCTGCGTTTATGCCCCTGTACACATGCTTGATTCTCTTTCGGAGACATAGCAATCCATAGGTTTTAAGATACTTACTAGTCAGGTACATTCTTAGGCGTTTAATATGCGGTGTTGAGTCCATTTCGTTGAGCAAGGAGTAGCTCTTGTCTATTCCATATTTGGCTTAAGGAACTTTATCTGTGCTCATTTCAATCTCTGGTTTTATGCAGCACCCCAACTCACCTTTCCCCTTAAGCAAGCATAAGTTGGTTTTCTAAATTTGAGACCCTGTTCTGTTCTGTAATTCAGTTCCTGTGTAGCCAAGTTTACATTCCGTGTATTACTGATATCTTATGATGTTTCTTTTTCTGTGTGATTTATTTCAGTTAGAATCATCATACCTGAATCCACTCATTGTGCTGCTAAGGGCCTGATGACACAGATTTCATTGCTGAGTGATATTGCTTTGTAAGTAAATACCACAACTTCTTTATCCATTTTTCACTTTCTGCGATGTTGAACTTGTACTGTAAACGAGGTTCTTGTAAACAGAGCCGTTCCAAACTTTGGGGTGGCTGTGTCTTTTTGATTTTAATTTCCCTAAGCTATAGGACCATAAGTGGAAGTGCCCTAGGTTCTGTTGCTTTGTTTTTTAGATGTTTCAGGAAACACCATACACTTCTCCCGAGTGTCTGTTGGCAATTTACATCCCGCCCATCAGCATAACAAGGCTCCCAGTTCTCCATGGCCTGTCCTGCCTTTCTGGATTTTACACTTTTTTCAGATGGCCCTTTTGACCGGGGGGAAGTGAGACTTCATTGTAGTGCAGATTTCCTTTGCAAGCTTGCTTGGTTGGCCAAAAAGGGCATATGCGTTTTTTCCTGAATATATTCAGGAAAAAACGCATACGCCCTTTTTGGCCAAGTGCATCATTGTGGACGTTCTGCCTCTTTTCCTATGATTTCAATGCAATTCCAGTCTACCTCCTGAAATCGGTTTCCTGCAATTCTGCCCTGCTTTCAAGTCCTCTTGGCAGCCTTACTTCAGTCTATTTTTGGACGATAGCTGTCATTTATAACTCTGCAGGTTTGTGAATTACAGTGCCCCTGAGCTCCTTTCTTCAACTCGGTTTCTTTTGAGCTGGCCGCAACACCGCAGGATGGCTTCAGGCCCTAATCTGGTTCCGGCACGGCACGCTGAGCCTTTGGTTAATTCCTCTTCCTGGTGGGAAATGAGAGTTAAATTTGCCCGTCCAGACACCTCCAGCTAGCCTCTCATTGGTTCTCGCTATTCCTGTTCATCTTCCGCAGAAATTGCAAACTGGGCCAAACAGGAGGTTAAAGGGACAGACTCTCCAAGTGGGGAGAGTGTTAGTAAAGCGTCTGGAATGTTGCACCCGAGTACCAGGGTATGAAAACTGAGACATATTTGAACACGTCTCCCGATCACATGGTTGATCATACTCTGGGATCCACATGCATGTTTTAGCTGAAGGAAGAATACCTTAAACCTGGGTAGTTGAAACCCGTGTAATGGGTACCATGCAATATGAGTTCAAAGGGTCTTCATTTGCTCACTGAACCTCTCCAATCCTATCACTGCTGCGTTTATGCCCCTGTACACATGCTTGATTCTCTTTCGGAGACATAGCAATCCATAGGTTTTAAGATACTTACTAGTCAGGTACATTCTTAGGCGTTTAATATGCGGTGTTGGGTCCATTTCGTTGAGCAAGGAGTAGCTCTTGTCTATTCCATATTTGACTTAAGGAACTTTATCTGTGCTCATTTCAATCTCTGGTTTTATGCAGCACCCCAACTCACCTTTACCCTTAAGCAAGGATAAATTGGTTTTCTAAATTTGAGTCCCTGTTCTGTTCTGTAATTCAGTTCCTGTGTAGCCAAGTTTACATTCCGTGTATTACTGATATCTTATGATGTTTCTTTTTCTGTGTGACTTACTTCAGTTAGAATCATCATACCTGAATCCACTCATTGTGCTGCTAAGGGCCTGATGACACAGATTTCATTGCTGAGTGATATTGCTTTGTAAGTAAATACCACAACTTCTTTATCCATTTTTCAATTTCTGCGATGTTGAACTTGTACTGTAAACGAGGTTCTTGTAAACAGAGGCGTCCCAAACTTTGGGGTGGCTGTGTCTTTTTGATTTTAATTTCCCTAAGCTATAGGACCATAAGTGGCAGTGCCCTAGGCTCTGTTGCTTTGTTTTTTCGATGTTTCAGGAAACACCATACACTTCTCCCCAGTGTCTGTTGGCAATTTACATCCCGCCCATCAGCATAACAAGGCTCCCAGTTCTCCATGGCCTGTCCTGCCTTTCTGGATTTTACACTTTTTTCAGATGGCCCTTTTGACCGGGGGGAAGTGAGACTTCATTGTAGTGCAGATTTCCTTTGCAAGCTTGCTTGGTTGGCCAAAAAGGGCGTATGCGTTTTTTCCTGAATATATTCAGGAAAAAACGCATACGCCCTTTTTGGCCAAGTGCATCATTGTGGACGTTCTGCCTCTTCTCCTGTGCTTTCAATGCAATTCCAGTCTACCTCCTGAAATCGGTTTCCTGCAATTCTGCCCCGCTTTCAAGTCCTCTTGGCAGCCTTACTTCAGTCTATTTTTGGACGATAGCTGTCATTTATAACTCTGCAGGTTTGTGAATTACAGTGCCCCTGAGCTCCTTTCTTCAACTCGCTTTCTTTTGAGCTGGCCGCAACACCGCAGGATGGCTTCAGGCCCTAATCTGGTTCCGGTACGGCACGCTGAGCCTTTGGTTATTTCCTCTTCCTGGTGGGAAATGAGAGTTAAATTTGCCCGTCCAGACACCTCCAGCTAGCCTCTCATTGGTTCTCGCTATTCCTGTTCATCTTCCGCAGAAATTGCAAACTGGGCCAAACAGGAGGTTAAAGGCGCTGACTCTCCAAGTGGGGAGAGTGTTAGTAAAGCGTCTGGAATGTTGCACCCGAGTACCAGGGGAGGAAAACTGAGACATATTTGAACACGTCTCCCGTTCACATGGTTGATCATACTTGGGTTCCACATGCATGT
This sequence comes from Delphinus delphis, assembly GCF_949987515.2. Classification (NCBI taxonomy): domain Eukaryota; kingdom Metazoa; phylum Chordata; class Mammalia; order Artiodactyla; family Delphinidae; genus Delphinus; species Delphinus delphis. The sequence goes on along the minus strand of NW_027192687.1, from coordinate 449,498 downwards.
TTTAGCTGAAGGAAGAATACCTTAAACCTGGAGAGTTGAGACCCGTGTAATGGGTACCATGCAATATGACTTCAAAGGGTCTTCATTTGCTCACCGAACCTCTCCAATCCTATCACTGCTGCGTTTATGCCCCTGTACACATGCTTGATTCTCTTTCGGAGACATAGCAATCCATAGGTTTTAAGATACTTACTAGTCAGGTACATTCTTAGGCGTTTAATATGCGGTGTTGAGTCCATTTCGTTGAGCAAGGAGTAGCTCTTGTCTATTCCATATTTGGCTTAAGGAACTTTATCTGTGCTCATTTCAATCTCTGGTTTTATGCAGCACCCCAACTCACCTTTCCCCTTAAGCAAGCATAAGTTGGTTTTCTAAATTTGAGACCCTGTTCTGTTCTGTAATTCAGTTCCTGTGTAGCCAAGTTTACATTCCGTGTATTACTGATATCTTATGATGTTTCTTTTTCTGTGTGACTTATTTCAGTTAGAATCATCATACCTGAATCCACTCATTGTGCTGCTAAGGGCCTGATGACACAGATTTCATTGCTGAGTGATATTGCTTTGTAAGTAAATACCACAACTTCTTTATCCATTTTTCACTTTCTGCGATGTTGAACTTGTACTGTAAACGAGGTTCTTGTAAACAGAGCCGTTCCAAACTTTGGGGTGGCTGTGTCTTTTTGATTTTAATTTCCCTAAGCTATAGGACCATAAGTGGAAGTGCCCTAGGTTCTGTTGCTTTGTTTTTTAGATGTTTCAGGAAACACCATACACTTCTCCCGAGTGGTTGTTGGCAATTTACATCCCGCCCATCAGCATAACAAGGCTCCCAGTTCTCCATGGCCTGTCCTGCCTTTCTGGATTTTACACTTTTTTCAGATGGCCCTTTTGACCGGGGGGAAGTGAGACTTCATTGTAGTGCAGATTTCCTTTGCAAGCTTGCTTGGTTGGCCAAAAAGGGCGTATGCGTTTTTTCCTGAATATATTCAGGAAAAAACGCATACGCCCTTTTTGGCCAAGTGCATCATTGTGGACGTTCTGCCTCTTTTCCTATGCTTTCAATGCAATTCCAGTCTACCTCCTGAAATCGGTTTCCTGCAATTCTGCCCCGCTTTCAATTCCTCTTGGCAGCCTTACTTCAGTATATTTTTGGACGATAGCTGTCATTTATAACTCTGCAGGTTTGTGAATTACAGTGCCCCTGAGCTCCTTTCTTCAACTCGGTTTCTTTTGAGCTGGCCGCAACACCGCAGGATGGCTTCAGGCCCTAATCTGGTTCTGGTACGGCACGCTGAGCCTTTGGTTATTTCCTCTTCCTGGTGGGAAATGAGAGTTAAATTTGGCCGTCCAGACACCTCCAGCTAGCCTCTCATTGGTTCTCGCTATTCCTGTTCATCTTCCGCAGAAATTGCAAACTGTGCCAAACAGGAGGTTAAAGGCGCTGACTCTCCAAGTGGGGAGAGTGTTAGTAAAGCGTCTGGAATGTTGCACACGAGTACCAAGGGAGGAAAACTGAGACATATTTGAACACGTCTCCCGATCACATGGTTGATCATACTCTGGGTTCCACATGCATGTTTTAGCTGAAGGAAGAATACCTTAAACCTGGAGAGTTGAGACCCGTGTAATGGGTACCATGCAATATGACTTCAAAGGGTCTTCATTTGCTCACCGAACCTCTCCAATCCTATCACTGCTGCGTTTATGCCCCTGTACACACGCTTGATTCTCTTTTGGAGACATAGCAATCCATAGGTTTTAAGATACTTACTAGTCAGGTACATTCTTAGGGGTTTAATTTGGGGTTTTGGGTCCATTTCGTTGAGCAAGGAGTAGCTCTTGTCTATTCCATATTTGGCTTAAGGAACTTTATCTGTGCTCATTTCAATCTCTGGTTTTATGCAGCACCCCAACTCACCTTTACCCTTAAGCAAGCATAAGTTGGTTTTCTAAATTTGAGACCCTGTTCTGTTTTGGAATGCAGTTCCTGTGTAGCCAAGTTTACATTCCGTGTATTACTGATATCTTATGATGTTTCTTTTTCTGTGTGACTTATTTCAGTTAGAATCATCGTACCTGAATCCACTCATTATGCTGCTACGGGCCTGATGACATAGATTTCATTGCTGAGTGATACTGCATTGTATGTAAGTACCACAAGTTCTTTATCCATTTTTCACTTTCTGCGATGTTGAACTTGTACTGTAAACGAGGTTCTTGTAAACAGAGCCGTTCCAAACTTTGGGGTGGCTGTGTCTTTTTGATTTTAAATTCCCTAAGCTATAGGACCATAAGTGGAAGTGCCCTAGGTTCTGTTGCTTTGTTTTTTAGATGTTTTAGAAACACCATACACTTCTCCCGAGTGGTTGTTGGCAATTTACATCCCGCCCATCAGCATAACAAGGCTCCCAGTTCTCCATGGCCTGTCCTGCCTTTCTGGATTTTACACTTTTTTCAGATGGCCCTTTTGACCGGGGGGAAGTGAGACTTCATTGTAGTGCAGATTTCCTTTGCAAGCTTGCTTGGTTGGCCAAAAAGGGGGTATGCGTTTTTTCCTGAATATATTCAGGAAAATACGCATACGCCCTTTCTGGCCAAGTGCATCATTGTGGACGTTCTGCCTCTTTTCCTATGCTTTCAATGCAATTCCAGTCTACCTCCTGAAATCGGTTTCCTGCAATTCTGCCCCGCTTTCAAGTCCTCTTGGCAGCCTTACTTCAGTCTATTTTTGGACGATAGCTGTCATTTATAACTCTGCAGGTTTGTGAATTACAGTGCCCCTGAGCTCCTTCCTTCAACTCGCTTTCTTGTGACCTGGCCGCAACACCGCAGGATGGCTTCAGGCCCTAATCTGGTTCTGGCACGGCACGCTGAGCCTTTGGTTATTTCCTCCTCCTGGTGGGAAATGAGAGTTAAATTTGCCCGTCCAGACACCTCCAGCTAGCCTCTCATTGGTTCTCGCTATTCCTGTTCATCTTCCGCAGAAATTGCAAACTGTGCCAAACAGGAGGTTAAAGGCGCTGACTCTCCAAGTGGGGAGAGTGTTAGTAAAGCGTCTGGAATGTTGCACCCGAGTACCAGGGGAGGAAATCTGAGACATATTTGAACACGTCTCCCGATCACATGTTTGATCATACTCTGGGTTCCACATGCATGTTTTAGCTGAAGGAAGAATACCTAAAACCTGGGTAGTTGAAACCCGTGGAATGGGTACCATGCAATATGTCTTCAAAGGGTCTTCATTTGCTCACCGAACCTCTCCAATCCTATCACTGCTGCGTTTATGCCCCTGTACACATGCTTGATTCTCTTTCGGAGACATAGCAATCCATAGGTTTTAAGATACTTACTAGTTAGGTACATTCTTAGGCGTTTAATATGGGGTGTTGAGTCCATTTCGTTGAGCAAGGAGTAGCTCTTGTCTATTCCATATTTGGCTTAAGGAACTTTATCTGTGCTCATTTCAATCTCTGGTTTTATGCAGCACCCCAACTCACCTTTCCCCTTAAGCAAGCATAAGTTGGTTTTCTAAATTTGAGACCCTGTTCTGTTCTGTAATTCAGTTCCTGTGTAGCCAAGTTTACATTCCGTGTATTAGTGATATCTTATGATGTTTCTTTTTCTGTGTGATTTATTTCAGTTAGAATCATCGTACCTGAATCCACTCATTATTCTGCTACGGGCCTGATGACATAGATTTCATTGCTGAGTGATACTGCATTGTACGTAAGTACCACAAGTTCTTTATCCATTTTTCACATTCTGCGATGTTGAACTTGTACTGTAAACGAGGTTCTTGTAAACAGAGGCGTCCGAAACTTTGGGGTGGCTGTGTCTTTTTGATTTTAATTTCCCTAAGCTATAGGACCATAAGTGGCAGTGCCCTAGGTTCTGTTGCTTTGTTTTTTAGATGTTTCAGGAAACACCATACACTTCTCCCGAGTGTCTGTTGGCAATTTACATCCCGCCCATCAGCATAACAAGGCTCCCAGTTCTCCATGGCCTGTCCTGCCTTTCTGGATTTTACACTTTTTTCAGATGGCCCTTTTGACCGGGGGGAAGTGAGACTTCATTGTAGTGCAGATTTCCTTTGCAAGCTTGCTTGGTTGGCCAAAAAGGGCGTATGCGTTTTTTCCTGAATATATTCAGGAAAAAACGCATACGCCCTTTTTGGCCAAGTGCATCATTGTGGACGTTCTGCCTCTTTTCCTATGCTTTCAATGCAATTCCAGTCTACCTCCTGAAATCGGTTTCCTGCAATTCTGCCCTGCTTTCAAGTCCTCTTGGCAGCCTTACTTCAGTCTATTTTTGGATGATAGCTGTCATTTATAACTCTGAAGGTTTGCGAATTACAGTGCCCCTGAGCTCCTTTCTTCAACTCGCTTTCTTGTGACCTGGCCGCAACACCGCAGGATGGCTTCAGGCCCTAATCTGGTTCCGGCACGGCACGCCGAGCCTTTGGTTAATTCCTCTTCCTGGTGGGAAATGAGAGATAAATTTGCCCGTCCAGACACCTCCAGCTAGCCTCTCATTGGTTCTCGCTATTCCTGTTCATCTTCCGCAGAAATTGCAAACTGGGCCAAACAGGAGGTTAAAGGGACTGACTCTCCAAGTCGGGAGAGTGTTAGTAAAGCGTCTGGAATGTTGCACCTGAGTACCAGGGTATGAAAACTGAGACATATTTGAACACGTCTCCCGATCACATGGTTGATCATACTCTGGGTTCCACATGCATGTTTTAGCTGAAGGAAGAATACCTTAAACCTGGGTAGTTGAAACCCGTGGAATGGGTACCATGCAATATGACTTCAAAGGGTCTTCATTTGCTCACCGAACCTCTCCAATCCTATCACTGCTGCGTTTATGCCCCTGTACACATGCTTGATTCTCTTTCGGAGACATAGCAATCCATAGGTTTTAAGATACTTACTAGTCAGGTACATTCTTAGGCGTTTAATATGCGGTGTTGAGTCCATTTCGTTGAGCAAGGAGTAGCTCTAGTCTATTCCATATTTGACTTAAGGAACTTTATCTGTGCTCATTTCAATCTCTGGTTTTATGCAGCACCCCAACTCACCTTTCCCCTTAAGCAAGCATAAGTTGGTTTTCTAAATTTGAGTCCCTGTCCTGTTCTGTAATTCAGTTCCTGTGTAGCCAAGTTTACATTCCGTGTATTACTGATATCTTATGATGTTTCTTTTTCTGTGTGACTTACTTCAGTTAGAATCATCATACCTGAATCCACTCATTGTGCTGCTAAGGGCCTGATGACACAGATTTCATTGCTGAGTGATATTGCTTTGTAAGTAAATACCACAACTTCTTTATCCATTTTTCACTTTCTGCGATGTTGAACTTGTACTGTAAACGAGGTTCTTGTAAACAGAGGCGTCCCAAACTTTGGGGTGGCTGTGTCTTTTTGATTTTAATTTCCCTAAGCTATAGGACCATAAGTGGCAGTGCCCTAGGCTCTGTTGCTTTGTTTTTTAGATGTTTCAGGAAACACCATACACTTCTCCCGAGTGTCTGTTGGCAATTTACATCCCGCCCATCAGCATAACAAGGCTCCCAGTTCTCCATGGCCTGTCCTGCCTTTCTGGATTTTACACTTTTTTCAGATGGCCCTTTTGACCGGGGGGAAGTGAGACTTCATTGTAGTGCAGATTTCCTTTGCAAGCTTGCTTGGTTGGCCAAAAAGGGCGTATGCGTTTTTTCCTGAATATATTCAGGAAAAAACGCATACGCCCTTTCTGGCCAAGTACATCATTGTGGACGTTCTGCCTCTTCTCCTATGCTTTCAATGCAATTCCAGTCTACCTCCTGAAATCGGTTTCCTGCAATTCTGCCCCGCTTTCAAGTCCTCTTGGCAGCCTTACTTCAGTCTATTTTTGGACGATAGCTGTCATTTATAACTCTGCAGGTTTGTGAATTACAGTGCCCCTGAGCTCCTTTCTTCAACTCGCTTTCTTTTGAGCTGGCCGCAACACCGCAGGATGGCTTCAGGCCCTAATCTGGTTCCAGTACGGCACGCTGAGCCTTTGGTTATTTCCTCTTCCTGGTGGGAAATGAGAGTTAAATTTGCCCGTCCAGACACCTCCAGCTAGCCTCTCATTGGTTCTCGCTATTCCTGTTCATCTTCCGCAGAAATTGCAAACTGGGCCAAACAGGAGGTTAAAGGCGCTGACTCTCCAAGTGGGGAGAGTGTTAGTAAAGCGTCTGGAATGTTGCACCCGAGTACCAGGGGAGGAAAACTGAGACATATTTGAACACATCTCCCGTTCACATGGTTGATCATACTTGGGTTCCACATGCATGTTTTAGCTGAAGGAAGAATACCTTAAACCTGGAGAGTTGAGACCCGTGTAATGGGTACCATGCAATATGACTTCAAAGGGTCTTCATTTGCTCACCGAACCTCTCCAATCCTATCACTGCTGCGTTTATGCCCCTGTACACATGCTTGATTCTCTTTCGGAGACATAGCAATCCATAGGTTTTAAGATACTTACTAGTCAGGTACATTCTTAGGCGTTTAATATGGGGTGTTGAGTCCATTTCGTTGAGCAAAGAGTAGCTCTTGTCTATTCCATATTTGGCTTAAGGAACTTTATCTGTGCTCATTTCAATCTCTGGTTTTATGCAGCACCCCAACTCACCTTTCCCCTTAAGCAAGAATAAGTTGGTTTTCTAAATTTGAGACCCTGTTCTGTTCTGTAATTCAGTTCCTGTGTAGCCAAGTTTACATTCCGTGTATTACTGATATCTTATGATGTTTCTTTTTCTGTGTGACTTATTTCAGTTAGAATCATCATACCTGAATCCACTCATTGTGCTGCTAAGGGCCTGATGACACAGATTTCATTGCTGAGTGATATTGCTTTGTAAGTAAATACCACAACTTCTTTATCCATTTTTCACTTTCTGCGATGTTGAACTTGTACTGTAAACGAGGTTCTTGTAAACAGAGCCGTTCCAAACTTTGGGGTGGCTGTGTCTTTTTGATTTTAATTTCCCTAAGCTATAGGACCATAAGTGGAAGTGCCCTAGGCTCTGTTGCTTTGTTTTTTAGATGTTTCAGGAAACACCATACACTTCTCCCGAGTGGTTGTTGGCAATTTACATCCCGCCCATCAGCATAACAAGGCTCCCAGTTCTCCATGGCCTGTCCTGCCTTTCTGGATTTTACACTTTTTTCAGATGGCCCTTTTGACCGGGGGGAAGTGAGACTTCATTGTAGTGCAGATTTCCTTTGCAAGCTTGCTTGGTTGGCCAAAAAGGGCGTATGCGTTTTTTCCTGAATATATTCAGGAAAAAACGCATACGCCCTTTTTGGCCAAGTGCATCATTGTGGACGTTCTGCCTCTTTTCCTATGCTTTCAATGCAATTCCAGTCTACCTCCTGAAATCGGTTTCCTGCAATTCTGCCCCGCTTTCAAGTCCTCTTGGCAGCCTTACTTCAGTCTATTTTTGGACGATAGCTGTCATTTATAACTCTGCAGGTTTGTGAATTACAGTGCCCCTGAGCTCCTTTCTTCAACTCGCTTTCTTGTGACCTGGCCGCAACACCGCAGGATGGCTTCAGGCCCTAATCTGGTTCCGGCCCAGCATGCTGAGCCTTTGGTTAATTCCTCTTCCTGGTGGGAAATGAGAGTTAAATTTGCCCGTCCAGACACCTCCAGCTAGCCTCTCATTGGTTCTCGCTATTCCTGTTCATCTTCCGCAGAAATTGCAAACTGGGCCAAACAGGAGGTTAAAGGGACTGACTCTCCAAGTCGGGAGAGTGTTAGTAAAGCGTCTGGAATGTTGCACCCGAGTACCAGGGTATGAAAACTGAGACATATTTGAACACGTCTCCCGATCACATGGTTGATCATACTCTAGATTCCACATGCATGTTTTAGCTGAAGGAAGAATACCTTAAACCTGGGTAGTTGAAACCCGTGGAATGGGTACCATGCAATATGACTTCAAAGGGTCTTCATTTGCTCACCGAACCTCTCCAATCCTATCACTGCTGCCTTTATGCCCCTGTACACATGCTTGATTCTCTTTCGGAGACATAGCAATCCATAGGTTTTAAGATACTTACTAGTCAGGTACATTCTTAGGCGTTTAATATGGGGTGTTGAGTCCATTTCGTTGAGCAAGGAGTAGCTCTTGTCTATTCCATATTTGGCTTAAGGAACTTTATCTGTGCTCATTTCAATCTCTGGTTTTATGCAGCACCCCAACTCACCTTTACCCTTAAGCAAGAATAAGTTGGTTTTCTAAATTTGAGACCCTGTTCTGTTTTGGAATTCAGTTCCTGTGTAGCCAAGTTTACATTCCGTGTATTACTGATATCTTATGATGTTTCTTTTTCTGTGTGACTTATTTCAGTTAGAATCATCATACCTGAATCCACTCATTGTGCTGCTAAGGGCCTGATGACACAGATTTCATTGCTGAGTGATATTGCTTTGTAAGTAAATACCACAACTTCTTTATCCATTTTTCACTTTCTGCGATGTTGAACTTGTACTGTAAACGAGGTTCTTGTAAACAGAGCCGTTCCAAACTTTGGGGTGGCTGTGTCTTTTTGATTTTAATTTCCCTAAGCTATAGGACCATAAGTGGAAGTGCCCTAGGTTCTGTTGCTTTGTTTTTTAGATGTTTCAGGAAACACCATACACTTCTCCCGAGTGGTTGTTGGCAATTTACATCCCGCCCATCAGCATAACAAGGCTCCCAGTTCTCCATGGCCTGTCCTGCCTTTCTGGATTTTACACTTTTTTCAGATGGCCCTTTTGACCGGGGGGAAGTGAGACTTCATTGTAGTGCAGATTTCCTTTGCAAGCTTGCTTGGTTGGCCAAAAAGGGCGTATGCGTTTTTTCCTGAATATATTCAGGAAAAAACGCATACGCCCTTTTTGGCCAAGTGCATCATTGTGGACGTTCTGCCTCTTTTCCTATGCTTTCAATGCAATTCCAGTCTACCTCCTGAAATCGGTTTCCTGCAATTCTGCCCCGCTTTCAAGTCCTCTTGGCAGCCTTACTTCAGTCTATTTTTGGACGATAGCTGTCATTTATAACTCTGCAGGTTTGTGAATTACAGTGCCCCTGAGCTCCTTTCTTCAACTCGCTTTCTTTTGAGCTGGCCGCAACACCGCAGGATGGCTTCAGGCCCTACCTGGTTCCGGTACAGCACGCTGAGCCTTTGGTTATTTCCTCTTCCTGGTGGGAAATGAGAGTTAAATTTGCCCGTCCAGACACCTCCAGCTAGCCTCTCATTGGTTCTCGCTATTCCTGTTCATCTTCCGCAGAAATTGCAAACTGGGCCAAACAGGAGGTTAAAGGCGCTGACTCTCCAAGTGGGGAGAGTGTTAGTAAAGCGTCTGGAATGTTGCACCCGAGTACCAGGGGAGGAAAACTGAGACATATTTGAACACGTCTCCCGATCACATGGTTGATCATACTCTGGGTTCCACATGCATGTTTTAGCTGAAGGAAGAATACCTTAAACCTGGGTATTTGAAACCCGTGGAATGGGTACCATGCAATACGACTTCAAAGGGTCTTCATTTGCTCACGAACCTCTCCAATCCTATCACTGCTGCGTTTATGCCCCTGTACACATGCTTGATTCTCTTTCGGAGACATAGCAATCCATAGGTTTTAAGATACTTACTAGTCAGGTACATTCTTAGGCGTTTAATATGCGGTGTTGAGTCCATTTCGTTGAGCAAGGAGTAGCTCTTGTCTATTCCATATTTGGCTTAAGGAACTTTATCTGTGCTCATTTCAATCTCTGGTTTTATGCAGCACCCCAACTCACCTTTACCCTTAAGCAAGCATAAGTTGGTTTTCTAAATTTGAGACCCTGTTCTGTTCTGTAATTCAGTTCCTGTGTAGCCAAGTTTACATTCCGTGTATTAGTGATATCTTATGATGTTTCTTTTTCTGTGTGACTTATTTCAGTTAGAATCATCATACCTGAATCCACTCATTGTGCTGCTAAGGGCCTGATGACACAGATTTCATTGCTGAGTGATATTGCTTTGTAAGTAAATACCACAACTTCTTTATCCATTTTTCAATTTCTGCGATGTTGAACTTGTACTGTAAACGAGGTTCTTGTAAACAGAGCCGTTCCAAACTTTGGGGTGGCTGTGTCTTTTTGATTTTAATTTCCCTAAGCTATAGGACCATAAGTGGAAGTGCCCTAGGTTCTGTTGCTTTGTTTTTTAGATGTTTCAGGAAACACCATACACTTCTCCCGAGTGGTTGTTGGCAACTTACATCCCGCCCATCAGCATAACAAGGCTCCCAGTTCTCCATGGCCTGTCCTGCCTTTCTGGATTTTACACTTTTTTCAGATGGCCCTTTTGACCGGGGGGAAGTGAGACTTCATTGTAGTGCAGATTTCTTTGCAAGCTTGCTTGGTTGGCCAAAAAGGGCGTATGCGTTTTTTCCTGAATATATTCAGGAAAAAACGCATACGCCCTTTTTGGCCAAGTACATCATTGTGGACGTTCTGCCTCTTTTCCTATGCTTTCAATGCAATTCCAGTCTACCTCCTGAAATCGGTTTCCTGCAATTCTGCCCCGCTTTCAAGTCCTCTTGGCAGCCTTACTTCAGTCTATTTTTGGACGATAGCTGTCATTTATAACTCTGCAGGTTTGTGAATTACAGTGCCCCTGAGCTCCTTTCTTCAACTCGCTTTCTTGTGACCTGGCCGCAACACCGCAGGATGGCTTCAGGCCCTAATCTGGTTCCGGCACGGCACGCTGAGCCTTTGGTTAATTCCTCTTCCTGGTGGGAAATGAGAGTTAAATTTGCCCGTCCAGACACCTCCAGCTAGCCTCTCATTGGTTCTCGCTATTCCTGTTCATCTTCCAAGAAATTTCAAACTGGGCCAAACAGGAGGTTAGAGGCGCTGACTCTCCAAGTGGGGAGAGTGTTAGTAAAGCGTCTGGAATGTTGCACCCGAGTACCAGGGGGGGAAAACTGAGACATATTTGAACACGTCTCCCATTCACATGGTTGATCATACTTGGATTCCACATGCATGTTTTAGCTGAAGGAAGAATACCTAAAACCTGGGTAGTTGAAACCCGTGGAATGGGTACCATGCAATATGACTTCAAAAGGTCTTCATTTGCTCACCGAACCTCTCCAATCCTATCACTGCTGCGTTTATGCCCCTGTACACATGCTTGATTCTCTTTTGGAGACATAGCAATCCATAGGTTTTAAGATACTTACTAGTCAGGTACATTCTTAGGCGTTTAATATGCGGTGTTGAGTCCATTTCGTTGAGCAAGGAGTAGCTCTTGTCTATTCCATATTTGGCTTAAGGAACTTTATCTGTGCTCATTTCAATCTCTGGTTTTATGCAGCACCCGAACTCTCCTTTCCCCTTAAGCAAGCATAAGTTGGTTTTCTAAATTTGAGACCCTGTTCTGTTCTGTAATTCACTTCCTGTGTAGCCAAGTTTACATTCCGTGTATTACTGATATCTTATGATGTTTCTTTTTCTGTGAGACTTATTTCAGTTAGAATCATCATACCTGAATCCACTCATTGTGCTGCTAAGGGCCTGATGACACAGATTTCATTGCTGTGTGATATTGCTTTGTAAGTAAATACCACAACTTCTTTATCCATTTTTCAATTTCTGTGATGTTAAACTTGTACTGTAAACGAGGTTCTCGTAAACAGAGGCGTCCCAAACTTTGGGGTGGCTGTGTTTTTGATTTTAATTTCCCTAAGCTATAGGACCATAAGTGGAAGTGCCCTAGGTTCTGTTGCTTTGTTTTTTAGATGTTTCAGGAAACACCATACACTTCTCCCGAGTGGTTGTTGGCAATTTACATCCCGCCCATCAGCATAACAAGGCTCCCAGTTCTCCATGGCCTGTCCTGCCTTTCTGGATTTTACACTTTTTTCAGATGGCCCTTTTGACCGGGGGGAAGTGAGACTTCATTGTAGTGCAGATTTCCTTTGCAAGCTTGCTTGGTTGGCCAAAAAGGGCGTATGCGTTTTTTCCTGAATATATTCAGGAAAAAACGCATACGCCCTTTTTGGCCAAGTGCATCATTGTGGACGTTCTGCCTCTTTTCCTATGCTTTCAATGCAATTCCAGTCTACCTCCTGAAATCGGTTTCCTGCAATTCTGCCCCGCTTTCAAGTCCTCTTGGCAGCCTTACTTCAGTCTATTTTTGGACGGTAGCTGTCATTTATAACTCTGCAGGTTTGTGAATTACAGTGCTCCTGAGCTCCTTTCTTTAACTCGCTTTCTTGTGACCTGGCCGCAACACCGCAGGATGTCTTCAGGCCCTAATCTGGTTCTGGCACGGCACGCTGAGCCTTTGGTTAATTCCTCTTCTTGCTGGGAAATGAGAGTTAAATTTGCCCATCCAGACACCTCCAGCTAGTCTCTCATTGGTTCTCGCTATTCCTGTTCATCTTCCACAGAAATTGCAAACTGGGCCAAACAGGAGGTTAAAGGGACTGACTCTCCAAGTGGGGAGAGTGTTAGTAAAGCGTCTGGAATGTTGCACCCGAGTACCAGGGGAGGAAAACTGATACATATTTGAACACGTCTCCCGTTCACATGGTTGATCATACTTGGGTTCCACATGCATGTTTTAGCTGAAGGAAGAATACCTTAAACCTGGAGAGTTGAGACCCGTGTAATGGGTACCATGCAATATGACTTCAAAGGGTCTTCATTTGCTCACCGAACCTCTCCAATCCTATCACTGTTGCGTTTATGCCCCTGTACACACGCTTGATTCTCTTTTGGAGACCTAGCAATCCATAGGTTTTAAGATACTTACTAGTCAGGTACATTCTTAGGCGTTTAATATGGGATGTTGAGTCCATTTCGTTGAGCAAGGAGTAGCTCTTGTCTATTCCATATTTGGCTTAAGGAACTTTATCTGTGCTCATTTCAATCTCTGGTTTTATGCAGCACCCCAACTCACCTTTCCCCTTAAGCAAGCATAAGTTGGTTTTCTAAATTTGAGACCCTGTTCTGTTTTGGAATGCAGTTCCTGTGTAGCCAAGTTTACATTCCATGTATTAGTGATATCTTATGATGTTTCTTTTTCTGTGTGACTTATTTCAGTTAGAATCATCGTACCTGAATCCACTCATTATGCTGCTACGGGCCTGATGACATAGATTTCATTGCTGAGTGATACTGCATTGTACGTAAGTACCACAAGTTCTTTATCCATTTTTCACTTTCTGTGATATGGAACTTGTACGGTAAACGAGGTTCTTGTAAACGGAGGCGTCCCAAATTTTGGGGTGGCTGTGTCTTTTTGACTTTAATTTCCCTAAGCTATAGGACCATAAGTTGAAGTGCCCTAGGCTCTGTTGCTTTGTTTTTTAGATGTTTCAGGAAACACCATACACTTCTCCTGAGTGTCTGTTGGTAATTTACATCCCGCCCATCAGCATAACAAGGCTCCCAGTTCTCAATGGCCTGTTGCCTTTCTGGATTTTACACTTTTTTCAGATGGCCCTTTTGACCGGGGGGAAGTGAGACTTCATTGTAGTGCAGATTTCCTTTGCAAGCTTGCTTGGTTGGCCAAAAAGCGCGTATGTGTTTTTTCCTGAATATATTCAGGAAAAAACGCATACGCCCTTTTTGGCCAAGTGCATCATTGTGGACGTTCTGCCTCTTTTCCTATGCTTTCAATGCAATTTCAGTCTACCTCCTGAAATCGGTTTCCTGCAATTCTGCCCCGCTTTCAAGTCCTCTTGGCAGCCTTACTTCAGTCTATTTTTGGACGATAGCTGTCATTTATAACTCTGCAGGTTTGTGAATTACAGTGCCCCTGAGCTCCTTTCTTCAACTCGCTTTCTTGTGACCTGGCCGCAACATGGCAGGATGGCTTCAGGCCCTAATCTGGTTCCGGCCCGGCATGCTGAGCCTTTGGTTAATTCCTCTTCCTGGTGGGAAATGAGAGTTAAATTTGCCCGTCCAGACACCTCCAGCTAGCCTCTCATTGGTTCTCGCTATTCCTGTTCATCTTCCGCAGAAATTGCAAACTGGGCCAAACAGGAGGTTAAAGGGAGTGACTCTCCAAGTCGGGAGAGTGTTAGTAAAGCGTCTGGAATGTTGCACCCGAGTACCAGGGGAGGAAAACTGAGACATATTTGAATACGTCTCCCGTTCACATGTTTGATCATACTCTGGGTTCCACATGCATGTTTTAGCTGAAGGAAGAATACCTTAAACCTGGAGAGTTGAGACCCGTGTAATGGGTACCATGCAATATGACTTCAAAGGGTCTTCATATGCTCACCGAACCTCTCCAATCCTATCACTGCTGCGTTTATGCCCCTGTACACACGCTTGATTCTCTTTTGGAGACATAGCAATCCATAGGTTTTAAGATACTTACTAGTCAGGTACATTCTTAGGCGTTTAATATGCGGTGTTGAGTCCATTTCGTTGAGCAAGGAGTAGCTCTTGTCTATTCCATATTTGGCTTAAGGAACTTTATCTGTGCTCATTTCAATCTCTGGTTTTATGCAGCACCCCAACTCACCTTTCCCCTTAAGCAAGCATAAGTTGGTTTTCTAAATTTGAGACCCTGTTCTGTTCTGTAATTCACTTCCTGTGTAGCCAAGTTTACATTCCGTGTATTACTGATATCTTATGATGTTTCTTTCTCTGTGTGACTTATTTCAGTTAGAATCATCATACCTGAATCCACTCATTGTGCTGCTAAGGGCCTTGTGACACAGATTTCATTGCTGAGTGATATTGCTTTGTAAGTAAATACCACAACTTCTTTATCCATTTTTCACTTTCTGCGATGTTGAACTTGTACTGTAAACGAGGTTCTTGTAAACAGAGCCGTTCCAAACTTTGGGGTGGCTGTGTCTTTTTGATTTTAATTTCCCTAAGCTATAGGACCATAAGTGGAAGTGCCCTAGGTTCTGTTGCTTTGTTTTTTAGATGTTTCAGGAAACACCATACACTTCTCCCGAGTGGTTGTTGGCAATTTACATCCCGCCCATCAGCATAACAAGGCTCCCAGTTCTCCATGGCCTGTCCTGCCTTTCTGGATTTTACACTTTTTTCAGATGGCCCTTTTGACCGGGGGGAAGTGAGACTTCATTGTAGTGCAGATTTCCTTTGCAAGCTTGCTTGGTTGGCCAAAAAGGGCGTATGCGTTTTTTCCTGAATATATTCAGGAAAAAACGCATACGCCCTTTTTGGCCAAGTGCATCATTGTGGACGTTCTGCCTCTTTTCCTATGCTTTCAATGCAATTCCAGTCTACCTCCTGAAATCGGTTTCCTGCAATTCTGCCCCGCTTTCAAGTCCTCTTGGCAGCCTTACTTCAGTCTATTTTTGGACGATAGCTGTCATTTATAACTCTGCAGGTTTGTGAATTACAGTGCCCCTGAGCTCTTTTCTTCAACTCGCTTTCTTGTGACCTGGCAGCAACACCGCAGGATGGCTTCAGGCCGTAATCTGGTTCCGGCCCGGCATGCTGAGCCTTTGGTTAATTCCTCTTCCTGGTGGGAAATGAGAGTTAAATTTGCCCGTCCAGACACCTCCAGCTAGCCTCTCATTGGTTCTCGCTATTCCCGTTCATCTTCCGCAGAAATTGCAAACTGGGCCAAACAGGAGGTTAAAGGGACTGACTCTCCAAGTGGGGAGAGTGTTAGTAAAGCGTCTGGAATGTTGCACCCGAGTACCAGGGGAGGAAAACTGAGACATATTTGAACACGTCTCCCATTCACATGGTTGATCATACTCTGGGTTCCACATGCATGTTTTAGCTGAAGGAAGAATACCTTAAACCTGGAGAGTTGAGACGCGTGTAATGGGTACCATGCAATATGACTTCAAAGGGTCTTCATTTGCTCACCGAACCTCTCCAATCCTATCACTGCTGCGTTTATGCCCCTGTACACACGCTTGACTCTCTTTTGGAGACATAGCAATCCATAGATTTTAAGATACTTAGTAGTCAGGTACATTCTTAGGCGTTTAATATGGGGTTTTGAGTCTATTTCGTTGAGCAAGGAGTAGCTCTTGTCTATTCCATATTTGGCTTAAGGAACGTTATCTGTGCTCATTTCAATCTCTGGTTTTATGCAGCACCCCAACTCACCTTTCCCCTTAAGCAAGCATAAGTTGGTTTTCTAAATTTGAGACCCTGTTCTGTTTTGGAATGCAGTTCCTGTGTAGCCAAGTTTACATTCCGTGTATTACTGATATCTTATGATGTTTCTTTTTCTGTGTGACTTATTTCAGTTAGAATCATCATACCTGAATCCACTCATTGTGCTGCTAAGGGCCTGATGACACAGATTTCATTGCTGAGTGATATTGCTTTGTAAGTAAATACCACAACTTCTTTATCCATTTTTCACTTTCTGTGATGTTGAACTTGTACTGTAAACGAGGTTCTTGTAAACAGAGCCGTTCCAAACTTTGGGGTGGCTGTGTCTTTTTGATTTTAAATTCCCTAAAATATAGGACCATAAGTGGAAGTGCCCTAGCTTCTGTTGCTTTGTTTTTTAGATGTTTCAGGAAACACCATACACTTCTCCCAAGTGGTTGTTGGCAATTTACATCCCTCCCATCAGCATAACAAGGCTCCCAGTTCTCCATGGCCTGTCCTGCCTTTCTGGATTTTACACTTTTTTCAGATGGCCCTTTTGACCGGGGGGAAGTGAGACTTCATTGTAGTGCAGATTTCCTTTGCAAGCTTGCTTGGTTGGCCAAAAAGGGCGTATGCGTTTTTTCCTGAATATATTCAGGAAAATACGCATACGCCCTTTCTGGCCAAGTGCATCATTGTGGACGTTCTGCCTCTTTTCCTATGCTTTCAATGCAATTCCAGTCTACCTCCTGAAATCGGTTTCCTGCAATTCTGCCCCGCTTTCAAGTCCTCTTGGCAGCCTTACTTCAGTATATTTTTGGACGATAGCTGTCATTTATAACTCTGCAGGTTTGTGAATTACAGTGTCCCTGAGCTCCTTTCTTCAACTCGCTTTCTTGTGACCTGGCCGCAACACCGCAGGATGGCTTCAGGCCCTAATCTGGTTCCGGCCCGGCATGCTGAGCCTTTGGTTAATTCCTCTTCCTGGTGGGAAATGAGAGTTAAATTTGCCCGTCCAGACACCTCCAGCTAGCCTCTCATTGGTTCTCGCTATTCCTGTTCATCTTCCGCAGAAATTGCAAACTGGGCCAAACAGGAGGTTAAAGGCGCTGACTCTCCAAGTGGGGAGAGTGTTAGTAAAGTGTCTGGAATGTTGCACCCGAGTACCAGGGGAGGAAAACTGAGACATATTTGAACACGTCTCCCGTTCACATGGTTGATCATACTTGGGTTCCACATGCATGTTTTAGCTGAAGGAAGAATACCTTAAACCTGGAGAGTTGAGACCCGTGTAATGGGTACCATGCAATATGACTTCAAAGGGTCTTCATTTGCTCACCGAACCTCTCCAATCCTATCACTGCTGCGTTTATGCCCCTGTACACATGCTTGATTCTCTTTCGGAGACATAGCAATCCATAGGTTTTAAGATACTTACTAGTCAGGTACATTCTTAGGCGTTGAATATGCGGTGTTGAGTCCATTTCGTTGAGCAAGGAGTAGCTCTTGTCTATTCCATATTTGACTTAAGGAACTTTATCTGTGCTCATTTCAATCTCTGGTTTTATGCAGCACCCCAACTCACCTTTCCCCTTAAGCAAGCATAAGTTGGTTTTCTAAATTTGAGACCCTGTTCTGTTCTGTAATTCAGTTCCTGTGTAGCCAAGTTTACATTCCGTGTATTACTGATATCTTATGATGTTTCTTTTTCTGTGTGACTTATTTCAGTTAGAATCATCATACCTGAATCCACTCATTGTGATGCTAAGGGCCTGATGACATAGATTTCATTGCTGAGTGATATTGCTTTGTAAGTAAATACCACAACTTCTTTATCCATTTTTCACTTTCTGCCATGTTGAACTTGTACTGTAAACGAGGTTCTTGTAAACAGAGGCGTCCCAAACTTTGGGGTGGCTGTGTCTTTTTGATTTTAATTTCCCTAAGCTATAGGACCATAAGTGGCAGTGCCCTAGGCTCTGTTGCTTTGTTTTTTAGATGTTTCAGGAAACACCATACACTTCTCCCGAGTGGTTGTTGGCAATTTACATCCCGCCCATCAGCATAACAAGGCTCCCAGTTCTCCATGGCCTGTCCTGCCTTTCTGGATTTTACACTTTTTTCAGATGGCCCTTTTGACCGGGGGGAAGTGAGACTTCATTGTAGTGCAGATTTCCTTTGCAAGCTTGCTTGGTTGGCCAAAAAGGGCGTATGCGTATTTTCCTGAATATATTCAGGAAAAAACGCATATGCCCTTTTTGGCCAAGTGCATCATTGTGGACGTTCTGCCTCTTTTCCTATGCTTTCAATGCAATTCCAGTCTACCTCCTGAAATCAGTTTTCTGCAATTCTGCCCCGCTTTCAAGTCCTCTTGGCAGCCTTACTTCAGTCTATTTTTGGACGATAGCTGTCATTTATAACTCTGCAGGTTTGTGAATTACAGTGCCCCTGAGCTCCTTTCTTCAACTCGCTTTCTTGTGAGCTGGCCGCAACACCGCAGGATGGCTTCAGGCCCTAATCTGGTTCCGGCACGGCACGCTGAGCCTTTGGTTAATTCCTCTTCCTGGTGGGAAATGAGAGTTAAATTTGCCCGTCCAGACACCTCCAGGTAGTCTCTCATTGGTTCTCGCTATTCCTGTTCATCTTCTGCAGAAATTGCAAACTGGGCCAAACAGGAGGTTAAAGGGACTGACTGTCCAAGTGGGGAGAGTGTTAGTAAAGCGTCTGGAATGTTGCACCCGAGTACCAGGGGAGGAAAACTGAGACATATTTGAACACGTCTCCCGTTCACATGGTTGATCATACTCTGGGTTCCCCATGCATGTTTTAGCTGAAGGAAGAATACCTTAAACCTGGAGAGTTAAGACCCGTGTAATGGGTACCATGCAATATGACTTCAAAGGGTCTTCATTTGCTCACGAACCTCTCCAATCCAATCACTGCTGCGTTTATGCCCCTGTACACATGCTTGATTCTCTTTCGGACACATAGCAATCCATAGGTTTTAAGATACTTACTAGTCAGGTGCATTCTTAGGCGTTTAATATGGGGTTTTGTGTCCATTTCGTTGAGCAAGGAGTAGCTCTTGTCTATTCCATATTTGGCTTAAGGAACGTTATCTGTGCTCATTTCAATCTCTGGTTTTATACAGCACCCCAACTCACCTTTCACCTTAAGCAAGCATAAGTTGGTTTTCTAAATTTGAGACCCTGTTCTGTTTTGGAATGCAGTTCCTGTGTAGCCAAGTTTACATTCCGTGTATTAGTGATATCTTATGATGTTTCTTTTTCTGTGTGACTTATTTCAGTTAGAATCATCGTACCTGAATCCACTCATTATGCTGCTACGGGCCTGATGACATAGATTTCATTGCTGAGTGATACTGCATTGTACGTAAGTACCACAAGTTCTTTATCCATTTTTCACTTTCTGTGATATTGAACTTGTACGGTAAACGAGGTTCTTGTAAACAGAGCCGTTCCAAACTTTGGGGTGGCTGTGTCTTTTTGATTTTAATTTCCCTAAGCTATAGGACCATAAGTGGAAGTGCCCTAGGTTCTGTTGCTTTGTTTTTTAGATGTTTCAGGAAACACCATACACTTCTCCCGAGTGGTTGTTGGCAATTTACATCCCGCCCTTTCTGCATAACAAGGCTCCCAGTTCTCCATGGCCTGTCCTGCCTTTCTGGATTTTACACTTTTTTCAGATGGCCCTTTTGACCGGGGGGAAGTGAGACTTCATTGTAGTGCAGATTTCCTTTGCAAGCTTGCTTGGTTGGCCAAAAAGGGCGTATGCGTTTTTTCCTGAATATATTCAGGAAAAAACGCATACGCCCTTTTTGGGCAAGTGCATCATTGTGGACTTTCTGCCTCTTTTCCTATGCTTTCAATGCAATTCCAGTCTACCTCCTGAAATCGGTTTCCTGCAATTCTGCCCCGCTTTCAAGTCCTCTTGGCAGCCTTACTTCAGTCTATTTTTGGACGATAGCTGTCATTTATAACTCTGCAGGTTTGTGAATTACAGTGCCCCTGAGCTCCTTTCTTCAACTCGCTTTCTTTTGAGCTGGCCGCAACACCGCAGGATGGCTTCAGGCCCTAATCTGGTTCCGGTACGGCATGCTGAGCCTTTGGTTATTTCCTCTTCCTGGTGGGAAATGAGAGTTAAATTTGCCCGTCCAGACACCTCCAGCTAGCCTCTCATTGGTTCTCGCTATTCCTGTTCATCTTCCGCAGAAATTGCAAACTGTGCCAAACAGGAGGTTAAAGGCGCTGACTCTCCAAGTGGGGAGAGTGTTAGTAAAGCATCTGGAATGTTGCACCCGAGTACCAGGGGAGGAAAACTGAGACATATTTGAACACGTCTCCCGTTCACATGGTTGATCATACTCTGGGTTCCACATGCATGTTTTAGCTGAAGGAAGAATACCTTAAACCTGGGTATTTGAAACCCGTGGAATGGGTACCATGCAATATGACTTCAAAGGGTCTTCATTTGCTCACCGAACCTCTCCAATCCTATCACTGCTGCGTTTATGCCCCTGTACACATGCTTGATTCTCTTTCGGAGACATAGCAATCCATAGGTTTTAAGATACTTACTAGTCAGGTACATTCTTAGGCGTTTAATATGCGGTGTTGAGTCCATTTCGTTGAGCAAGGAGTAGCTCTTGTCTATTCCATATTTGGCTTAAGGAACTTTATCTGTGCTCATTTCAATCTCTGGTTTTATGCAGCACCCCAACTCACCTTTCCCCTTAAGCAAGCATAAGTTGGTTTTCTAAATTTGAGACCCTGTTCTGTTTTGGAATGCAGTTCCTGTGTAGCCAAGTTTACATTCCGTGTATTACTGATATCTTATGATGTTTCTTTTTCTGTGTGACTTATTTCAGTTAGAATCATCATACCTGAATCCACTCATTGTGCTGCTAAGGGCCTGATGACACAGATTTCATTGCTGAGTGATATTGCTTTGTAAGTAAATACCACAACTTTTTCATCCATTTTTCACTTTCTGCGATGTTGAACTTGTACTGTAAACGAGGTTCTTGTAAACAGAGCCGTTCGAAACTTTGGGGTGGCTGTGTCTTTTTGATTTTAAATTCCCTAATCTATAGGACCATAAGTGGCAGTGCCCTAGGCTCTGTTGCTTTGTTTTTTAGATGTTTCAGGAAACACCATACACTTCTCCCGAGTGGTTGTTGGCAATTTACATCCCGCCCTTCAGCATAACAAGGCTCCCAGTTCTCCATGGCCTGTCCTGCCTTTCTGGATTTTACACTTTTTTCAGATTGCCCTTTTGACCGGGGGGAAGTGAGACTTCATTGTAGTGCAGATTTCCTTTGCAAGCTTGCTTGGTTGGCCAAAAAGGGCGTATGCGTTTTTTCCTGAATATATTCAGGAAAAAACGCATACGCCCTTTTTGGCCAAGTGCATCATTGTGGACGTTCTGCCTCTTTTCCTATGCTTTCAATGCAATTCCAGTCTACCTCCTGAAATCGGTTTCCTGCAATTCTGCCCCGCTTTCAAGTCCTCTTGGCAGCCTTACTTCAGTCTATTTTTGGACGATAGCTGTCATTTATAACTCTGCAGGTTTGTGAATTACAGTGCCCCTGAGCTCCTTTCTTCAACTCGCTTTCTTGTGAGCAAGCCGCAACACTGCAGGATGGCTTCAGGCCCTAATCTGGTTCCGGCACGCCACACTGAGCCTTTGGTTATTTCCTCTTCCTGATGGGAAATGAGAGTTAAATTTGCCCGTCCAGACACCTCCAGCTAGCCTCTCATTGGTTCTCGCTATTCCTGTTCATCTTCCGCAGAAATTGCAAACTGGGCCAAACAGGAGGTTAAAAGCGCTGACTCTCCAACTGGGGAGAGTGTTAGTAAAGCGTCTGGAATGTTGCACCCGAGTACCAGGGGAGGAAAACTGAGACATATTTGAACACGTCTCCCGTTCACATGGTTGATCATACTTGGGTTCCACATGCATGTTTTAGCTGAAGGAAGAATACCTAAAACCTGGGTAGTTGAAACCCGTGGAATGGGTACCATGCAATATGACTTCAAAGGGTCTTCATTTGCTCACCGAACCTCTCCAATCCTATCACTGCTGCGTTTATGCCCCTGTACACATGCTTGATTCTCTTTCGGAGACATAGCAATCCATAGGTTTTACGATACTTACTAGTCAGGTACATTCTTAGGCGTTTAATATGGGGTGTTGAGTCCATTTCGTTGAGCAAGGAGTAGCTCTTGTCTATTCCATATTTGACTTAAGGAACTTTATCTGTGCTCATTTCAATCTCTGGTTTTATGCAGCACCCCAACTCACCTTTCCCCTTAAGCAAGCATAAGTTGGTTTTCTAAATTTGAGACCCTGTTCTGTTTTGGAATGAAGTTCCTGTGTAGCCAAGTTTACATTCCGTGTATTAGTGATATCTTATGATGTTTCTTTTTCTGTGTGACTTATTTCAGTTAGAATCATCGTACCTGAATCCACTCATTATGCTGCTACGGGCCTGATGACATAGATTTCATTGCTGAGTGATACTGCGTTGTAAGTAAATACCACAAGTTCTTTATCCATTTTTCACTTTCTGCGATATTGAACTTGTACTGTAAACGAGGTTCTTGTAAACAGAGGCGTCCCAAACTTTGTGGTGGCTGTGTCTTTTTGATTTTAATTTCCCTAAGCTATAGGACCATAAGTGGAAGTGCCCTAGGTTCTGTTGCTTTGTTTTTTAGATGTTTCAGGAAACACCATACACTTCTCCCGAGTGGTTGTTGGCAATTTACATCCCTCCCATCAGCATAACAAGGCTCCCAGTTCTCCATGGCCTGTCCTGCATTTCTGGATTTTACACTTTTTTCAGATGGCCCTTTTGACCGGGGGGAAGTGAGACTTCATTGTAGTGCAGATTTCCTTTGCAAGCTTGCTTGCTTGGCCAAAAAGGGCGTATGCGTTTTTTCCTGAATATATTCAGGAAAAAACGCATACGCCCTTTTTGGCCAAGTGCATCATTGTGGACGTTCTGCCTCTTTTCCTATGCTTTCAATGCAATTCCAGTCTACCTCCTGAAATCGGTTTCCTGCAATTCTGCCCCGCTTTCAAGTCCTCTTGGCAGCCTTACTTCAGTATATTTTTGGATGATAGCTGTCATTTATAACTCTGCAGGTTTGTGAATTACAGTGCCCCTGAGCTCCTTTCTTCAACTCGCTTTTTTGTGAGCTGGCCGCAACACCGCAGGATGGCTTCAGGTCCTAATCTGGTTCCGGAACGGCACGCTGAGCCTTTGGTTAATTCCTCTTCCTGGTGGGAAATGAGAGTTAAATTTGCCCGTCCAGACACCTCCAGCTAGTCTCTCATTGGTTCTCGCTATTCCTGTTCATCTTCCGCAGAAATTGCAAACTGGGCCAAACAGGAGGTTACAGGCGCTGACTTTCCAAGTGGGGAGAGTGTTAGTAAAGCATCTGGAATGTTGCACCCGAGTACCAGGGGAAGAAAACTGAGACATATTTGAACACGTCTCCCGTTCACATGGTTGATCATACTCTGGGTTCCACATGCATGTTTTAGCTGAAGGAAGAATACCTAAAACCTGGGTAGTTGAAACGCGTGGAATGGGTACCATGCAATATGACTTCAAAGGGTCTTCATTTGCTCACCGAACCTCTCCAATCCTATCACTGCTGCGTTTATGCCCCTGTACACATGCTTGATTCTCTTTCGGAGACATAGCAATCCATAGGTTTTAAGATACTTACTAGTCAGGTACATTCTTAGGCGTTTAATATGCGGTTTTGAGACCATTTCGTTGAGCAAGGAGTAGCTCTTGTCTATTCCATATTTGGCTTAAGGAACTTTATCTGTGCTCATTTCAATCTCTGGTTTTATGCAGCACCCCAACTCACTTTTCCCCTTAAGCAAGCATAAGTTGGTTTTCGAAATTTGAGACCCTCTTCTGTTCTGTAATTCAGTTCCTGTGTAGCCAAGTTTACATTCCGTGTATTACTGATATCTTATGATGTTTCTTTTTCTGTGTGACTTATTTCAGTTAGAATCATCATACCTGAATCCACTCATTGTGCTGCTAAGGGCCTGATGACACATTTTTCATTGCTGAGTGATATTGCTTTGTAAGTGAATACCACAACTTCTTTATCCATTTTTCACTTTCTGCGATGTTGAACTTGTACTTTAAACGAGGTTCTTGTAAGCAGAGCTGTTCCGAACTTTGGGGTGGCTGTGTCTTTTTGATTTTAATTTCCCTAAGCTATAGGACCATAAGTGGAAGTGCCCTAGGCTCTGTTGCTTTGTTTTTTAGATGTTTCAGGAAACACCATACACTTCTCCCGAGTGGTTGTTGGCAATTTACATCCCGCCCATCAGCATAACAAGGCTCCCAGTTCTCCATGGCCTGTCCTGCCTTTCTGGATTTTACACTTTTTTCAGATGGCCCTTTTGACCGGGGGGAAGTGAGACTTCATTGTAGTGCAGATTTCCTTTGCAAGCTTGCTTGGTTGGCCAAAAAGGGCGTATGCGTTTTTTCCTGAATATATTCAGGAAAAAACGCATACGCCCTTTTTGGTCAAGTGCATCATTGTGGACGTTCTGCCTCTTTTCCTATGCTTTCAATGCAATTCCAGTCTACCTCCTGAAATCGGTTTCCTGCAATTCTGCCCCGCTTTCAAGTCCTCTTGGCAGCCTTACTTCAGTCTATTTTTGGACGATAGCTGTCATTTATAACTCTGCAGGTTTGTGAATTACAGTGTCCCTGAGCTCCTTTCTTCAACTCGCTTTCTTGTGACCTGGCCGCAACACCGCAGGATGGCTTCAGGCCCTAATCTGGTTCCGGCCCGGCATGCTGAGCCTTTGGTTAATTCCTCTTCCTGGTGGGAAATGAGAGTTAAATTTGCCCGTCCAGACACCTCCAGCTAGCCTCTCATTGGTTCTCGCTATTCCTGTTCATCTTCCGCAGAAATTGCAAACTGGGCCAAACAGGAGGTTAAAGGCGCTGACTCTCCAAGTGGGGAGAGTGTTAGTAAAGTGTCTGGAATGTTGCACCCGAGTACCAGGGGAGGAAAACTGAGACATATTTGAACACGTCTCCCGTTCACATGGTTGATCATACTTGGGTTCCACATGCATGTTTTAGCTGAAGGAAGAATACCTTAAACCTGGAGAGTTGAGACCCGTGTAATGGGTACCATGCAATATGACTTCAAAGGGTCTTCATTTGCTCACCGAACCTCTCCAATCCTATCACTGCTGCGTTTATGCCCCTGTACACATGCTTGATTCTCTTTCGGAGACATAGCAATCCATAGGTTTTAAGATACTTACTAGTCAGGTACATTCTTAGGCGTTGAATATGCGGTGTTGAGTCCATTTCGTTGAGCAAGGAGTAGCTCTTGTCTATTCCATATTTGACTTAAGGAACTTTATCTGTGCTCATTTCAATCTCTGGTTTTATGCAGCACCCCAACTCACCTTTCCCCTTAAGCAAGCATAAGTTGGTTTTCTAAATTTGAGACCCTGTTCTGTTCTGTAATTCAGTTCCTGTGTAGCCAAGTTTACATTCCGTGTATTACTGATATCTTATGATGTTTCTTTTTCTGTGTGACTTATTTCAGTTAGAATCATCATACCTGAATCCACTCATTGTGATGCTAAGGGCCTGATGACATAGATTTCATTGCTGAGTGATATTGCTTTGTAAGTAAATACCACAACTTCTTTATCCATTTTTCACTTTCTGCCATGTTGAACTTGTACTGTAAACGAGGTTCTTGTAAACAGAGGCGTCCCAAACTTTGGGGTGGCTGTGTCTTTTTGATTTTAATTTCCCTAAGCTATAGGACCATAAGTGGCAGTGCCCTAGGCTCTGTTGCTTTGTTTTTTAGATGTTTCAGGAAACACCATACACTTCTCCCGAGTGGTTGTTGGCAATTTACATCCCGCCCATCAGCATAACAAGGCTCCCAGTTCTCCATGGCCTGTCCTGCCTTTCTGGATTTTACACTTTTTTCAGATGGCCCTTTTGACCGGGGAGAAGTGAGACTTCATTGTAGTGCAGATTTCCTTTGCAAGCTTGCTTGGTTGGCCAAAAAGGGCGTATGCGTATTTTCCTGAATATATTCAGGAAAAAACGCATATGCCCTTTTTGGCCAAGTGCATCATTGTGGACGTTCTGCCTCTTTTCCTATGCTTTCAATGCAATTCCAGTCTACCTCCTGAAATCAGTTTTCTGCAATTCTGCCCCGCTTTCAAGTCCTCTTGGCAGCCTTACTTCAGTCTATTTTTGGACGATAGCTGTCATTTATAACTCTGCAGGTTTGTGAATTACAGTGCCCCTGAGCTCCTTTCTTCAACTCGCTTTCTTGTGACCTGGCCGCAACACCGCAGGATGGCTTCAGGCCCTAATCTGGTTCCGGCACGGCATGCTGAGCCTTTGGTTAATTCCTCTTCCTGGTGGGAAATGAGAGTTAAATTTGCCCGTCCAGACACCTCCAGGTAGTCTCTCATTGGTTCTCGCTATTCCTGTTCATCTTCTGCAGAAATTGCAAACTGGGCCAAACAGGAGGTTAAAGGGACTGACTGTCCAAGTGGGGAGAGTGTTAGTAAAGCGTCTGGAATGTTGCACCCGAGTACCAGGGGAGGAAAACTGAGACATATTTGAACACGTCTCCCGTTCACATGGCTGATCATACTCTGGGTTCCCCATGCATGTTTTAGCTGAAGGAAGAATACCTTAAACCTGGAGAGTTAAGACCCGTGTAATGGGTACCATGCAATATGACTTCAAAGGGTCTTCATTTGCTCACGAACCTCTCCAATCCAATCACTGCTGCGTTTATGCCCCTGTACACATACTTGATTCTCTTTCGGACACATAGCAATCCATAGGTTTTAAGATACTTACTAGTCAGGTGCATTCTTAGGCGTTTAATATGGGGTTTTGTGTCCATTTCGTTGAGCAAGGAGTAGCTCTTGTCTATTCCATATTTGGCTTAAGGAACGTTATCTGTGCTCATTTCAATCTCTGGTTTTATACAGCACCCCAACTCACCTTTCACCTTAAGCAAGCATAAGTTGGTTTTCTAAATTTGAGACCCTGTTCTGTTTTGGAATGCAGTTCCTGTGTAGCCAAGTTTACATTCCGTGTATTAGTGATATCTTATGATGTTTCTTTTTCTGTGTGACTTATTTCAGTTAGAATCATCGTACCTGAATCCACTCATTATGCTGCTACGGGCCTGATGACATAGATTTCATTGCTGAGTGATACTGCATTGTACGTAAGTACCACAAGTTCTTTATCCATTTTTCACTTTCTGTGATATTGAACTTGTACGGTAAACGAGGTTCTTGTAAACAGAGCCGTTCCAAACTTTGGGGTGGCTGTGTCTTTTTGATTTTAATTTCCCTAAGCTATAGGACCATAAGTGGAAGTGCCCTAGGTTCTGTTGCTTTGTTTTTTAGATGTTTCAGGAAACACCATATACTTCTCCCAAGTGGTTGTTGGCAATTTACATCCCGCCCTTTCTGCATAACAAGGCTCCCAGTTCTCCATGGCCTGTCCTGCCTTTCTGGATTTTACACTTTTTTCAGATGGCCCTTTTGACCGGGGGGAAGTGAGACTTCATTGTAGTGCAGATTTCCTTTGCAAGCTTGCTTGGTTGGCCAAAAAGGGCGTATGCGTTTTTTCCTGAATATATTCAGAAAAAAACGCATACGCCCTTTTTGGCCAAGTGCATCATTGTGGACTTTCTGCCTCTTTTCCTATGCTTTCAATGCAATTCCAGTCTACCTCCTGAAATCGGTTTCCTGCAATTCTGCCCCGCTTTCAAGTCCTCTTGGCAGCCTTACTTCAGTCTATTTTTGGACGATAGCTGTCATTTATAACTCTGCAGGTTTGTGAATTACAGTGCCCCTGAGCTCCTTTCTTCAACTCGCTTTCTTTTGAGCTGGCCGCAACACCGCAGGATGGCTTCAGGCCCTAATCTGGTTCCGGTACGGCATGCTGAGCCTTTGGTTATTTCCTCTTCCTGGTGGGAAATGAGAGTTAAATTTGCCCGTCCAGACACCTCCAGCTAGCCTCTCATTGGTTCTCGCTATTCCTGTTCATCTTCCGCAGAAATTGCAAACTGTGCCAAACAGGAGGTTAAAGGCGCTGACTCTCCAAGTGGGGAGAGTGTTAGTAAAGCATCTGGAATGTTGCACCCGAGTACCAGGGGAGGAAAACTGAGACATATTTGAACACGTCTCCCGTTCACATGGTTGATCATACTCTGGGTTCCACATGCATGTTTTAGCTGAAGGAAGAATACCTTAAACCTGGGTATTTGAAACCCGTGGAATGGGTACCATGCAATATGACTTCAAAGGGTCTTCATTTGCTCACCGAACCTCTCCAATCCTATCACTGCTGCGTTTATGCCCCTGTACACATGCTTGATTCTCTTTCGGAGACATAGCAATCCATAGGTTTTAAGATACTTACTAGTCAGGTACATTCTTAGGCGTTTAATATGCGGTGTTGAGTCCATTTCGTTGAGCAAGGAGTAGCTCTTGTCTATTCCATATTTGGCTTAAGGAACTTTATCTGTGCTCATTTCAATCTCTGGTTTTATGCAGCACCCCAACTCACCTTTCCCCTTAAGCAAGCATAAGTTGGTTTTCTAAATTTGAGACCCTGTTCTGTTTTGGAATGCAGTTCCTGTGTAGCCAAGTTTACATTCCGTGTATTACTGATATCTTATGATGTTTCTTTTTCTGTGTGACTTATTTCAGTTAGAATCATCATACCTGAATCCACTCATTGTGCTGCTAAGGGCCTGATGACACAGATTTCATTGCTGAGTGATATTGCTTTGTAAGTAAATACCACAACTTTTTCATCCATTTTTCACTTTCTGCGATGTTGAACTTGTACTGTAAACGAGGTTCTTGTAAACAGAGCCGTTCGAAACTTTGGGGTGACTGTGTCTTTTTGATTTTAAATTCCCTAAGCTATAGGACCATAAGTGGCAGTGCCCTAGGCTCTGTTGCTTTGTTTTTTAGATGTTTCAGGAAACACCATACACTTCTCCCGAGTGGTTGTTGGCAATTTACATCCCGCCCTTCAGCATAACAAGGCTCCCAGTTCTCCATGGCCTGTCCTGCCTTTCTGGATTTTACACTTTTTTCAGATGGCCCTTTTGACCGGGGGGAAGTGAGACTTCATTGTAGTGCAGATTTCCTTTGCAAGCTTGCTTGGTTGGCCAAAAAGGGCGTATGCGTTTTTTCCTGAATATATTCAGGAAAAAACGCATACGCCCTTTTTGGCCAAGTGCATCATTGTGGACGTTCTGCCTCTTTTCCTATGCTTTCAATGCAATTCCAGTCTACCTCCTGAAATCGGTTTCCTGCAATTCTGCCCCGCTTTCAAGTCCTCTTGGCAGCCTTACTTCAGTATATTTTTGGATGATAGCTGTCATTTATAACTCTGCAGGTTTGTGAATTACAGTGCCCCTGAGCTCCTTTCTTCAACTCGCTTTTTTGTGAGCTGGCCGCAACACCGCAGGATGGCTTCAGGTCCTAATCTGGTTCCGGAACGGCACGCTGAGCCTTTGGTTAATTCCTCTTCCTGGTGGGAAATGAGAGTTAAATTTGCCCGTCCAGACACCTCCAGCTAGTCTCTCATTGGTTCTCGCTATTCCTGTTCATCTTCCGCAGAAATTGCAAACTGGGCCAAACAGGAGGTTACAGGCGCTGACTTTCCAAGTGGGGAGAGTGTTAGTAAAGCATCCGGAATGTTGCACCCGAGTACCAGGGGAAGAAAACTGAGACATATTTGAACACGTCTCCCGTTCACATGGTTGATCATACTCTGGGTTCCACATGCATGTTTTAGCTGAAGGAAGAATACCTAAAACCTGGGTAGTTGAAATGCGTGGTATGGGTACCATGCAATATGACTTCAAAGGGTCTTCATTTGCTCACCGAACCTCTCCAATCCTATCACTGCTGCGTTTATGCCCCTGTACACATGCTTGATTCTCTTTCGGAGACATAGCAATCCATAGGTTTTAAGATACTTACTAGTCAGGTACATTCTTAGGCGTTTAATATGCGGTTTTGAGTCCATTTCGTTGAGCAAGGAGTAGCTCTTGTCTATTCCATATTTGGCTTAAGGAACTTT
Organism: Delphinus delphis; assembly: GCF_949987515.2. Classification (NCBI taxonomy): domain Eukaryota; kingdom Metazoa; phylum Chordata; class Mammalia; order Artiodactyla; family Delphinidae; genus Delphinus; species Delphinus delphis. The sequence goes on along the minus strand of NW_027192687.1, from coordinate 419,200 downwards.
ATCTGTGCTCATTTCAATCTCTGGTTTTATGCAGCACCCCAACTCACCTTTCCCCTTAAGCAAGCATAAGTTGGTTTTCGAAATTTGAGACCCTCTTCTGTTCTGTAATTCAGTTCCTGTGTAGCCAAGTTTACATTCCGTGTATTACTGATATCTTATGATGTTTCTTTTTCTGTGTGACTTATTTCAGTTAGAATCATCATACCTGAATCCACTCATTGTGCTGCTAAGGGCCTGATGACACAGATTTCATTGCTGAGTGATATTGCTTTGTAAGTGAATACCACAACTTCTTTATCCATTTTTCACTTTCTGCGATGTTGAACTTGTACTTTAAACGAGGTTCTTGTAAGCAGAGCCGTTCCGAAATTTGGGGTGGCTGTGTCTTTTTGATTTTAATTTCCCTAAGCTATAGGACCATAAGTGGAAGTGCCCTAGGCTCTGTTGCTTTGTTTTTTAGATGTTTCAGGAAACACCATACACTTCTCCCGAGTGGTTGTTGGCAATTTACATCCCGCCCATCAGCATAACAAGGCTCCCAGTTCTCCATGGCCTGTCTTGCCTTTCTGGATTTTACACTTTTTTCAGATGGCCCTTTTGACCGGGGGGAAGTGAGACTTCATTGTAGTGCAGATTTCCTTTGCAAGCTTGCTTGGTTGGCCAAAAAGGGCGTATGCGTTTTTTCCTGAATATATTCAGGAAAAAACGCATACGCCCTTTTTGGTCAAGTGCATCATTGTGGACGTTCTGCCTCTTTTCCTATGCTTTCAATGCAATTCCAGTCTACCTCCTGAAATCGGTTTCCTGCAATTCTGCCCCGCTTTCAAGTCCTCTTGGCAGCCTTACTTCAGTCTATTTTTGGACGATAGCTGTCATTTATAACTCTGCAGGTTTGTGAATTACAGTGCCCCTGAGCTCCTTTCTTCAACTCGCTTTCTTGTGAGCTGGCCGCAACACCGCAGGATGGCTTCAGGCCCTAATCTGGTTCCGGCACGGCACGCTGAGCCTTTGGTTATTTCCTCTTCCTGGTGGGAAATGAGAGTTAAATTTGCCCGTCCAGACACCTCCAGCTAGCCTCTCATTGGTTCTCGCTATTCCTGTTCATCTTCCGCAGAAATTGCAAACTGGGCCAAACAGGAGGTTAAAGGCGCTGACTTTCCAAGTGGGGAGAGTGTTAGTAAAGCGTCTGGAATGTTGCACCCGAGTACCAGGGGAAGAAAACTGAGACATATTTGAACACGTCTCCCGTTCACATGGTTGATCATACTTGGGTTCCACATGCATGTTTTAGCTGAAGGAAGAATACCTAAAACCTGGGTAGTTGAAACCCGTGGAATGGGTACCATGCAATATGACTTCAAAGGGTCTTCATTTGCTCACCGAACCTCTCCAATCCTATCACTGCTGCGTTTATGCCCCTGTACACATGCTTGATTCTCTTTCGGAGACATAGCAATCCATAGGTTTTAAGATACTTACTAGTCAGGTACATTCTTAGGCGTTTAATATGCGGTGTTGAGTCCATTTCGTTGAGCAAGGAGTAGCTCTTGTCTATTCCATATTTGGCTTAAGGAACTTTATCTGTGCTCATTTCAATCTCTGGTTTTATGCAGCACCCCAACTCACCTTTCCCCTTAAGCAAGCATAAGTTGGTTTTCGAAATTTGAGACCCTGTTCTGTTCTGTAATTCAGTTCCTGTGTAGCCAAGTTTACATTCCGTGTATTACTGATATCTTATGATGTTTCTTTTCCTGTGTGACTTATTTCAGTTAGAATCATCATACCTGAATCCACTCATTGTGCTGCTAAGGGCCTGATGACACAGATTTCATTGCTGAGTGATATTGCTTTGTAAGTAAATACCACAACTTCTTTATCCATTTTTCACTTTCTGCGATGTTGAACTTGTACTGTAAACGAGGTTCTTGTAAACAGAGCCGTTCCAAACTTTGGGGTGGCTGTGTCTTTTTGATTTTAAATTCCCTAAGCTATAGGACCATAAGTGGAAGTGCCCTAGGCTCTGTTGCTTTGTTTTTTAGATGTTTCAGGAAACACCATACACTTCTCCCAAGTGCTTGTTGGCAATTTACATCCCTCCCATCAGCATAACAAGGCTCCCAGTTCTCCATGGCCTGTCCTGCCTTTCTGGATTTTACACTTTTTTCAGATGGCCCTTTTGACCGGGGGGAAGTGAGACTTCATTGTAGTGCAGATTTCCTTTGCAAGCTTGCTTGGTTGGCCAAAAAGGGCGTATGCGTTTTTTCCTGAATATATTCAGGAAAAAACGCATACGCCCTTTTTGGCCAAGTGCATCATTGTGGACGTTCTGCCTCTTTTCCTATGCTTTCAATGCAATTCCAGTCTACCTCCTGAAATCGGTTTCCTGCAATTCTGCCCCGCTTTCAAGTCCTCTTGGCAGCCTTACTTCAGTCTATTTTTGGACGATAGCTGTCATTTATAACTCTGCAGGTTTGTGAATTACAGTGCCCCTGAGCTCCTTTCTTCAACTCGCTTTCTTGTGAGCTAGCCGCAACACCGCAGGATGGCTTCAGGCCCTAATCTGGTTCTGGCACGCCACACTGAGCCTTTGGTTATTTCCTCTTCCTGATGGGAAATGAGAGTTAAATTTGCCCGTCCAGACACCTCCAGCTAGCCTCTCATTGGTTCTCGCTATTCCCGTTCATCTTCCGCAGAAATTGCAAACTGGGCCAAACAGGAGGTTAAAGGGACTGACTCTCCAAGTGGGGAGAGTGTTAGTAAAGCGTCTGGAATGTTGCACCCGAGTACCAGGGGAGGAAAACTGAGACATATTTGAACACGTCTCCCGTTCACATGGTTGATCATACTTGGGTTCCACATGCATGTTTTAGCTGAAGGAAGAATACCTAAAACCTGGGTAGTTGAAACCCGTGGAATGGGTACCATGCAATATGACTTCAAAGGGTCTTCATTTGCTCACCGAACCTCTCCAATCCTATCACTGCTGTGTTTATGCCCCTGTACACATGCTTGATTCTCTTTCGGAGACATAGCAATCCATAGGTTTTAAGATACTTACTAGTCAGGTACATTCTTAGGCGTTTAATATGCGGTTTTGAGTCCATTTCGTTGAGCAAGGAGTAGCTCTTGTCTATTCCATATTTGGCTTAAGGAACTTTATCTGTGCTCATTTCAATCTCTGGTTTTATGCAGCACCCCAACTCACCTTTCCCCTTAAGCAAGCATAAGTTGGTTTTCGAAATTTGAGACCCTCTTCTGTTCTGTAATTCAGTTCCTGTGTAGCCAAGTTTACATTCCGTGTATTACTGATATCTTATGATGTTTCTTTTTCTGTGTGACTTATTTCAGTTAGAATCATCATACCTGAATCCACTCATTGTGCTGCTAAGGGCCTGATGACACAGATTTCATTGCTGAGTGATATTGCTTTGTAAGTGAATACCACAGCTTCTTTATCCATTTTTCACTTTCTGCGATGTTGAACTTGTACTTTAAACGAGGTTCTTGTAAGCAGAGCCGTTCCGAACTTTGGGGTGGCTGTGTCTTTTTGATTTTAATTTCCCTAAGCTATAGGACCATAAGTGGAAGTGCCCTAGGCTCTGTTGCTTTGTTTTTTAGATGTTTCAGGAAACACCATACACTTCTCCCGAGTGGTTGTTGGCAATTTACATCCCGCCCATCAGCATAACAAGGCTCCCAGTTCTCCATGGCCTGTCTTGCCTTTCTGGATTTTACACTTTTTTCAGATGGCCCTTTTGACCGGGGGGAAGTGAGACTTCATTGTAGTGCAGATTTCCTTTGCAAGCTTGCTTGGTTGGCCAAAAAGGGCGTATGCGTTTTTTCCTGAATATATTCAGGAAAAAACGCATACGCCCTTTTTGGTCAAGTGCATCATTGTGGACGTTCTGCCTCTTTTCCTATGCTTTCAATGCAATTCCAGTCTACCTCCTGAAATCGGTTTCCTGCAATTCTGCCCCGCTTTCAAGTCCTCTTGGCAGCCTTACTTCAGTCTATTTTTGGACGATAGCTGTCATTTATAACTCTGCAGGTTTGTGAATTACAGTGCCCCTGAGCTCCTTTCTTCAACTCGCTTTCTTGTGAGCTGGCCGCAACACCGCAGGATGGCTTCAGGCCCTAATCTGGTTCCGGCACGGCACGCTGAGCCTTTGGTTATTTCCTCTTCCTGGTGGGAAATGAGAGTTAAATTTGCCCGTCCAGACACCTCCAGCTAGCCTCTCATTGGTTCTCGCTATTCCTGTTCATCTTCCGCAGAAATTGCAAACTGGGCCAAACAGGAGGTTAAAGGCGCTGACTTTCCAAGTGGGGAGAGTGTTAGTAAAGCGTCTGGAATGTTGCACCCGAGTACCAGGGGAAGAAAACTGAGACATATTTGAACACGTCTCCCGTTCACATGGTTGATCATACTTGGGTTCCACATGCATGTTTTAGCTGAAGGAAGAATACCTAAAACCTGGGTAGTTGAAACCCGTGGAATGGGTACCATGCAATATGACTTCAAAGGGTCTTCATTTGCTCACCGAACCTCTCCAATCCTATCACTGCTGCGTTTATGCCCCTGTACACATGCTTGATTCTCTTTCGGAGACATAGCAATCCATAGGTTTTAAGATACTTACTAGTCAGGTACATTCTTAGGCGTTTAATATGCGGTGTTGAGTCCATTTCGTTGAGCAAGGAGTAGCTCTTGTCTATTCCATATTTGGCTTAAGGAACTTTATCTGTGCTCATTTCAATCTCTGGTTTTATGCAGCACCCCAACTCACCTTTCCCCTTAAGCAAGCATAAGTTGGTTTTCGAAATTTGAGACCCTGTTCTGTTCTGTAATTCAGTTCCTGTGTAGCCAAGTTTACATTCCGTGTATTACTGATATCTTATGATGTTTCTTTTCCTGTGTGACTTATTTCAGTTAGAATCATCATACCTGAATCCACTCATTGTGCTGCTAAGGGCCTGATGACACAGATTTCATTGCTGAGTGATATTGCTTTGTAAGTAAATACCACAACTTCTTTATCCATTTTTCACTTTCTGCGATGTTGAACTTGTACTGTAAACGAGGTTCTTGTAAACAGAGCCGTTCCAAACTTTGGGGTGGCTGTGTCTTTTTGATTTTAAATTCCCTAAGCTATAGGACCATAAGTGGAAGTGCCCTAGGCTCTGTTGCTTTGTTTTTTAGATGTTTCAGGAAACACCATACACTTCTCCCAAGTGCTTGTTGGCAATTTACATCCCTCCCATCAGCATAACAAGGCTCCCAGTTCTCCATGGCCTGTCCTGCCTTTCTGGATTTTACACTTTTTTCAGATGGCCCTTTTGACCGGGGGGAAGTGAGACTTCATTGTAGTGCAGATTTCCTTTGCAAGCTTGCTTGGTTGGCCAAAAAGGGCGTATGCGTTTTTTCCTGAATATATTCAGGAAAAAACGCATACGCCCTTTTTGGCCAAGTGCATCATTGTGGACGTTCTGCCTCTTTTCCTATGCTTTCAATGCAATTCCAGTCTACCTCCTGAAATCGGTTTCCTGCAATTCTGCCCCGCTTTCAAGTCCTCTTGGCAGCCTTACTTCAGTCTATTTTTGGACGATAGCTGTCATTTATAACTCTGCAGGTTTGTGAATTACAGTGCCCCTGAGCTCCTTTCTTCAACTCGCTTTCTTGTGAGCTAGCCGCAACACCGCAGGATGGCTTCAGGCCCTAATCTGGTTCTGGCACGCCACACTGAGCCTTTGGTTATTTCCTCTTCCTGATGGGAAATGAGAGTTAAATTTGCCCGTCCAGACACCTCCAGCTAGCCTCTCATTGGTTCTCGCTATTCCCGTTCATCTTCCGCAGAAATTGCAAACTGGGCCAAACAGGAGGTTAAAGGGACTGACTCTCCAAGTGGGGAGAGTGTTAGTAAAGCGTCTGGAATGTTGCACCCGAGTACCAGGGGAGGAAAACTGAGACATATTTGAACACGTCTCCCGTTCACATGGTTGATCATACTTGGGTTCCACATGCATGTTTTAGCTGAAGGAAGAATACCTAAAACCTGGGTAGTTGAAACCCGTGGAATGGGTACCATGCAATATGACTTCAAAGGGTCTTCATTTGCTCACCGAACCTCTCCAATCCTATCACTGCTGTGTTTATGCCCCTGTACACATGCTTGATTCTCTTTCGGAGACATAGCAATCCATAGGTTTTACGATACTTACTAGTCAGGTACATTCTTAGGCGTTTAATATGGGGTGTTGAGTCCATTTCGTTGAGCAAGGAGTAGCTCTTGTCTATTCCATATTTGACTTAAGGAACTTTATCTGTGCTCATTTCAATCTCTGGTTTTATGCAGCACCCCAACTCACCTTTCCCCTTAAGCAAGCATAAGTTGGTTTTCTAAATTTGAGACCCTGTTCTGTTTTGGAATGAAGTTCCTGTGTAGCCAAGTTTACATTCCGTGTATTAGTGATATCTTATGATGTTTCTTTTTCTGTGTGACTTACTTCAGTTAGAATCATCGTACCTGAATCCACTCATTATGCTGCTACGGGCCTGATGACATAGATTTCATTGCTGAGTGATACTGCGTTGTAAGTAAATACCACAAGTTCTTTATCCATTTTTCACTTTCTGCGATATTGAACTTGTACTGTAAACGAGGTTCTTGTAAACAGAGGCGTCCCTAAATTTGGGGTGGCTGTGTCTTTTTGATTTTAATTTCCCTAAGCTATAGGACCATAAGTGGAAGTGCCCTAGGTTCTGTTGCTTTGTTTTTTAGATGTTTCAGGAAACACCATACACTTCTCCCGAGTGGTTGTTGGCAATTTACATCCCGCCCATCAGCAAAACAAGGCTCCCAGTTCTCCATGGCCTGTCCTGCCTTTCTGGATTTTACACTTTTTTCAGATGGCCCTTTTGACCGGGGGGAAGTGAGACTTCATTGTAGTGCAGATTTCCTTTGCAAGCTTGCTTGGTTGGCCAAAAAGGGCGTATGCGTTTTTTCCTGAATATATTCAGGAAAAAACGCATACACCCTTTTTGGCCAAGTGCATCATTGTGGACGTTCTGCCTCTTTTCCTATGCTTTCAATGCAATTCCAGTCTACCTCCTGAAATCGGTTTCCTGCAATTCTGCCCCGCTTTCAAGTCCTCTTGGCAGCCTTACTTCAGTATATTTTTGGATGATAGCTGTCATTTATAACTCTGCAGGTTTGTGAATTACAGTGCCCCTGAGCTCCTTTCTTCAACTCGCTTTTTTGTGAGCTGGCCGCAACACCGCAGGATGGCTTCAGGTCCTAATCTGGTTCCGGAACGGCACGCTGAGCCTTTGGTTAATTCCTCTTCCTGGTGGGAAATGAGAGTTAAATTTGCCCGTCCAGACACCTCCAGCTAGTCTCTCATTGGTTCTCGCTATTCCTGTTTATCTTCCGCAGAAATTGCAAACTGGGCCAAACAGGAGGTTAAAGGAACTGACTCTCCAAGTGGGGAGAGTGTTAGTAAAGCGTCTGGAATGTTGCACCCGATTACCAGGGTACGAAAACTGAGACATATTTGAACACGTCTCCCGATCACATGGTTGATCATACTCTAGGTTCCACATGCATGTTTTAGCTGAAGGAAGAATACCTTAAACCTGGGTAGTTGAAACCCGTGGAATGGGTACCATGCAATATGACTTCAAAGGGTCTTCATTTGCTCACCGAACCTCTCCAATCCTATCACTGCTGCGTTTATGCCCCTGTACACATGCTTGATTCTCTTTTGGAGACATAGCAATCCATAGGTTTTAAGATACTTACAAGTCAGGTACATTCTTAGGCGTTCAATATGCGGTGTTGAGTCCATTTCGTTGAGCAAGGAGTAGCTCTTGTCTATTCCATATTTGGCTTAAGGAACTTTATCTGTGCTCATTTCAATCTCTGGTTTTATGCAGCACCCCAACTCACCTTTACCCTTAAGCAAGCATAAGTTGTTTTTCTAAATTTGAGACCCTGTTCTGTTCTGTAATTCAGTTCCTGTGTAGCCAAGTTTCCATTCCATGTATTACTGATATCTTATGATGTTTCTTTTTCTGTGTGACTTATTTCAGTTAGAATCATCATACCTGAATCCACTCATTGTGCTGCTAAGGGCCTGATGACACAGATTTCATTGCTGAGTGATATTGCTTTGTAAGTAAATACCACAACTTCTTTATCCATTTTTCACTTTCTGCGATGTTGAACTTGTACTTTAAACGAGGTTCTTGTAAACAGAGCCGTTCCAAACTTTGGGGTGGCTGTGTCTTTTTGATTTTAAATTCCCTAAGCTATAGGACCATAAGTGGAAGTGCCCTAGGCTCTGTTGCTTTGTTTTTTAGATGTTTCAGGAAACACCATACACTTCTCCCGAGTGGTTGTTGGCAATTTACATCCCGCCCATCAGCATAACAAGGCTCCCAGTTCTCCATGGCCTGTCCTGCCTTTCTGGATTTTACACTTTTTTCAGATGGCCCTTTTGACCGGGGGGAAGTGAGACTTCATTGTAGTGCAGATTTGCTTTGCAAGCTTGCTTGGTTGGCCAAAAAGGGCTTATGCGTTTTTTCCTGAATATATTCAGGAACAAACGCATACGCCCTTTTTGGCCAAGTGCATCATTGTGGACGTTCTGCCTCTTTTCCTATGCTTTCAATGCAATTCCAGTCTACCTCCTGAAATCGGTTTCCTGCAATTCTGCCCCGCATTCAAGTCCTCTTGGCAGCCTCACTTCAGTCTATTTTTGGACGATAGCTGTCATTTATAACTCTGCAGGTTTGTGAATTACAGTGCCCCTGAGCTCCTTTCTTCAACTCGCTTTCTTGTGAGCTGTCCGCAACACTGCAGGATGGCTTCAGGCCCTAATCTGATTCCGGTACGGCACGCTGAGCCTTTGGTTATTTCCTCTTCCTGGTGGGAAATGAGAGTTAAATTTGCCCGTCCAGACACCTCCAGCAAGCCTCTCATTGGTTCTCGCTATTCCTATTCATCTTCCGCAGAAACTGCAAACTGTGCCAAACAGGATGTTAAAGGTGCTGACCTTGCAAGTGGGGATAGTGTTAGTAAAGCGTCTGGAATGTTGCACCCGAGTACCAGGGGAGGAAAACTGAGACATATTTGAACACGTCTCCCGTTCACATGGTTGATCATACTTGGGTTCCACATGCATCTTTTAGCTGAAGGAAGAATACCTTAAACCTGGGTATTTGAAACCCGTGGAATGGGTACCATGCAATATGACTTCAAAGGGTTTTCATTTGCTCACCGAACCTCTCCAATCCTATCACTGCTGCGTTTATGCCCCTGTACACATGCTTGATTCTCTTTCGGAGACATAGCAATCCATAGGTTTTAAGATACTTACTAGTCAGGTACATTCTTAGGCGTTTAATATGCGGTGTTGAGTCCATTTCGTTGAGCAAGGAGTAGCTCTTTTCTATTCCATATTTGACTTAAGGAACTTTATCTGTGCTCATTTCAATCTCTGGTTTTATGCAGCACCCCAACTCACCTTTCCCCTTAAGCAAGCATAAGTTGGTTTTCTAAATTTGAGACCCTGTTCTGTTCTGTAATTCAGTTCCTGTGTAGCCAAGTTTACATTCCGTGTATTACTGATATCTTATGATGTTTCTTTTTCTGTGTGACTTATTTCAGTTAGAATCATCATACCTGAATCCACTCATTGTGATGCTAAGGGCCTGATGACATAGATTTCATTGCTGAGTGATATTGCTTTGTAAGTAAATACCACAACTTCTTTATCCATTTTTCACTTTCTGCGATGTTGAACTTGTACTGTAAACGAGGTTCTTGTAAACAGAGGCGTCCCAAACTTTGGGGTGGCTGTGTCTTTTTGATTTTAATTTCCCTAAGCTATAGGACCATAAGTGGCAGTGCCCTAGGCTCTGTTGCTTTGTTTTTTAGATGTTTCAGGAAACACCATACACTTCTCCCGAGTGTCTGTTGGCAATTTACATCCCGCCCATCAGCATAACAAGGCTCCCAGTTCTCCATGGCCTGTCCTGCCTTTCTGGATTTTACACTTTTTTCAGATGGCCCTTTTGACCGGGGGGGAGTGAGACTTCATTGTAGTGCAGATTTCCTTTGCAAGCTTGCTTGGTTGGCCAAAAAGGGCGTATGCGTTTTTTCCTGAATGTATTCAGGAAAAAACGCATACGCCCTTTTTGGCCAAGTGCATCATTGTGGACGTTCTGCCTCTTTTCCTATGCTTTCAATGCAATTCCAGTCTACCTCCTGAAATCGGTTTTCTGCAATTCTGCCCCGCTTTCAAGTCCTCTTGGCAGCCTTACTTCAGTCTATTTTTGGACGATAGCTGTCATTTATAACTCTGCAGGTTTGTGAATTACAGTGCCCCTGAGCTCCTTTCTTCAACTCGCTTTCTTGTGACCTGGCCGCAACACCGCAGGATGTCTTCAGGCCCTAATCTGGTTCTGGCACGGCACGCTGAGCCTTTGGTTAATTCCTCTTCCTGGTGGGAAATGAGAGTTAAATTTGCCCGTCCAGACACCTCCAGGTAGTCTCTCATTGGTTCTCGCTATTCCTGTTCATCTTCCGCAGAAATTGCAAACTGGGCCAAACAGGAGGTTAAAGGGACTGACTGTCCAAGTGGGGAGAGTGTTAGTAAAGCGTCTGGAATGTTGCACCCGAGTACCAGGGGAGGAAAACTGAGACATATTTGAACACGTCTCCCGTTCACATGGTTGATCATACTCTGGGTTCCCCATGCATGTTTTAGCTGAAGGAAGAATACCTTAAAACTGGAGAGTTGAGACCCGTGTAATGGGTACCATGCAATATGACTTCAAAGGGTCTTCATTTGCTCACCGAACCTCTCCAATCCTATCACTGCTGCGTTTATGCCCCTGTACACATGCTTGATTCTCTTTCGGAGACATAGCAATCCATAGGTTTTAAGATACTTACTAGTCAGGTACATTCTTAGGCGTTTAATATGGGGTTTTGAGTCCATTTCGTTGAGCAAGGAGTAGCTCTTGTCTATTCCATATTTGGCTTAAGGAACATTATCTGTGCTCATTTCAATCTCTGGTTTTATGCAGCACCCCAACTCACCTTTCCCCTTAAGCAAGCATAAGTTGGTTTTCTAACTTTGAGACCCTGTTCTGTTTTGGAATGCAGTTCCTGTGTAGCCAAGTTTACATTCCGTGTATTACTGATATCTTATGAGGTTTCTTTTTCTGTGTCACTTATTTCAGTTAGAATCATCGTACCAGAATCCACTCATTATGCTGCTACGGGCCTGATGACATAGATTTCATTGCTGAGTGATACTGCATTGTAGGTAAGTACCACAAGTTCTTTATCCATTTTTCACTTTCTGTGATATTGAACTTGTACGGTAAACAAGGTTCTTGTAAACGGAGGCGTCCCAAAGTTTGGGGTGGCTGTGTCTTTTTGATTTTAATTTCCCTAAGCTATAGGACCATAAGTGGAAGTGCCCTAGGCTCTGATGCTTTGTTTTTTAGATGTTTCAGGAAACACCATACACTTCTCCCGAGTGGTTGTTGGCAATTTACATCCCGCCCATCAGCATAACAAGGCTCCCAGTTCTCCATGGCCTGTCCTGCCTTTCTGGATTTTACACTTTTTTCAGATGGCCCTTTTGACCGGGGGGAAGTGAGACTTCATTGTAGTGCAGATTTCCTTTGCAAGTTTGCTTGGTTGGCCAAAAAGGGCGTATGCGTTTTTTCCTGAATATATTCAGGAAAAAACGCATACGCCCTTTTTGGCCAAGTGCATCATTATGGACGTTCTGCCTCTTTTCCTATGCTTTCAATGCAATTCCAGTCTACCTCCTGAAATCGGTTTCCTGCAATTCTGCCCCGCTTTCAAGTCCTCTTGGCAGCCTTACTTCAGTCTATTTTTGGACGATAGCTGTCATTTATAACTCTGCAGGTTTGTGAATTACAGTGCCCCTGAGCTCCTTTCTTCAACTCGGTTTCTTTTGAGCTGGCCGCAACACCGCAGGATGGCTTTAGGCCCTAATCTGGTTCCGGTACGGCACGCTGAGCCTTTGGTTATTTCCTCTTCCTGTTGGGAAATGAGAGTTAAATTTGCCCGTCCAGACACCTCCAGCTAGCCTCTCATTGGTTCTCGCTATTCCTGTTCATCTTCCGCAGAAATTGCAAACTGTGCCAAACAGGAGGTTAAAGGCGCTGACTCTCCAAGTGGGGAGAGTGTTAGTAAAGCGTCTGGAATGTTGCACCCGAGTACCAGGGGAGGAAAACTGAGACATATTTGAACACGTCTCCCGATCACATGGTTGATCATACTCTGGGTTCCACATGCATGTTTTAGCTGAAGGAAGAATACCTAAAACCTGGGTAGTTGAAACCCGTGGAATGGGTACCATGCAATATGACTTCAAAGGGTCTTCATTTGCTCACCGAACCTCTCCAATCCTATCACTGCTGCGTTTATGCCCCTGTACACATGCTTGATTCTCTTTCGGAGACATAGCAATCCATAGGTTTTAAGATACTTACTAGTCAGGTACATTCTTAGGCGTTTAATATGGGGTGTTGAGTCCATTTCGTTGAGCAAGGAGTAGCTCTTGTCTATTCCATATTTGGCTTAAGGAACTTTATCTGTGCTCATTTCAATCTCTGGTTTTATGCAGCACCCCAACTCACCTTTACCCTTAAGCAAGCATAAGTTGGTGTTCTAAATTTGAGACCCTGTTCTGTTTTGGAATTCATTTCCTGTGTAGCCAAGTTTACATTCCGTGTATTAGTGATATCTTATGATGTTTCTTTTTCTGTGTGACTTATTTCAGTTAGAATCATCGTACCTGAATCTACTCATTATGCAGCTACGGGCCTGATGACATAGATTTCATTGCTGAGTGATACTGCATTGTATGTAAGTACCACAAGTTCTTTATCCATTTTTCACTTTCTGCGATGTTGAACTTGTACTGTAAACGAGGTTCTTGTAAACAGAGCCGTTCCACACTTTGGGGTGGCTGTGTCTTTTTGATTTTAATTTCCCTAAGCTATAGGACCATAAGTGGAAGTGCCCTAGGCTCTGTTGCTTTGTTTTTTAGATGTTTCAGGAAACACCATACACTTCTCCCGAGTGGTTGTTGGCAATTTACATCCCGCCCATCAGCATAACAAGGCTCCCAGTTCTCCATGGCCTGTCCTGCCTTTCTGGATTTTACACGTTTTTCAGATGGCCCTTTTGACCGGGGGGAAGTGAGACTTCATTGTAGTGCAGATTTCCTTTGCAAGCTTGCTTGGTTGGCCAAAAAGGGCGTATGCGTTTTTTCCTGAATATATTCAGGAAAAAACGCATACGCCCTTTTTGGCCAAGTGCATCATTGTGGACGTTCTGCCTCTTTTCCTATGCTTTCAATGCAATTCCAGTCTACCTCCTGAAATCGGTTTCCTGCAATTCTGCCCCGCTTTCAAGTCCTCTTGGCAGCCTTACTTCAGTCTATTTTTGGACGATAGCTGTCATTTATAACTCTGCAGGTTTGTGAATTACAGTGCCCCTGAGCTCCTTTCTTCAACTCGCTTTCTTGTGACCTGGCCGCAACACCGCAGGATGGCTTCAGGCCCTAATCTGGTTCCGGCCCGGCATGCTGAGCCTTTGGTTAATTCCTCTTCCTGGTGGGAAATGAGAGTTAAATTTGCCCGCTCAGACACCTCCAGCTAGCCTCTCATTGGTTCTCGCTATTCCTGTTCATCTTCCGCAGAAATTGCAAACTGGGCCAAACAGGAGGTTAAAGGGACTGACTCTCCAAGTCGGGAGAGTGTTAGTGAAGCGTCTGGAATGTTGCACCCGAGTACCAGGGGAGGAAAACTGAGACATATTTGAACACGTCTCCCGTTCACATGGTTGATCATACTCTGGGTTCCACATGCATGTTTTAGCTGAAGGAAGAATACCTTAAACCTGGAGAGTTGAGACCCGTGGAATGGGTACCATGCAATATGACTTCAAAGGGTCTTCATTTGCTCACCAAACCTCTCCAATCCTATCACTGCTGCGTTTATGCCCCTGTACACACGCTTGATTCTCTTTTGCAGACATAGCAATCCATAGGTTTTAAGATACTTACTAGTCAGGTACATTCTTAGGCGTTTAATATGGGGTGTTGAGTCCATTTCGTTGAGCAAGGAGTAGCTCTTGTCTATTCCATATTTGGCTTAAGGAACTTTATCTGTGCTCATTTCAATCCTGGTTTTATGCAGCACCCCAACTCACCTTTCCCCTTAAGCAAGCATAAGTTGGTTTTCTAAATTTGAGACCCTGTTCTGTTTTGGAATGCAGTTCCTGTGTAGCCAAGTTTACATTCCGTGTATTAGTGATATCTTATGATGTTTCTTTTTCTGTGTGACTTATTTCAGTTAGAATCATCATACCTGAATCCACTCATTGTGCTGCTAAGGGCCTGATGACACAGATTTCATTGCTGAGTGATATTGCTTTGTAAGTAAATACCACAACTTCTTTATCCATTTTTCACTTTCTGCGATGTTGAACTTGTACTGGAAACGAGGTTCTTGTAAACAGAGGCGTCCCAAACTTTGGGGTGGCTGTGTCTTTTTGATTTTAATTTCCCTAAGCTATAGGACCATAAGTGGCAGTGCCCTAGGCTCTGTTGCTTTGTTTTTTAGATGTTTTAGGAAACACCATACACTTCTCCCGAGTGTCTGTTGGCAATTTACATCCCGCCCATCTGCATAACAAGGCTCCCAGTTCTCAATGGCCTGTCCTGCCTTTCTGGATTTTACACTTTTTTCAGATGGCCCTTTTGACCGGGGGGAAGTGAGACTTCATTGTAGTGCAGATTTCCTTTGCAAGTTTGCTTGGTTGGCCAAAAAGGGCGTATGCGTTTTTTCCTGAATATATTCAGGAAAAAACGCATACGCCCTTTTTGGCCAAGTGCATCATTGTGGACGTTCTGCCTCTTTTCCTATGCTTTCAATGCAATTCCAGTCTACCTCCTGAAATCGGTTTCCTGCAATTCTGCCCCGCTTTCAAGTCCTCTTGGCAGCCTTACTTCAGTCTATTTTTGGACGATAGCTGTCATTTATAACTCTGCAGGTTTGTGAATTACAGTGCCCCTGAGCTCCTTTCTTCAACTCGCTTTCTTGTGAGCTGGCCGCAACACCGCAGGATGGCTTCAGGCCCTAATCTGGTTCCGGCACGGCACGCTGAGCCTTTGGTTATTTCCTCTTCCTGGTGGGAAATGAGAGTTAAATTTGCCCGTCCAGACACCTCCAGCTAGCCTCTCATTGGTTCTCGCTATTCCTGTTCATCTTCCGCAGAAATTGCAAACTGGGCCAAACAGGAGGTTAAAGGCGCTGACTCTCCAAGTGGGGAGAGTGTTAGTAAAGCGTCTGGAATGTTGCACCCGAGTACCAGGGGAGGAAAACTGAGACATATTTGAACACGTCTCCCGTTCACATGGTTGATCATACTCTAGGTTCCACATGCATGTTTTAGCTGAAGGAAGAATACCTTAAACCTGGGTAGTTGAAACCCGTGGAATGGGTACCATGCAATATGACTTCAAAGGGTCTTCATTTGCTCACCGAACTTCTCCAATCCTATCACTGCTGCGTTTATGCCCCTGTACACATGCTTGATTCTCTTTCGGAGACATAGCAATCCATAGGTTTTAAGATACTTACTAGTCAGGTACATTCTTAGGCGTTTAATATGGGGTGTTGAGTCCATTTCGTTGAGCAAGGAGTAGCTCTTGTCTATTCCATATTTGGCTTAAGGAACTTTATCTGTGCTCATTTCAATCTCTGGTTTTATGCAGCACCCCAACTCACCTTTACCCTTAAGCAAGAATAAGTTGGTTTTCTAAATTTGAGACCCTGTTCTGTTCTGTAATTCAGTTCCTGTGTAGCCAAGTTTCCATTCCGTGTATTACTGATATCTTATGATGGTTCTTTTTCTGTGTGACTTATTTCAGTTAGAATCATCATACCTGAATCCACTCATTGTGCTGCTAAGGGCCTGATGACACAGATTTCATTGCTGAGTGATATTGCTTTGTAAGTAAATACCACAACTTCTTTATCCATTTTTCACTTTCTGCGATGTTGAACTTGTACTGTAAACGAGGTTCTTGTAAACAGAGCCGTTCCAAACTTTCGGGTGGCTGTGTCTTTTTGATTTTAATTTCCCTAAGCTATAGGACCATAAGTGGAAGTGCCCTAAGTTCTGTTGCTTTGTTTTTTAGATGTTTCAGGAAACACCATACACTTCTCCCGAGTGGTTGTTGGCAATTTACATCCCGCCCATCAGCATAACAAGGCTCCCAGTTCTCCATGGCCTGTCCTGCCTTTCTGGATTTTACACTTTTTTCAGATGGCCCTTTTGACCGGGGGGAAGTGAGACTTCATTGTAGTGCAGATTTCCTTTGCAAGTTTGCTTGGTTGGCCAAAAAGGGCGTATGCGTTTTTTCCTGAATATATTCAGGAAAAAACGCATACGCCCTTTTTGGCCAAGTGCATCATTGTGGACGTTCTGCCTCTTTTCCTATGCTTTCAATGCAATTCCAGTCTACCTCCTGAAATCGGTTTCCTGCAATTCTGCCCCGCTTTCAAGTCCTCTTGGCAGCCTTACTTCAGTCTATTTTTGGACGATAGCTGTCATTTATAACTCTGCAGGTTTGTGAATTACAGTGCCCCTGAGCTCCTTTCTTCAACTCGCTTTATTTTGAGCTGGCCGCAACACTGCAGGATGGCTTCAGGCCCTAATCTGGTTCCGGCACGGCACGCTGAGCCTTTGGTTAATTCCTCTTCCTGGTGGGAAATGAGAGTTAAATATGCCCGTCCAGACACCTCCAGCTAGCCTCTCATTGGTTCTCGCTATTCCTGTTCATCTTCCGCAGAAATTGCAAACTGGGCCAAACAGGAGGTTAAAGGGACTGACTCTCCAAGTCGGGAGAGTGTTAGTAAAGCGTCTGGAATGTTGCACCCGAGTACCAGGGGAGGAAAACTGAGACATATTTGAACACGTCTCCCGTTCACATGGTTGATCATACTTGGCTTCCACATGCATGTTTTAGCTGAAGGAAGAATACCTTAAACCTGGAGAGTTGAGACCCGTGTAATGGGTACCATGCAATATGACTTCAAAGGGTCTTCATTTGCTCACCGAACCTCTCCAATCCTATCACTGCTGTGTTTATGCCCCTGTACACATGCTTGATTCTCTTTCGGAGACATAGCAATCCATAGGTTTTACGATACTTACTAGTCAGGTACATTCTTAGGCGTTTAATATGGGGTGTTGAGTCCATTTCGTTGAGCAAGGAGTAGCTCTTGTCTATTCCATATTTGGCTTAAGGAACTTTATCTGTGCTCATTTCAATCTCTGGTTTTATGCAGCACCCCAACTCACCTTTACCCTTAAGCAAGCATAAGTTGTTTTTCTAAATTTGAGACCCTGTTCTGTTCTGTAATTCAGTTCCTGTGTAGCCAAGTTTACATTCCGTGTATTACTGATATCTTATGATGGTTCTTTTTTGTGTGACTTATTTCAGTTAGAATCATCATACCTGAATCCACTCATTGTGCTGCTAAGGGCCTGATGACACAGATTTCATTGCTGAGTGATATTGCTTTGTAAGTAAATACCACAACTTCTTTATCCATTTTTCACTTTCTGCGATGTTGAACTTGTACTGTAAACGAGGTTCTTGTAAACAGAGCCGTTCCAAACTTTGGGGTGGCTGTGTCTTTTTGATTTTAATTTCCCTAAGCTATAGGACCATAAGTGGAAGTGCCCTAGGTTCTGTTGCTTTGTTTTTTAGATGTTTCAGGAAACACCATACACTTCTCCCGAGTGGTTGTTGGCAATTTACATCCCGCCCATCAGCATAACAAGGCTCCCAGTTCTCCATGGCCTGTCCTGCCTTTCTGGATTTTACACTTTTTTCAGATGGCCCTTTTGACCGGGGGGAAGTGAGACTTCATTGTAGTGCAGATTTCCTTTGCAAGCTTGCTTGGTTGGCCAAAAAGGGCGTATGCGTTTTTTCCTGAATATATTCAGGAAAAAACGCATACGCCCTTTTTGGCCAAGTGCATCATTGTGGACGTTCTGCCTCTTTTCCTATGCTTTCAATGCAATTCCAGTCTACCTCCTGAAATCGGTTTCCTGCAATTCTGCCCCGCTTTCAAGTCCTCTTGGCAGCCTTACTTCAGTCTATTTTTGGACGATAGCTGTCATTTATAACTCTGCAGGTTTGTGAATTACAGTGCCCCTGAGCTCCTTTCTTCAACTCGCTTTCTTGTGACCTGGCCGCAACACCGCAGGATGGCTTCAGGCCCTAATCTGGTTCCGGCATGGCACGCTGAGCCTTTGGTTAATTCCTCTTCCTTGTGGGAAATGAGAGTTAAATTTGCCCGTCCAGACACCTCCAGCTAGCCTCTCATTGGTTCTCGCTATTCCTGTTCATCTTCCGCAGAAATTGCAAACTGGGCCAAACAGGAGGTTAAAGGCGCAGACTCTCCAAGTGGGGAGAGTGTTAGTAAAGCGTCTGGAATGTTGCACCCGAGTACCAGGGGAGGAAAACTGAGACATATTTGAACACGTCTCCCGTTCACATGGTTGATCATACTTGGGTTCCACATGCATGTTTTAGCTGAAGGAAGAATACCTTAAACCTGGAGAGTTAAGACCCGTTTAATGGGTACCATGCAATATGACTTCAAAGGGTCTTCATTTGCTCACCGAACCTCTCCAATCCTATCACTGCTGCGTTTATGCCCCTGTACACACGCTTGATTCTCTTTCGGAGACATAGCAATCCATAGGTTTTAAGATACTTACTAGTCAGGTACATTCTTAGGCGTTTAATATGCGGTGTTGAGTCCATTTCGTTGAGCAAGGAGTAGCTCTTGTCTATTCCATATTTGACTTAAGGAACTTTATCTGTGCTCATTTCAATCTCTGGTTTTATGCAGCACCCCAACTCACCTTTCCCCTTAAGCAAGCATAAGTTGGTTTTCTAAATTTGAGACCCTGTTCTGTTCTGTAATTCAGTTCCTGTGTAGCCAAGTTTACATTCCGTGTATTACTGATATCTTATGATGTCTCTTTTTCTGTGTGACTTATTTCAGTTAGAATCATCGTACCTGAATCCACTCATTATGCTGCTATGGGCCTGATGACATAGATTTCATTGCTGAGTGATACTGCATTGTACGTAAGTACCACAAGTTCTTTATCCATTTTTCACTTTCTGCGATGTTGAACTTGTACTGTAAACGAGGTTCTTGTAAACAGAGGCGTCCCAAACTTTGGGGTGGCTGTGTCTTTTTGATTTTAATTTCCCTAAGCTATAGGACCATAAGTGGAAGTGCCCTAGGCTCTGTTGCTTTGTTTTTTAGATGTTTCAGGAAACACCATACACTTCTCCCGAGTGTTTGTTGGCAATTTACATCCCGCCATTCAGCATAAGAAGGCTCCCAGTTCTCCATGGCCTGTCCTGCCTTTCTGGATTTTACACTTTTTTCAGATGGCCCTTTTGACCGGGGGGAAGTGAGACTTCATTGTAGTGCAGATTTCCTTTGCAAGCTTGCTTGGTTGGCCAAAAAGGGTGTATGCGTTTTTTCCTGAATATATTCAGGAAAAAACGCATACGCCCTTTTTGGCCAAGTGCATCATTGTGGACGTTCTGCCTCTTTTCCTATGCTTTCAATGCAATTCCAGTCTACCTCCTGAAATCGGTTTCCTGCAATTCTGCCCCGCTTTCAAGTCCTCTTGGCAGCCTTACTTCAGTCTATTTTTGGACGATAGCTGTCATTTATAACTCTGCAGGTTTGTGAATTACAGTGCCCCTGAGCTCCTTTCTTCAACTCGCTTTCTTTTGAGCTGCCCGCAAAACTGCAGGATGGCTTCAGGCCCTAATCTGGTTCCGGCACGGCACGCTGAGCCTTTGGTTAATTCCTCTTCCTGGTGGGAAATGAGAGTTAAATTTGCCCGTCCAGACACCTCCAGCTAGCCTCTCATTGGTTCTCGCTATTCCTGTTCATCTTCCGCAGAAATTGCAAACTGGGCCAAACAGGAGGTTAAAGGGACTGACTCTCCAAGTCGGGAGAGTGTTAGTAAAGCGTCTGGAATGTTGCACCCGAGTACCAGGGTACGAAAACTGAGACATATTTGAACACGTCTCCCGATCACATGGTTGATCATACTCTAGGTTCCACATGCATGTTTTAGCTGAAGGAAGAATACCTTAAACCTGGGTAGTTGAAACCCGTGGAATGGGTACCATGCAATATGACTTCAAAGGGTCTTCATTTGCTCACCGAACCTCTCCAATCCTATCACTGCTGCGTTTATGCCCCTGTACACATGCTTGATTCTCTTTCGGAGACATAGCGATCCATAGGTTTTAAGATACTTACTAGTCAGGTACATTCTTAGGCGTTTAATATGCGGTGTTGAGTCCATTTCGTTGAACAAGGAGTAGCTCTTGTCTATTCCATATTTGACTTAAGGAACTTTATCTGTGCTCATTTTAATCTCTGGTTTTATGCAGCACCCCAACTCACCTTTACCCTTAAGCAAGCATAAGTTGGTTTTCTAAATTTGAGTCCCTGTTCTGTTCTGTAATTCAGTTCCTGTGTAGCCAAGTTTACATTCCGTGTATTACTGATATCTTATGATGTTTCTTTTTCTGTGTGACTTACTTCAGTTAGAATCATCATACCTGAATCCACTCATTGTGCTGCTAAGGGCCTGATGACACAGATTTCATTGCTGAGTGATATTGCTTTGTAAGTAAATACCACAACTTCTTTATCCATTTTTCACTTTCTGCGATGTTGAACTTGTACTGTAATCGAGGTTCTTGTAAACAGAGCCGTTCCAAACTTTGGGGTGGCTGTGTCTTTTTGATTTTAATTTCCAAAGGCTATAGGACCATAAGTGGAAGTGCCCTAGATTCTGTTGCTTTGTTTTTTAGATGTTTCAGGAAACACCATACACTTCTCCCGAGTGGTTGTTGGCAATTTACATCCCGCCCATCAGCATAACAAGGCTCCCAGTTCTCCATGGCCTGTCCTGCCTTTCTGGATTTTACACTTTTTTCAGATGGCCCTTTTGACCGGGGGGAAGTGAGACTTCATTGTAGTGCAGATTTCCTTTGCAAGCTTGCTTGGTTGGCCAAAAAGGGCGTATGCGTTTTTTCCTGAATATATTCAGGAAAAAACGCATACGCCCTTTTTGGCCAAGTGCATCATTGTGGACGTTCTGCCTCTTTTCCTATGCTTTCAATGCAATTCCAGTCTACCTCCTGAAATCGGTTTCCTGCAATTCTGCCCCGCTTTCAAGTCCTCTTGGCAGCCTTACTTCAGTATATTTTTGGACGATAGCTGTCATTTATAACTCTGCAGGTTTGTGAATTACAGTGCCCCTGAGCTCCTTTCTTCAACTCGCTTTCTTTTGAGCTGGCCGCAACACCGCAGGATGGCTTCAGGGCCTAATCTGGTTCCGGTACGGCACGCTGAGCCTTTGGTTATTTCCTCTTCCTGGTGGGAAATGAGAGTTAAATTTGCCCGTCCAGACACCTCCAGCTAGCCTCTCATTGGTTCTCGCTATTCCTGTTCATCTTCCGCAGAAATTGCAAACTGTGCCAAACAGGAGGTTAAAGGCGCTGACTCTCCAAGTGGGGAGAGTGTTAGTAAAGCGTCTGGAATGTTGCACCCGAGTACCAGGGGAGGAAAACTGAGACATATTTGAAAACGTCTCCCGTTCACATGGTTGATCATACTCTGGGTTCCACATGCATGTTTTAGCTGAAGGAAGAATACCTTAAACCTGGAGAGTTGAGACCCGTGGAATGGGTACCATGCAATATGACTTCAAAGGGTCTTCATTTGCTCACCAAACCTCTCCAATCCTATCACTGCTGCGTTTATGCCCCTGTACACATGCTTGATTCTCTTTTGGAGACATAGCAATCCATAGGTTTTAAGATACTTACTAGTCAGGTACATTCTTAGGCGTTTAATATGGGGTGTTGAGTCCATTTCGTTGAGCAAGGAGTAGCTCTTGTCTATTCCATATTTGGCTTAAGGAACTTTATCTGTGCTCATTTCAATCCTGGTTTTATGCAGCACCCCAACTCACCTTTCCCCTTAAGCAAGCATAAGTTGGTTTTCTAAATTTGAGACCCTGTTCTGTTTTGGAATGCAGTTCCTGTGTACCCAAGTTTACATTCCGTGTATTAGTGATATCTTATGATGTTTCTTTTTCTGTGTGACTTATTTCAGTTAGAATCATCGTACCTGAATCCACTCATTATGCTGCTATGGGCCTGATGACATAGATTTCATTGCTGAGTGATACTGCATTGTACGTAAGTACCACAAGTTCTTTATCCATTTTTCACTTTCTGTGATATTGAACTTGTACGGTAAACGAGGTTCTTGTAAACGGAGGCGTCCCAAACTTTGGGGTGGCTGTGTCTTTTTGATTTTAATTTCCCTAAGCTATAGGACCATAAGTGGCAGTGCCCTAGGCTCTGTTGCTTTGTTTTTTAGATGTTTCAGGAAACACCATACACTTCTCCCGAGTGTCTGTTGGCAATTTACATCCCGCCCATCAGCATAACAAGGCTCCCAGTTCTCCATGGCCTGTCCTGCCTTTCTGGATTTTACACTTTTTTCAGATGGCCCTTTTGACCGGGGGGAAGTGAGACTTCATTGTAGTGCAGATTTCCTTTGCAAGCTTGCTTGGTTGGCCAAAAAGGGCGTATGCGTTTTTTCCTGAATATATTCAGGAAAAAACGCATACGCCCTTTTTGGCCAAGTGCATCATTGTGGACGTTCTGCCTCTTTTCCTATGCTTTCAATGCAATTCCAGTCTACCTCCTGAAATCGGTTTCCTGCAATTCTGCCCCGCTTTCAAGTCCTCTTGGCAGCCTTACTTCAGTCTATTTTTGGACGATAGCTGTCATTTATAACTCTGCAGGTTTGTGAATTACAGTGCCCCTGAGCTCCTTTCTTCAACTCGCTTTCTTGTGACCTGGCCGCAACACCGCAGGATGGCTTCAGGCCCTAATCTGGTTCCGGCATGGCACGCTGAGCCTTTGGTTAATTCCTCTTCCTGGTGGGAAATGAGAGTTAAATTTGCCCGTCCAGACACCTCCAGCTAGTCTCCATTGGTTCTCGCTATTCCTGTTCATCTTCCGCAGAAATTGCAAACTGGGCCAAACAGGAGGTTAAAGGGACTGACTCTCCAAGTCGGGAGAGTGTTAGTAAAGCGTCTGGAATGTTGCACCCGAGTACCAGGGGAGGAAAACTGAGACATATTTGAACACGTCTCCCGTTCACATGGTTGATCATACTTGGGTTCCACATGCATGTTTTAGCTGAAGGAAGAATACCTTAAACCTGGAGAGTTGAGACCCGTGGAATGGGTACCATGCAATATGACTTCAAAGGGTCTTCATTTGCTCACCGAACCTCTCCAATCCTATCACTGCTGCGTTTATGCCCCTGTACACATGCTTGATTCTGTTTCGGAGACATAGCAATCCATAGGTTTTAAGATACTTACAAGTCAGGTACATTCTTAGGCGTTTAATATGCGGTGTTGAGTCCATTTCGTTGAGCAAGGAGTAGCTCTTGTCTATTCCATATTTGGCTTAAGGAACTTTATCTGTGCTCATTTCAATCTCTGGTTTTATGCAGCACCCCAACTCACCTTTACCCTTAAGCAAGCATAAGTTGTTTTTCTAAATTTGAGACCCTGTTCTGTTCTGTAATTCAGTTCCTGTGTAGCCAAGTTTCCATTCCGTGTATTACTGATATCTTATGATGTTTCTTTTTCTGTGTGACTTATTTCAGTTAGAATCATCATACCTGAATCCACTCATTGTGCTGCTAAGGGCCTGATGACACAGATTTCATTGCTGAGTGATATTGCTTTGTAAGTAAATACCATAACTTCTTTATCCATTTTTCACTTTCTGCGATGTTGAACTTGTACTGTAAACGAGGTTCTTGTAAACAGAGCCGTTCCAAACTTTGGGGTGGCTGTGTCTTTTTGATTTTAATTTCCCTAAGCTATAGGACCATAAGTGGAAGTGCCCTAGGTTCTGTTGCTTCGTTTTTTAGATGTTTCAGGAAACACCATACACTTCTCCCGAGTGGTTGTTGGCAATTTACATCCCGCCCATCAGCATAACAAGGCTCCCAGTTCTCCATGGCCTGTCCTGCCTTTCTGGATTTTACACTTTTTTCAGATGGCCCTTTTGACCGGGGGGAAGTGAGACTTCATTGTAGTGCAGATTTCCTTTGCAAGCTTGCTTGGTTGGCCAAAAAGGGCGTATGCGTTTTTTCCTGAATATATTCAGGAAAAAACGCATACGCCCTTTTTGGCCAAGTGCATCATTGTGGACGTTCTGCCTCTTTTCCTATGCTTTCAATGCAATTCCAGTCTACCTCCTGAAATCGGTTTCCTGCAATTCTGCCCCGCTTTCAAGTCCTCTTGGCAGCCTTACTTCAGTCTATTTTTGGACGATAGCTGTCATTTATAACTCTGCAGGTTTGTGAATTACAGTGCCCCTGAGCTCCTTTCTTCAACTCGCTTTCTTGTGACCTGCCCGCAACACCGCAGGATGGCTTCAGGGCCTAATCTGGTTCCGGTACGGCACGCTGAGCCTTTGGTTAATTCCTCTTCCTGGTGGGAAATGAGAGTTAAATTTGCCCGTCCAGACACCTCCAGCTAGCCTCTCATTGGTTCTCGCTATTCCTGTTCATCTTCCGCAGAAATTGCAAACTGGGCCAAACAGGAGGTTAAAGGCGCTGACTCTCCAAGTGGGGAGAGTGTTAGTAAAGCGTCTGGAATGTTGCACCCGAGTACCAGGGGAGGAAAACTGAGACATATTTGAACACGTCTCCCGTTCACATGGTTGATCATACTTGGGTTCCACATGCATGTTTTAGCTGAAGGAAGAATACCTTAAACCTGGAGAGTTAAGACCCGTTTAATGGGTACCATGCAATATGACTTCAAAGGGTCTTCATTTGCTCACCGAACCTCTCCAATCCTATCACTGCTGCGTTTATGCCCCTGTACACACGCTTGATTCTCTTTCGGAGACATAGCAATCCATAGGTTTTAAGATACTTACTAGTCAGGTACATTCTTAGGCGTTTAATATGCGGTGTTGAGTCCATTTCGTTGAGCAAGGAGTAGCTCTTGTCTATTCCATATTTGACTTAAGGAACTTTATCTGTGCTCATTTCAATCTCTGGTTTTATGCAGCACCCCAACTCACCTTTCCCCTTAAGCAAGCATAAGTTGGTTTTCTAAATTTGAGACCCTGTTCTGTTCTTTAATTCAGTTCCTGTGTAGCCAAGTTTACATTCCGTGTATTACTGATATCTTATGATGTTTCTTTTTCTGTGTGACTTATTTCAGTTAGAATCATCGTACCTGAATCCACTCATTATGCTGCTATGGGCCTGATGACATAGATTTCATTGCTGAGTGATACTGCATTGTACGTAAGTACCACAAGTTCTTTATCCATTTTTCACTTTCTGCGATGTTGAACTTGTACTGTAAACGAGGTTCTTGTAAACAGAGGCGTCCCAAACTTTGGGGTGGCTGTGTCTTTTTGATTTTAATTTCCCTAAGCTATAGGACCATAAGTGGAAGTGCCCTAGGCTCTGTTGCTTTGTTTTTTAGATGTTTCAGGAAACACCATACACTTCTCCCGAGTGTTTGTTGGCAATTTACATCCCGCCATTCAGCATAAGAAGGCTCCCAGTTCTCCATGGCCTGTCCTGCCTTTCTGGATTTTACACTTTTTTCAGATGGCCCTTTTGACCGGGGGGAAGTGAGACTTCATTGTAGTGCAGATTTCCTTTGCAAGCTTGCTTGGTTGGCCAAAAAGGGTGTATGCGTTTTTTCCTGAATATATTCAGGAAAAAACGCATACGCCCTTTTTGGCCAAGTGCATCATTGTGGACGTTCTGCCTCTTTTCCTATGCTTTCAGTGCAATTCCAGTCTACCTCCTGAAATCGGTTTCCTGCAATTCTGCCCCGCTTTCAAGTCCTCTTGGCAGCCTTACTTCAGTCTATTTTTGGACGATAGCTGTCATTTATAACTCTGCAGGTTTGTGAATTACAGTGCCCCTGAGCTCCTTTCTTCAACTCGCTTTCTTTTGAGCTGCCCGCAAAACTGCAGGATGGCTTCAGGCCCTAATCTGGTTCCGGCACGGCACGCTGAGCCTTTGGTTAATTCCTCTTCCTGGTGGGAAATGAGAGTTAAATTTGCCCGTCCAGACACCTCCAGCTAGCCTCTCATTGGTTCTCGCTATTCCTGTTCATCTTCCGCAGAAATTGCAAACTGGGCCAAACAGGAGGTTAAAGGGACTGACTCTCCAAGTCGGGAGAGTGTTAGTAAAGCGTCTGGAATGTTGCACCCGAGTACCAGGGTACGAAAACTGAGACATATTTGAACACGTCTCCCGATCACATGGTTGATCATACTCTAGGTTCCACATGCATGTTTTAGCTGAAGGAAGAATACCTTAAACCTGGGTAGTTGAAACCCGTGGAATGGGTACCATGCAATATGACTTCAAAGGGTCTTCATTTGCTCACCGAACCTCTCCAATCCTATCACTGCTGCGTTTATGCCCCTGTACACATGCTTGATTCTCTTTCGGAGACATAGCGATCCATAGGTTTTAAGATACTTACTAGTCAGGTACATTCTTAGGCGTTTAATATGCGGTGTTGAGTCCATTTCGTTGAACAAGGAGTAGCTCTTGTCTATTCCATATTTGACTTAAGGAACTTTATCTGTGCTCATTTTAATCTCTGGTTTTATGCAGCACCCCAACTCACCTTTACCCTTAAGCAAGCATAAGTTGGTTTTCTAAATTTGAGTCCCTGTTCTGTTCTGTAATTCAGTTCCTGTGTAGCCAAGTTTACATTCCGTGTATTACTGATATCTTATGATGTTTCTTTTTCTGTGTGACTTACTTCAGTTAGAATCATCATACCTGAATCCACTCATTGTGCTGCTAAGGGCCTGATGACACAGATTTCATTGCTGAGTGATATTGCTTTGTAAGTAAATACCACAACTTCTTTATCCATTTTTCACTTTCTGCGATGTTGAACTTGTACTGTAATCGAGGTTCTTGTAAACAGAGCCGTTCCAAACTTTGGGGTGGCTGTGTCTTTTTGATTTTAATTTCCAAAGGCTATAGGACCATAAGTGGAAGTGCCCTAGATTCTGTTGCTTTGTTTTTTAGATGTTTCAGGAAACACCATACACTTCTCCCGAGTGGTTGTTGGCAATTTACATCCCGCCCATCAGCATAACAAGGCTCCCAGTTCTCCATGGCCTGTCCTGCCTTTCTGGATTTTACACTTTTTTCAGATGGCCCTTTTGACCGGGGGGAAGTGAGACTTCATTGTAGTGCAGATTTCCTTTGCAAGCTTGCTTGGTTGGCCAAAAAGGGCGTATGCGTTTTTTCCTGAATATATTCAGGAAAAAACGCATACGCCCTTTTTGGCCAAGTGCATCATTGTGGACGTTCTGCCTCTTTTCCTATGCTTTCAATGCAATTCCAGTCTACCTCCTGAAATCGGTTTCCTGCAATTCTGCCCCGCTTTCAAGTCCTCTTGGCAGCCTTACTTCAGTATATTTTTGGACGATAGCTGTCATTTATAACTCTGCAGGTTTGTGAATTACAGTGCCCCTGAGCTCCTTTCTTCAACTCGCTTTCTTTTGAGCTGGCCGCAACACCGCAGGATGGCTTCAGGGCCTAATCTGGTTCCGGTACGGCACGCTGAGCCTTTGGTTATTTCCTCTTCCTGGTGGGAAATGAGAGTTAAATTTGCCCGTCCAGACACCTCCAGCTAGCCTCTCATTGGTTCTCGCTATTCCTGTTCATCTTCCGCAGAAATTGCAAACTGTGCCAAACAGGAGGTTAAAGGCGCTGACTCTCCAAGTGGGGAGAGTGTTAGTAAAGCGTCTGGAATGTTGCACCCGAGTACCAGGGGAGGAAAACTGAGACATATTTGAACACGTCTCCCGTTCACATGGTTGATCATACTCTGGGTTCCACATGCATGTTTTAGCTGAAGGAAGAATACCTTAAACCTGGAGAGTTGAGACCCGTGGAATGGGTACCATGCAATATGACTTCAAAGGGTCTTCATTTGCTCACCAAACCTCTCCAATCCTATCACTGCTGCGTTTATGCCCCTGTACACATGCTTGATTCTCTTTTGGAGACATAGCAATCCATAGGTTTTAAGATACTTACTAGTCAGGTACATTCTTAGGCGTTTAATATGGGGTGTTGAGTCCATTTCGTTGAGCAAGGAGTAGCTCTTGTCTATTCCATATTTGGCTTAAGGAACTTTATCTGTGCTCATTTCAATCCTGGTTTTATGCAGCACCCCAACTCACCTTTCCCCTTAAGCAAGCATAAGTTGGTTTTCTAAATTTGAGACCCTGTTCTGTTTTGGAATGCAGTTCCTGTGTACCCAAGTTTACATTCCGTGTATTAGTGATATCTTATGATGTTTCTTTTTCTGTGTGACTTATTTCAGTTAGAATCATCGTACCTGAATCCACTCATTATGCTGCTATGGGCCTGATGACATAGATTTCATTGCTGAGTGATACTGCATTGTACGTAAGTACCACAAGTTCTTTATCCATTTTTCACTTTCTGTGATATTGAACTTGTACGGTAAACGAGGTTCTTGTAAACGGAGGCGTCCCAAACTTTGGGGTGGCTGTGTCTTTTTGATTTTAATTTCCCTAAGCTATAGGACCATAAGTGGCAGTGCCCTAGGCTCTGTTGCTTTGTTTTTTAGATGTTTCAGGAAACACCATACACTTCTCCCCAGTGTCTGTTGGCAATTTACATCCCGCCCATCAGCATAACAAGGCTCCCAGTTCTCCATGGCCTGTCCTGCCTTTCTGGATTTTACACTTTTTTCAGATGGCCCTTTTGACCGGGGGGAAGTGAGACTTCATTGTAGTGCAGATTTCCTTTGCAAGCTTGCTTGGTTGGCCAAAAAGGGCGTATGCGTTTTTTCCTGAATATATTCAGGAAAAAATGCATACGCCCTTTTTGGCCAAGTGCATCATTGTGGACGTTCTGCCTCTTTTCCTATGCTTTCAATGCAATTCCAGTCTACCTCCTGAAATCGGTTTCCTGCAATTCTGCCCCGCTTTCAAGTCCTCTTGGCAGCCTTACTTCAGTCTATTTTTGGACGATAGCTGTCATTTATAACTCTGCAGGTTTGTGAATTACAGTGCCCCTGAGCTCCTTTCTTCAACTCGCTTTCTTGTGACCTGGCCGCAACACCGCAGGATGGCTTCAGGCCCTAATCTGGTTCCGGCCCGGCATGCTGAACCTTTGGTTAATTCCTCTTCCTGGTGGGAAATGAGAGTTAAATTTGCCCGTCCAGACACCTCCAGCTAGTCTCCATTGGTTCTCGCTATTCCTGTTCATCTTCCGCAGAAATTGCAAACTGGGCCAAACAGGAGGTTAAAGGGACTGACTCTCCAAGTCGGGAGAGTGTTAGTAAAGCGTCTGGAATGTTGCACCCGAGTACCAGGGGAGGAAAACTGAGACATATTTGAACACGTCTCCCGTTCACATGGTTGATCATACTTGGGTTCCACATGCATGTTTTAGCTGAAGGAAGAATACCTTAAACCTGGAGAGTTGAGACCCGTGGAATGGGTACCATGCAATATGACTTCAAAGGGTCTTCATTTGCTCACCGAACCTCTCCAATCCTATCACTGCTGCGTTTATGCCCCTGTACACATGCTTGATTCTGTTTCGGAGACATAGCAATCCATAGGTTTTAAGATACTTACAAGTCAGGTACATTCTTAGGCGTTTAATATGCGGTGTTGAGTCCATTTCGTTGAGCAAGGAGTAGCTCTTGTCTATTCCATATTTGGCTTAAGGAACTTTATCTGTGCTCATTTCAATCTCTGGTTTTATGCAGCACCCCAACTCACCTTTACCCTTAAGCAAGCATAAGTTGTTTTTCTAAATTTGAGACCCTGTTCTGTTCTGTAATTCAGTTCCTGTGTAGCCAAGTTTCCATTCCGTGTATTACTGATATCTTATGATGTTTCTTTTTCTGTGTGACTTATTTCAGTTAGAATCATCATACCTGAATCCACTCATTGTGCTGCTAAGGGCCTGATGACACAGATTTCATTGCTGAGTGATATTGCTTTGTAAGTAAATACCATAACTTCTTTATCCATTTTTCACTTTCTGCGATGTTGAACTTGTACTGTAAACGAGGTTCTTGTAAACAGAGCCGTTCCAAACTTTGGGGTGGCTGTGTCTTTTTGATTTTAATTTCCCTAAGCTATAGGACCATAAGTGGAAGTGCCCTAGGTTCTGTTGCTTCGTTTTTTAGATGTTTCAGGAAACACCATACACTTCTCCCGAGTGGTTGTTGGCAATTTACATCCCGCCCATCAGCATAACAAGGCTCCCAGTTCTCCATGGCCTGTCCTGCCTTTCTGGATTTTACACTTTTTTCAGATGGCCCTTTTGACCGGGGGGAAGTGAGACTTCATTGTAGTGCAGATTTCCTTTGCAAGCTTGCTTGGTTGGCCAAAAAGGGCGTATGCGTTTTTTCCTGAATATATTCAGGAAAAAACGCATACGCCCTTTTTGGCCAAGTGCATCATTGTGGACGTTCTGCCTCTTTTCCTATGCTTTCAATGCAATTCCAGTCTACCTCCTGAAATCGGTTTCCTGCAATTCTGCCCCGCTTTCAAGTCCTCTTGGCAGCCTTACTTCAGTCTATTTTTGGACGATAGCTGTCATTTATAACTCTGCAGGTTTGTGAATTACAGTGCCCCTGAGCTCCTTTCTTCAACTCGCTTTCTTGTGACCTGCCCGCAACACCGCAGGATGGCTTCAGGGCCTAATCTGGTTCCGGTACGGCACGCTGAGCCTTTGGTTAATTCCTCTTCCTGGTGGGAAATGAGAGTTAAATTTGCCCGTCCAGACACCTCCAGCTAGCCTCTCATTGGTTCTCGCTATTCCTGTTCATCTTCCGCAGAAATTGCAAACTGGGCCAAACAGGAGGTTAAAGGCGCTGACTCTCCAAGTGGGGAGAGTGTTAGTAAAGCGTCTGGAATGTTGCACCCGAGTACCAGGGGAGGAAAACTGAGACATATTTGAACACGTCTCCCGTTCACATGGTTGATCATACTTGGGTTCCACATGCATGTTTTAGCTGAAGGAAGAATACCTTAAACCTGGAGAGTTAAGACCCGTTTAATGGGTACCATGCAATATGACTTCAAAGGGTCTTCATTTGCTCACCGAACCTCTCCAATCCTATCACTGCTGCGTTTATGCCCCTGTACACACGCTTGATTCTCTTTCGGAGACATAGCAATCCATAGGTTTTAAGATACTTACTAGTCAGGTACATTCTTAGGCGTTTAATATGCGGTGTTGAGTCCATTTCGTTGAGCAAGGAGTAGCTCTTGTCTATTCCATATTTGACTTAAGGAACTTTATCTGTGCTCATTTCAATCTCTGGTTTTATGCAGCACCCCAACTCACCTTTCCCCTTAAGCAAGCATAAGTTGGTTTTCTAAATTTGAGACCCTGTTCTGTTCTGTAATTCAGTTCCTGTGTAGCCAAGTTTACATTCCGTGTATTACTGATATCTTATGATGTTTCTTTTTCTGTGTGACTTATTTCAGTTAGAATCATCGTACCTGAATCCACTCATTATGCTGCTATGGGCCTGATGACATAGATTTCATTGCTGAGTGATACTGCATTGTACGTAAGTACCACAAGTTCTTTATCCATTTTTCACTTTCTGCGATGTTGAACTTGTACTGTAAACGAGGTTCTTGTAAACAGAGGCGTCCCAAACT
This sequence comes from Delphinus delphis, assembly GCF_949987515.2. Lineage (NCBI taxonomy): Eukaryota > Metazoa > Chordata > Mammalia > Artiodactyla > Delphinidae > Delphinus > Delphinus delphis. Next base: position 387,247 of record NW_027192687.1, on the reverse strand, counting down.
TTGGGGTGGCTGTGTCTTTTTGATTTTAATTTCCCTAAGCTATAGGACCATAAGTGGAAGTGCCCTAGGCTCTGTTGCTTTGTTTTTTAGATGTTTCAGGAAACACCATACACTTCTCCCGAGTGTTTGTTGGCAATTTACATCCCGCCATTCAGCATAAGAAGGCTCCCAGTTCTCCATGGCCTGTCCTGCCTTTCTGGATTTTACACTTTTTTCAGATGGCCCTTTTGACCGGGGGGAAGTGAGACTTCATTGTAGTGCAGATTTCCTTTGCAAGCTTGCTTGGTTGGCCAAAAAGGGTGTATGCGTTTTTTCCTGAATATATTCAGGAAAAAACGCATACGCCCTTTTTGGCCAAGTGCATCATTGTGGACGTTCTGCCTCTTTTCCTATGCTTTCAGTGCAATTCCAGTCTACCTCCTGAAATCGGTTTCCTGCAATTCTGCCCCGCTTTCAAGTCCTCTTGGCAGCCTTACTTCAGTCTATTTTTGGACGATAGCTGTCATTTATAACTCTGCAGGTTTGTGAATTACAGTGCCCCTGAGCTCCTTTCTTCAACTCGCTTTCTTTTGAGCTGCCCGCAAAACTGCAGGATGGCTTCAGGCCCTAATCTGGTTCCGGCACGGCACGCTGAGCCTTTGGTTAATTCCTCTTCATGGTGGGAAATGAGAGTTAAATTTGCCCGTCCAGACACCTCCAGCTAGCCTCTCATTGGTTCTCGCTATTCCTGTTCATCTTCCGCAGAAATTGCAAACTGGGCCAAACAGGAGGTTAAAGGGACTGACTCTCCAAGTCGGGAGAGTGTTAGTAAAGCGTCTGGAATGTTGCACCCGAGTACCAGGGTACGAAAACTGAGACATATTTGAACACGTCTCCCGATCACATGGTTGATCATACTCTAGGTTCCACATGCATGTTTTAGCTGAAGGAAGAATACCTTAAACCTGGGTAGTTGAAACCCGTGGAATGGGTACCATGCAATATGACTTCAAAGGGTCTTCATTTGCTCACCGAACCTCTCCAATCCTATCACTGCTGCGTTTATGCCCCTGTACACATGCTTGATTCTCTTTCGGAGACATAGCGATCCATAGGTTTTAAGATACTTACTAGTCAGGTACATTCTTAGGCGTTTAATATGCGGTGTTGAGTCCATTTCGTTGAACAAGGAGTAGCTCTTGTCTATTCCATATTTGACTTAAGGAACTTTATCTGTGCTCATTTTAATCTCTGGTTTTATGCAGCACCCCAACTCACCTTTACCCTTAAGCAAGCATAAGTTGGTTTTCTAAATTTGAGTCCCTGTTCTGTTCTGTAATTCAGTTCCTGTGTAGCCAAGTTTACATTCCGTGTATTACTGATATCTTATGATGTTTCTTTTTCTGTGTGACTTACTTCAGTTAGAATCATCATACCTGAATCCACTCATTGTGCTGCTAAGGGCCTGATGACACAGATTTCATTGCTGAGTGATATTGCTTTGTAAGTAAATACCACAAGTTCTTTATCCATTTTTCACTTTCTGCGATGTTGAACTTGTACTGTAATCGAGGTTCTTGTAAACAGAGCCGTTCCAAACTTTGGGGTGGCTGTGTCTTTTTGATTTTAATTTCCAAAGGCTATAGGACCATAAGTGGAAGTGCCCTAGATTCTGTTGCTTTGTTTTTTAGATGTTTCAGGAAACACCATACACTTCTCCCGAGTGGTTGTTGGCAATTTACATCCCGCCCATCAGCATAACAAGGCTCCCAGTTCTCCATGGCCTGTCCTGCCTTTCTGGATTTTACACTTTTTTCAGATGGCCCTTTTGACCGGGGGGAAGTGAGACTTCATTGTAGTGCAGATTTCCTTTGCAAGCTTGCTTGGTTGGCCAAAAAGGGCGTATGCGTTTTTTCCTGAATATATTCAGGAAAAAACGCATACGCCCTTTTTGGCCAAGTGCATCATTGTGGACGTTCTGCCTCTTTTCCTATGCTTTCAATGCAATTCCAGTCTACCTCCTGAAATCGGTTTCCTGCAATTCTGCCCCGCTTTCAAGTCCTCTTGGCAGCCTTACTTCAGTATATTTTTGGACGATAGCTGTCATTTATAACTCTGCAGGTTTGTGAATTACAGTGCCCCTGAGCTCCTTTCTTCAACTCGCTTTCTTTTGAGCTGGCCGCAACACCGCAGGATGGCTTCAGGGCCTAATCTGGTTCCGGTACGGCACGCTGAGCCTTTGGTTATTTCCTCTTCCTGGTGGGAAATGAGAGTTAAATTTGCCCGTCCAGACACCTCCAGCTAGCCTCTCATTGGTTCTCGCTATTCCTGTTCATCTTCCGCAGAAATTGCAAACTGTGCCAAACAGGAGGTTAAAGGCGCTGACTCTCCAAGTGGGGAGAGTGTTAGTAAAGCGTCTGGAATGTTGCACCCGAGTACCAGGGGAGGAAAACTGAGACATATTTGAACACGTCTCCCGTTCACATGGTTGATCATACTCTGGGTTCCACATGCATGTTTTAGCTGAAGGAAGAATACCTTAAACCTGGAGAGTTGAGACCCGTGGAATGGGTACCATGCAATATGACTTCAAAGGGTCTTCATTTGCTCACCAAACCTCTCCAATCCTATCACTGCTGCGTTTATGCCCCTGTACACATGCTTGATTCTCTTTTGGAGACATAGCAATCCATAGGTTTTAAGATACTTACTAGTCAGGTACATTCTTAGGCGTTTAATATGGGGTGTTGAGTCCATTTCGTTGAGCAAGGAGTAGCTCTTGTCTATTCCATATTTGGCTTAAGGAACTTTATCTGTGCTCATTTCAATCCTGGTTTTATGCAGCACCCCAACTCACCTTTCCCCTTAAGCAAGCATAAGTTGGTTTTCTAAATTTGAGACCCTGTTCTGTTTTGGAATGCAGTTCCTGTGTACCCAAGTTTACATTCCGTGTATTAGTGATATCTTATGATGTTTCTTTTTCTGTGTGACTTATTTCAGTTAGAATCATCGTACCTGAATCCACTCATTATGCTGCTATGGGCCTGATGACATAGATTTCATTGCTGAGTGATACTGCATTGTACGTAAGTACCACAAGTTCTTTATCCATTTTTCACTTTCTGTGATATTGAACTTGTACGGTAAACGAGGTTCTTGTAAACGGAGGCGTCCCAAACTTTGGGGTGGCTGTGTCTTTTTGATTTTAATTTCCCTAAGCTATAGGACCATAAGTGGCAGTGCCCTAGGCTCTGTTGCTTTGTTTTTTAGATGTTTCAGGAAACACCATACACTTCTCCCCAGTGTCTGTTGGCAATTTACATCCCGCCCATCAGCATAACAAGGCTCCCAGTTCTCCATGGCCTGTCCTGCCTTTCTGGATTTTACACTTTTTTCAGATGGCCCTTTTGACCGGGGGGAAGTGAGACTTCATTGTAGTGCAGATTTCCTTTGCAAGCTTGCTTGGTTGGCCAAAAAGGGCGTATGCGTTTTTTCCTGAATATATTCAGGAAAAAATGCATACGCCCTTTTTGGCCAAGTGCATCATTGTGGACGTTCTGCCTCTTTTCCTATGCTTTCAATGCAATTCCAGTCTACCTCCTGAAATCGGTTTCCTGCAATTCTGCCCCGCTTTCAAGTCCTCTTGGCAGCCTTACTTCAGTCTATTTTTGGACGATAGCTGTCATTTATAACTCTGCAGGTTTGTGAATTACAGTGCCCCTGAGCTCCTTTCTTCAACTCGCTTTCTTGTGACCTGGCCGCAACACCGCAGGATGGCTTCAGGCCCTAATCTGGTTCCGGCATGGCACGCTGAGCCTTTGGTTAATTCCTCTTCCTGGTGGGAAATGAGAGTTAAATTTGCCCGTCCAGACACCTCCAGCTAGTCTCCATTGGTTCTCGCTATTCCTGTTCATCTTCCGCAGAAATTGCAAACTGGGCCAAACAGGAGGTTAAAGGGACTGACTCTCCAAGTGGGGAGAGTGTTAGTAAAGCGTCTGGAATGTTGCACCCGAGTACCAGGGGAGGAAAACTGAGACATATTTGAACACGTCTCCCGATCACACGGTTGATCATACTCTGGGTTCCACATGCATGTTTTAGCTGAAGGAAGAATACCTAAAACCTGGGTAGTTGAAACCCGTGGAATGGGTACCATGCAATATGACTTCAAAGGGTCTTCATTTGCTCACCGAACCTCTCCAATCCTATCACTGCTGCGTTTATGCCCCTGTACACATGCTTGATTCTGTTTCGGAGACATAGCAATCCATAGGTTTTAAGATACTTACAAGTCAGGTACATTCTTAGGCGTTTAATATGCGGTGTTGAGTCCATTTCGTTGAGCAAGGAGTAGCTCTTGTCTATTCCATATTTGGCTTAAGGAACTTTATCTGTGCTCATTTCAATCTCTGGTTTTATGCAGCACCCCAACTCACCTTTACCCTTAAGCAAGCATAAGTTGTTTTTCTAAATTTGAGACCCTGTTCTGTTCTGTAATTCAGTTCCTGTGTAGCCAAGTTTCCATTCCGTGTATTACTGATATCTTATGATGGTTCTTTTTCTGTGTGACTTATTTCAGTTAGAATCATCATACCTGAATCCACTCATTGTGCTGCTAAGGGCCTGATGACACAGATTTCATTGCTGAGTGATATTGCTTTGTAAGTAAATACCATAACTTCTTTATCCATTTTTCACTTTCTGCAATGTTGAACTTGTACTGTAAACGAGGTTCTTGTAAACAGAGCCGTTCCAAACTTTGGGGTGGCTGTGTCTTTTTGATTTTAAATTCCCTAAGCTATAGGACCATAAGTGGAAGTGCCCTAGGCTCTGTTGCTTTGTTTTTTAGATGTTTCAGGAAACACCATACACTTCTCCCAAGTGTCTGTTGGCAATTTACATCCCGCCCATCAGCATAACAAGGCTCCCAGTTCTCTATGGCCTGTTGCCTTTCTGGATTTTACACTTGTTTCAGATGGCCCTTTTGACCGGGGGGAAGTGAGACTTCATTGTAGTGCAGATTTCCTTTGCAAGCTTGCTTGGTTGGCCAAAAAGGGCGTATGCGTTTTTTCCTGAATATATTCAGGAAAAAACGCATACGCCCTTTTTGGCCAAGTGCATCATTGTGGACGTTCTGCCTCTTTTCCTATGCTTTCAATGCAATTCCAGTCTACCTCCTGAAATCGGTTTCCTGCAATTCTGCCCCGCTTTCAAGTCCTCTTGGCAGCCTTACTTCAGTCTATTTTTGGACGATAGCTGTCATTTATAACTCTGCAGGTTTGTGAATTACAGTGCCCCTGAGCTCCTTTCTTCAACTCGCTTTCTTGTGACCTGGCCGCAACACCGCAGGATGGCTTCAGGCCCTAATCTGGTTCCGGCCCGGCATGCTGAACCTTTGGTTAATTCCTCTTCCTGGTGGGAAATGAGAGTTAAATTTGCCCGTCCAGACACCTCCAGCTAGCCTCTCATTGGTTCTCGCTATTCCTGTTCATCTTCCGCAGAAATTGCAAACTGGGCCAAACAGGAGGTTAAAGGGACTGACTCTCCAAGTCGGGAGAGTGTTAGTAAAGCGTCTGGAATGTTGCACCCGAGTACCAGGGGAGGAAAACTGAGACATATTTGAACACGTCTCCCGATCACATGGTTGATCATACTCTAGGTTCCACATGCATGTTTTAGCTGAAGGAAGAATACCTTAAACCTGGGTAGTTGAAACCCGTGGAATGGGTGCCATGCAATATGATTTCAAAGGGTCTTCATTTGCTCACCGAACCTCTCCAATCCTATCACTGCTGCGTTTATGCCCCTGTACACATGCTTGATTCTCTTTCGGAGATATAGCAATCCATAGGTTTTAAGATACTTACTAGTCAGGTACATTCTTAGGCATTTAATATGCGGTGTTGAGTCCATTTCGTTGAGCAAGGAGTAGCTCTTGTCTATTCCATATTTGGCTTAAGGAACTTTATCTGTGCTCATTTCAATCTCTGGTTTTATGCAGCACCCCAACTCACCTTTACCCTTAAGCAAGAATAAGTTGGTTTTCTAAATTTGAGACCCTGTTCTGTTCTGTAATTCAGTTCCTGTGTAGCCAAGTTTCCATTCCGTGTATTACTGATATCTTATGATGGTTCTTTTTCTGTGTGACTTATTTCAGTTAGAATCATCATACCTGAATCCACTCATTGTGCTGCTAAGGGCCTGATGACACAGATTTCATTGCTGAGTGATATTGCTTTGTAAGTAAATACCACAAGTTCTTTATCCATTTTTCACTTTCTGCGATGTTGAACTTGTACTGTAAACGAGGTTCTTGTAAACAGAGGCGTCCCAAACTTTGGGGTGGCTGTGTCTTTTTGATTTTAATTTCCCTAAGCTATAGGACCATAAGTGGAAGTGCCCTAGGTTCTGTTGCTTTGTTTTTTAGATGTTTCAGGAAACACCATACACTTCTCCCGAGTGGTTGTTGGCAATTTACATCCCGACCATCAGCATAACAAGGCTCCCAGTTCTCCATGGCCTGTCCTGCCTTTCTGGATTTTACACTTTTTTCAGATGGCCCTTTTGACCGGGGGGAAGTGAGACTTCATTGTAGTGCAGATTTCCTTTGCAAGCTTGCTTGGTTGGCCAAAAAGGGCGTATGCGTTTTTTCCTGAATATATTCAGGAAAAAACGCATACGCCCTTTTTGGCCAAGTGCATCATTGTGGACGTTCTGCCTCTTTTCCTATGCTTTCAATGCAATTCCAGTCTACCTCCTGAAATCGGTTTCCTGCAATTCTGCCCCGCTTTCAAGTCCTCTTGGCAGCCTTACTTCAGTCTATTTTTGGACGATACCTGTCATTTATAACTCTGCAGGTTTGTGAATTACAGTGCCCCTGAGCTCCTTTCTTCAACTCGCTTTCTTTTGAACTGGCCGCAACACCGCAGGATGGCTTCAGGTCCTAATCTGGTTCCGGTACGGCACGCTGAGCCTTTGGTTATTTCCTCTTCCTGTTGGGAAATGAGAGTTAAATTTGCCCGTCCAGACACCTCCAGCTAGCCTCTCATTGGTTCTCGCTATTCCTGTTCATCTTCCGCAGAAATTGCAAACTGGGCCAAACAGGAGGTTAAAGGCGCTGACTCTCCAAGTGGGGAGAGTGTTAGTAAAGCGTCTGGAATGTTGCACCCGAGTACCAGGGGAGGAAAACTGAGACATATTTGAACACGTCTCCCGTTCACATTGTTGATCATACTTGGGTTCCACATGCATGTTTTAGCTGAAGGAAGAATACCTTAAACCTGGAGAGTTGAGACCCGTGTAATGGGTACCATGCAATATGACTTCAAAGGGTCTTCATTTGCTCACCGAACCTCTCCAATCCTATCACTGCTGCGTTTATGCCCCTGTACACATGCTTGATTCTCTTTTGGAGACATAGCAATCCATAGGTTTTACGATACTTACTAGTCAGGTACATTCTTAGGCGTTTAATATGCGGTGTTGAGTCCATTTCGTTGAGCAAGGAGTAGCTCTTGTCTATTCCATATTTGACTTAAGGAACTTTATCTGTGCTCATTTCAATCTCTGGTTTTATGCAGCACCCCAACTCACCTTTCCCCTTAAGCAAGCATAAGTTGGTTTTCTAAATTTGAGACCCTGTTCTGTTCTGTAATTCAGTTCCTGTGTAGCCAAGTTTACATTCCGTGTATTACTGATATCTTATGATGTTTCTTTTTCTGTGTGACTTACTTCAGTTAGAATCATCATACCTGAATCCACTCATTGTGCTGCTAAGGGCCTGATGACACAGATTTCATTGCTGAGTGATATTGCTTTGTAAGTAAATACCACAACTTCTTTATCCATTTTTCACTTTCTGCGATGTTGAACTTGTACTGTAATCGAGGTTCTTGTAAACAGAGCCGTTCCAAACTTTGGGGTGGCTGTGTCTTTTTGATTTTAATTTCCCTAAGCTATAGGACCATAAGTGGAAGTGCCCTAGATTCTGTTGCTTCGTTTTTTAGATGTTTCAGGAAACACCATACACTTCTCCCGAGTGGTTGTTGGCAATTTACATCCCGCCCATCAGCATAACAAGGCTCCCAGTTCTCCATGGCCTGTCCTGCCTTTCTGGATTTTACACTTTTTTCAGATGGCCCTTTTGACCGGGGGGAAGTGAGACTTCATTGTAGTGCAGATTTCCTTTGCAAGCTTGCTTGGTTGGCCAAAAAGGGCGTATGCGTTTTTTCCTGAATATATTCAGGAAAAAACGCATACGCCCTTTTTGGCCAAGTGCATCATTGTGGACGTTCTGCCTCTTTTCCTATGCTTTCAATGCAATTCCAGTCTACCTCCTGAAATCGGTTTCCTGCAATTCTGCCCCGCTTTCAAGTCCTCTTGGCAGCCTTACTTCAGTCTATTTTTGGACGATAGCTGTCATTTATAACTCTGCAGGTTTGTGAATTACAGTGCCCCTGAGCTCCTTTCTTCAACTCGCTTTCTTGTGACCTGGCCGCAACACCGCAGGATGGCTTCAGGGCCTAATCTGGTTCCGGTACGGCACGCTGAGCCTTTGGTTAATTCCTCTTCCTGGTGGGAAATGAGAGTTAAATTTGCCCGTCCAGACACCTCCAGCTAGTCTCCATTGGTTCTCGCTATTCCTGTTCATCTTCCGCAGAAATTGCAAACTGGGCCAAACAGGAGGTTAAAGGGACTGACTCTCCAAGTGGGGAGAGTGTTAGTAAAGCGTCTGGAATGTTGCACCCGAGTACCAGGGGAGGAAAACTGAGACATATTTGAACACGTCTCCCGTTCACATGGTTGATCATACTCTGGGTTCCACATGCATGTTTTAGCTGAAGGAAGAATACCTTAAACCTGGAGAATTGAGACCCGTGGAATGGGTACCATGCAATATGACTTCAAAGGGTCTTCATTTGCTCACCGAACCTCTCCAATCCTATCACTGCTGCGTTTATGCCCCTGTACACATGCTTGATTCTGTTTCGGAGACATAGCAATCCATAGGTTTTAAGATACTTACAAGTCAGGTACATTCTTAGGCGTTTAATATGCGGTGTTGAGTCCATTTCGTTGAGCAAGGAGTAGCTCTTGTCTATTCCATATTTGGCTTAAGGAACTTTATCTGTGCTCATTTCAATCTCTGGTTTTATGCAGCACCCCAACTCACCTTTACCCTTAAGCAAGCATAAGTTGTTTTTCTAAATTTGAGACCTTGTTCTGTTCTGTAATTCAGTTCCTGTGTAGCCAAGTTTCCATTCCGTGTATTACTGATATCTTATGATGTTTCTTTTTCTGTGTGACTTATTTCAGTTAGAATCATCATACCTGAATCCACTCATTGTGCTGCTAAGGGCCTGATGACACAGATTTCATTGCTGAGTGATATTGCTTTGTAAGTAAATACCACAACTTCTTTATCCATTTTTCACTTTCTGCGATGTTGAACTTGTACTGTAAACGAGGTTCTTGTAAACAGAGCCGTTCCAAACTTTGGGGTGGCTGTGTCTTTTTGATTTTAAATTCCCTAAGCTATAGGACCATAAGTGGAAGTGCCCTAGGCTCTGTTGCTTTGTTTTTTAGATGTTTCAGGAAACACCATACACTTCTCCCAAGTGTCTGTTGGCAATTTACATCCCGCCCATCAGCATAACAAGGCTCCCAGTTCTCTATGGCCTGTTGCCTTTCTGGATTTTACACTTGTTTCAGATGGCCCTTTTGACCGGGGGGAAGTGAGACTTCATTGTAGTGCAGATTTCCTTTGCAAGCTTGCTTGGTTGGCCAAAAAGGGCGTATGCGTTTTTTCCTGAATATATTCAGGAAAAAACGCATACGCCCTTTTTGGCCAAGTGCATCATTGTGGACGTTCTGCCTCTTTTCCTATGCTTTCAATGCAATTCCAGTCTACCTCCTGAAATCGGTTTCCTGCAATTCTGCCCCGCTTTCAAGTCCTCTTGGCAGCCTTACTTCAGTCTATTTTTGGACGATAGCTGTCATTTATAACTCTGCAGGTTTGTGAATTACAGTGCCCCTGAGCTCCTTTCTTCAACTCGCTTTCTTGTGACCTGGCCGCAACACCGCAGGATGGCTTCAGGCCCTAATCTGGTTCCGGCCCGGCATGCTGAACCTTTGGTTAATTCCTCTTCCTGGTGGGAAATGAGAGTTAAATTTGCCCGTCCAGACACCTCCAGCTAGCCTCTCATTGGTTCTCGCTATTCCTGTTCATCTTCCGCAGAAATTGCAAACTGGGCCAAACAGGAGGTTAAAGGGACTGACTCTCCAAGTCGGGAGAGTGTTAGTAAAGCGTCTGGAATGTTGCACCCGAGTACCAGGGGAGGAAAACTGAGACATATTTGAACACGTCTCCCGATCACATGGTTGATCATACTCTAGGTTCCACATGCATGTTTTAGCTGAAGGAAGAATACCTTAAACCTGGGTAGTTGAAACCCGTGGAATGGGTGCCATGCAATATGATTTCAAAGGGTCTTCATTTGCTCACCGAACCTCTCCAATCCTATCACTGCTGCGTTTATGCCCCTGTACACATGCTTGATTCTCTTTCAGAGATATAGCAATCCATAGGTTTTAAGATACTTACTAGTCAGGTACATTCTTAGGCGTTTAATATGCGGTGTTGAGTCCATTTCGTTGAGCAAGGAGTAGCTCTTGTCTATTCCATATTTGACTTAAGGAACTTTATCTGTGCTCATTTCAATCTCTGGTTTTATGCAGCACCCCAACTCACCTTTACCCTTAAGCAAGAATAAGTTGGTTTTCTAAATTTGAGACCCTGTTCTGTTCTGTAATTCAGTTCCTGTGTAGCCAAGTTTCCATTCCGTGTATTACTGATATCTTATGATGTTTCTTTTTCTGTGTGACTTATTTCAGTTAGAATCATCATACCTGAATCCACTCATTGTGCTGCTAAGGGCCTGATGACACAGATTTCATTGCTGAGTGATATTGCTTTGTAAGTAAATACCACAAGTTCTTTATCCATTTTTCACTTTCTGCGATGTTGAACTTGTACTGTAAACGAGGTTCTTGTAAACAGAGGCGTCCCAAACTTTGGGGTGGCTGTGTCTTTTTGATTTTAATTTCCCTAAGCTATAGGACCATAAGTGGAAGTGCCCTAGGTTCTGTTGCTTTGTTTTTTAGATGTTTCAGGAAACACCATACACTTCTCCCGAGTGGTTGTTGGCAATTTACATCCCGCCCATCAGCATAACAAGGCTCCCAGTTCTCCATGGCCTGTCCTGCCTTTCTGGATTTTACACTTTTTTCAGATGGCCCTTTTGACCGGGGGGAAGTGAGACTTCATTGTAGTGCAGATTTCCTTTGCAAGCTTGCTTGGTTGGCCAAAAAGGGCGTATGCGTTTTTTCCTGAATATATTCAGGAAAAAACGCATACGCCCTTTTTGGCCAAGTGCATCATTGTGGACGTTCTGCCTCTTTTCCTATGCTTTCAATGCAATTCCAGTCTACCTCCTGAAATCGGTTTCCTGCAATTCTGCCCCGCTTTCAAGTCCTCTTGGCAGCCTTACTTCAGTCTATTTTTGGACGATAGCTGTCATTTATAACTCTGCAGGTTTGTGAATTACAGTGCCCCTGAGCTCCTTTCTTCAACTCGCTTTCTTTTGAGCTGGCCGCAACACTGCAGGATGGCTTCAGGCCCTAATCTGGTTCCGCCACGGCACGCTGAGCCTTTGGTTAATTCCTCTTCCTGGTGGGAAATGAGAGTTAAATTTGCCCGTCCAGACACCTCCAGCTAGCCTCTCATTGGTTCTCGCTATTCCTGTTCATCTTCCGCAGAAATTGCAAACTGGGCCAAACAGGAGGTTAAAGGGACTGACTCTCCAAGTCGGGAGAGTGTTAGTAAAGCGTCTGGAATGTTGCACCCGAGTACCAGGGTACGAAAACTGAGACATATTTGAACACGTCTCCCGATCACATGGTTGATCATACTCTAGGTTCCACATGCATGTTTTAGCTGAAGGAAGAATACCTTAAACCTGGGTAGTTGAAACCCGTGGAATGGGTACCATGCAATATGACTTCAAAGGGTCTTCATTTGCTCACCGAACCTCTCCAATCCTATCACTGCTGCGTTTATGCCCCTGTACACATGCTTGATTCTCTTTCGGAGACATAGCAATCCATAGGTTTTAAGATACTTACTAGTCAGGTACATTCTTAGGCGTTTAATATGCGTTGTTGAGTCCATTTCGTTGAGCAAGGAGTAGCTCTTGTCTATTCCATATTTGACTTAAGGAACTTTATCTGTGCTCATTTCAATCTCTGGTTTTATGCAGCACCCCAACTCACCTTTCCCCTTAAGCAAGCATAAGTTGGTTTTCTAAATTTGAGACCCTGTTCTGTTCTGTAATTCAGTTCCTGTGTAGCCAAGTTTACATTCCGTGTATTACTGATATCTTATGATGTTTCTTTTTCTGTGTGACTTACTTCAGTTAGAATCATCATACCTGAATCCACTCATTGTGCTGCTAAGGGCCTGATGACACAGATTTCATTGCTGAGTGATATTGCTTTGTAAGTAAATACCACAACTTCTTTATCCATTTTTCACTTTCTGCGATATTGAACTTGTACTGTAAACGAGGTTCTTGTAAACAGAGCCGTTCCAAACTTTGGGGTGGCTGTGTCTTTTTGATTTTAATTTCCCTAAGCTATAGGACCATAAGTGGAAGTGCCCTAGGTTCTGTTGCTTTGTTTTTTAGATGTTTCAGGAAACACCATACACTTCTCCCGAGTGGTTGTTGGCAATTTACATCCCGCCCATCAGCATAACAAGGCTCCCAGTTCTCCATGGCCTGTCCTGCCTTTCTGGATTTTACACTTTTTTCAGATGGCCCTTTTGACCGGGGGGAAGTGAGACTTCATTGTAGTGCAGATTTCCTTTGCAAGCTTGCTTGGTTGGCCAAAAAGGGCGTATGCGTTTTTTCCTGAATATATTCAGGAAAAAACGCATACGCCCTTTTTGGCCAAGTGCATCATTGTGCACGTTCTGCCTCTTTTCCTATGCTTTCAATGCAATTCCAGTCTACCTCCTGAAATCGGTTTCCTGCAATTCTGCCCCGCTTTCAAGTCCTCTTGGCAGCCTTACTTCAGTCTATTTTTGGACGATAGCTGTCATTTATAACTCTGCAGGTTTGTGAATTACAGTGCCCCTGAGCTCCTTTCTTCAACTCGGTTTCTTTTGAGCTGGCCGCAACACCGCAGGATGGCTTCAGGCCCCAATCTGGTTCCGGTACGGCACGCTGAGCCTTTGGTTATTTTCTCTTCCTGTTGGGAAATGAGAGTTAAATTTGCCCGTCCAGACACCTCCAGCTAGCCTCTCATTGGTTCTCGCTATTCCTGTTCATCTTCCAGAGAAATTGCAAACTGTGCCAAACAGGAGGTTAAAGGCGCTGACTCTCCAAGTGGGGAGAGTGTTAGTAAAGCGTCTGGAATGTTGCACCCGAGTACCAGGGGAGGAAAACTGAGACATATTTGAACACGTCTCCCGATCACATGGTTGATCATACTCTGGGTTCCACATGCATATTTTAGCTGAAGGAAGAATACCTAAAACCTGGGTAGTTGAAACCCGTGGAATGGGTACCATGCAATATGACTTCAAAAGGTTTTCATTTGCTCACCGAACCTCTCCAATCCTATCACTGCTGCATTTATGCCCCTGTACACATGCTTGATTCTCTTTCGGAGACATAGCAATCCATAGGTTTTAAGATACTTACTAGTCAGGTACATTCTTAGGCGTTTAATATGCGGTGTTGAGTCCATTTCATTGAGTAAGGAGTAGCTCTTGTCTATTCCATATTTGGCTTAAGGAACTTTATCTGTGCTCATTTCAATCTCTGGTTTTATGCAGCACCCCAACTCACCTTTACCCTTAAGCAAGAATAAGTTGGTTTTCTAAATTTGAGACCCTGTTCTGTTCTGTAATTCAGTTCCTGTGTAGCCAAGTTTCCATTCCGTGTATTACTGATATCTTATGATGTTTCTTTTTCTGTGTGACTTATTTCAGTTAGAATCATCATACCTGAATCCACTCATTGTGCTGCTAAGGGCCTGATGACACAGATTTCATTGCTGAGTGATATTGCTTTGTAAGTAAATACCACAAGTTCTTTATCCATTTTTCACTTTCTGCGATGTTGAACTTGTACTGTAAACGAGGTTCTTGTAAACAGAGGCGTCCCAAACTTTGGGGTGGCTGTGTCTTTTTGATTTTAATTTCCCTAAGCTATAGGACCATAAGTGGAAGTGCCCTAGGTTCTGTTGCTTTGTTTTTTAGATGTTTCAGGAAACACCATACACTTCTCCCGAGTGGTTGTTGGCAATTTACATCCCGCCCATCAGCATAACAAGGCTCCCAGTTCTCCATGGCCTGTCCTGCCTTTCTGGATTTTACACTTTTTTCAGATGGCCCTTTTGACCGGGGGGGAAGTGAGACTTCATTGTAGTGCAGATTTCCTTTGCAAGCTTGCTTGGTTGGCCAAAAAGGGCGTATGCGTTTTTTCCTGAATATATTCAGGAAAAAACGCATACGCCCTTTTTGGCCAAGTGCATCATTGTGGACGTTCTGCCTCTTTTCCTATGCTTTCAATGCAATTCCAGTCTACCTCCTGAAATCGGTTTCCTGCAATTCTGCCCCGCTTTCAAGTCCTCTTGGCAGCCTTACTTCAGTCTATTTTTGGACGATAGCTGTCATTTATAACTCTGCAGGTTTGTGAATTACAGTGCCCCTGAGCTCCTTTCTTCAACTCGCTTTCTTGTGACCTGGCCGCAACACCGCAGGATGGCTTCAGGCCCTAATCTGGTTCCGGCATGGCATGCTGAGCCTTTGGTTAATTCCTCTTCCTGGTGGGAAATGAGAGTTAAATTTGCCCGTCCAGACACCTCCAGCTAGCCTCTCATTGGTTCTCGCTATTCCTGTTCATCTTCCGCAGAAATTGCAAACTGGGCCAAACAGGAGGTTAAAGGGACTGACTCTCCAAGTGGGGAGAGTGTTAGTAAAGCGTCTGGAATGTTGCACCCGAGTACCAGGGGAGGAAAACTGAGACATATTTGAACACGTCTCCCGATCACATGGTTGATCATACTCTAGGTTCCACATGCATGTTTTAGCTGAAGGAAGAATACCTTAAACCTGGGTAGTTGAAACCCGTGGAATGGGTACCATGCAATATGACTTCAAAGGGTCTTCATTTGATCACCGAACCTCTCCAATCCTATCACTGCTGCGTTTATGCCCCTGTACACATGCTTGATTCTCTTTCGGAGACATAGCAATCCATAGGTTTTAAGATACTTACTAGTCAGGTACATTCTTAGGCGTTTAATATGGGGTGTTGAGTCCATTTCGTTGAGCAAGGAGTAGCTCTTGTCTATTCCATATTTGGCTTAAGGAACTTTATCTGTGCTCATTTCAATCTCTGGTTTTATGCAGCACCCCAACTCACCTTTATCCTTAAGCAAGAATAAGTTGGTTTTCTAAATTTGAGACCCTGTTCTGTTCTGTAATTCAGTTCCTGTGTAGCCAAGTTTACATTCCGTGTATTACTGATATCTTATGATGTTTCTTTTTCTGTGTGACTTATTTCAGTTAGAATCATCATACCTGAATCCACTCATTGTGCTGCTAAGGGCCTGATGACACAGATTTCATTGCTGAGTGATATTGCTTTGTAAGTAAATACCACAACTTCTTTATCCATTTTTCACTTTCTGCGATGTTGAACTTGTACTGTAAACGAGGTTCTTGTAAACAGAGCCGTTCCAAACTTTGGGGTGGCTGTGTCTTTTTGATTTTAATTTCCCTAAGCTATAGGACCATAAGTGGAAGTGCCCTAGGTTCTGTTGCTTTGTTTTTTAGATGTTTCAGGAAACACCATACACTTCTCCCGAGTGGTTGTTGGCAATTTACATCCCGCCCATCAGCATAACAAGGCTCCCAGTTCTCCATGGCCTGTCCTGCCTTTCTGGATTTTACACTTTTTTCAGATGGCCCTTTTGACCGGGGGGAAGTGAGACTTCATTGTAGTGCAGATTTCCTTTGCAAGCTTGCTTGGTTGGCCAAAAAGGGCGTATGCGTTTTTTCCTGAATATATTCAGGAAAAAACGCATACGCCCTTTTTGGCCAAGTGCATCATTGTGGACGTTCTGCCTCTTTTCCTATGCTTTCAATGCAATTCCAGTCTACCTCCTGAAATCGGTTTCCTGCAATTCTGCCCCGCTTTCAAGTCCTCTTGGCAGCCTTACTTCAGTCTATTTTTGGACGATAGCTGTCATTTATAACTCTGCAGGTTTGTGAATTACAGTGCCCCTGAGCTCCTTTCTTCAACTCGGTTTCTTTTGAGCTGGCCGCAACACCGCAGGATGGCTTCAGGCCCCAATCTGGTTCCGGTACGGCACGCTGAGCCTTTGGTTATTTTCTCTTCCTGTTGGGAAATGAGAGTTAAATTTGCCCGTCCAGACACCTCCAGCTAGCCTCTCATTGGTTCTCGCTATTCCTGTTCATCTTCCACAGAAATTGCAAACTGTGCCAAACAGGAGGTTAAAGGCGCTGACTCTCCAAGTGGGGAGAGTGTTAGTAAAGCGTCTGGAATGTTGCACCGAGTACCAGGGGAGGAAAACTGAGACATATTTGAACACGTCTCCCGATCACATGGTTGATCATACTCTGGGTTCCACATGCATATTTTAGCTGAAGGAAGAATACCTAAAACCTGGGTAGTTGAAACCCGTGGAATGGGTACCATGCAATATGACTTCAAAGGGTCTTCATTTGCTCACCGAACCTCTCCAATCCTATCACTGCTGCGTTTGTGCCCCTGTACACATGCTTGATTCTCTTTCGGAGACATAGCAATCCATAGGTTTTAAGATACTTACTAGTCAGGTACATTCTTAGGCGTTTAATATGCGGTGTTGAGTCCATTTCGTTGAGCAAGGAGTAGCTCTTGTCTATTCCATATTTGGCTTAAGGAACTTTATCTGTGCTCATTTCAATCTCTGGTTTTATGTAGCAACCCAACTCACCTTTCCCCTTAAGCAAGCATAAGTTGGTTTTCTAAATTTGAGAACCTGTTCTGTTTTGGAATTCAGTTCCTGTGTAGCCAAGTTTACATTCTGTGTATTAGTGATATCTTATGATGTTTCTTTTTCTGTGTGACTTATTTCAGTTAGAATCATCGTATCTGAATCTACTCATTATGCTGCTACGGGCCTGATGACATAGATTTCATTGCTGAGTGATACTGCATTGTAAGTAAATACCACAAGTTCTTTATCCATTTTTCACTTTCTGCGATGTTGAACTTGTACTGTAAACGAGGTTCTTGTAAACAGAGCCGTTCCAAACTTTGGGGTGGCTGTGTCTTTTTGATTTTAATTTCCCTAAGGTATAGGACCATAAGTGGAAGTGCCCTAGGCTCTGTTGCTTTGTTTTTTAGATGTTTCAGGAAACACCATACACTTCTCCCGAGTGTCTGTTGGCAATTTACATCCCGCCCATCAGCATAACAAGGCTCCCAGTTCTCAATGGCCTGTTGCCTTTCTGGATTTTACACTTTTTTCAGATGGCCCTTTTGACTGGGGGGAAGTGAGACTTCATTGTAGTGCAGATTTCCTTTGCAAGCTTGCTTGGTTGGCCAAAAAGGGCGTATGCGTTTTTTCCTGAATATATTCAGGAAAAAACGCATACGCCCTTTTTGGCCAAGTGCATCATTGAGGACGATCTGCCTCTTTTCCTATGCTTTCAATGCAATTCCAGTCTACCTCCTGAAATCGGTTTCCTGCAATTCTGCCCCGCTTTCAAGTCCTCTTGGCAGCCTTACTTCAGTCTATTTTTGGACGATAGCTGTCATTTATAACTCTGCAGGTTTGTGAATTACAGTGCCCCTGAGCTCCTTTCTTCAACTCGGTTTCTTGTGACCTGGCCGCAACACCGCAGGATGGCTTCAGGCCCTAATCTGGTTCCGGCCCGGCATGCTGAGCCTTTGGTTAATTCCTCTTCCTGGTGGGAAATGAGAGTTAAATTTGCCCGTTCAGACACCTCCAGCTAGTCTCTCATTGGTTCTCGCTATTCCTGTTCATCTTCCGCAGAAATTGCAAACTGGGCCAAACAGGAGGTTAAAGGGACTGACTCTCCAAGTCGGGAGAGTGTTAGTAAAGCGTCTGGAATGTTGCACCCGAGTACCAGGGGAGGAAAACTGAGACATATTTGAACACGTCTCCCGTTCACATGGTTGATCATACTCTGGGTTCCACATGCATGTTTTAGCTGAAGGAAGAATACCTTCAACCTGCAGAGTTGAGACCCGTGGAATGGGTACCATGCAATATAACTTCAAAGGGTCTT
This sequence comes from Delphinus delphis, assembly GCF_949987515.2. Lineage (NCBI taxonomy): Eukaryota > Metazoa > Chordata > Mammalia > Artiodactyla > Delphinidae > Delphinus > Delphinus delphis. The sequence continues at coordinate 368,877 of NW_027192687.1, read as the reverse complement.
CATTTGCTCACCGAACCTCTCCAATCCTATCACTGCTGCGTTTATGCCCCTGTACACACGCTTGATTCTCTTTTGGAGACATAGCAATCCATAGGTTTTAAGATACTTACTAGTCAGGTACATTCTTAGGCGTTTAATATGGGGTGTTGAGTCCATGTCGTTGAGCAAGGAGTAGTTCTTGTCTATTCCATATTTGACTTAAGGAACTTTATCTGTGCTCATTTCAATCTCTGGTTTTATGCAGCACCCCAACTCACCTTTCCCCTTAAGCAAGCATAAGTTGGTTTTCTAAATTTGAGACCCTGTTCTGTTTTGGAATGCAGTTCCTGTGTAGCCAAGTTTACATTCCGTGTATTACTGATATATTATGATGTTTCTTTTTCTGTGTGACTTATTTCAGTTAGAATCATCGTACCTGAATCCACTCATTATGCTGCTACGGGCCTGATGACATAGATTTCATTGCTGAGTGATACTGCATTGTACGTAAGTACCACAAGTTCTTTATCCATTTTTCACTTTCTGTGATATTGAACTTGTACTGTAAACGAGGTTCTTGTAAACAGAGGCGTCCCAAACTTTGGGGTGGCTGTGTCTTTTTGATTTTAATTTCCCTAAGCTATAGGACCATAAGTGGCAGTGCCCTAGGCTCTGTTGCTTTGTTTTTTAGATGTTTCAGGAAACACCATACACTTCTCCCGAGTGTCTGTTGGCAATTTACATCCCGCCCATCAGCATAACAAGGCTCCCAGTTCTCCATGGCCTGTCCTGCCTTTCTGGATTTTACACTTTTTTCAGATGGCCCTTTTGACCGGGGGGAAGTGAGACTTCATTGTAGTGCAGATTTCCTTTGCAAGCTTGCTTGGTTGGCCAAAAAGGGCGTATGCGTTTTTTCCTGAATATATTCAGGAAAAAACGCATACGCCCTTTTTGGCCAAGTGCATCATTGTGGACGTTCTGCCTCTTTTCCTATGCTTTCAATGCAATTCCAGTCTACCTCCTGAAATCGGTTTCCTGCAATTCTGCCCCGCTTTCAAGTCCTCTTGGCAGCCTTACTTCAGTCTATTTTTGGACGATACCTGTCATTTATAACTCTGCAGGTTTGTGAATTACAGTGCCCCTGAGCTCCTTTCTTCAACTCGCTTTCTTGTGACCTGGCCGCAACACCGCAGGATGGCTTCAAGCCCTAATCTGGTTCCGGCCCGGCATGCTGAGCCTTTGGTTAATTCCTCTTCCTGGTGGGAAATGAGAGTTAAATTTGCCCGTCCAGACACCTCCAGCTAGCCTCTCATTGGTTCTCACTATTCCTGTTCATCTTCTGCAGAAATTGCAAACTGGGCCAAACAGGAGGTTAAAGGGACTGAGTCTCCAAGTGCGGAGAGTGTTAGTAAAGCGTCTGGAATGTTGCACCCGAGTACCAGGGGAGGAAAACTGAGACATATTTGAACACGTCTCCCGTTCACATGGTTGATCATACTCTAGGTTCCACATGCATGTTTTAGCTGAAGGAAGAATACCTTAAACATGGGTAGTTGAAACCCGTGGAATGGGTACCATGCAATATGACTTCAAAGGGTCTTCATTTGCTCACCGAACCTCTCCAATCCTATCACTGCTGCGTTTATGCCCCTGTACACATGCTTGATTCTCTTTCGGAGACATAGCAATCCATAGGTTTTAAGATACTTACAAGTCAGGTACATTCTTAGGCGTTTAATATGCAGTGTTGAGTCCATTTCGTTGAGCAAGGAGTAGCTCTTGTCTATTCCATATTTGGCTTAAGGAACTTTATCTGTGCTCATTTCAATCTCTGGTTTTATACAGCACCCCAACTCACCTTTACCCTTAAGCAAGAATAAGTTGTTTTTCTAAATTTGAGACCCTGTTCTGTTCTGTAATTCAGTTCCTGTGTAGCCAAGTTTCCATTCCGTGTATTACTGATATCTTATGATGTTTCTTTTTCTGTGTGACTTATTTCAGTTAGAATCATCATACCTGAATCCACTCATTGTGCTGCTAAGGGCCTGATGACATAGATTTCATTGCTGAGTGATATTGCTTTGTAAGTGAATACCACAACTTCTTTATCCATTTTTCACTTTCTGTGATGTTGAACTTGTACTGTAAACGAGGTTCTTGTAAACAGAGCCGTTCCAAACTTTGGGGTGGCTGTGTCTTTTTGATTTTAATTTCCCTAAGCTATAGGACCATAAGTGGAAGTGCCCTAGGCTCTGTTGCTTTGTTTTTTAGATGTTTCAGGAAACACCATACACTTCTCCCAAGTGTCTGTTGGCAATTTACATCCCGCCCATCAGCATAACAAGGCTCCCAGTTCTCAATGGCCTGTTGCCTTTCTGGATTTTACACTTTTTTCAGATGGCCCTTTTGACCGGGGGGAAGTGAGACTTCATTGTAGTGCAGATTTCCTTTGCAAGCTTGCTTGGTTGGCCAAAAAGGGCGTATGCGTTTTTTCCTGAATATATTCAGGAAAAAACGCATACGCCCTTTTTGGCCAAGTGCATCATTGTGGACGTTCTGCCTCTTTTCCTATGCTTTCAATGCAATTCCAGTCTACCTCCTGAAATCGGTTTCCTGCAATTCTGCCCCGCTTTCAAGTCCTCTTGGCAGCCTTACTTCAGTCTATTTTTGGACGATAGCTGTCATTTATAACTCTGCAGGTTTGTGAATTACAGTGCCCCTGAGCTCCTTTCTTCAACTCGCTTTCTTGTGAGCTGGTCGCAACACCGCAGGATGGCTTCAGGCCCTAATCTGGTTCCGGCACGGCATGCTGAGCCTTTGGTTAATTCCTCTTCCTGGTGGGAAATGAGAGTTAAATTTGCCCGTCCAGACACCTCCAGCTAGCCTCTCATTGGTTCTCGCTATTCCTGTTCATCTTCCGCAGAAATTGCAAACTGGGCCAAACAGGAGGTTAAAGCGACTGACTCTCCAAGTGGGGAGAGTGTTAGTAAAGCGTCTGGAATGTTGCACCCGAGTACCAGGGGAGGAAAACTGAGACATATTTGAACACGTCTCCTGATCACATGGTTGATCATACTCTAGGTTCCACATGCATGTTTTAGCTGAAGGAAGAATACCTTAAACCTGGGTAGTTGAAACCCGTGGAATGGGTACCATGCAATATGACTTCAAAGGGTCTTCATTTGCTCACCGAACCTCTCCAATCCTATCACTGCTGCGTTTATGCCCCTGTACACATGCTTGATTCTCTTTCGGAGACATAGCAATCCATAGGTTTTAAGATACTTACAAGTCAGGTACATTCTTAGGCGTTTAATATGCGGTGTTGAGTCCATTTCGTTGAGCAAGGAGTAGCTCTTGTCTATTCCATATTTGGCTTAAGGAACTTTATCTGTGCTCATTTCAATCTCTGGTTTTATGCAGCAACCCAACTCACCTTTACCCTTAAGCAAGCATAAGTTGTTTTTCTAAATTTGAGACCCTGTTCTGTTCTGTAATTCAGTTCCTGTGTAGCCAAGTTTCCATTCCGTGTATTACTGATATCTTATGATGTTTCTTTTTCTGTGTGACTTATTTCAGTTAGAATCATCATACCTGAATCCACTCATTGTGCTGCTAAGGGCCTGATGACATAGATTTCATTGCTGAGTGATATTGCTTTGTAAGTGAATACCACAACTTCTTTATCCATTTTTCACTTTCTGCGATGTTGAACTTGTACTGTAAACGAGGTTCTTGTAAACAGAGCCGTTCCAAACTTTGGGGTGGCTGTGTCTTTTTGATTTTAATTTCCCTAAGCTATAGGACCATAAGTGGAAGTGCCCTAGGCTCTGTTGCTTTGTTTTTTAGATGTTTTAGGAAACACCATACACTTCTCCCAAGTGTTTGTTGGCAATTTACATCCCGCCCATCAGCATAACAAGGCTCCCAGTTCTCAATGGCCTGTTGCCTTTCTGGATTTTACACTTTTTTCAGATGGCCCTTTTGACCGGGGGGAAGTGAGACTTCATTGTAGTGCAGATTTCCTTTGCAAGCTTGCTTGGTTGGCCAAAAAGGGCGTATGCGTTTTTTCCTGAATATATTCAGGAAAAAACGCATACGCCCTTTTTGGCCAAGTGCATCATTGTGGACGTTCTGCCTCTTTTCCTATGCTTTCAATGCAATTCCAGTCTACCTCCTGAAATTGGTTTCCTGCAATTCTGCCCCGCTTTCAAGTCCTCTTGGCAGCCTTACTTCAGTCTATTTTTGGACGATAGCTGTCATTTATAACTCTGCAGGTTTGTGAATTACAGTGCCCCTGAGCTCCTTTCTTCAACTCGCTTTCTTGTGACCTGGCCGCAACACCGCAGGATGGCTTCAGGCCCTAATCTGGTTCCGGCCCGGCATGCTGAGCCTTTGGTTAATTCCTCTTCCTGGTGGGAAATGAGAGTTAAATTTGCCCGTCCAGACACCTCCAGCTAGCCTCTCATTGGTTCTCGCTATTCCTGTTCATCTTCCGCAGAAATTGCAAACTGGGCCAAACAGGAGGTTAAAGGGACTGACTCTCCAAGTGGGGAGAGTGTTAGTAAAGCGTCTGGAATGTTGCACCCGAGTACCAGGGGAGGAAAACTGAGACATATTTGAACACGTCTCCCGTTCACATGGTTGATCATACTCTAGGTTCCACATGCATGTTTTAGCTGAAGGAAGAATACCTTAAACCTGGGTAGTTGAAACCCGTGGAATGGGTACCATGCAATATGACTTCAAAGGGTCTTCATTTGCTCACCGAACCTCTCCAATCCTATCACTGCTGCGTTTATGCCCCTGTACACATGCTTGATTCTCTTTCGGAGACATAGCAATCCATAGGTTTTAAGATACTTACAAGTCAGGTACATTCTTAGGCGTTTAATATGCAGTGTTGAGTCCATTTCGTTGAGCAAGGAGTAGCTCTTGTCTATTCCATATTTGGCTTAAGGAACTTTATCTGTGCTCATTTCAATCTCTGGTTTTATGCAGCACCCAAACTCACCTTTCCCCTTAAGCAAGCATAAGTTGTTTTTCTAAATTTGAGACCCTGTTCTGTTCTGTAATTCAGTTCCTGTGTAGCCAAGATTCCATTCCGTGTATTACTGATATCTTATGATGTTTCTTTTTCTGTGTGACTTATTTCAGTTAGAATCATCATACCTGAATCCACTCATTGTGCTGCTAAGGGCCTGATGACACAGATTTCATTGCTGAGTGATATTGCTTTGTAAGTAAATACCACAACTTCTTTATCCATTTTTCACTTTCTGCGATGTTGAACTTGTACTGTAAACGAGGTTCTTGTAAACAGAGCCGTTCCAAACTTTGGGGTGGCTGTGTCTTTTTGATTTTAATTTCCCTAAGCTATAGGACCATAAGTGGAAGTGCCCTAGGCTCTGTTGCTTTGTTTTTTAGATGTTTCAGGAAACACCATACACTTCTCCCAAGTGTCTGTTGGCAATTTACATCCCGCCCATCAGCATAACAAGGCTCCCAGTTCTCAATGGCCTGTTGCCTTTCTGGATTTTACACTTTTATCAGATGGCCCTTTTGACCGGGGGGAAGTGAGACTTCATTGTAGTGCAGATTTCCTTTGCAAGCTTGCTTGGTTGGCCAAAAAGGGCGTATGCGTTTTTTCCTGAATATATTCAGGAAAAAACGCATACGCCCTTTTTGGCCAAGTGCATCATTGTGCACGTTCTGCCTCTTTTCCTATGCTTTCAATGCAATTCCAGTCTACCTCCTGAAATCGGTTTCCTGCAATTCTGCCCCGCTTTCAAGTCCTCTTGGCAGCCTTACTTCAGTCTATTTTTGGACGATAGCTGTCATTTATAACTCTGCAGGTTTGTGAATTACAGTGCCCCTGAGCTCCTTTCTTCAACTCGCTTTCTTTTGAGCTGGCCGCAACACCGCAGGATGGCTTCAGGCCCTAATCTGGTTCCGGTACGGCACGCTGAGCCTTTGGTTATTTCCTCTTCCTGGTGGGAAATGAGAGTTAAATTTGCCCGTCCAGACACCTCCAGCTAGCCTCTCATTGGTTCTCGCTATCCCTGTTCATCTTCCGCAGAAATTGCAAACTGTGCCAAACAGGAGGTTAAAGGCGCTGACTCTCCAAGTGGGGAGAGTGTTAGTAAAGCGTCTGGAATGTTGCACCCGAGTACCAGGGGAGGAAAACTGAGACATATTTGAACACGTCTCCCGTTCACATGGTTGATCATACTTGGGTTCCACATGCATGTTTTAGCTGAAGGAAGAATACCTTAAACCTGGAGAGTTGAGACCCGTGTAATGGGTACCATGCAATATGACTTCAAAGGGTCTTCATTTGCTCACCGAACCTCTCCAATCCTATCACTGCTGCGTTTATGCCCCTGTACACATGCTTGATTCTCTTTTGGAGACATAGCAATCCATAGGTTTTACGATACTTACTAGTCAGGTACATTCTTAGGCGTTTAATATGCGGTGTTGAGTCCATTTCGTTGAGCAAGGAGTAGCTCTTGTCTATTCCATATTTGACTTAAGGAACTTTATCTGTGCTCATTTCAATCTCTGGTTTTATGCAGCACCCCAACTCACCTTTACCCTTAAGCAAGCATAAGTTGGTTTTCTAAATTTGAGACCCTGTTCTGTTCTGTAATTCAGTTCCTGTGTAGCCAAGTTTACATTCCGTGTATTACTGATATCTTATGATGTTTCTTTTTCTGTGTGACTTATTTCAGTTAGAATCATCATACCTGAATCCACTCATTGTGCTGCTAAGGGCCTGATGACATAGATTTCATTGCTGAGTGATATTGCTTTGTAAGTAAATACCACAACTTCTTTATCCATTTTTCACTTTCTGCGATGTTGAACTTGTACTGTAAACGAGGTTCTTGTAAACAGAGGCGTCCCAAACTTTGGGGTGGCTGTGTCTTTTTGATTTTAATTTCCCTAAGCTATAGGACCATAAGTGGCAGTGCCCTAGGCTCTGTTGCTTTGTTTTTTAGATGTTTCAGGAAACACCATACACTTCTCCCAAGTGTCTGTTGGCAATTTACATCCCGCCCATCAGCATAACAAGCCCCCCAGTTCTCAATGGCCTGTTGCCTTTCTGGATTTTACACTTTTTTCAGATGGCCCTTTTGACCGGGGGGAAGTGAGACTTCATTGTAGTGCAGATTTCCTTTGCAAGCTTGCTTGGTTGGCCAAAAAGGGCGTATGCGTTTTTTCCTGAATATATTCAGGAAAAAACGCATACGCCCTTTTTGGCCAAGTGCATCATTGTGGACGTTCTGCCTCTTTTCCTATGCTTTCAATGCAATTCCAGTCTACCTCCTGAAATCGGTTTCCTGCAATTCTGCCCCGCTTTCAAGTCCTCTTGGCAGCCTTACTTCAGTCTATTTTTGGACGATAGCTGTGATTTATAACTCTGCAGGTTTGTGAATTACAGTGCCCCTGAGCTCCTTTCTTCAACTCGCTTTCTTGTGACCTGGCCGCAACACCACAGGATGGCTTCAGGCCCTAATCTGGTTCCGGCACGGCATGCTGAGCCTTTGGTTAATTCCTCTTCCTGGTGGGAAATGAGAGTTAAATTTGCCCGTTCAGACACCTCCAGCTAGTCTCTCATTGGTTCTCGCTATTCCTGTTCATCTTCCGCAGAAATTGCAAACTGGGCCAAACAGGAGGTTAAAGGGACTGACTCTCCAAGTGGGGAGAGTGTTAGTAAAGCGTCTGGAATGTTGCACCCGAGTACCAGGGGAGGAAAACTGAGACATATTTGAACACGTCTCCCGATCACATGGTTGATCATACTTGGGTTCCACATGCATGTTTTAGCTGAAGGAAGAATACCTTAAACCTGGAGAGTTAAGACCCGTGTAATGGGTACCATGCAATATGACTTCAAAGGGTCTTCATTTGCTCACCGAAGCTCTCCAATCCTATCACTGCTGCGTTTATGCCCCTGTACACATGCTTGATTCTCTTTCGGAGACATAGCAATCCATAGGTTTTAAGATACTTACTAGTCAGGTACATTCTTAGGCGTTTAATATGCGGTGTTGAGTCCATTTCGTTGAGCAAGGAGTAGCTCTTGTCTATTCCATATTTGACTTAAGGAACTTTATCTGTGCTCATTTCAATCTCTGGTTTTATGCAGCACCCCAACTCACCTTTACACTTAAGCAAGCATAAGTTGGTTTTCTAAATTTGAGACCCTGTTCTGTTCTGTAATTCAGTTCCTGTGTAGCCAAGTTTACATTCTGTGTATTACTGATATCTTATGATGTTTCTTTTTCTGTGTGACTTACTTCAGTTAGAATCATCATACCTGAATCCACTCATTGTGCTGCTAAGGGCCTGATGACACAGATTTCATTGCTGAGTGATATTGCTTTGTAAGTAAATACCACAACTTCTTTATCCATTTTTCACTTTCTGCGATGTTGAACTTGTACTGTAAACGAGGTTCTTGTAAACAGAGCCGTTCCAAACTTTGGGGTGGCTGTGTCTTTTTGATTTTAATTTCCCTAAGCTATAGGACCATAAGTGGAAGTGCCCTAGGTTCTGTTGCTTTGTTTTTTAGATGTTTCAGGAAACACCATACACTTCTCCCGAGTGTCTGTTGGCAATTTACATCCCGCCCATCAGCATAACAAGGCTCCCAGTTCTCCATGGCCTGTCGTGCCTTTCTGGATTTTACACTTTTTTCAGATGGCCCTTTTAACCTGGGAGAAGTGAGACTTCATTGTAGTGCAGATTTCCTTTGCAAGTTTGCTTGGTTGGCCAAAAAGGGCGTATGTGTTTTTTCCTGAATATATTCAGGAAAGAACACATACGCCCTTTTTGGCCAAGTGCATTATTGTGGACGTTCTGCCTCTTTTCCTATGCTTTCAATGCAATTCCAGTCTACCTCCTGAAATCGGTTTCCTGCAATTCTGCCCCGCTTTCAAGTCCTCTTGGCAGCCTTACTTCAGTCTATTTTTGGACGATAGCTGTCATTTATAACTCTGCAGGTTTGTGAATTACAGTGCCCCTGAGCTCGTTTCTTCAACTCGCTTTCTTGTGACCTGGCCGCAACACCGCAGGATGTCTTCAGGCCCTAATCTGGTTCTGGCACGGCATGCTGAGCCTTTGGTTAATTCCTCTTCCTGGTGGGAAATGAGAGTTAAATTTGCCCATCCTAACACCTCCAGCTAGTCTCTCATTGATTCTCGCTATTCCTGTTCATCTTCCGCAGAAATTGCAAACTGGGCCAAACAGGAGGTTAAAGGGACTGACTCTCCAAGTGGGGAGAGTGTTAGTAAGCGTCTGGAATGTTGCACCCGAGTGCCAGGGTACGAAAACTGAGACATATTTGAACACATCTCCCGATCACATGGTTGATCATACTCTAGGTTCCACATGCATGTTTTAGCTGAAGGAAGAATACCTTAAACCTGGGTAGTTGAAACCCTTGGAATGGGTACCATGCAATATGACTTCAAACGGTCTTCATTTGCTCACGAATCTCTCCAGTCCTATCACTGCTGCGTTTATGCCCCTGTACACATGCTTGATTCTCTTTCGGAGACATAGCAATCCATAGGTTTTAAGATACTTACTAGTCAGGTACATTCTTAGGCGTTTAATATGCGGTGTTGAGTCCATTTCGTTGAGCAAGGAGTAGCTCTTGTCTATTCCATATTTGGCTTAAGGAACTTTATCTGTGCTCATTTCAATCTCTGGTTTTATGCAGCACCCCAACTCACCTTTCCCCTTAAGCAAGCATAAGTTGGTTTTCTAAATTTGAGACCCTGTTCTGTTCTGTAATTCAGTTCCTGTGTAGCCAAGTTTACATTCCGTGTATTACTGATATCTTATGATGTTTCTTTTTCTGTGTGACTTATTTCAGTTAGAATCATCATACCTGAATCCACTCATTGTGCTGCTAAGGGCCTGATGACATAGATTTCATTGCTGAGTGATATTGCTTTGTAAGTAAATACCACAACTTCTTTATCCATTTTTCACTTTCTGCGATGTTGAACTTGTACTGTAAACGAGGTTCTTGTAAACAGAGGCGTCCCAAACTTTGGGGTGGCTGTGTCTTTTTGATTTTCATTTCCCTAAGCTATAAGACCATAAGTGGAAGTGCCCTAGGCTCTGTTGCTTTGTTTTTTAGATGTTTCAGGAAACACCATACACTTCTCCCGAGTGTCTGTTGGCAATTTACATCCCGCCCATCAGCATAACAAGGCTCCCAGTTCTCCATGGCCTGTCCTGCCTTTCTGGATTTTACACTTTTTACAGATGGCCCTTTTGACCGGGGGGAAGTGAGACTTCATTGTAGTGCAGATTTCCTTTGCAAGCTTGCTTGGTTGGCCAAAAAGGGCGTATGCGTTTTTTCCTGAATATATTCAGGAAAAAACGCATACGCCCTTTTTGGCCAAGTGCATCATTGTGGACGTTCTGCCTCTTTTCCTATGCTTTCAATGCAATTCCAGTCTACCTCCTGAAATCGGTTTCCTGCAATTCTGCCCCGCTTTCAAGTCCTCTTGGCAGCCTTACTTCAGTCTATTTTTGGACGATAGCTGTCATTTATAACTCTGCAGGTTTGTGAATTACAGTGCCCCTGAGCTCCTTTCTTCAACTCGTTTTCTTGTGAGCTGGCCGCAACACCGCTGGATGGCTTCAGGCCCTAATCTGGTTCCGGCACGGCACGCTGAGCCTTTGGTTATTTCCTCTTTCTGGTGGGAAATGAGAGTTAAATTTGCCCGTCCAGACACCTCCAGCTAGTCTCTCATTGGTTCTCCCTATTCCTCTTCATCTTCCGCAGAAATTGCAAACGGGGCCAAACAGGAGGTTAAAGGCGCTGACTCTCCAAGTGGGGAGAGTGTTAGTAAAGCGTCTGGAATGTTGCACCCGAGTACCAGGGGAGGAAAACTGAGACATATTTGAACACGTCTCCCGTTCACACGGTTGATCATACTCTGGGTTCCCCATGCATGTTTTAGCTGAAGGAAGAATACCTTAATCCTGGAGAGTTGAGACCCGTGTAATGGGTACCATGCAATATGACTTCAAAGGGTCTTCATTTGCTCACCGAACCTCTCCAATCCTATCACTGCTGCGTTTATGCCCCTGTACACACGCTTGATTCTCTTTTGGAGACATAGCAATCCATAGGTTTTAAGATACTTACTAGTCAGGTACATTCTTAGGCGTTTAATATGGGGTGTTGAGTCCATTTCGTTGAGCAAGGAGTAGCTCTTGTCTATTCCATATTTGGCTTAAGGAACTTTATCTGTGCTCATTTCAATCTCTGGTTTTATGCAGCACCGCAACTCACCTTTACCCTTAAGCAAGCATAAGTTGGTTTTCTAAATTTGAGACCCTGTTCTGTTCTGTAATTCAGTTCCTGTGTAGCCAAGTTTACATTCCGTGTATTACTGATATCTTATGATGTTTCTTTTTCTGTGTGACTTATTTCAGTTAGAATCATCATACCTGAATCCACTCATTGTGCTGCTAAGGGCCTGATGACACAGATTTCATTGCTGAGTGATATTGCTTTGTAAGTAAATACCACAACTTCTTTATCCATTTTTCACTTTCTGTGATGTTGAACTTGTACTGTAAACGAGGTTCTTGTAAACAGAGCCGTTCCAAACTTTGGGGTGGCTGTGTCTTTTTGATTTTAAATTCCCTAAGCTATAGGACCATAAGTGGAAGTGCCCTAGGCTCTGTTGCTTTGTTTTTTAGATGTTTCAGGAAACACCATACACTTCTCCCGAGTGGTTGTTGGCAATTTACATCCCGCCCATCAGCATAACAAGGCTCCCAGTTCTCCATGGCCTGTCCTGCCTTTCTGGATTTTACACTTTTTTCAGATGGCCCTTTTGACCGGGGGGAAGTGAGACTTCATTGTAGTGCAGATTTCCTTTGCAAGCTTGCTTGGTTGGCCAAAAAGGGCGTATGCGTTTTTTCCTGAATATATTCAGGAAAAAACGCATACGCCCTTTTTGGCCAAGTGCATCATTGTGGACGTTCTGCCTCTTTTCCTATGCTTTCAATGCAATTCCAGTCTACCTCCTGAAATCGGTTTCCTGCAATTCTGCCCCGCTTTCAAGTCCTCTTGGCAGCCTTACTTCAGTCTATTTTTGGACGATAGCTGTCATTTATAACTCTGCAGGTTTGTGAATTACAGTGCCCCTGAGCTCCTTTCTTCAACTCGCTTTCTTGTGACCTGGCCGCAACACCGCAGGATGTCTTCAGGCCCTAATCTGGTTCCGGCACGGCAAGCTGAGCCTTTGGTTATTTCCTCTTCCTGGTGGGAAATGAGAGTTAAATTTGCCCGTCCAGACACCTCCAGCTAGCCTCTCATTGGTTCTCGCTATTCCTGTTCATCTTCCACAGAAATTGCAAACTGGGCCAAACAGGAGGTTAAAGGCGCTGACTTTTCAAGTGGGGAGAGTGTTAGTAAAGCGTCTGGAATGTTGCACCCGAGTACCAGGGGAGGAAAACTGAGACATATTTGAATACGTCTCCCGTTCACATGGCTGATCATACTTGGGTTCCACATGCATGTTTTAGCTGAAGGAAGAATACCTTCAACCTGGAGAGTTGAGACCCGTGTAATGGGTACCATGCAATATGACTTCAAAGGGTCTTCATTTGCTCACCGAACCTCTCCAATCCTATCACTGCTGCGTTTATGCCCCTGTACACATGCTTGATTCTCTTTCGGAGACATAGCAATCCATAGGTTTTAAGATACTTACTAGTCAGGTACATTCTTAGGCATTTAATATGCGGTGTTGAGTCCATTTCGTTGAGCAAGGAATAGCTCTTGTCTATTCCATATTTGGCTTAAGGAACTTTATCTGTGCTCATTTCAATCTCTGGTTTTATGCAGCACCCCAACTCACCTTTCCCCTTAAGCAAGCATAAGTTGGTTTTCTAAATTTGAGACCCTGTTCTGTTCTGTAATTCAGTTCCTGTGTAGCCAAGTTTCCATTCCGTGTATTAGTGATATCTTATGATGTTTCTTTTTCTGTGTGACTTATTTCAGTTAGAATCATCGTACCTGAATCCACTCATTATGCTGCTACGGCCCTGATGACATAGATTTCATTGCTGAGTGATACTGCATTGTACGTAAGTACCACAAGTTCTTTATCCATTTTTCACTTTCTGCGATGTTGAACTTGTAATGTAAACGAGGTTCTTGTAAACAGAGCCGTTCGAAACTTTGGGGTGGCTGTGTCTTTTTGATTTTAAATTCCCTAAGCTATAGGACCATAAGTGGAAGTGCCCTAGGCTCTGTTGCTTTGTTTTTTAGATGTTTCAGGAAACACCATACATTTCTCCGGAGTGTTTGTTGGCAATTTACATCCCGCCCTTCAGCATAACAAGGCTCCCAGTTCTCCATGGCCTGTCCTGCCTTTCTGGATTTTACACTTTTTTCAGATGGCCCTTTTGACCGGGGGGAAGTGAGACTTCATTGTAGTGCAGATTTCCTTTGCAAGCTTGCCTGGTTGGCCAAAAAGGGCGTATACGTTTTTTCCTGAATATATTCAGGAAAAAACGCATACGCCCTTTTTGGCCAAGTGCATCATTGTGGACGTTCTGCCTCTTTTCCTATGCTTTCAATGCAATTCCAGTCTACCTCCTGAAATCGGTTTCCTGCAATTCTGCCCCGCTTTCAAGTCCTCTTGGCAGCCTTACTTCAGTCTATTTTTGGACGATAGCTGTCATTTATAACTCTGCAGGTTTGTGAATTACAGTGCCCCTGAGCTCCTTTCTTCAACTCGTTTTCTTGTGAGCTGGCCGCAACACCGCTGGATGGCTTCAGGCCCTAATCTGGTTCCGGCACGGCACGCTGAGCCTTTGGTTATTTCCTCTTTCTGGTGGGAAATGAGAGTTAAATTTGCCCGTCCAGACACCTCCAGCTAGTCTCTCATTGGTTCTCCCTATTCCTCTTCATCTTCCGCAGAAATTGCAAACGGGGCCAAACAGGAGGTTAAAGGCGCTGACTCTCCAAGTGGGGAGAGTGTTAGTAAAGCGTCTGGAATGTTGCACCCGAGTACCAGGGGAGGAAAACTGAGACATATTTGAACACGTCTCCCGTTCACACGGTTGATCATACTCTGGGTTCCCCATGCATGTTTTAGCTGAAGGAAGAATACCTTAATCCTGGAGAGTTGAGACCCGTGTAATGGGTACCATGCAATATGACTTCAAAGGGTCTTCATTTGCTCACCGAACCTCTCCAATCCTATCACTGCTGCGTTTATGCCCCTGTACACACGCTTGATTCTCTTTTGGAGACATAGCAATCCATAGGTTTTAAGATACTTACTAGTCAGGTACATTCTTAGGCGTTTAATATGGGGTGTTGAGTCCATTTCGTTGAGCAAGGAGTAGCTCTTGTCTATTCCATATTTGGCTTAAGGAACTTTATCTGTGCTCATTTCAATCTCTGGTTTTATGCAGCACCGCAACTCACCTTTACCCTTAAGCAAGCATAAGTTGGTTTTCTAAATTTGAGACCCTGTTCTGTTCTGTAATTCAGTTCCTGTGTAGCCAAGTTTACATTCCGTGTATTACTGATATCTTATGATGTTTCTTTTTCTGTGTGACTTATTTCAGTTAGAATCATCATACCTGAATCCACTCATTGTGCTGCTAAGGGCCTGATGACACAGATTTCATTGCTGAGTGATATTGCTTTGTAAGTAAATACCACAACTTCTTTATCCATTTTTCACTTTCTGTGATGTTGAACTTGTACTGTAAACGAGGTTCTTGTAAACAGAGCCGTTCCAAACTTTGGGGTGGCTGTGTCTTTTTGATTTTAAATTCCCTAAGCTATAGGACCATAAGTGGAAGTGCCCTAGGCTCTGTTGCTTTGTTTTTTAGATGTTTCAGGAAACACCATACACTTCTCCCGAGTGGTTGTTGGCAATTTACATCCCGCCCATCAGCATAACAAGGCTCCCAGTTCTCCATGGCCTGTCCTGCCTTTCTGGATTTTACACTTTTTTCAGATGGCCCTTTTGACCGGGGGGAAGTGAGACTTCATTGTAGTGCAGATTTCCTTTGCAAGCTTGCTTGGTTGGCCAAAAAGGGCGTATGCGTTTTTTCCTGAATATATTCAGGAAAAAACGCATACGCCCTTTTTGGCCAAGTGCATCATTGTGGACGTTCTGCCTCTTTTCCTATGCTTTCAATGCAATTCCAGTCTACCTCCTGAAATCGGTTTCCTGCAATTCTGCCCCGCTTTCAAGTCCTCTTGGCAGCCTTACTTCAGTCTATTTTTGGACGATAGCTGTCATTTATAACTCTGCAGGTTTGTGAATTACAGTGCCCCTGAGCTCCTTTCTTCAACTCGCTTTCTTGTGACCTGGCCGCAACACCGCAGGATGTCTTCAGGCCCTAATCTGGTTCCGGCACGGCAAGCTGAGCCTTTGGTTATTTCCTCTTCCTGGTGGGAAATGAGAGTTAAATTTGCCCGTCCAGACACCTCCAGCTAGCCTCTCATTGGTTCTCGCTATTCCTGTTCATCTTCCACAGAAATTGCAAACTGGGCCAAACAGGAGGTTAAAGGCGCTGACTTTTCAAGTGGGGAGAGTGTTAGTAAAGCGTCTGGAATGTTGCACCCGAGTACCAGGGGAGGAAAACTGAGACATATTTGAATACGTCTCCCGTTCACATGGCTGATCATACTTGGGTTCCACATGCATGTTTTAGCTGAAGGAAGAATACCTTCAACCTGGAGAGTTGAGACCCGTGTAATGGGTACCATGCAATATGACTTCAAAGGGTCTTCATTTGCTCACCGAACCTCTCCAATCCTATCACTGCTGCGTTTATGCCCCTGTACACATGCTTGATTCTCTTTCGGAGACATAGCAATCCATAGGTTTTAAGATACTTACTAGTCAGGTACATTCTTAGGCATTTAATATGCGGTGTTGAGTCCATTTCGTTGAGCAAGGAATAGCTCTTGTCTATTCCATATTTGGCTTAAGGAACTTTATCTGTGCTCATTTCAATCTCTGGTTTTATGCAGCACCCCAACTCACCTTTCCCCTTAAGCAAGCATAAGTTGGTTTTCTAAATTTGAGACCCTGTTCTGTTCTGTAATTCAGTTCCTGTGTAGCCAAGTTTCCATTCCGTGTATTAGTGATATCTTATGATGTTTCTTTTTCTGTGTGACTTATTTCAGTTAGAATCATCGTACCTGAATCCACTCATTATGCTGCTACGGCCCTGATGACATAGATTTCATTGCTGAGTGATACTGCATTGTACGTAAGTACCACAAGTTCTTTATCCATTTTTCACTTTCTGCGATGTTGAACTTGTAATGTAAACGAGGTTCTTGTAAACAGAGCCGTTCGAAACTTTGGGGTGGCTGTGTCTTTTTGATTTTAAATTCCCTAAGCTATAGGACCATAAGTGGAAGTGCCCTAGGCTCTGTTGCTTTGTTTTTTAGATGTTTCAGGAAACACCATACATTTCTCCGGAGTGTTTGTTGGCAATTTACATCCCGCCCTTCAGCATAACAAGGCTCCCAGTTCTCCATGGCCTGTCCTGCCTTTCTGGATTTTACACTTTTTTCAGATGGCCCTTTTGACCGGGGGGAAGTGAGACTTCATTGTAGTGCAGATTTCCTTTGCAAGCTTGCCTGGTTGGCCAAAAAGGGCGTATACGTTTTTTCCTGAATATATTCAGGAAAAAACGCATACGCCCTTTTTGGCCAAGTGCATCATTGTGGACGTTCTGCCTCTTTTCCTATGCTTTCAATGCAATTCCAGTCTACCTCCTGAAATCGGTTTCCTGCAATTCTGCCCCGCTTTCAAGTCCTCCTGGCAGCCTTACTTCAGTCTATTTTTGGACGATAGCTGTCATTTATAACTCTGCAGGTTTGTGAATTACAGTGCCCCTGAGCTCCTTTCTTCAACTCGCTTTCTTTTGAGCTGGCCGCAACACCGCAGGATGGCTTCAGGCCCTAATCTGGTTCCGGCATGGCACGCTGAGCCTTTGGTTATTTCCTCTTCCTGGTGGGAAATGAGAGTTAAATTTGCCCGTCCAGACACCTCCAGCTAGCCTCTCATTGGTTCTCGCTATTCCTGTTCATCTTCCGCAGAAATTGCAAACTGGGACAAACAGGAGGTTAAAGGCGCTGACTTTCCAAGTGGGGAGAGTGTTAGTAAAGCGTCTGGAATGTTGCACCCGAGTACCAGGGTACGAAAACTGAGACATATTTGAACACGTCTCCCGATCACATGGTTGATCATACTCTAGGTTCCACATGCATGTTTTATCTGAAGGAAGAATACCTTAAACCTGGGTAGTTGAAACCCGTGGAATGGGTACCATGCAATATGACTTCAAAGGGTCTTCATTTGCTCACCGAACCTCTCCAATCCTATCACTGCTGCGTTTATGCCCCTGTACACATGCTTGATTCTCTTTCGGAGACATAGCAATCCATAGGTTTTAAGATACTTACTAGTCAGGTACATTCTTAGGCATTTAATATGCGGTGTTGAGTCCATTTCGTTGAGCAAGGAGTAGCTCTTGTCTATTCCATATTTGGCTTAAGGAACTTTATCTGTGCTCATTTCAGTCTCTGATTTTATGCAGCACCCCAACTCACCTTTACCCTTAAGCAAGCATAAGTTGGTTTTCTAAATTTGAGACCCTGTTCTGTTCTGTAATTCAGTTCCTGTGTAGCCAAGTTTACATTCCGTGTATTAGTGATATCTTATGATGTTTCTTTTTCTGTGTGACTTATTTCAGTTAGAATCATCGTACCTGAATCCACTCATTATGCTGCTATGGGCCTGATGACATAGATTTCATTGCTGAGTGATACTGCATTGTACGTAAGTACCACAAGTTCTTTATCCATTTTTCACTTTCTGCGATGTTGAACTTGTACTGTAAACGAGGTTCTTGTAAACAGAGCCGTTCCAAACTTTCGGGTGGCTGTGTCTTTTTGATTTTAATTTCCCTAAGCTATAGGACCATAAGTGGAAGTGCCCTAGGCTCTGTTGCTTTGTTTTCTAGATGTTTCAGGAAACACCATACACTTCTCCCAAGTGGTTGTTGGCAATTTACATCCCGCCCATCAGCATAACAAGGCTCCCAGTTCTCCATGGCCTGTCCTGCCTTTCTGGATTTTACACTTTTTTCAGATGGCCCTTTTGACCGGGGGGAAGTGAGACTTCATTGTAGTGCAGATTTCCTTTGCAAGCATGCTTGGTTGGCCAAAAAGGGCGTATGCGTTTTTTCCTGAATATATTCAGGAAAAAACGCATACGCCCTTTTTGGCCAAGTGCATCATTGTGGACGTTCTGCCTCTTTTCCTATGCTTTCAATGCAATTCCAGTCTACCTCCTGAAATCGGTTTCCTGCAATTCTGCCCCGCTTTCAAGTCCTCTTGGCAGCCTTACTTCAGTCTATTTTTGGACGATAGCTGTCATTTATAACTCTGCAGGTTTGTGAATTACAGTGCCCCTGAGCTCCTTTCTTCAACTCGCTTTCTTGTGACCTGGCCGCAACACCGCAGGATGTCTTCAGGCCCTAATCTGGTTCCGGCACGGCATGCTGAGCCTTTGGTTATTTCCTCTTCCTGGTGGGAAATGAGAGTTAAATTTGCCCGTCCAGACACCTCCAGCTAGTCTCTCATTGGTTCTCGCTATTCCTGTTCATCTTCCGCAGAAATTGCAAACTGGGCCAAACAGGAGGTTAAAGGCGCTGACTTTCCAAGTGGGGAGAGTGTTAGTAAAGCGTCTGGAATGTTGCACCCGAGTACCAGGGTACGAAAACTGAGACATATTTGAACACGTCTCCCGATCACATGGTTGATCATACTCTAGGTTCCACATGCATGTTTTAGCTGAAGGAAGAATACCTTAAACCTGGGTAGTTGAAACCCGTGGAATGGTTACCATGCAATATGACTTCAAAGGGTCTTCATTTGCTCACCGAACCTCTCCAATCCTATCACTGCTGCATTTATGCCCCTCTACACATGCTTGATTCTCTTTCGGAGACATAGCAATCCATAGGTTTTAAGATACTTACTAGTCAGGTACATTCTTAGGCGTTTAATATGCGGTGTTGAGTCCATTTCGTTGAGCAAGGAGTAGCTCTTGTCTATTCCATATTTGGCTTAAGGAACTTTATCTGTGCTCATTTCAATCTCTGGTTTTATGCAGCACCCCAACTCACCTTTCCCCTTAAGCAAGCATAAGTTGGTTTTCTAAATTTGAGACCCTGTTCTGTTTTGGAATGCAGTTCCTGTGTAGCCAAGTTTACATTCCGTGTATTACTGATATCTTATGATGTTTCTTTTTCTGTGTGACTTATTTCAGTTAGAATCATCATACCTGAATCCACTCATTGTGTTGCTAAGGGCCTGATGACACAGATTTAATTGCTGAGTGATACTGAATTGTACATAAGTACCACAACTTCTTTATCCATTTTTCACTTTCTGCGATGTTGAACTTGTACTGTAAACGAGGTTCTTGTAAACAGAGGCGTCCCAAACTTTGGGGTGGCTGTGTCTTTTTGAGTTTAATTTCCCTAAGCTATAGGACCATAAGTGGAAGTGCCCTAGGCTCTGTTGCTTTGTTTTTTAGATGTTTCAGGAAACACCATACACTTCTCCCGAGTGGTTGTTGGCAATTTACATCCCGCCCATCAGCATAACAAGGCTCCCAGTTCTCCATGGCCTGTCCTGCCTTTCTGGATTTTACACTTTTTTCAGATGGCCCTTTTGACCGGGGGGAAGTGAGACTTCATTGTAGTGCAGATTTCCTTTGCAAGCTTGCTTGGTTGGCCAAAAAGGGCGTATGCGTTTTTTCCTGAATATATTCAGGAAAAAACGCATACGCCCTTTTTGGCCAAGTGCATCATTGTGGACGTTCTGCCTCTTTTCCTATGCTTTCAATGCAATTCCAGTCTACCTCCTGAAATCGGTTTCCTGCAATTCTGCCCCGCTTTCAAGTCCTCTTGGCAGCCTTACTTCAGTCTATTTTTGGACGATAGCTGTCATTTATAACTCTGCAGGTTTGTGAATTACAGTGCCCCTGAGCTCCTTTCTTCAACTCGCTTTCTTTTGAGATGGCCGCAACACCGCAGGATGGCTTCAGGCCCTAATCTGGTTCCGGTACGGCACGCTGAGCCTTTGGTTACTTCCTCTTCCTGGTGGGAAATGAGAGTTAAATTTGCCCGTCCAGACACCTCCAGCTAGCCTCTCATTGGTTCTCGCTATTCCTGTTCATCTTCCGCAGAAATTGCAAACTGGGCCAAACAGGAGGGTAAAGGGACTGACTCTCCAAGTGGGGAGAGTGTTAGTAAAGCGTCTGGAATGTTGCACCCGAGTACCAGGGGAGGAAAACTGAGACATATTTGAACACGTCTCCCGATCTCATGGTTGATCATACTCTGGGTTCCACATGCATGTTTTAGCTGAAGTACGAATACCTAAAATCTGCGTAGTTGAAACCCGTGGAATGAGTACCATGCCATATGACTTCAAAGGGTCTTCATTTGCTCACTGAACCTCTCCAATCCTATCACTGCTGCGTTTATGCCCCTATACACATGCTTGATTCTCTTTCGGAGACATAGCAATCTATAGGTTTTAAGATACTTACTAGTCAGGTGCATTCTTAGGCGTTTAATATGCGGTGTTGAGTCCATTTCGTTGAGCAAGGAATAGCTCTTGTCTATTCCATATTTGGCTTAAGGAACTTTGTGCTCATTTCAATCTCTGGTTTTATGCAGCACCCCAACTCACCTTTCCCCTAAAGCAAGCATAAGTTGGTTTTCTAAATTTGAGACCCTGTTCTGTTCTGTAATTCAGTTCCTTTGTAGCCAAGTTTACATTCCGTGTATTACTGATATCTTATGATGTTTCTTTTTCTGTGTGACTTATTTCAGTTAGAATCATCATACCTGAATCCACTCATTGTGCTGCTAAGGGCCTGATGACACAGATTTCATTGCTGAGTGATATTGCTTTGTAAGTAAATACCACAACTTCTTTATCCATTTTTCACTTTCTGCGATGTTGAACTTGTACTGTAAACGAGGTTCTTGTAAACAGAGGCGTCCCAAACTTTGGGGTGGCTGTGTCTTTTTGATTTTAATTTCCCTAAGCTATAGGACCATAAGTGGCAGTGCCCTAGCCTCTGTTGCTTTGTTTTTTAGATGTTTCAGGAAACACCATACACTTCTCCCAAGTGTCTCTTGGCAATTTACATCCCGCCCATCAGCATAACAAGGCTCCCAGTTCTCCATGGCCTGTCCTGCCTTTCTGGATTTTACACTGTTTTCAGATGGCCCTTTTGACCGGGGGGAAGTGAGACTTCATTGTAGTGCAGATTTCCTTTGCAAGCTTGCTTGGTTGGCCAAAAAGGGCGTATGCGTTTTTTCCTGAATATATTCAGGAAAAAACGCATACGCCCTTTTTGGCCAAGTGCATCATTGTGGACGTTCTGCCTCTTTTCCTATGCTTTCAATGCAATTCCAGTCTACCTCCTGAAATCGGTTTCCTGCAATTCTGCCCCGCTTTCACGTCCTCTTGGCAGCCTTACTTCAGTCTATTTTTGGACGATAGCTGTCATTTATAACTCTGCAGGTTTGTGAATTACAGTGCCCCTGAGCTCCTTTCTTCAACTCGCTTTCTTGTGACCTGGCCGCAACACCGCAGGATGTCTTCAGGCCCTAATCTGGTTCCGGCACGGCAAGCTGAGCCTTTGGTTATTTCCTCTTCCTGGTGGGAAATGAGAGTTAAATTTGCCCGTCCAGACACCTCCATCTAGTCTCTCATTGGTTCTCGCTATTCCTGTTCATCTTCCGCAGAAATTGCAAACTGGGCCAAACAGGAGGTTAAAGGCGATGACTTTCCAAGTTGGGAGAGTGTTAGTAAAGCGCCTGGAATGTTGCACCAGAGTACCAGGGGAGGAAAACTGAGACATATTTGAACACGTCTCCCGTTCACATGGTTGATCATACTTGGGTTCCACATGCATGTTTTAGCTGAAGGAAGAATACCTTAAACCTGTGTAGTTGAAACCCGTGGAATGGGTACCATGCAATATGACTTCAAAGGGTCTTCATTTGCTCACCGAACCTCTCCAATCCTATCACTGCTGCGTTTATGCCCCTGTACACATGCTTGATTCTCTTTCGGAGACATAGCAATCCATAGGTTTTAAGATACTTACTAGTCAGGTACATTCTTAGGCGTTTAATATGCGGTGTTGAGTCCATTTCGTTGAGCAAGGAGTAGCTCTTGTCTATTCCATATTTGGCTTAAGGAACTTTATCTGTGCTCATTTCAATCTCTGGTTTTATGCAGCACCCCAACTCACCTTTCCCCTTAAGCAAGCATAAGTTGGTTTTCGAAATTTGAGACCCTGTTCTGTTCTGTAATTCAGTTCCTGTGTAGCCAAGTTTACATTCTGTGTATTACTGATATCTTATGATGTTTCTTTTTCTGTGTGACTTATTTCAGTTAGAATCATCATACCTGAATCCACTCATTGTGCTGCTAAGGGCCTGATGACACAGATTTCATTGCTGAGTGATATTGCTTTGTAAGTAAATACCACAACTTCTTTATCCATTTTTCAATTTCTGCGATGTTGAACTTGTACTGTAAACGAGGTTCTTGTAAACAGAGCCGTTCCAAACTTTGGGGTGGCTGTGTCTTTTTGATTTTAAATTCCCTAAGCTATAGGACCATAAGTGGAAGTGCCCTAGGCTCTGTTGCTTTGTTTTTTAGATGTTTCAGGAAACACCATACACTTCTCCCCAGTGTTTGTTGGCAATTTACATCCCACACATCAGCATAACAAGGCTCCCAGTTCTCCAAGGCCTGTCCTGCCTTTCTGGATTTTACACTTTTTTCAGATTGCCCTTTTGACCGGGGGGAAGTGAGACTTCATTGTAGTGCAGATTTCCTTTGCAAGCTTGCCTGGTTGGCCAAAAAGTGCGTATGCGTTTTTTCCTGAATATATTCAGGAAAAAACGCATACGCCCTTTTTGGCCAAGTGCATCATTGTGGACGTTCTGCCTCTTTTCCTATGCTTTCAATGCAATTCCAGTCTACATCCTGAAATCGGTTTCCTGCAATTCTGCCCCGCTTTCAAGTCCTCCTGGCAGCCTTACTTCAGTCTATTGTTGGACGATAGCTGTCATTTATAACTCTGCAGGTTTGTGAATTACAGTGCCCCTGAGCTCCTTTCTTCAACTCGCTTTCTTTTGAGCTGGCCGCAACACCGCAGGATGGCTTCAGGCCCTAATCTGGTTCCGGCACGGCACGCTGAGCGTTTGGTTATTTCCTCTTCCTGGTGGGAAATGAGAGTTAAATTTGCCCGTCCAGACACCTCCAGCTAGCCTCTCATTGGTTCTCGCTATTCCTGTTCATCTTCCGCAGAAATTGCAAACTGGGACAAACAGGAGGTTAAAGGCGCTGACTTTCCAAGTGGGGAGAGTGTTAGTAAAGCGTCTGGAATGTTGCACCCGAGTACCAGGGTACGAAAATTGAGACATATTTGAACACGTCTCCCGATCACATGGTTGATCATACTCTAGGTTCCACATGCATGTTTTAGCTGAAGGAAGAATACCTTAAACCTGGGTAGTTGAAACCCTTGGAATGGGTACCATGCAATATGACTTCAAAGGGTCTTCATTTGCTCACCGAACCTCTCCAATCCTATCACTGCTGCGTTTATGCCCCTGTACACATGCTTGATTCTCTTTCGGAGACATAGCAATCCATAGGTTTTAAGATACTTACTAGTCAGGTACATTCTTAGGCATTTAATATGCGGTGTTGAGTCCATTTCGTTGAGCAAGGAGTAGCTCTTGTCTATTCCATATTTGGCTTAAGGAACTTTATCTGTGCTCATTTCAGTCTCTGGTTTTATGCAGCACCCCAACTCACCTTTACCCTTAAGCAAGCATAAGTTGGTTTTCTAAATTTGAGACCCTGTTCTGTTCTGTAATTCAGTTCCTGTGTAGCCAAGTTTACATTCCGTGTATTAGTGATATCTTATGATGTTTCTTTTCTGTGTGACTTATTTCAGTTAGAATCATCGTACCTGAATCCACTCATTATGCTGCTACGGGCCTGATGACATAGATTTCATTGCTGAGTGATACTGCATTGTACGTAAGTACCACAAGTTCTTTATCCATTTTTCACTTTCTGCGATGTTGAACTTGTACTGTAAACGAGGTTCTTGTAAACAGAGCCGTTCCAAACTTTGGGGTGGCTGTGTCTTTTTGAATTTAATTTCCCTAAGCTATAGGACCATAAGTGGAAGTGCCCTAGGCTCTGTTGCTTTGTTTTCTAGATGTTTCAGGAAACACCATACACTTCTCCCGAGTGGTTGTTGGCAATTTACATCCCGCCCATCAGCATAACAAGGCTCCCAGTTCTCCATGGCCTGTCCTGCCTTTCTGGATTTTACACTTTTTTCAGATGGCCCTTTTGACCGGGGGGAAGTGAGACTTCATTGTAGTGCAGATTTCCTTTGCAAGCATGCTTGGTTGGCCAAAAAGGGCGTATGCGTTTTTTCCTGAATATATTCAGGAAAAAACGCATACGCCCTTTTTGGCCAAGTGCATCATTGTGGACGTTCTGCCTCTTTTCCTATGCTTTCAATGCAATTCCAGTCTACCTCCTGAAATCGGTTTCCTGCAATTCTGCCCCGCTTTCAAGTCCTCTTGGCAGCCTTACTTCAGTCTATTTTTGGACGATAGCTGTCATTTATAACTCTGCAGGTTTGTGAATTACAGTGCCCCTGAGCTCCTTTCTTCAACTCGCTTTCTTGTGACCTGGCCGCAACACCGCAGGATGGCTTCAGGCCCTAATCTGGTTCTGGCACGGCATGCTGAGCCTTTGGTTATTTCCTCTTCCTGGTGGGAAATGAGAGTTAAATTTGCCCGTCCAGACACCTCCAGCTAGTCTCTCATTGGTTCTCGCTATTCCTGTTCATCTTCCGCAGAAATTGCAAACTGGGCCAAACAGGAGGTTAAAGGCGCTGACTTTCCAAGTGGGGAGAGTGTTAGTAAAGCGTCTGGAATGTTGCACCCGAGTACCAGGGGAGGAAAACTGAGACATATTTGAACACGTCTCCCGTTCACATGGTTGATCATACTTGGGTTCCACATGCATGTTTTAGCTGAAGGAAGAATACCTTAAACCTGGAGAGTTGAGACCCGTGTAATGGGTACCATGCAATATGACTTCAAAGGGTCTTCATTTGCTCACCGAACCTCTCCAATCCTATCACTGCTGCGTTCATGCCCCTGTACACATGCTTGATTCTCTTTCGGAGACATAGCAATCCATAGGTTTTAAGATACTTACTAGTCAGGTACATTCTTAGGCGTTTAATATGCGGTGTTGAGTCCATTTCGTTGAGCAAGTAGTAGCTCTTGTCTATTCCATATTTGGCTTAAGGAACTTTATCTGTGCTCATTTCAATCTCTGGTTTTATGCAGCACCCCAACTCACCTTTCCCCTTAAGCAAGCATAAGTTGGTTTTCTAAATTTGAGACCCTGTTCTGTTCTGTAATTCAGTTCCTGTGTAGCCAAGTTTACATTCCGTGTATTACTGATATCTTATGATGTTTCTTTTTCTGTGTGACTTATTTCAGTTAGAATCATCATACCTGAATCCACTCATTGTGCTGCTACGGGCCTGATGACACAGATTTCATTGCTGAGTGATATTGCTTTGTAAGTAAATACCACAAGTTCTTTATCCATTTTTCACTTTCTGTGATATTGAACTTGTACGGTAAACGAGGTTCTTGTAAACGGAGGCGTCCCAAACTTTGGGGTGGCTGTGTCTTTTTGAGTTTAATTTCCCTAAGCTATAGGACCATAAGTGGAAGTGCCCTAGGCTCTGTTGCTTTGTTTTTTAGATGTTTCAGGAAACACCATACACTTCTCCCGAGTGTCTGTTGGCAATTTACATCCCGCCCATCAGCATAACAAGGCTCCCAGTTCTCCATGTCCTGTCCTGCCTTTCTGGATTTTACACTTTTTTCAGATGGCCCTTTTGACCGGGGGGAAGTGAGACTTCATTGTAGTGCAGATTTCCTTTGCAAGCTTGCTTGGTTGGCCAAAAAGGGCGTATGCGTTTTTTCCTGAATATATTCAGGAAAAAACGCATACGCCCTTTTTGGCCAAGTGCATCATTGTGGACGTTCTGCCTCTTTTCCTATGCTTTCAATGCAATTCCAGTCTACCTCCTGAAATCGGTTTCCTGCAATTCTGCCCCGCTTTCAAGTCCTCTTGGCAGCCTTACTTTAGTCTATTTTTGGACGATAGCTGTCATTTATAACTCTGCAGGTTTGTGAATTACAGTGCCCCTGAGCTCCTTTCTTCAACTCGCTTTCTTTTGAGTTGGCCGCAACACCGCAGGATGGCTTCAGGCCCTAATCTGGTTCCGGCACGGCACGCTGAGCCTTTGGTTATTTCCTCTTCCTGGTGGGAAATGAGAGTTAAATTTGCCCGTCCAGACACCTCCAGCTAGCCTCTCATTGGTTCTCGCTATTCCTGTTCATCTTCCGCAGAAATTGCAAACTGGGCCAAACAGGAGGTTAAAGGGACTGACTCTCCAAGTGGGGAGAGTGTTAGTAAAGCGTCTGGAATGTTGCACCCGAGTACCAGGGGAGGAAAACTGAGACATATTTGAACACGTCTCCCGATCTCATGGTTGATCATACTCTGGGTTCCACATGCATGTTTTAGCTGAAGGAAGAATACCTAAAACCTGGGTAGTTGAAACCCGTGGAATGGGTACCATGCAATATGACTTCAAAGGGTCTTCATTTGCTCACCGAACCTCTCCAATCCTATCACTGCTGCGTTTATGCCCCTGTACACATGCTTGATTCTCTTTCGGAGACATAGCAATCCATAGGTTTTAAGATACTTACTAGTCAGGTACATTCTTAGGCGTTTAATATGCGGTGTTGAGTCCATTTCGTTGAGCAAGGAGTAGCTCTTGTCTATTCCATATTTGGCTTAAGGAACTTTATCTGTGCTCATTTCAATCTCTGGTTTTATGCAGCACCCCAACTCACCTTTACCCTTAAGCAAGCATAAGTTGGTTTTCTAAATTTGAGACCCTGTTCTGTTCTGTAATTCAGTTCCTGTGTAGCCAAGTTTCCATTCCGTGTATTACTGATATCTTATGATGTTTCTTTTTCTGTGTGACTTATTTCAGTTAGAATCATCATACCTGAATCCACTCATTGTGCTGCTAAGGGCCTGATGACACAGATTTCATTGCTGAGTGATATTGCTTTGTAAGTAAATACCACAACTTCTTTATCCATTTTTCAATTTCTGCGATGTTGAACTTGTACTGTAAACGAGGTTCTTGTAAACAGAGCCGTTCCAAACTTTGGGGTGGCTGTGTCTTTTTGATTTTAAATTCCCTAAGCTATAGGACCATAAGTGAAAGTGCCCTAGGCTCTGTTGCTTTGTTTTTTAGATGTTTCAGGAAACACCATACACTTCTCCCGAGTGGTTGTTGGCAATTTACATCCCGCCCATCAGCATAACAAGGCTCCCAGTTTTCCATGGCCTGTCCTGCCTTTCTGGATTTTACACTTTTTTCAGATGGCCCTTTTGACCGGGGGGAAGTGAGACTTCATTGTAGTGCAGATTTCCTTTGCAAGCTTGCTTGGTTGGCCAAAAAGGGCGTATGCGTTTTTTCCTGAATATATTCAGGAAAAAACGC
The DNA here is from genome assembly GCF_949987515.2 of Delphinus delphis. Taxonomy (NCBI): domain Eukaryota; kingdom Metazoa; phylum Chordata; class Mammalia; order Artiodactyla; family Delphinidae; genus Delphinus; species Delphinus delphis. The sequence goes on along the minus strand of NW_027192687.1, from coordinate 341,119 downwards.
ATACGCCCTTTTTGGCCAAGTGCATCATTGTGGACGTTCTGCCTCTTTTCCTATGCTTGCAATGCAATTCCAGTCTACCTCCTGAAATCGGTTTCCTGCAATTCTGCCCCGCTTTCAAGTCCTCTTGGCAGCCTTACTTCAGTCTATTTTTGGACGATAGCTGTCATTTATAACTCTGCAGGTTTGTGAATTACAGTGCCCCTGAGCTCCTTTCTTCAACTCGCTTTCTTGTGACCTGGCCGCAACACCGCAGGATGGCTTCAGGCCCTAATCTGGTTCCGGCACGGCATGCTGAGCCTTTGGTTATTTCCTCTTCCTGGTGGGAAATGAGAGTTAAATTTGCCCATCCTAACACCTCCAGCTAGTCTCTCATTGGTTCTCGCTATTCCTGTTCATCTTCCGCAGAAATTGCAAACTGGGCCAAACAGGAGGTTAAAGGCGCTGACTTTCCAAGTGGAGACAGTGTTAGTAAAGCGTCTGGAATGTTGCACCCGAGTACCAGGGGAGGAAAACTGAGACATATTTGAACACGTCTCCCGTTCACATGGTTGATCATACTTGGGTTCCACATGCATGTTTTAGCTGAAGGAAGAATACCTTAAACCTAGGTAGTTGAAACCCGTGGAATGGGTACCATGCAATATGCCTTCAAAGGGTCTTCATTTGCTCACCGAACCTCTCCAATCCTATCACTGCTGCGTTTATGCCCCTGTACACATGCTTGATTCTCTTTCGGAGACATAGCAATCCATAGGTTTTAAGATACTTACTAGTCAGGTACATTCTTAGGCGTTTAATATGCGGTGTTGAGTCCATTTCGTTGAGCAAGGAGTAGCTCTTGTCTATTCCATATTTGGCTTAAGGAACTTTATCTGTGCTCATTTCAATCTCTGGTTTTATGCAGCACCCCAACTCACCTTTACCCTTAAGCAAGCATAAGTTGGTTTTCTAAATTTGAGACCCTGTTCTGTTCTGTAATTCAGTTCCTGTGTAGCCAAGTTTCCATTCCGTGTATTACTGATATCTTATGATGTTTCTTTTTCTGTGTGACTTATTTCAGTTAGAATCATCATACCTGAATCCACTCATTGTGCTGCTAAGGTCCTGATGACACAGATTTCAATGCTGAGTGATATTGCTTTGTAAGTAAATACCACAACTTTTTTATCCATTTTTCACTTTCTGCGATGTTGAACTTGTACTGTAAACGAGGTTCTTGTAAACAGAGCCGTTCGAAACTTTGGGGTGGCTGTGTCTTTTTGATTTTAAATTCCCTAAGCTATAGGACCATAAGTGGAAGTGCCCTAGGCTCTGTTGCTTTGTTTTTTAGATGTTTCCGGAAACACCATACCCTTCTCCGGAGTGGTTGTTGGCAATTTACATCCCGCCCATCAGCATAACAAGGCTCCCAGTTCTCCATGGCCTGTCCTGCCTTTCTGGATTTTACACTTTTTTCAGATGGCCCTTTTGACCGGGGGGAAGTGAGACTTCATTGTAGTGCAGATTTCCTTTGCAAGCTTGCTTGGTTGGCCAAAAAGGGCGTATGCGTTTTTCCTGAATATATTCAGGAAAAAACGCATACGCCCTTTTTGGCCAAGTGCATCATTGTGGACGTTCTGCCTCTTTTCCTATGCTTGCAATGCAATTCCAGTCTACCTCCTGAAATCGGTTTCCTGCAATTCTGCCCCGCTTTCAAGTCCTCTTGGCAGCCTTACTTCAGTCTATTTTTGGACGATAGCTGTCATTTATAACTCTGCAGGTTTGTGAATTACAGTGCCCCTGAGCTCCTTTCTTCAACTCGCTTTCTTGTGACCTGGCCGCAACACCGCAGGATGTCTTCAGGCCCTAAACTGGTTCTGGCACGGCACACTGAGCCTTTGGTTAATTCCTCTTCCTGGTGGGAAATGAGAGTTAAATTTGCCCATCCAGACACCTCCAGCTAGTCTCTCATTGGTTCTCGCTATTCCTGTTCATCTTCCGCAGAAATTGCAAACTGGGCCAAACAGGAGGTTAAAGGGACTGACTCTGCAAGTGGGGAGAGTGTTAGTAAAGCGTCTGGAATGTTGCACCCGAGTACCAGGGTACGAAAACTGAGACATATTTGAACACGTCTCCCGATCACATGGTTGATCATACTCTAGGTTCCACATGCATGTTTTAGCTGAAGGAAGAATACCTTAAACCTGGGTAGTTGAAACCCGTGGAATGGGTACCATGCAATATGACTTCAAAGGGTCTTCATTTGCTCACCGAACCTCTCCAATCCTATCACTGCTGCGTTTATGCCCCTGTACACATGCTTGATTCTCTTTCGGAGACATAGCAATCCATAGGTTTTAAGATACTTACTAGTCAGGTACATTCTTAGGCATTTAATATGCGGTGTTGAGTCCATTTCGTTGAGCAAGGAGTAGCTCTTGTCTATTCCATATTTGGCTTAAGGAACTTTATCTGTGCTCATTTCAATCTCTGGTTTTATGCAGCACCCCAACTCACCTTTCCCCTTAAGCAAGCATAAGTTGGTTTTCTAAATTTGAGACCCTGTTCTGTTCTGTAATTCAGTTCCTGTGTAGCCAAGTTTCCATTCCGTGTATTAGTGATATCTTATGATGTTTCTTTTTCTGTGTGACTTATTTCAGTTAGAATCATCGTACCTGAATCCACTCATTATGCTGCTACGGGCCTGATGACATAGATTTCATTGCTGAGTGATACTGAATTGTACATAAGTACCACAAGTTCTTTATCCATTTTTCACTTTCTGTGATGTTGAACTTCTACTGTAAACGAGGTTCTTGTAAACAGAGCCGTTCGAAACTTTGGGGTGGCTGTGTCTTTTTGATTTTAAATTCCCTAAGCTATAGGACCATAAGTGGAAGTGCCCTAGGCTCTGTTGCTTTGTTTTTTAGATGTTTCAGGAAACACCATACACTTCTCCCGAGTGTTTGTTGGCAATTTACATCCCGCCATTCAGCATAAGAAGGCTCCCAGTTCTCCATGGCCTGTCCTGCCTTTCTGGATTTTACACTTTTTTCAGATGGCCCTTTTGACCGGGGGGAAGTGAGACTTCATTGTAGTGCAGATTTCCTTTGCAAGCTTGCTTGGTTGGCCAAAAAGGGCGTATGCGTTTTTTCCTGAATATATTCAGGAAAAAACGCATACGCCCTTTTTGGCCAAGTGCATCATTGTGGACGTTCTGCCTCTTTTCCTATGCTTTCAATGCAATTCCAGTCTACCTCCTGAAATCGGTTTCCTGCAATTCTGCCCCGCTTTCAAGTCCTCTTGGCAGCCTTACTTCAGTCTATTTTTGGACGATAGCTGTCATTTATAACTCTGCAGGTTTGTGAATTACAGTGCCCCTGAGCTCCTTTCTTCAACTCGCTTTCTTTTGAGCTGGCCGCAACACCGCAGGATGGCTTCAGGCCCTAATCTGGTTCCGGCACGGCACGCTGAGCCTTTGGTTATTTCCTCTTCCTGGTGGGAAATGAGAGTTAAATTTGCCCGTCCAGACACCTCCAGCTAGCCTCTCATTGGTTCTCGCTATTCCTGTTCATCTTCCCCAGAAATTGCAAACTGGGACAAACAGGAGGTTAAAGGCACTGACTTTCCAAGTGAGGAGAGTGTTAGTAAAGCGTCTGGAATGTGGCACCCGAGTACCAGGGGAGGAAAACTGAGACATATTTGAACACGTCTCCCGTTCACATGGTTGATCATACTTGGGTTCCACATGCATGTTTTAGCTGAAGGAAGAATACCTAAAACCTGAGTAGTTGAAACCCGTGGAATGGGTACCATGCAATATGACTTCAAAGGGTCTTCATTTGCTCACCGAACCTCTCCAATCCTATCACTGCTGCGTTTATGCCCCTGTACACATGCTTGATTCTCTTTCGGAGACATAGCAATCCATAGGTTTTAAGATACTTACTAGTCAGGTACATTCTTAGGCGTTTAATATGCGGTGTTGAGTCCATTTCGTTGAGCAAGGAGTAGCTCTTGTCTATTCCATATTTGGCTTAAGGAACTTTATCTGTGCTCATTTCAATCTCTGGTTTTATGCAGCACCCCAACTCACCTTTCCCCTTAAGCAAGCATAAGTTGGTTTTCTAAATTTGAGACCCTGTTCTGTTCTGTAATTCAGTTCCTGTGTAGCCAAGTTTACATTCCGTGTATTACTGATATCTTATGATGTTTCTTTTTCTGTGTGACTTATTTCAGTTAGAATCATCATACCTGAATCCACTCATTGTGCTGCTAAGGGCCTGATGACACAGATTTCATTGCTGAGTGATATTGCTTTGTAAGTAAATACCTCAACTTCTTTATCCATTTTTCAATTTCTGCGATGTTGAACTTGTACTGTAAACGAGGTTCTTGTAAACAGAGCCGTTCCAAACTTTGGGGTGGCTGTGTCTTTTTGATTTTAAATTCCCTAAGCTATAGGACCATAAGTGGAAGTGCCCTAGGCTCTGTTGCTTTGTTTTTTAGATGTTTCAGGAAACACCATACACTTCTCCCGAGTGGTTGTTGGCAATTTACATCCCGCCCATCAGCATAACAAGGCTCCCAGTTCTCCATGGCCTGTCCTGCCTTTCTGGATTTTACACTTTTTTCAGATGGCCCTTTTGACCGGGGGGAAGTGAGACTTCATTGTAGTGCAGATTTCCTTTGCAAGCTTGCTTGGTTGGCCAAAAAGGGCGTATGCGTTTTTTCCTGAATATATTCAGGAAAAAACGCATACGCCCTTTTTGGCCAAGTGCATCATTGTGGACGTTCTGCCTCTTTTCCTATGCTTTCAATGCAATTCCAGTCTACCTCCTGAAATCGGTTTCCTGCAATTCTGCCCCGCTTTCAAGTCCTCTTGGCAGCCTTACTTCAGTCTATTTTTGGACGATAGCTGTCATTTATAACTCTGCAGGTTTGTGAATTACAGTGCCCCTGAGCTCCTTTCTTCAACTCGCTTTCTTGTGACCTGGCCGCAACACCGCAGGATGTCTTCAGGCCCTAATCTGGTTCCGGAACGGCATGCTGAGCCTTTGGTTATTTCCTCTTCCTGGTGGGAAATGAGAGTTAAATTTGCCCGTCTGGACACCTCCAGCTAGTCTCTCATTGGTTCTCGCTATTCCTGTTCATCTTCCGCAGAAATTGCAAACTGGGCCAAACAGGAGGTTAAAGGCACTGACTTTCCAAGTGGGGAGAGTGTTAGTAAAGCATCTGGAATGTTGCACCCGAGTACCAGGGGAGGAAAACTGAGACATATTTGAACACGTCTCCCGTTCACATGGTTGATCATACTTGGGTTCCACATGCATGTTTTAGCTGAAGGAAGAATACCTTAAACCTGTGTATTTGAAACCCGTTGAATGGGTACCATGCAATATGACTTCAAAGGGTCTTCATTTGCTCACCGAACCTCTCCAATCCTATCACTGCTGCATTTATGCCCCTGTACACATGCTTGATTCTCTTTCGGAGACATAGCAATCCATAGGTTTTAAGATACTTACTAGTCAGGTACATTCTTAGGCGTTTAATATGCGGTGTTGAGTCCATTTCGTTGAGCAAGGAGTAGCTCTTGTCTATTCCATATTTGGCTTAAGGAACTTTATCTGTGCTCATTTCAATCTCTGGTTTTATGCAGCACCCCAACTCACCTTTCCCCTTAAGCAAGCATAAGTTGCTTTTCTAAATTTGAGACCCTGTTCTGTTCTGTAATTCAGTTCCTGTGTAGCCAAGTTTCCATTCCGTGTATTACTGATATCTTATGATGTTTCTTTTTCTGTGTGACTTATTTCAGTTAGAATCATCATACCTGAATCCACTCATTGTGCTGCTAAGATCCTGATGACACAGATTTCATTGCTGAGTGATATTGCTTTGTAAGTAAATACCACAACTTTTTAATCCATTTTTCACTTTCTGCGATGTTGAACTTGTACTGTAAACGAGGTTCTTGTAAACAGAGCCGTTCCAAACTTTGGGGTGGCTGTGTCTTTTTGATTTTAAATTCCCTAAGCTATAGGACCATAAGTGGAAGTGCCCTAGGCTCTGTTGCTTTGTTTTTTAGATGTTTCAGGAAACACCATACACTGCTCCCGAGTGTTTGTTGGCAATTTACATCCCGCCCTTCAGCATAACAAGGCTCCCAGTTCTCCATGGCCTGTCCTGCCTTTCTGGATTTTACACTTTTTTCAGATGGCCCTTTTGACCGGGGGGAAGTGAGACTTCATTGTAGTGCAGATTTCATTTGCAAGCTTGCTTGGTTGGCCAAAAAGGGCGTATGCGTTTTTTCCTGAATATATTCAGGAAAAAACGCATACGCCCTTTTTGGCCAAGTGCATCATTGTGGACGTTCTGCCTCTTTTCCTATGCTTTCAATGCAATTCCAGTCTACCTCCTGAAATCGGTTTCCTGCAATTCTGCCCCGCTTTCAAGTCCTCTTGGCAGCCTTACTTCAGTCTATTTTTGGACGATAGCTGTCATTTATAACTCTGCAGGTTTGTGAATTACAGTGCCCCTGAGCTCCTTTCTTCAACTCGCTTTCTTTTGAGCTGGCCGCAACACCGCAGGATGGCTTCAGGCCCTAATCTGGTTCCGGCACGGCACGCTGAGCCTTTGGTTATTTCCTCTTCCTGGTGGGAAATGAGAGTTAAATTTGCCCGTCCAGACACCTCCAGCTAGCCTCTCATTGGTTCTCGCTATTCCTGTTCATCTTCCGCAGAAATTGCAAACTGGGCCAAACAGGAGGTTAAAGGCGCTGACTTTCCAAGTGGGGAGAGTGTTAGTAAAGCGTCTGGAATGTTGCACCCGAGTACCAGGGGAGGAAAACTGAGACATATTTGAACACGTCTCCCGTTCACATGGTTGATCATACTTGGGTTCCACATGCATGTTTTAGCTGAAGGAAGAATACCTAAAACCTGGGTAGTTGAAACCCGTGGAATGGGTACCATGCAATATGACTTCAAAGGGTCTTCATTTGCTCACCGAACCTCTCCAATCCTATCACTGCTGCGTTTATGCCCCTGTACACATCCTTGATTCTCTTTCGGAGACATAGCAATCCATAGGTTTTAAGATACTTACTAGTCAGGTACATTCTTAGGCGTTTAATATGCGGTGTTGAGTCCATTTCGTTGAGCAAGGAGTAGCTCTTGTCTATTCCATATTTGGCTTAAGGAACTTTATCTGTGCTCATTTCAATCTCTGGTTTTATGCAGCACCCCAACTCACCTTTACCCTTAAGCAAGCATAAGTTGCTTTTCTAAATTTGAGACCCTGTTCTGTTCTGTAATTCAGTTCCTGTGTAGCCAAGTTTACATTCCGTGTATTACTGATATCTTATGATGTTTCTTTTTCTGTGTGACTTATTTCAGTTAGAATCATCATACCTGAATCCACTCATTGTGCTGCTAAGGGCCTGATGACACAGATTTCATTGCTGAGTGATATTGCTTTGTAAGTAAATACCACAACTTCTTTATCCATTTTTCAATTTCTGCGATGTTGAACTTGTACTGTAAACGAGGTTCTTGAAACAGAGCCGTTCCAAACTTTGGGGTGGCTGTGTCTTTTTGATTTTAAATTCCCTAAGCTATAGGACCATAAGTGGAAGTGCCCTAGGCTCTGTTGCTTTGTTTTTTAGATGTTTCAGGAAACACCATACACTTCTCCCGAGTGGTTGTTGGCAATTTACATCCCGCCCATCAGCATAACAAGGCTCCCAGTTCTCCATGGCCTGTCCTGCCTTTCTGGATTTTACACTTTTTTCAGATGGCCCTTTTGACCGGGGGGAAGTGAAACTTCATTGTAGTGCAGATTTCCTTTGCAAGCTTGCTTGGTTGGCCAAAAAGGGCGTATGCGTTTTTTCCTGAATATATTCAGGAAAAAACGCATACGCCCTTTTTGGCCAAGTGCATCATTGTGGACGTTCTGCCTCTTTTCCTATGCTTTCAATGCAATTCCAGTCTACCTCCTGAAATCGGTTTCCTGCAATTCTGCCCCGCTTTCAAGTCCTCTTGGCAGCCTTACTTCAGTCTATTTTTGGACGATAGCTGTCATTTATAACTCTGCAGGTTTGTGAATTACAGTGCCCCTGAGCTCCTTTCTTCAACTCGCTTTCTTGTGACCTGGCCGCAACACCGCAGGATGTCTTCAGGCCCTAATCTGGTTCTGGCACGGCACGCTGAGCCTTTGGTTAATTCCTCTTCCTGGTGGGAAATGAGAGTTAAATTTGCCCGTCCAGACACCTCCAGCTAGTCTCTCATTGGTTCTCGCTATTCCTGTTCATCTTCCACAGAAATTGCAAATGGGGCCAAACAGGAGGTTAAAGGGACTGACTCTCCAAGTGGGGAGAGTGTTAGTAAAGCGTCTGGAATGTTGCACCCGAGTACCAGGGTACGAAAACGGAGACATATTTGAACACGTCTCCCGATCACATGGTTGATCATACTCTAGGTCCCACATGCATGTTTTAGCTGAAGGAAGAATACCTTAAACCTGGGTAGTTGAAACCCGTGGAATGGGTACCATGCAATATGACTTCAAAGGGTCTTCATTTGCTCACCGAACCTCTCCAATCCTATCACTGCTGCGTTTATGCCCCTGTACACATGCTTGATTCTCTTTTGGAGACATAGCAATCCATAGGTTTTAAGATACTTACTAGTCAGGTACATTCTTAGGCGTTTAATATGCGGTGTTGAGTCCATTTCGTTGAGCAAGGAGTAGCTCTTGTCTATTCCATATTTGGCTTAAGGAACTTTATCTGCGCTCATTTCAATCTCTGGTTTTATGCAGCACCCCAACTCACCTTTACCCTTAAGCAAGCATAAGTTGGTTTTCTAAATTTGAGACCCTGTTCTGTTCTGTAATTCAGTTCCTGTGTAGCCAAGTTTACATTCCGTGTATTAGTGATATCTTATGATGTTTCTTTTTCTGTGTGACTTATTTCAGTTAGAATCATCGTACCTGAATCCACTCATTATGCTGCTACGGGCCTGATGACATAGATTTCATTGCTGAGTGATACTGCATTGTACATAAGTACCACAAGTTCTTTATCCATTTTTCACTTTCTGCGATGTTGAACTTGTACTGTAAACGAGGTTCTTGTAAACAGAGCCATTCCAAACTTTGGGGTGGCTGTGTCTTTTTGATTTTAATTTCCCTAAGCTATAGGACCATAAGTGGAAGTGCCCTAGGCTCTGTTGCTTTGTTTTTTAGATGTTTCAGGAAACACCATACACTTCTCCCGAGTGGTTGTTGGCAATTTACATCCCGCCCATCAGCATAACAAGGCTCCCAGTTCTCCATGGCCTGTCCTGCCTTTCTGGATTTTACACTTTTTTCAGATGGCCCTTTTGACCGGGGGGAAGTGAGACTTCATTGTAGTGCAGATTTCCTTTGCAAGCTTGCTTGGTTGGCCAAAAAGGGCGTATGCGTTTTTTCCTGAATATATTCAGGAAAAAACGCATACGCCCTTTTTGGCCAAGTGCATCATTGTGGACGTTCTGCCTCTTTTCCTATGCTTTCAATGCAATTCCAGTCTACCTCCTGAAATCGGTTTCCTGCAATTCTGCCCCGCTTTCAAGTCCTCTTGGCAGCCTTACTTCAGTCTATTTTTGGACGATAGCTGTCATTTATAACTCTGCAGGTTTGTGAATTACAGTGCCCCTGAGCTCCTTTCTTCAACTCGCTTTCTTTTGAGCTGGCCGCAACACCGCAGGATGTCTTCAGGCCCTAATCTGGTTCCGGAACGGCATGCTGAGCCTTTGGTTATTTCCTCTTCCTGGTGGGAAATGAGAGTTAAATTTGCCCGTCCAGACACCTCCAGCTAGTCTCTCATTGGTTCTCGCTATTCCTGTTCATCTTCCGCAGAAATTGCAAACTGGGCCAAACAGGAGGTTAAAGGCACTGACTTTCCAAGTGGAGAGAGTGTTAGTAAAGCATCTGGAATGTTGCACCCGAGAACCAGGGGAGGAAAACTGAGACATATTTGAACACGTCTCCCGTTCACATGGTTGATCATACTTGGGTTCCACATGCATGTTTTAGCTGAAGGAAGAATACCTTAAACCTGTGTATTTGAAACCCGTTGAATGGGTACCATGCAATATGACTTCAAAGGGTCTTCATTTGCTCACCGAACCTCTCCAATCCTATCACTGCTGCATTTATGCCCCTGTACACATGCTTGATTCTCTTTCGGAGACATAGCAATCCATAGGTTTTAAGATACTTACTAGTCAGGTACATTCTTAGGCGTTTAATATGCGGTGTTGAGTCCATTTCGTTGAGCAAGGAGTAGCTCTTGTCTATTCCATATTTGGCTTAAGGAACTTTATCTGCGCTCATTTCAATCTCTGGTTTTATGCAGCACCCCAACTCACCTTTACCCTTAAGCAAGCATAAGTTGGTTTTCTAAATTTGAGACCCTGTTCTGTTCTGTAATTCAGTTCCTGTGTAGCCAAGTTTACATTCCGTGTATTAGTGATATCTTATGATGTTTCTTTTTCTGTGTGACTTATTTCAGTTAGAATCATCGTACCTGAATCCACTCATTATGCTGCTACGGGCCTGATGACATAGATTTCATTGCTGAGTGATACTGCATTGTACATAAGTACCACAAGTTCTTTATCCATTTTTCACTTTCTGCGATGTTGAACTTGTACTGTAAACGAGGTTCTTGTAAACAGAGCCATTCCAAACTTTGGGGTGGCTGTGTCTTTTTGATTTTAATTTCCCTAAGCTATAGGACCATAAGTGGAAGTGCCCTAGGCTCTGTTGCTTTGTTTTTTAGATGTTTCAGGAAACACCATACACTTCTCCCGAGTGGTTGTTGGCAATTTACATCCCGCCCATCAGCATAACAAGGCTCCCAGTTCTCCATGGCCTGTCCTGCCTTTCTGGATTTTACACTTTTTTCAGATGGCCCTTTTGACCGGGGGGAAGTGAGACTTCATTGTAGTGCAGATTTCCTTTGCAAGCTTGCTTGGTTGGCCAAAAAGGGCGTATGCGTTTTTTCCTGAATATATTCAGGAAAAAACGCATACGCCCTTTTTGGCCAAGTGCATCATTGTGGACGTTCTGCCTCTTTTCCTATGCTTTCAATGCAATTCCAGTCTACCTCCTGAAATCGGTTTCCTGCAATTCTGCCCCGCTTTCAAGTCCTCTTGGCAGCCTTACTTCAGTCTATTTTTGGACGATAGCTGTCATTTATAACTCTGCAGGTTTGTGAATTACAGTGCCCCTGAGCTCCTTTCTTCAACTCGCTTTCTTTTGAGCTGGCCGCAACACCGCAGGATGTCTTCAGGCCCTAATCTGGTTCCGGAACGGCATGCTGAGCCTTTGGTTATTTCCTCTCCCTGGTGGGAAATGAGAGTTAAATTTGCCCGTCCAGACACCTCCAGCTAGTCTCTCATTGGTTCTCGCTATTCCTGTTCATCTTCCGCAGAAATTGCAAACTGGGCCAAACAGGAGGTTAAAGGCACTGACTTTCCAAGTGGGGAGAGTGTTAGTAAAGCATCTGGAATGTTGCACCCGAGTACCAGGGGAGGAAAACTGAGACATATTTGAACACGTCTCCCGTTCACATGGTTGATCATACTTGGGTTCCACATGCATGTTTTAGCTGAAGGAAGAATACCTTAAACCTGTGTATTTGAAACCCGTTGAATGGGTACCATGCAATATGACTTCAAAGGGTCTTCATTTGCTCACCGAACCTCTCCAATCCTATCACTGCTGCATTTATGCCCCTGTACACATGCTTGATTCTCTTTCGGAGACATAGCAATCCATAGGTTTTAAGATACTTACTAGTCAGGTACATTCTTAGGCGTTTAATATGCGGTGTTGAGTCCATTTCGTTGAGCAAGGAGTAGCTCTTGTCTATTCCATATTTGGCTTAAGGAACTTTATCTGTGCTCATTTCAATCTCTGGTTTTATGCAGCACCCCAACTCACCTTTACCCTTAAGCAAGCATAAGTTGCTTTTCTAAATTTGAGACCCTGTTCTGTTCTGTAATTCAGTTCCTGTGTAGCCAAGTTTCCATTCCGTGTATTACTGATATCTTATGATGTTTCTTTTTCTGTGTGACTTATTTCAGTTAGAATCATCATACCTGAATCCACTCATTGTGCTGCTAAGATCCTGATGACACAGATTTCATTGCTGAGTGATATTGCTTTGTAAGTAAATACCACAACTTCTTAATCCATTTTTCAATTTCTGCGATGTTGAACTTGTACTGTAAACGAGGTTCTTGTAAACAGAGCCATTCGAAACTTTGGGGTGGCTGTGTCTTTTTGATTTTAAATTCCCTAAGCTATAGGACCATAAGTGGAAGTGCCCTAGGCTCTGTTGCTTTGTTTTTTAGATGTTTCAGGAAACACCATACACTGCTCCCGAGTGTTTGTTGGCAATTTACATCCCGCCCATCAGCATAACAAGGCTCCCAGTTCTCCATGGCCTGTCCTGCCTTTCTGGATTTTACACTTTTTTCAGATGGCCCTTTTGACCGGGGGGAAGTGAGACTTCATTGTAGTGCAGATTTCCTTTGCAAGCTTGCTTGGTTGGCCAAAAAGGGCGTATGCATTTTTTCCTGAATATATTCAGGAAAAAACGCATACGCCCTTTTTGGCCAAGTGCATCATTGTGGACGTTCTGCCTCTTTTCCTATGCTTTCAATGTAATTCCAGTCTACCTCCTGAAATCGGTTTCCTGCAATTCTGCCCCGCTTTCAAGTCCTCTTGGCAGCCTTACTTCAGTCTATTTTTGGACGATAGCTGTCATTTATAACTCTGCAGGTTTGTGAATTACAGTGCCCCTGAGCTCCTTTCTTCAACTCGCTTTCTTTTGAGCTGGCCGCAACACCACAGGATGGCTTCAGGCCCTAATCTGGTTCCGGCACGGCACGCTGAGCCTTTGGTTATTTCCTCTTCCTGGTGGGAAATGAGAGTTAAATTTGCCCGTCCAGACAACTCCAGCTAGCCTCTCATTGGTTCTCGCTATTCCTGTTCATCTTCCGCAGAAATTGCAAACTGGGCCAAACAGGAGGTTAAAGGCGCTGACTTTCCAAGTGGGGAGAGTGTTAGTAAAGCGTCTGGAATGTTGCACCCGAGTACCAGGGGAGGAAAACTGAGACATATTTGAACACGTCTCCCGTTCACATGGTTGATCATACTTGGGTTCCACATGCATGTTTTAGCTGAAGGAAGAATACCTAAAACCTGGGTAGTTGAAACCCGTGGAATGGGTACCATGCAATATGACTTCAAAGGGTCTTCATTTGCTCACCGAACCTCTCCAATCCTATCACTGCTGCGTTTATGCCGCTGTACACATGCTTGATTCTCTTTCGGAGACATAGCAATCCATAGGTTTTAAGATACTTACTAGTCAGGTACATTCTTAGGCGTTTAATATGCGGTGTTGAGTCCATTTCGTTGAGCAAGGAGTAGCTCTTGTTTATTCCATATTTGGCTTAAGGAACTTTATCTGTGCTCATTTCAATCTCTGGTTTTATGCAGCACCCCAACTCACCTTTCCCCTTAAGCAAGCATAAGTTGGTTTTCTAAATTTGAGACCCTGTTCTGTTCTGTAATTCAGTTCCTGTGTAGCCAAGTTTACATTCCGTGTATTACTGATATCTTATGATGTTTCTTTTTCTGTGTGACTTATTTCAGTTAGAATCATCATACCTGAATCCACTCATTGTGCTGCTAAGGGCCTGATGACACAGATTTCATTGCTGAGTGATATTGCTTTGTAAGTAAATACCACAACTTCTTTATCCATTTTTCAATTTCTGCGATGTTGACCTTGTACTGTAAACGAGGTTCTTGAAACAGAGCCGTTCCAAACTTTGGGGTGGCTGTGTCTTTTTGATTTTAAATTCCCTAAGCTATAGGACCATAAGTGGAAGTGCCCTAGGCTCTGTTGCTTTGTTTTTTAGATGTTTCAGGAAACACCATACACTTCTCCCGAGTGGTTGTTGGCAATTTACATCCCGCCCATCAGCATAACAAGGCTCCCAGTTCTCCATGGCCTGTCCTGCCTTTCTGGATTTTACACTTTTTTCAGATGGCCCTTTTGACCGGGGGGAAGTGAGACTTCATTGTAGTGCAGATTTCCTTTGCAAGCTTGCTTGGTTGGCCAAAAAGGGCGTATGCGTTTTTTCCTGAATATATTCAGGAAAAAACGCATACGCCCTTTTTGGCCAAGTGCATCATTGTGGACGTTCTGCCTCTTTTCCTATGCTTTCAATGCAATTCCAGTCTACCTCCTGAAATCGGTTTCCTGCAATTCTGCCCCGCTTTCAAGTCCTCTTGGCAGCCTTACTTCAGTCTATTTTTGGACGATAGCTGTCATTTATAACTCTGCAGGTTTGTGAATTACAGTGCCCCTGAGCTCCTTTCTTCAACTCGCTTTCTTGTGACCTGGCCGCAACACCGCAGGATGTCTTCAGGCCCTAATCTGGTTCTGGCACGGCACGCTGAGCCTTTGGTTAATTCCTCTTCCTGGTGGGAAATGAGAGTTAAATTTGCCCGTCCAGACACCTCCAGCTAGTCTCTCATTGGTTCTCGCTATTCCTGTTCATCTTCCACAGAAATTGCAAACGGGGCCAAACAGGAGGTTAAAGGGACTGACTCTCCAAGTGGGGAGAGTGTTAGTAAAGCGTCTGGAATGTTGCACCCGAGTACCAGGGTACGAAAACTGAGACATATTTGAACACGTCTCCCGATCACATGGTTGATCATACCCTAGGTTCCACATGCATGTTTTAGCTGAAGGAAGAATACCTTAAACCTGGGTAGTTGAAACCCGTGGAATGGGTACCATGCAATATGACTTCAAAGGGTCTTCATTTGCTCACCGAACCTCTCCAATCCTATCACTGCTGCGTTTATGCCCCTGTACACATGCTTGATTCTCTTTCGGAGACATAGCAATCCATAGGTTTTAAGATACTTACTAGTCAGGTACATTCTTAGGCGTTTAATATGCGGTGTTGAGTCCATTTCGTTGAGCAAGGAGTAGCTCTTGTCTATTCCATATTTGGCTTAAGGAACTTTATCTGCGCTCATTTCAATCTCTGGTTTTATGCAGCACCCCAACTCACCTTTACCCTTAAGCAAGCATAAGTTGGTTTTCTAAATTTGAGACCCTGTTCTGTTCTGTAATTCAGTTCCTGTGTAGCCAAGTTTACATTCCGTGTATTAGTGATATCTTATGATGTTTCTTTTTCTGTGTGACTTATTTCAGTTAGAATCATCGTACCTGAATCCACTCATTATGCTGCTATGGGCCTGATGACATAGATTTCATTGCTGAGTGATACTGCATTGTACATAAGTACCACAAGTTCTTTATCCATTTTTCACTTTCTGCGATGTTGAACTTGTACTGTAAACGAGGTTCTTGTAAACAGAGCCATTCCAAACTTTGGGGTGGCTGTGTCTTTTTGATTTTAATTTCCCTAAGCTATAGGACCATAAGTGGAAGTGCCCTAGGCTCTGTTGCTTTGTTTTTTAGATGTTTCAGGAAACACCATACACTTCTCCCGAGTGGTTGTTGGCAATTTACATCCCGCCCATCAGCATAACAAGGCTCCCAGTTCTCCATGGCCTGTCCTGCCTTTCTGGATTTTACACTTTTTTCAGATGGCCCTTTTGACCGGGGGGAAGTGAGACTTCATTGTAGTGCAGATTTCCTTTGCAAGCTTGCTTGGTTGGCCAAAAAGGGCGTATGCGTTTTTTCCTGAATATATTCAGGAAAAAACGCATACGCCCTTTTTGGCCAAGTGCATCATTGTGGACGTTCTGCCTCTTTTCCTATGCTTTCAATGCAATTCCAGTCTACCTCCTGAAATCGGTTTCCTGCAATTCTGCCCCGCTTTCAAGTCCTCTTGGCAGCCTTACTTCAGTCTATTTTTGGACGATAGCTGTCATTTATAACTCTGCAGGTTTGTGAATTACAGTGCCCCTGAGCTCCTTTCTTCAACTCGCTTTCTTGTGACCTGGCCGCAACACCGCAGGATGTCTTCAGGCCCTAATCTGGTTCCGGAACGGCATGCTGAGCCTTTGGTTATTTCCTCTTCCTGGTGGGAAATGAGAGTTAAATTTGCCCGTCCAGACACCTCCAGCTAGTCTCTCATTGGTTCTCGCTATTCCTGTTCATCTTCCACAGAAATTGCAAACTGGGCCAAACAGGAGGTTAAAGGCACTGACTTTCCAAGTGGGGAGAGTGTTAGTAAAGCATCTGGAATGTTGCACCCGAGTACCAGGGGAGGAAAACTGAGACATATTTGAACACGTCTCCCGTTCACATGGTTGATCATACTTGGGTTCCACATGCATGTTTTAGCTGAAGGAAGAATACCTTAAACCTGTGTATTTGAAACCCGTTGAATGGGTACCATGCAATATGACTTCAAAGGGTCTTCATTTGCTCACCGAACCTCTCCAATCCTATCACTGCTGCATTTATGCCCCTGTACACATGCTTGATTCTCTTTCGGAGACATAGCAATCCATAGGTTTTAAGATACTTACTAGTCAGGTACATTCTTAGGCGTTTAATATGCGGTGTTGAGTCCATTTCGTTGAGCAAGGAGTAGCTCTTGTCTATTCCATATTTGGCTTAAGGAACTTTATCTGCGCTCATTTCAATCTCTGGTTTTATGCAGCACCCCAACTCACCTTTACCCTTAAGCAAGCATAAGTTGGTTTTCTAAATTTGAGACCCTGTTCTGTTCTGTAATTCAGTTCCTGTGTAGCCAAGTTTACATTCCGTGTATTAGTGATATCTTATGATGTTTCTTTTTCTGTGTGACTTATTTCAGTTAGAATCATCGTACCTGAATCCACTCATTATGCTGCTACGGGCCTGATGACATAGATTTCATTGCTGAGTGATACTGCATTGTACATAAGTACCACAAGTTCTTTATCCATTTTTCACTTTCTGCGATGTTGAACTTGTACTGTAAACGAGGTTCTTGTAAACAGAGCCATTCCAAACTTTGGGGTGGCTGTGTCTTTTTGATTTTAATTTCCCTAAGCTATAGGACCATAAGTGGAAGTGCCCTAGGCTCTGTTGCTTTGTTTTTTAGATGTTTCAGGAAACACCATACACTTCTCCCGAGTGGTTGTTGGCAATTTACATCCCGCCCATCAGCATAACAAGGCTCCCAGTTCTCCATGGCCTGTCCTGCCTTTCTGGATTTTACACTTTTTTCAGATGGCCCTTTTGACCGGGGGGAAGTGAGACTTCATTGTAGTGCAGATTTCCTTTGCAAGCTTGCTTGGTTGGCCAAAAAGGGCGTATGCGTTTTTTCCTGAATATATTCAGGAAAAAACGCATACGCCCTTTTTGGCCAAGTGCATCATTGTGGACGTTCTGCCTCTTTTCCTATGCTTTCAATGCAATTCCAGTCTACCTCCTGAAATCGGTTTCCTGCAATTCTGCCCCGCTTTCAAGTCCTCTTGGCAGCCTTACTTCAGTCTATTTTTGGACGATAGCTGTCATTTATAACTCTGCAGGTTTGTGAATTACAGTGCCCCTGAGCTCCTTTCTTCAACTCGCTTTCTTGTGACCTGGCCGCAACACCGCAGGATGTCTTCAGGCCCTAATCTGGTTCCGGAACGGCATGCTGAGCCTTTGGTTATTTCCTCTTCCTGGTGGGAAATGAGAGTTAAATTTGCCCGTCCAGACACCTCCAGCTAGTCTCTCATTGGTTCTCGCTATTCCTGTTCATCTTCCGCAGAAATTGCAAACTGGGCCAAACAGGAGGTTAAAGGCACTGACTTTCCAAGTGGGGAGAGTGTTAGTAAAGCATCTGGAATGTTGCACCCGAGTACCAGGGGAGGAAAACTGAGACATATTTGAACACGTCTCCCGTTCACATGGTTGATCATACTTGGGTTCCACATGCATGTTTTAGCTGAAGGAAGAATACCTTAAACCTGTGTATTTGAAACCCGTGGAATGGGTACCATGCAATATGACTTCAAAGGGTCTTCATTTGCTCACCGAACCTCTCCAATCCTATCACTGCTGCATTTATGCCCCTGTACACATGCTTGATTCTCTTTCGGAGACATAGCAATCCATAGGTTTTAAGATACTTACTAGTCAGGTACATTCTTAGGCGTTTAATATGCGGTGTTGAGTCCATTTCGTTGAGCAAGGAGTAGCTCTTGTCTATTCCATATTTGGCTTAAGGAACTTTATCTGTGCTCATTTCAATCTCTGGTTTTATGCAGCACCCCAACTCACCTTTACCCTTAAGCAAGCATAAGTTGCTTTTCTAAATTTGAGACCCTGTTCTGTTCTGTAATTCAGTTACTGTGTAGCCAAGTTTCCATTCCGTGTATTACTGATATCTTATGATGTTTCTTTTTCTGTGTGACTTATTTCAGTTAGAATCATCATACCTGAATCCACTCATTGTGCTGCTAAGATCCTGATGACACAGATTTCATTGCTGAGTGATATTGCTTTGTAAGTAAATACCACAACTTTTTAATCCATTTTTCACTTTCTGCGATGTTGAACTTGTACTGTAAACGAGGTTCTTGTAAACAGAGCCATTCGAAACTTTGGGGTGGCTGTGTCTTTTTGATTTTAAATTCCCTAAGCTATAGGACCATAAGTGGAAGTGCCCTAGGCTCTGTTGCTTTGTTTTTTAGATGTTTCAGGAAACACCATACACTTCTCCCGAGTGGTTGTTGGCAATTTACATCCCGCCCATCAGCATAACAAGGCTCCCAGTTCTCCATGGCCTGTCCTGCCTTTCTGGATTTTACACTTTTTTCAGATGGCCCTTTTGACCGGGGGGAAGTGAGACTTCATTGTAGTGCAGATTTCCTTTGCAAGCTTGCTTGGTTGGCCAAAAAGGGCGTATGCGTTTTTTCCTGAATATATTCAGGAAAAAACGCATACGCCCTTTTTGGCCAAGTGCATCATTGTGGACGTTCTGCCTCTTTTCCTATGCTTTCAATGCAATTCCAGTCTACCTCCTGAAATCGGTTTCCTGCAATTCTGCCCCGCTTTCAAGTCCTCTTGGCAGCCTTACTTCAGTCTATTTTTGGACGATAGCTGTCATTTATAACTCTGCAGGTTTGTGAATTACAGTGCCCCTGAGCTCCTTTCTTCAACTCGCTTTCTTGTGACCTGGCCGCAACACCGCAGGATGTCTTCAGGCCCTAATCTGGTTCTGGCACGGCACGCTGAGCCTTTGGTTAATTCCTCTTCCTGGTGGGAAATGAGAGTTAAATTTGCCCGTCCAGACACCTCCAGCTAGTCTCTCATTGGTTCTCGCTATTCCTGTTCATCTTCCACAGAAATTGCAAACGGGGCCAAACAGGAGGTTAAAGGGACTGACTCTCCAAGTGGGGAGAGTGTTAGTAAAGCGTCTGGAATGTTGCACCCGAGTACCAGGGTACGAAAACTGAGACATATTTGAACACGTCTCCCGATCACATGGTTGATCATACCCTAGGTTCCACATGCATGTTTTAGCTGAAGGAAGAATACCTTAAACCTGGGTAGTTGAAACCCGTGGAATGGGTACCATGCAATATGACTTCAAAGGGTCTTCATTTGCTCACCGAACCTCTCCAATCCTATCACTGCTGCGTTTATGCCCCTGTACACATGCTTGATTCTCTTTCGGAGACATAGCAATCCATAGGTTTTAAGATACTTACTAGTCAGGTACATTCTTAGGCGTTTAATATGCGGTGTTGAGTCCATTTCGTTGAGCAAGGAGTAGCTCTTGTCTATTCCATATTTG
Organism: Delphinus delphis; assembly: GCF_949987515.2. NCBI lineage: Eukaryota > Metazoa > Chordata > Mammalia > Artiodactyla > Delphinidae > Delphinus > Delphinus delphis. The sequence continues at coordinate 321,314 of NW_027192687.1, read as the reverse complement.
GCTTAAGGAACTTTATCTGCGCTCATTTCAATCTCTGGTTTTATGCAGCACCCCAACTCACCTTTACCCTTAAGCAAGCATAAGTTGGTTTTCTAAATTTGAGACCCTGTTCTGTTCTGTAATTCAGTTCCTGTGTAGCCAAGTTTACATTCCGTGTATTAGTGATATCTTATGATGTTTCTTTTTCTGTGTGACTTATTTCAGTTAGAATCATCGTACCTGAATCCACTCATTATGCTGCTACGGGCCTGATGACATAGATTTCATTGCTGAGTGATACTGCATTGTAGGTAAGTACCACAAGTTCTTTATCCATTTTTCACTTTCTGCGATGTTGAACTTGTACTGTAAACGAGGTTCTTGTAAACAGAGCCATTCCAAACTTTGGGGTGGCTGTGTCTTTTTGATTTTAATTTCCCTAAGCTATAGGACCATAAGTGGAAGTGCCCTAGGCTCTGTTGCTTTGTTTTTTAGATGTTTCAGGAAACACCATACACTTCTCCCGAGTGGTTGTTGGCAATTTACATCCCGCCCATCAGCATAACAAGGCTCCCAGTTCTCCATGGCCTGTCCTGCCTTTCTGGATTTTACACTTTTTTCAGATGGCCCTTTTGACCGGGGGGAAGTGAGACTTCATTGTAGTGCAGATTTCCTTTGCAAGCTTGCTTGGTTGGCCAAAAAGGGCGTATGCGTTTTTTCCTGAATATATTCAGGAAAAAACGCATACGCCCTTTTTGGCCAAGTGCATCATTGTGGACGTTCTGCCTCTTTTCCTATGCTTTCAATGCAATTCCAGTCTACCTCCTGAAATCGGTTTCCTGCAATTCTGCCCCGCTTTCAGGTCCTCTTGGCAGCCTTACTTCAGTCTATTTTTGGACGATAGCTGTCATTTATAACTCTGCAGGTTTGTGAATTACAGTGCCCCTGAGCTCCTTTCTTCAACTCGCTTTCTTGTGACCTGGCCGCAACACCGCAGGATGTCTTCAGGCCCTAATCTGGTTCCGGAACGGCACGCTGAGCCTTTGGTTATTTCCTCTTCCTGGTGGGAAATGAGAGTTAAATTTGCCCGTCCAGACACCTCCATCTAGTCTCTCATTGGTTCTCGCTATTCCTGTTCATCTTCCGCAGAAATTGCAAACTGGGCCAAACAGGAGGTTAAAGGCACTGACTTTCCAAGTGGGGAGAGTGTTAGTAAAGCATCTGGAATGTTGCACCCGAGTACCAGGGGAGGAAAACTGAGACATATTTGAACACGTCTCCCGTTCACATGGTTGATCATACTTGGGTTCCACATGCATGTTTTAGCTGAAGGAAGAATACCTAAAACCTGTGTATTTGAAACCCGTTGAATGGGTACCATGCAATATGACTTCAAAGGGTCTTCATTTGCTCACCGAACCTCTCCAATCCTATCACTGCTGCATTTATGCCCCTGTACACATGCTTGATTCTCTTTCGGAGACATAGCAATCCATAGGTTTTAAGATACTTACTAGTCAGGTACATTCTTAGGCGTTTAATATGCGGTGTTGAGTCCATTTCGTTGAGCAAGGAGTAGCTCTTGTCTATTCCATATTTGGCTTAAGGAACTTTATCTGTGCTCATTTCAATCTCTGGTTTTGTGCAGCACCCCAACTCACCTTTACCCTTAAGCAAGCATAAGTTGCTTTTCTAAATTTGAGACCCTGTTCTGTTCTGTAATTCAGTTCCTGTGTAGCCAAGTTTACATTCCGTGTATTACTGATATCTTATGATGTTTCTTTTTCTGTGTGACTTATTTCAGTTAGAATCATCATACCTGAATCCACTCATTGTGCTGCTAAGGGCCTGATGACACAGATTTCATTGCTGAGTGATATTGCTTTGTAAGTAAATACCACAACTTCTTTATCCATTTTTCAATTTCTGCGATGTTGAACTTGTACTGTAAACGAGGTTCTTGAAACAGAGCCGTTCCAAACTTTGGGGTGGCTGTGTCTTTTTGATTTTAAATTCCCTAAGCTATAGGACCATAAGTGGAAGTGCCCTAGGCTCTGTTGCTTTGTTTTTTAGATGTTTCAGGAAACACCATACACTTCTCCCGAGTGGTTGTTGGCAATTTACATCCCGCCCTTCAGCATAACAAGGCTCCCAGTTCTCCATGGCCTGTCCTGCCTTTCTGGATTTTACACTTTTTTCAGATGGCCCTTTTGACCGGGGGGAAGTGAGACTTCATTGTAGTGCAGATTTCCTTTGCAAGCTTGCTTGGTTGGCCAAAAAGGGCGTATGCGTTTTTTCCTGAATATATTCAGGAAAAAACGCATACGCCCTTTTTGGCCAAGTGCATCATTGTGGACGTTCTGCCTCTTTTCCTATGCTTTCAATGCAATTCCAGTCTACCTCCTGAAATCGGTTTCCTGCAATTCTGCCCCGCTTTCAAGTCCTCTTGGCAGCCTTACTTCAGTATATTTTTGGACGATAGCTGTCATTTATAACTCTGCAGGTTTGTGAATTACAGTGCCCCTGAGCTCCTTTCTTCAACTCGCTTTCTTGTGACCTGGCCGCAACACCGCAGGATGTCTTCAGGCCCTAATCTCGTTCTGGCACGGCATGCTGAGCCTTTGGTTAATTCCTCTTCCTGGTGGGAAATGAGAGTTAAATTTGCCCATCCAGACACCTCCAGCTAGTCTCTCATTGGTTCTCGCTATTCCTGTTCATCTTCCACAGAAATTGCAAACTGGGCCAAAAAGGAGGTTAAAGGGACTGACTCTCCAAGTGGGGAGAGTGTTAGTAAAGCGTCTGGAATGTTGCACCCGAGTAGCAGGGTACGAAAACTGAGACATATTTGAACACGTCTCCCGATCACATGGTTGATCATACTCTAGGTTCCCATGCATGTTTTAGCTGAAGGAAGAATACCTAAAACCTGGGTAGTTGAAACCCGTGGAATGGGTACCATGCAATATGACTTCAAAGGGTCTTCATTTGCTCACCGAACCTCTCCAATCCTATCACTGTTGCGTTTATGCCCCTGTACACATGCTTGATTCTCTTTCGGAGACATAGCAATCCATAGGTTTTAAGATACTTACTAGTCAGGTACATTCTTAGGCGTTTAATATGCGGTGTTGAGTCCATTTCGTTGAGCAAGGAGTAGCTCTTGTCTATTCCATATTTGGCTTAAGGAACTTTATCTGTGCTCATTTCAATCTCTGGTTTTATGCAGCACCCCAACTCACCTTTCCCCTTAAGCAAGCATAAGTTGGTTTTCTAAATTTGAGACCCTGTTCTGTTCTGTAATTCAGTTCCTGTGTAGCCAAGTTTCCATTCCGTGTATTACTGATATCTTATGAGGTTTCTTTTTCTGTGTGACTTATTTCAGTTAGAATCATCATACCTGAATCCACTCATTGTGCTGCTAAGGGCCTGATGACACAGATTTCATTGCTGAGTGATATTGCTTTGTAAGTAAATACCACAACTTCTTTATCCATTTTTCACTTTCTGCGATGTTGAACTTGTACTGTAAACGAGGTTCTTGTAAACAGAGCCGTTCCAAACTTTGGGGTGGCTGTGTCTTTTTGATTTTAATTTCCCTTAGCTATAGGACCATAAGTGGAAGTGCCCTAGGTTCTGTTGCTTTGTTTTTTAGATGTTTCAGGAAACACCATACACTTCTCCCGAGTGGTTGTTGGCAATTTACATCCCGCCCATCAGCATAACAAGGCTCCCAGTTCTCCATGGCCTGTCCTGCCTTTCTGGATTTTACACTTTTTTCAGATGGCCCTTTTGACCGGGGGGAAGTGAGACTTCATTGTAGTGCAGATTTCCTTTGCAAGCTTGCTTGGTTGGCCAAAAAGGGCGTATGCGTTTTTTCCTGAATATATTCAGGAAAAAACGCATACGCCCTTTTTGGCCAAGTGCATCATTGTGGACGTTCTGCCTCTTTTCCTATGCTTTCAATGCAATTCCAGTCTACCTCCTGAAATCGGTTTCCTGCAATTCTGCCCCGCTTTCAAGTCCTCTTCGCAGCCTTACTTCAGTCTATTTTTGGACGATAGCTGTCATTTATAACTCTGCAGGTTTGTGAATTACAGTGCCCCTGAGCTCCTTTCTTCAACTCGCTTTCTTGTGAGCTGGCCGCAACACCGCAGGATGGCTTCAGGCCCTAATCTGGTTCCGGCACGGCACGCTGAGCCTTTGGTTAATTCCTCTTCCTGGTGGGAAATGAGAGTTAAATTTGCCCGTCCAGACACCTCCAGCTAGTCTCTCATTGGTTCTCGCTATTCCTGTTCATCTTCCGCAGAAATTGCGAACTGGGCCAAACAGGAGGTTAAACGGACTGACTCTCCAAGTGGGGAGAGTGTTAGTAAAGCGTCTGGAATGTTGCACCCGAGTACCAGGGTACGAAAACTGAGACATATTTGAACACGTCTCCCGATCACATGGTTGATCATACTCTGGGTTCCACATGCATGTTTTAGCTGAAGGAAGAATACCTAAAACCTGGGTAGTTGAAACCCGTGGAATGGGTACCATGCAATATGACTTCAATGGGTCTTCATTTCCTCACCGAATCTCTCCAATCCTATCACTGCTGCGTTTATGCCCCTGTACACATGCTTGATTCTCTTTCGGAGACATAGCAATCCATAGGTTTTAAGATACTTACTACTCAGGTATTTTCTTAGGTGTTTAATATGCGGTGTTGAGTCCATTTCGTTGAGCAAGGAGTAGCTCTTGTCTATTCCATATTTGGCTTAAGGAACTTTATCTGTGCTCATTTCAATCTCTGGTTTTATGCAGCACCCCAACTCACCTTTACCCTTAAGCAAGCATAAGTTGGTTTTCTAAATTTGAGACCCTGTTCTGTTCTGTAATTCAGTTCCTGTGTAGCCAAGTTTACATTCCGTGTATTACTGATATCTTATGATGTTTCTTTTTCTGTGTGACTTATTTCAGTTAGAATCATCATACCTGAATCCACTCATTGTGCTGCTAAGGGCCTGATGACATAGATTTCATTGCTGAGTGATATTGCTTTGTAAGTGAATACCACAACTTCTTTATCCATTTTTCACTTTCTGCGATGTTGAACTTGTACTGTAAACGAGGTTCTTGTAAACAGAGCCGTTCCAAACTTTGGGGTGGCTGTGTCTTTTTGATTTTAAATTCCCTAAGCTATAGGACCATAAGTGGAAGTGCCCTAGGCTCTGTTGCTTTGTTTTTTAGATGTTTCAGGAAACACCATACACTTCTCCCGAGTGGTTATTCGCAATTTACATCCCGCCCTTCAGCATAACAAGGCTCCCAGTTCTCCATGGCCTGTCCTGCCTTTCTGGATTTTACACTTTTTTCAGATGGCCCTTTTGACCGGGGGGAAGTGAGACTTCATTGTAGTGCAGATTTCCTTTGCAAGCTTGCTTGGTTGGCCAAAAAGGGCGTATGCGTTTTTTCCTGAATATATTCAGGAAAAAACGCATACGCGCTTTTTGGCCAAATGCATCATTGTGGACGTTCTGCCTCTTTTCCTATGCTTTCAATGCAATTCCAGTCTACCTCCTGAAATCGGTTTCCTGCAATTCTGCCCCGCTTTCAAGTCCTCTTGGCAGCCTTACTTCAGTCTATTTTTGGACAATAGCTGTCATTTATAACTCTGCAGGTTTGTGAATTACAGTGCCCCTGAGCTCCTTTCTTCAACTCGCTTTCTTGTGACCTGGCCGCAGCACCGCAGGATGGCTTCAGGCCCTAATCTGGTTCTGGCACGGCACGCTGAGCCTTTGGTTAATTCCTCTTCCTGGTGGGAAATGAGAGTTAAATTTGCCCATCCAGACACCTCCAGCTAGTCTCTCATTGGTTCTCGCTATTCCTGTTCATCTTCCACAGAAATTGCAAACTGGGCCAAACAGGAGGTTAAAGGGACTGACTCTCCAAGTGGGGAGAGTGTTAGTAAAGCGTCTGGAATGTTGCACCCGAGTACCAGGGGAGGAAAACTGAGACATATTTGAACACGTCTCCCGATCACACGGTTGATCATACTCTGGGTTCCACATGCATGTTTTAGCTGAAGGAAGAATACCTAAAAATTGGGTAGTTGAAACCCGTGGAATGGGTACCATGCAATATGACTTCAAAGGGTCTTCATTTGCTCACCGAACCTCTCCAATCCTATCACTGCTGCGTTTATGCCCCTGTACACATGCTTGATTCTCTTTCGGAGACATAGCAGTCTATAGGTTTTAAGATACTTACTAGTCAGGTACATTCTTAGGCATTTAATATGCGGTGTTGAGTCCATTTCGTTGAGCAAGGAGTAGCTCTTGTCTATTCCATATTTGGCTTAAGGAACTTTATCTGTGCTCATTTCAATCTCTGGTTTTATGCAGCACCCCAACTCACCTTTCCCCTTAAGCAAGCATAAGTTGGTTTTCTAAATTTGAGACCCTGTTCTGTTCTGTAATTCAGTTCCTGTGTAGCCAAGTTTACATTCCGTGTATTACTGATATCTTATGATGTTTCTTTTTCTGTGTGACTTATTTCAGTTAGAATCATCATACCTGAATCCACTCATTGTGCTGCTAAGTGCCTGATGACACAGATTTCATTGCTGAGTGATATTGCTTTGTAAGTAAATACCACAACTTCTTTATCCATTTTTCACTTTCTGCGATGTTGAACTTGTACTGTAAACGAGGTTCTTGTAAACAGAGCCGTTCCAAACTTTGGGGTGGCTGTGTCTTTTTGATTTTAATTTCCCTAAGCTATAGGACCATAAGTGGAAGTGCCCTAGGTTCTGTTGCTTTGTTTTTTAGATGTTTCAGGAAACACCATACACTTCTCCCGAGTGGTTGTTGGCAAATTACATCCCGCCCATCAGCATAACAAGGCTCCCAGTTCTCCATGGCCTGTCCTGCCTTTCTGGATTTTACACTTTTTTCAGATAGCCCTTTTGACCGGGGGGAAGTGAGACTTCATTGTAGTGCAGATTTCCTTTGCAAGCTTGCTTGGTTGGCCAAAAAGGGCGTATGCGTTTTTTCCTGAATATATTCAGGAAAAAACGCATACGCCCTTTTTGGCCAAGTGCATCATTGTGGACGTTCTGCCTCTTTTCCTATGCTTTCAATGCAATTCCAGTCTACCTCCTGAAATCGGTTTCCTGCAATTCTGCCCCGCTTTCAAGTCCTCTTGGCAGCCTTACTTCAGTCTATTTTTGGACGATAGCTGTCATTTATAACTCTGCAGGTTTGTGAATTACAGTGCCCCTGAGCTCCTTTCTTCAACTCGCTTTCTTGTGACCTGGCCGCAACACCGCAGGATGTCTTCAGGCCCTAATCTGGTTCCGGCACGGCATGCTGAGCCTTTGGTTAATTCCTCTTCCTGGTGGGAAATGAGAGTTAAATTTGCCCGTCCAGACACCTCCAGCTAGCCTCTCATTGGTTCTCGCTATTCCTGTTCATCTTCCGCAGAAATTGCAAACTGGGCCAAACAGGAGGTTAAAGGGACTGACTCTCCAAGTCGGGAGAGTGTTAGTAAAGCGTCTGGAATGTTGCACCCGAGTACCAGGGTACGAAAACTGAGACATATTTGAACACGTCTCCCGATCACATGGTTGATCATACTCTAGGTTCCACATGCATGTTTTAGCTGAAGGAAGAATACCTTAAACCTGGGTAGTTGAAACCCGTGGAATGGGTACCATGCAATATGACTTCAAAGGGTCTTCATTTGCTCACCGAACCTCTCCAATCCTATCACTGCTGCGTTTATGCCCCTGTACACATGCTTGATTCTCTTTCGGAGACACAGCAATCCATAGGTTTTAAGATACTTACTAGTCAGGTACATTCTTAGGCGTTTATTATGCGGTGTTGAGTCCATTTCGTTGAGCAAGGAGTAGCTCTTGTCTATTCCATATTTGGCTTAAGGAACTTTATCTGTGCTCATTTCAATCTCTGGTTTTATGCAGCACCCCAACTCACCTTTACCCTTAAGCAAGCATAAGTTGGTTTTCTAAATTTGAGACCCTGTTCTGTTCTGTAATTCAGTTCCTGTGTAGCCAAGTTTACATTCCGTGTATTACTGATATCTTATGATGTTTCTTTTTCTGTGTGACTTATTTCAGTTAGAATCATCATACCTGAATCCACTCATTGTGCTGCTAAGGGCCTGATGACACAGATTTCATTGCTGAGTGATATTGCTTTGTAAGTAAATACCACAACTTCTTTATCCATTTTTCACTTTCTGCGATGTTGAACTTGTACTGTAAACGAGGTTCTTGTAAACAGAGCCTTTCCAAACTTTGGGGTGGCTGTGTCTTTTTGATTTTAATTTCCCTTAGCTATAGGACCATAAGTGGAAGTGCCCTAGGTTCTGTTGCTTTGTTTTTTAGATGTTTCAGGAAACACCATACACATCTCCCGAGTGGTTGTTGGCAATTTACATCCCGCCCATCAGCATAACAAGGCTCCCAGTTCTCCATGGCCTGTCCTGCCTTTCTGGATTTTACACTTTTTTCAGATGGCCCTTTTGACCGGGGGGAAGTGAGACTTCATTGTAGTGCAGATTTCCTTTGCAAGCTTGCTTGGTTGGCCAAAAAGGGCGTATGCGTTTTTTCCTGAATATATTCAGGAAAAAACGCATACGCCCTTTTTGGCCAAGTGCATCATTGTGGACGTTCTGCCTCTTTTCCTATGCTTTCAATGCAATTCCAGTCTACCTCCTGAAATCGGTTTCCTGCAATTCTGCCCCGCTTTCAAGTCCTCTTGGCAGCCTTACTTCAGTATATTTTTGGACGATAGCTGTCATTTATAAGTCTGCAGGTTTGTGAATTACAGTGCCCCTGAGCTCCTTTGTTCACCTCGCTTTCTTGTGAGCTAGCTGCAACACCGCATGATGGCTTCAGGCCCTAATCTGGTTCCGTCACGGAACGCTGAGCCTTTGTTTAATTCCTCTTCCTGGTGGGAAATGAGAGTTAAATTTGCCCGTCCAGACACCTCCAGCTAGCCTCTCATTGGTTCTCGCTATTCCTGTTCATCTTCCGCAGAAATTGCAAACTGGGCCAAACAGGAAGTTAAAGGCGCTGACTCTCCAAGTGGGGAGAGTGTTAGTAAAGCGTCTGGAATGTTGCACCCGAGTACCAGGGGAGGAAAACTGAGACATATTTGAACACGTCTCCCGATCACACGGTTGATCATACTCTGGGTTCCACATGCATGTTTTAGCTGAAGGAAGAATACCTAAAACCTGGGTAGTTGAAACCCGTGGAATGGGTACCATGCAATATGACTTCAAAGGGTCTTCATTTGCTCACCGAACCTCTCCAATCCTATCACTGCTGCGTTTATGCCCCTGTACACATGCTTGATTCTCTTTCGGAGACATAGCAATCTATAGGTTTTAAGATACTTACTAGTCAGTTACATTCTTAGGCGTTTAATATGCGGTGTTGAGTCCATTTCGTTGAGCAAGGAGTAGCTCTTGTCTATTCCATATTTGGCTTAAGGAACTTTATCTGCGCTCATTTCAATCTCTGGTTTTATGCAGCACCCCAACTCACCTTTACCCTTAAGCAAGCATAAGTTGGTTTTCTAAATTTGAGACCCTGTTCTGTTCTGTAATTCAGTTCCTGTGTAGCCAAGTTTACATTCCGTGTATTACTGATATCTTATGATGTTTCTTTTTCTGTGTGACTTATTTCAGTTAGAATCATCATACCTGAATCCACTCATTGTGCTGCTAAGTGCCTGATGACACAGATTTCATTGCTGAGTGATATTGCTTTGTAAGTAAATACCACAACTTCTTTATCCATTTTTCACTTTCTGCGATGTTGAACTTGTACTGTAAATGAGGTTCTTGTAAACACAGCTGTTCCAAACTTTGGGGTGGCTTTGTCTTTTTGATTTTAAATTCCCTAAGCTATAGGACCATAAGTGGAAGTGCCCTAGGCTCTGTTGCTTTGTTTTTTAGATGTTTCAGGAAACACCATACACTTCTCCCGAGTGGTTGTTGGCAATTTACATCCCGCCCTTCAGCATAACAAGGCTCCCAGTTCTCCATGGCCTGTCCTGCCTTTCTGGATTTTACACTTTTTTCAGATGGCCCTTTTGACCGGGGGGAAGTGAGACTTCATTGTAGTGCAGATTTCCTTTGCAAGCTTGCTTGGTTGGCCAAAAAGGGCGTATGCGTTTTTTCCTGAATATATTAAGGAAAAAACGCATACGCCCTTTTTGGCCAAGTGCATCATTGTGGACGTTCTGCCTCTTTTCCTATGCTTTCAATGCAATTCCAGTCTACCTCCTGAAATCGGTTTCCTGCAATTCTGCCCCGCTTTCAAGTCCTCTTGGCAGCCTTACTTCAGTCTATTTTTGGACGATAGCTGTCATTTATAACTCTGCAGGTTTGTGAATTACAGTGCCCCTGCGCTCCTTTCTTCAACTTGCTTTCTTGTGACCTGGCTGCAACACCACAGGATGGCTTCAGGCCCTAATCTGGTTCCGGCACGGCACGCTGAACCTTTGGTTAATTCCTCTTCCTGGTGGGAAATGAGAGTTAAATTTGCCCATCCAGACACCTCCAGCTAGCCTCTCATTGGTTCTCGCTATTCCTGTTCATCTTCCGCAGAAATTGCAAACTGGGCCAAACAGGAGGTTAAAGGGACTGACTCTCCAGGTCGGGAGAGTGTTAGTAAAGTGTCTGGAATGTTGCAGCCGAGTACCAGGGTACGAAAACTGAGACATATTTGAACACGTCTCCCGATCACATGGTTGATCATACTCTAGGTTCCACATGCATGTTTTAGCTGAAGGAAGAATACCTTAAACCTGGGTAGTTGAAACCCGTGGAATGGGTACCATGCAATATGACTTCAAAGGGTCCTCATTTGCTCACCGAACCTCTCCAATCCTATCACTGCTGCGTTTATGCCCCTGTACACATGCTTGATTCTCTTTCGGAGACATAGCAATCCATAGGTTTTAAGATACTTACTAGTCAGGTACATTCTTAGGCGTTTAATATGCGGTGTTGAGTCCATTTCGTTGAGCAAGGAGTAGCTCTTGTCTATTCCATATTTGGCTTAAGGAACTTTATCTGTGCTCATTTCAATCTCTGGTTTTATGCAGCACCCCAACTCACCTTTACCCTTAAGCAAGCATAAGTTGGTTTTCTAAATTTGAGACCCTGTTCTGTTCTGTAATTCAGTTCCTGTGTAGCCAAGTTTACATTCCGTGTATTACTGATATCTTATGATGTTTCTTTTTCTGTGTGACTTATTTCAGTTAGAATCATCATACCTGAATCCACTCATTGTGCTGCTAAGGGCCTGATGACACAGATTTCATTGATGAGTGATATTGCTTTGTAAGTAAATACCACAACTTCTTTATCCATTTTTCACTTTCTGCGATGTTGAACTTGTACTGTAAACGAGCTTCTTGTAAACAGAGCCTTTCCAAACTTTAGGGTGGCTGTGTCTTTTTGATTTTAATTTCCCTAAGCTATAGGACCATAAGTGGAAGTGCCCTAGGCTCTGTTGCTTTGTTTTTTAGATGTTTCAGGAAACACCATACACTTCTCCCGAGTGGTTGTTGGCAATTTACATCCCGCCCATCAGCATAACAAGGCTCCCAGTTCTCCATGGCCTGTCCTGCCTTTCTGGATTTTACACTTTTTTCAGATGGCCCTTTTGACCGGGGGGAAGTGAGACTTCATTGTAGTGCAGATTTCCTTTGCAAGCTTGCTTGGTTGGCCAAAAAGGGCGTATGCGTTTTTTCCTGAATATATTCAGGAAAAAACGCATACGCCCTTTTTGGCCAAGTGCATCATTGTGGACGTTCTGCCTCTTTTCCTATGCTTTCAATGCAATTCCAGTCTACCTCCTGAAATCGGTATCCTGCAATTCTGCCCTGCTTTCAAGTCCTCTTGGCAGCCTTACTTCAGTCTATTTTTGGACGATAGCTGTCATTTATAACTCTGCAGGTTTGTGAATTACAGTGCCCCTGAGCTCCTTTCTTCAACTCGCTTTCTTGTGACCTGGCCGCAACACCGCAGGATGGCTTCAGGCCCTAATCTGGTTCTGGCACGGCACGCTGAGCCTTTGGTTAATTCCTCTTCCTGGTGGGAAATGAGAGTTAAATTTGCCCGTCCAGACACCTCCAGCTAGTCTCTCATTGGTTCTCGCTATTCCTGTTCATCTTCCGCAGAAATTGCAAACTGGGCCAAACAGGAGGTTAAAGGGACTGACTCTCCAAGTCGGGAGAGTGTTAGTAAAGCGTCTGGAATGTTGCACCCGAGTACCAGGGTACGAAAACTGAGACATATTTGAACACGTCTCCCGATCACATGGTTGATCATACTCTGGGTTCCACATGCATGTTTTAGCTGAAGGAAGAATACCTTAAACCTGGGTAGTTGAAACCCGTGGAATGGGTACCATGCAATATGGCTTCAATGGGTCTTCATTTCCTCACCAAACCTCTCCAATCCTATCACTGCTGCGTTTATGTCCCTGTACACACGCTTGATTCACTTTCGGAGACATAGCAATCCATAGGTTTTAAGATACTTACTAGTCAGGTACATTCTTAGGCGTTTAATATGCGGTGTTGAGTCCATTTCGTTGAGCAAGGAGTAGCTCTTGTCTATTCCATATTTGGCTTAAGGAACTTTATCTGTGCTCATTTCATTCTCTGGTTTTATGCAGCACCCCAACTCACCTTTCCCCTTAAGCAAGCATAAGTTGGTTTTCTAAATTTGAGACCCTGTTCTGTTTTGGAATGCAGTTCCTGTGTAGCCAAGTTTACATTCCGTGTATTACTGATATCTTATGATGTTTCTTTTTCTGTGTGACTTATTTCAGTTAGAATCGTTGTACCTGAATCCACTCATTATGCTGCTAAGGGCCTGATGACATAGATTTCATTGCTGAGTGATACTGCATTGTACGTAAGTACCTCAAGTTCTTTATCCATTTTTCACTTTCTGTGATATTGAACTTGTACGGTAAATGAGGTTCTTGTAAACGGAGGCGTCCCAAACTTTGGGGTGGCTGTGTCTTTTTGGTTTTAATTTCCCTAAGCTATAGGACCATAAGTGGAAGTGCCCTAGGCTCTGTTGCTTTGTTTTTTAGATGTTTCAGGAAACACCATACACTTCTCCCGAGTGGTTGTTGGCAATTTACATCCCGCCCATCAGCATAAGAAGGCTCCCAGTTCTCCATGGCCTGTAGTGCCTTTATGGATTTTACACTTTTTTCAGATGGCCCTTTTGACCAGGTGGAAGTGAGACTTCATTGTAGTGCAGATTTCCTTTGCAAGCTTGCTTGGTTGGCCAAAAAGGGCGTATGCGTTTTTTCCTGAATATATTCAGGAAAAAACGCATACGCCCTTTTTGGCCAAGTGCATCATTGTGTACGTTCTGCCTCTTTTCCTATGCTTTCAATGCAATTTCAGTCTACCTCCTGAAATCGGTTTCCTGCAATTCTGCCCCGCTTTCAAGTCCTCTTGGCAGCCTTACTTCAGTATATTTTTGGACGATAGCTGTCATTTATAACTCTGCAGGTTTGTGAATTACAGTGCCCCTGAGCTCCTTTCTACAACTCGCTTTCTTGTGAGCTGGCCGCAACACCGCAGGATGGCTTCAGGCCCTAATCTGGTTCTGGCACGGCACGCTGAGCCTTTGGTTAATTCCTCTTCCTGGTGGGAAATGAGAGTTAAATTTGCCCGTCCAGACACCTCCAGCTAGTCTCTCATTGGTTCTCGCTATTCCTGTTCATCTTCCGCAGAAATTGCAAACTGGGCCAAACAGGAGGTTAAAGGGACTGACTCTCCAAGTCGGGAGAGTGTTAGTAAAGCATCTGGAATGTTGCACCCGAGTACCAGGGGAGGAAAACTGAGACATATTTGAACACGTCTCCCGTTCACATGGTTGATCATACTCTGGGTTCCACATGCATGTTTTAGCTGAAGGAAGAATACCTAAAACCTGGAGAGTTGAGACCCGTGTAATGGGTACCATGCAATATGACTTCAAAGGGTCTTCATTTGCTCACCGAACCTCTCCAATCCTATCACTGCTGCGTTTATGCCCCTGTACACACGCTTGATTCTCTTTTGGAGACATAGCAATCCATAGGTTTTAAGATACTTACTAGTCAGGTACATTCTTAGGCGTTTAATATGGGGTGTTGAGTCCATTTCGTTGAGCAAGGAGTAGCTCTTGTCTATTCCATATTTGGCTTAAGGAACTTTATCTGTGCTCATTTCAATCTCTGGTTTTATGCAGCACCCCAACTCACCTTTCCCCTTAAGCAAGCATAAGTTGGTTTTCTAAATTTGAGACCCTGTTCTGTTTTGGAATGCAGTTCCTGTGTAGCCAAGTTTACATTCCGTGTATTACTGATATCTTATGATGTTTCTTTTTCTGTGTGACTTATTTCAGTTAGAATCATCGTACCTGAATCCACTCATTATGCTGCTAAGGGCCTGATGACATAGATTTCATTGCTGAGTGATACTGCATTGTACGTAAGTACCTCAAGTTCTTTATCCATTTTTCACTTTCTGTGATATTGAACTTGTACGGTAAACGAGGTTCTTGTAAACGGAGGCATCCCAAACTTTGGGGTGGCTGTGTCTTTTTGATTTTAATTTCCCTAAGCTATAGGACCATAAGTGGAAGTGCCCTAGGCTCTGTTGCTTTGTTTTTTAGATGTTTCAGGAAACACCATACACTTCTCCAGAGTGGCTGTTGGCAATTTACATCCCGCCCATCAGCATAACAAGGCTCCCAGTTCTCCATGGCCTGTCCTGCCTTTCTGGATTTTACACTTTTTTCAGATGGCCCTTTTGACCGGGGGGAAGTGAGACTTCATTGTAGTGCAGATTTCCTTTGCAAGCTTGCTTGGTTGGCCAAAAAGGGCGTATGCGTTTTTTCCTGAATATATTCAGGAAAAAACGCATACGCCCTTTTTGGCCAAGTGCATCATTGTGGACGTTCTGCCTCTTTTCCTATGCTTTCAATGCAATTCCAGTCTACCTCCTGAAATCGGTTTCCTGCAATTCTGCCCCGCTTTCAAGTCCTCTTGGCAGCCTTACTTCAGTCTATTTTTGGACGATAGCTGTCATTTATAACTCTGCAGGTTTGTGAATTACAGTGTCCCTGAGCTCCTTTCTTCAACTCGCTTTCTTGTGAGCTGGCCGCAACACCGCAGGATGGCTTCAGGCCCTAATCTGGTTCCGGCACGGCACGCTGAGCCTTTGGTTAATTCCTCTTCCTGGTGGGAAATGAGAGTTAAATTTGCCCGTTCAGACACCTCCAGCTAGCCTCTCATTGGTTCTCGCTATTCCTGTTCATCTTCCGCAGAAATTGCAAACTGGGCCAAACAGGAGGTTAAAGGCACTGACTCTCCAAGTCGGGAGAGTGTTAGTAAAGCGTCTGGAATGTTGCACCCGAGTACCAGGGGAGGAAAACTGAGACATATTTGAACACGTCTCCCGTTCACACGGTTGATCATACTCTGGGTTCCACATGCATGTTTTCGCTGAAGGAAGAATACCTAAAACCTGGAGAGTTGAGACCCGTGTAATGGGTACCATGCAATATGACTTCAAAGGGTCTTCATTTACTCACCGAACCTCTCCAATCCTATCACTGCTGCGTTTATGCCCCTGTACACACGCTTGATTCTCTTTTGGAGACATAGCAATCCGTAGGTTTTAAGATACTTACTAGTCAGGTACATTCTTAGGCGTTTAATATGGGGTGTTGAGTCCATTTCGTTGAGCAAGGAGTAGCTCTTGTCTATTCCATATTTGGCTTAAGGAACTTTATCTGTGCTCATTTCAATCTCTGGTTTTATGCAGCACCCCTACTCACCTTTCCCCTTAAGCAAGCATAAGTTGGTTTTCTAAATTTGAGATCCTGTTCTGTTTTGGAATGTAGTTCCTGTGTAGCCAAGTTTACATTCCGTGTATTAGTGATATCTTATGATGTTTCTTTTTCTGTGTGACTTATTTCAGTTAGAATCATCGTACCTGAATCCACTCATTATGCTGCTAAGGGCCTGATGAAATAGATTTCATTGCTGAGTGATACTGCATTGTACGTAAGTACCACAAGTTCTTTATCCATTTTTCACTTTCTGTGATATTGAACTTGTACGGTAAACGAGGTTCTTGTAAACGGAGGCGTCCCAAACTTTGGGGTGGCTGTGTCTTTTTGATTTTAATTTCCCTAAGCTATAGGACCAAAAGTGGAAGTGCCCTAGGCTCTGTTGCTTTGTTTTTTAGATGTTTCAGGAAACACCATACACTTCTCCAGAGTGGCTGTTGGCAATTTACATCCCGCCCATCAGCATAAGAAGGCTCCCAGTTCTCCATGGCCTGTCGTGCCTTTCTGGATTTTACACTTTTTTCAGATGGCCCTTTTGACCAGGTGGAAGTGAGACTTCATTGTAGTGCAGATTTCCTTTGCAAGCTTGCTTGGTTGGCCAAAAATTGCGTATGCGTTTTTTCCTGAATATATTCAGGAAAAAACGCATACGCCCTCTTTGGCCAAGTGCATCATTGTGTACGTTCTGCCTCTTTTCCTATGCTTTCAATGCAATTTCAGTCTACCTCCTGAAATCGGTTTCCTGCAATTCTGCCCCGCTTTCAAGTCCTCTTGGCAGCCTTACTTCAGTCTATTTTTGGACGATAGCTGTCATTTATAACTCTGCAGGTTTGTGAATTACAGTGCCCCTGAGCTCCTTTCTACAACTCGCTTTCTCGTGAGCTGGCCGCAACACCGCAGGATGGCTTCAGGCCCTAATCTGGTTCCGGCACGGCACGCTGAGCCTTTGGTTAATTCCTCTTCCTGGTGGGAAATGAGAGTTAAATTTGCCCGTCCAGACACCTCCAGCTAGTCTCTCATTGGTTCTCGCTATTCCTGTTCATCTTCCGCAGAAATTGCAAACTGTGCCAAACAGGAGGTTAAAGGGACTGACTCTCCAAGTCGGGAGAGTGTTAGTAAAGCGTCTGGAATGTTGCACCCGAGTACCAGGGGAGGAAAACTGAGACATATTTGAACACGTCTCCCGTTCACACGGTTGATCATACTCTGGGTTCCACATGCATGTTTTAGCTGAAGGAAGAATACCTTAAACCTGGAGAGTTGAGACCCGTGTAATGGGTACCATGCAATACGACTTCAAAGGGTCTTCATTTGCTCACTGAACCTCTCCAATCCTATCACTGCTGCGTTTATGCCCCTGTACACATGCTTGATTCTCTTTCGGAGACATAGCAATCCATAGGTTTTAAGATACTTACTAGACAGGTACACTCTTAGGCGTTTAATATGCGGTGTTGAGTCCATTTCGTTGAGCAAGGAGTAGCTCTTGTCTATTCCATATTTGGCTTAAGGAACTTTATCTGTGCTCATTTCAATCTCTGATTTTATGCAGCACCCCAACTCACCTTTACCCTTAAGCAAGAATAAGTTGGTTTTCTAAATTTGAGACCCTGTTCTGTTCTGTAATTCAGTTCCTGTGTAGCCAAGTTTACATTCCGTGTATTACTGATATCTTATGATGTTTCTTTTTCTGTGTGACTTATTTCAGTTAGAATCATAATACCTGAATCCACTCATTGTGCTGCTAAGGGCCTGATGACACAGATTTCATTGCTGAGTGATATTGCTTTGTAAGTAAATACCACAACTTCTTTATCCATTTTTCACTTTCTGCAATGTTGAACTTGTACTGTAAACGAGGTTCTTGTAAACAGAGCCTTTCCAAACTTTGGGGTGGCTGTGTCTTTTTGATTTTAAATTCCCTAAGCTATAGGACCATAAGTGGAAGTGCCCTAGGCTCTGTTGCTTTGTTTTTTAAATGTTTCAGGAAACACCATACACTTCTCCTGAGTGTCTGTTGGCAATTTACATCCCGCCCATCAGCATAACAAGGCTCCCAGTTCTCCTTGGCCTGTCCTTCCTTTCTGGATTTTACACTTTTTTCAGATGGCCCTTTTAACCGGGGAGAAGTGAGACTTCATTGTAGTGCAGATTTCCTTTGCAAGTTTGCTTGGTTGGCCAAAAAGGGCGTATGCGTTTTTTCCTGAATATATTCAGGAAAAAACGCATACGCCCTTTTTGGCCAAGTGCATCATTGTGGACGTTCTGCCTCTTTTCCTATGCTTTCAATGCAATTCCAGTCTACCTCCTGAAATCGGTTTCCTGCAATTCTGCCCCGCTTTCAAGTCCTCTTGGCAGCCTTACTTCAATCTATTTTTGGACGATAGCTGTCATTTATAACTCTGCAGGTTTGTGAATTACAGTGCCCCTGAGCTCCTTTCTTCAACTCGCTTTCTTGTGACCTGGCCGCAACACCGCAGGATGTCTTCAGGCCCTAATCTGGTTCCGGCACGGCACGCTGAGCCTTTGGTTAATTCCTCTTCCTGGTGGGAAATGAGAGTTAAATTTGCCCATCCTAACACCTCCAGCTAGTCTCTCATTGATTCTCGCTATTCCTGTTCATCTTCCGCAGAAATTGCAAACTGGGCCAAACAGGAGGTTGAAGGGACTGACTCTCCAAGTGGGGAGAGTGTTAGTAAGCGTCTGGAATGTTGCACCCGAGTGCCAGGGTACGAAAACTGAGACATATTTGAACACGTCTCCCGATCACATGGTTGATCATACTCTAGGTTCCACATGCATGTTTTAGCTGAAGGAAGAATACCTTAAACCTGGGTAGTTGAAACCCTTGGAATGGGTACCATGCAATATGACTTCAAAGGGTCTTCATTTGCTCACCGAACCTCTCCAGTCCTATCACTGCTGCGTTTATGCCCCTGTACACATGCTTGATTCTCTTTCGGAGACATCGCAATCCATAGGTTTTAAGATACTTACTAGTCAGGTACATTCTTAGGCGTTTAATATGCGGTGTTGAGTCCATTTCGTTGAGCAAGGAGTAGCTCTTGTCTATTCCATATTTGGCTTAAGTAACTTTATCTGTGCTCATTTCAATCTCTGGTTTTATGCAGCACCCCAACTCACCTTCCCCCTTAAGCAAGCATAAGTTGGTTTTCTAAATTTGAGACCCTGTTCTGTTCTGTAATTCAGTTCCTGTGTAGCCAAGTTTACATTCCGTGTATTACTGATATCTTATGATGTTTCTTTTTCTGTGTGACTTATTTCAGTTAGAATCATCATACCTGAATCCACTCATTGTGCTGCTAAGGGCCTGATGACATAGATTTCATTGCTGAGTGATATTGCTTTGTAAGTAAATACCACAACTTCTTTATCCATTTTTCACTTTCTGCGATGTTGAACTTGTACTGTAAACGATGTTCTTGTAAACAGAGGCGTCCCAAACTTTGGGGTGGCTGTGTCTTTTTGATTTTAATTTCCCTAAGCTATAGGACCATAAGTGGAAGTGCCCTAGGCTCTGTTGCTTTGTTTTTTAGATGTTTCAGGAAACACCATACACTTCTCCCGAGTGGTTGTTGGCAATTTACATCCCGCCCATCAGCATAACAAGGCTCCCAGTTCTCCATGGCCTGTCCTGCCTTTCTGGATTTTACACTTTTTTCAGATGGCCCTTTTGACCGGGGGGAAGTGAGACTTCATTGTAGTGCAGATTTCCTTTGCAAGCTTGCTTGGTTGGCCAAAAAGGGCGTATGCGTTTTTTCCTGAATATATTCAGGAAAAAACGCATACGCCCTTTTTGGCCAAGTGAATCATTGTGGACGTTCTGCCTCTTTTCCTATGCTTTCAATGCAATTCCAGTCTACCTCCTGAAATCGTTTTCCTGCAATTCTGCCCCGCTTTCAAGTCTTCTTGGCAGCCTTACTTCAGTCTATTTTTGGACGATAGCTGTCATTTATAACTCTGCAGGTTTGTGAATTACAGTGCCCCTGAGCTCCTTTCTTCAACTCGTTTTCTTGTGAGCTGGCTGCAACACCGCTGGATGGCTTCAGGCCCTAATCTGGTTCCGGCATGGCATGCTGATCCTTTGGTTATTTCCTCTTCCTGGTGGGAAATGAGAGTTAAATTTGCCCGTCCAGACACCTCCAGCTAGTCTCTCATTGGTTCTCCCTATTCCTGTTCATCTTCCGCAGAAATTGCAAACGGGGCCAAACAGGAGGTTAAAGGTGCTGACTCTCCAAGTGGGGAGAGTGTTAGTAAAGCGTCTGGAATGTTGCACCCGAGTACCAGGGGAGGAAAACTGAGACATATTTGAACACGTCTCCCGTTCACACGGTTGATCATACTCTGGGTTCCACATGCATGTTTTAGCTGAAGGAAGAATACCTTAAACCTGGAGAGTTGAGACCCGTGTAATGGGTACCATGCAATATGACTTCAAAGGGTCTTCATTTGCTCACCGAACCTCTCCAATCCTATCACTGCTGCGTTTATGCCCCTGTACACACGCTTGATTCTCTTTTGGAGACATAGCAATCCATAGGTTTTAAGATACTTACTAGTCAGGTACATTCTTAGGCGTTTAATATGGGGTGTTGAGTCCATTTCGTTGAGCAAGGAGTAGCTCTTGTCTATTCCATATTTGGCTTAAGGAACTTTATCTGTGCTCATTTCAATCTCTGGTTTTATGCAGCACCCCAACTCACCTTCCCCCTTAAGCAAGCATAAGTTGGTTTTCTAAACTTGAGACACTGTTCTGTTTTGTAATTCAGTTCATGTGTAGCCAAGTTCACATTCTGTGTATTAGTGATACCTTATGATGTTTCTTTTCTGTGTGACTTATTTCAGTTCGAATCATCATACCTGCATCCACTCATTATGCTGCTACGGGCCTGATGACATAGATTTCATTGCTGAGTGATATTGCATTGTACGTAAGTACCACAAGTTCTTTATCCATTTTTCACTTTCTGCGATATTGAACTTGTAGTGTAAACGAGGTTTTTGTAAACAGAGCCGTCCCAAACTTTGGGGTGGCTGTGTCTTTTTGATTTTAATTTCCCTAAGCTATAGGACCATAAGTGGAAGTGCCCTAGGCTCTGTTGCTTTGTTTTTTAGATGTTTCAGGAAACACCATACACTTCTCCAGAGTGGCTGTTGGCAATTTACATCCCGCCCATCAGCATAAGAAGGCTCCCAGTTCTCCATGGCCTGTCGTGCCTTTATGGATTTTACACTTTTTTCAGATGGCCCTTTTGACCGGGGGGAAGTGAGACTTCATTGTAGTGCAGATTTCCTTTGCAAGCTTGCTTGGTTGGCCAAAAAGTGCGTATGCGTTTTTTCCTGAATATATTCAGGAAAAAACACATACGCCCTTTTTGGCCAAGTGCATCATTGTCGAGTTTCTGACTCTCTTCATATGCTTTCAATGCAATTCCAGTCTACCTCCTGAAATCGGTTTCCTGCAATTCTGCCTTGCTTTCAATGCCTCTTCATAGCCTTACCTCAATATATTTTTTAAAAATAGTTGGCCTTTATAACTCTGCAGGGTTTTGAATTGCAGTGGCCCTTAGCTCCATTTTTTAGCTCTTATTTTTGTGGTATTGCCCCATAACCAAAGGATTCCTTGAAGCCCTATTTTTCTTCTGGGGCACCTGCTGTGCCTTTGGTTAATTCTTCTTACTGATGTGATATTAGAGTGACATGTGCCCATTGAAACCGCTACAGCTAGTTTCTCACTGGTTCCCCCTATTCCCATTCATCCTCTTCACTAACTGCAGACTGTGCGATACCAGAACTTAAAGGCATTGACTCCATGTGGGGATGTTGTTAGTAAAGCGGCTGGAATGTCGATCCGGAGCCCCAGGAGAGGAAAAATGAGGTGCGTTTTAGAAACCTTTCCCAATCATATGGTATACCAGTCGCTGGGTTTCCCAAGCATGGTTTAGCTGTAGGAAGATTCCCTTCAACCTGGAGTGTTGGGACCCTTGGACTGAGTAGCATGAAGTATTGCATTAAACTTTCGGCAGTTGCTCACCAAAGCTCACCAATCCTGTCAGCCCCAAGTGTCCAGCCTTATGTCTTATCCAGCTGTGGGTTTATATGTGGTCAATCCAGGTTGCATCACAGCCCCTGAGCGAATTTTGTAAGAATTTTTCTCTCTTTCATTGTTTCAGCGTTTTGTTTTTAAAATTTATTTCTATAATGGGGTTTAGCTCCTTTTCACTGCTGTGTTTGTGCCGCTCTGCACACACTTGATTCCCTTATGGAGATATATCAATACATGGGTTTTAAGATTCTTATTCCTCAGATATATTTCTCTGCGGTGTATAGGGTGTGTTGAGGCCTGTTCATTGAGCAAGGTGTAGATCTTGTCTAATACCTATTTGGTTTATTGAACGGTATCTGTGCTAATTTCAAACTCTGGTTTTATGCATCACCCCACCTCTCCTTTCCCCTTAAGCTGACATAAGTGTGTTTTCTAAATGTGAGACACTGTTCTGTTCTGTAATTCATTTCTTGTGCAGCCATATTTACCCTCCCTCTATAAGTGATATCTTATGATATGTTTCTTTTTCTGTTTGACTTATTTCAAGTAGTATTATCGGACCTAAATCCACTCTTTATCCTTCTACTAGCCTTATTACATTGATTTCATGGTGAAGAGATATTCCATTGTACATAAGTACCACATCTTCTTTATCCATTGTTCTCTTTCCTGGGATATTTAAGGTGTACTGAAGTTGAGGTTCTTGTAAACAGAGTAGCCCTAAACTGTGGTGTGCTTGTGTCTTGTTGATTTTTAGACTTCCCTAGATATACTCCCATGATTGGAAGAGTCCTATGCTCTGTAGCTCTGTTTTTCAGATGATTTAGGAACCACCATACACTTCTCCAGAGTGGCTCTCGGCAGTTCACACACTGCCCATCAGCGTATTAAGGCTCCCTGTTCTCCATGGCCTGTCCTGCATTTCTGGTTTTTACAATTTTTTAGGATGGCCCTTTTGACCGGTGGGAAGTGAGACTTCTTTGTTGTGCACATTTGCATTGCTTGCTTGCTTCGTTGCCCATAAAGTGCGTATGCGTTTTTTCCTGGATATAATCAGGAAAAAACGCATACGCCCTTTTGGGCCAACTGCATCATTGTCGAAATTCTGCCGCTTTTCATGTGCGTTAAAGACGAGTCCAATCTATCTCTTGAAATCTGTTTCTTGCAATTCTGTCTTGCATTCAGATCCTCTTCTTTGCCTTACCTCAACATATTTTTGGACGTTAGTTTTCATTTATAACTCTGCAGGTTTGTGAATTGCAGTGACCCTGAGCTCCATTTTTTAAGTTGCTCTTTTGTGAGCTGGCCTCAAACCCGCAGGATTGCTTCAGGCCCTATTTTGGCTCCGGCGAGGCAGGCTGAGCCTTTCTTTAATTCTTATTCTTAATGGGAAATTAGAGTGATATGTGCCCGTCCAAACCCCTACAACTCTTCTCTCATTGGTTCCCCCTCTTCCCGTTCATCCTCCTCACAATTTGCAAAATGTGTGAAACAGAAGTTTAAATGTGCTGATTCTCCAAGTGGGGAGATTCTAAGTAGCGTGGCTGGAATGGTGAACAGGAGCACCAGGAGAGGATAAATGAGGTGCATTTTAGACACATCTCCCGATCACATGGTGTACAGTCCTCTGGGTTTTCCATGCATGTTTTAGCTGTAGGAAGATCCCTTGAACCTGCAGATTTGGGACCCATTGAATGGGTACCAGGTAGTATTACTTTAAAGGGTGTGCATTTCCTCACCCAACCTCACATTTCTCTTAGCGCAAACAGTTTCCAGCCTTATGTCTCATCCTGCTGTGGGTCTAGATGTGTTCAATCCATGTTGCATCACCGTCCCTGAGGAAAAGTTGTAAGAGGTTTTCTCTGTCTCTCTGTCGTTTATTTTTTTCAATTTATTACTATATTGGTTACAGCTGATTTTCAAAGCTCTGTTTCTTGCTGCTGTACATCCACTTGATTCGCGTACAGAGAGACATCAATAAATTCTTTTTCAGATTCTTACCAGTCGTATATATTCTTTTCCGGTGACTTGAGTGTGCTGAGTGCAGTTCTTTTAGCTACCGTGTAGGCCTTGTTGATTATCAGTTTGGTATTTGGAATGGTATCTTTGCTAATTTCAACCTCCTGGATGATGCCTCACCCCTCCCCACCTTTCCCGTTTAGCAGCCTTATGCGTGTTTTCTACATATTTGACTATGTTTTTGTTTTGTAATTTATTTCATGTGTAGCCATTTTGGATTCCACCTTTAAGTGATATCTTATGATATGTGTCTTTTTCTTTTTGAATTCTGTCACTTAGAATGATCATACGTAACTCCTCCGGAGTTGTTACAACTGGCCATATTTCATTGATTTCCAGGCTGAATAATATTCCACTCTACCTAAGTACCACATCTCTATCCATTTTTTCCCTCCAGAGACATTTAAGTTATATCCTAGTCGAGGATCTTTTAAACAGAGAGGGGGTAAACATTGGGGTGCCTGTGTCCTCTCGATTTTTGTTTTTCCCAAGATATACGCCCATGAGTGCAAGTGCCCTATGCTCTGTAGCTCATTTTTTAGATGCTTTAGTAAACACAATACACTTCTCCAGAATGGCCGTTGGCAATATACATTTCCACTATAAGTCTCACAGGGCTCCCTCTTCTCGTTGCCCTGTCCTGCATTTCTGTTGTTTACGCTTTATGAGGATGGCTCTTCTGACTGATGCGAAGTGATATCTTTTGTAGTATTGACTTCCAGTGCCCACCTCTTTGGTTGGCTAAAAAAGTGTATGCCCTTTTCTTGAATATATACAGAAAAGAACGCATACACCCTTTTTGGCCAACTGCAATGTTGGCAATGTTCAGCTCCTTTTCTTGTGCTTAATGGCGAGTCCTTTCTACCTCCTCAAATCCCTTTCCTGCCATTCTCCCTTGCTTACAAGTCCTTTTCTCTGACTTTCCTCAAGACATTTTTCAGTGATGGATATTTTCAACTCTGCAGTTTTGTGAATTTTACTGCCCCTGAGTTCCATTGTTCAACTCGTGTTTATGGGAACTGGCCACAAAGCAGCGGGATTTCCTCAAGCCCTATACTGTTTCCATGGGCAACCCTAGCCTTTGGTCAATTCGTCTTCCTGATTGGAAATTAGAGTGACATGTGCCTGTCTGAACACCTAGGACTTGTCTCTCATTGTTCCTCATCCTTCCGCTTCATCCTCTGGACAAATTCCAAACTGTACGCAACAGGATGTTGACAGTGCTGACATCTCCAAGTGGGGAGACTGTTAGTAAAGACGCTGGAGGGGTGAACCCGAGCACCAGGAGATGAGGAGATGAGATGCCTTTTCCAAACTCTTCCCGATCAGACGGTATACCATCCTCTGGGTGTGACAGACATGTTTTAGCAGTAGGAAGAGTCCCATTCATGTAAGGAGAACACCAGGGCTTTTTCAAAATCAGTGTCTCCCCGAAACCCAAACTGGGGAAGTTTTTAAGCTACGGCTACACATATGTTCATTAAGGGCCTTGGGAAGTAGGCAGAGTCCAAACTTTAGATGATTGAAGTCTTCAGGGTCAGAAGCACTCACCACCAGCTTCCCTTAGGCTACACTTTAACTGTCATTGATAGATGATGTCAATAAAAATATCTATTCTTTTTCAGATTATTTCCCCTTATAGGTTATTGCAAAATGTTGAGTGTAGTTCCCTGTGCTATACAGTAGTTCCTTGTTGATGATCTATTTTATACATAGCAGTGTGTATGTGTTCATTCCAAACTGTTAATTTATCCCTCCTCCCACCTTTCCCCTTTGGTAATAATAAATTATAAGATTTTATACTTCTCAGAAATGGGGGAGCTGAAAGAGAGGTATCATTTTCAATGGAAAAGCATTTAAAACAAGATTGAAGGTTTAACCAAGATTATTAGCTGTACATCCTTGGAAAGAAATCACTTCGTTTCTCTAATATTGACCTGACAAATAAGACAAACCTTTTCACTGAACTTGCTTATAAAAAGTGATGGAAATATCAAATGGAAGTGTTAAAAACATCTTATTTTACCCGAGCCTTATACACTGTTCTATGTTAACTACAGTTTGGCTCACACATCTGTTCATTGAGGTTACAATAGTCTCAATTTCTGTTACTGATCCTCCAGAGTGGACCCCAACAAGTGTCCCCCTGCCCAGTGTCATTGGGGCCAACAGATCGAGACTGAGTTTGGTTCACAAGCAAAGGAAACTTTATATTTTGATCAGAGAATGGAGAGGTGAGAGCATGCACTACCCCGTGGGCTGTGGGCTGGGCTGCTGTGTAGAGATCCTGTCAGAGTCAGTGGGAGGGAGGGAGGCGGCGGAGCTCTCGAGGGCCGGGTTGGCTGTAGCTCAGGCTCTATATCGTGGAGTCTGCACTGGGCCCCAAGAGCTGAGGTGTCGACCCAGCCATTCTGCACTAGGAAATCTGGTCTGAAGTGCCGGGTGTGGAACCTCTGCATGCGGGACCCTAGGAGCACGTGAAATTAGACAAAGCACAAAGGATAAAAAAGGTTAGACTTGACTTTATTGCCCAGATTCTATTTTTATCTCCCAGGGATTTTTAATGGGCTTTGCTGGGGACAAACCCCTCCTCTGCCTTTTGTCCCGTTCCTCATTCTTGGAGTGCTGAGGGTGCAGACCCTTCTTCTGTAACTGCTGAGTGCTGAGTTGGGAGCCCTCATACCCTGGGGCGAGGGTCAGAGCTTCTCCCCAGCAGCCTCCCGGTGACGTTGATTGTCCCCAGGACCCCTGCCTCCCTGCTCGTCCACCTGAGCACCAGCATTGGAAGTGTTATAGATTCTAATGACCTTTAAGGGTCCAGGAAAGAGATGTGCAGAGACGCTGTGGGGGCCGGTTTCACCCCGCCCCACATTTGTTCGGCCACCTTAGGCTGACCGTCTCTGCCAGCCTAGATGCTCTGACCAGTAGTCTGCGCTTTCTTCAGTTAGGCCCCTGAATTAACGTACAAACAGCACCAGGTGTCAGAGCCCTGCCCGCTCAACTCCCAGACAGTCCAGGGTCAGTGGTGATCAAGGACCATGATGGCTACTGAGTCAACAGCCTTTTGAAGTAAACAGGAGTCCAGCCGGTCTTATTGGCCACCATCATCACGGTGTCTGTAGGCTTTTCTATGGTGACAGTGTGGTATACTGTTCCCCCGCCAAGATTATTAGCTCCCCTCTGGGTGCAGTAAGTCCTGCAAGCAGTAGTCTACTCTTTTGGGACACACTCTTGTTGTTTTATGAGAGAAACTCCAGGTCAAGTGATGTTCACACGAGTCGTCATGGTGCCCTGTTGCCCCCGGTTATCTCTCTGGATGTTGGAGTTGGAGGGCCTCCTCACTCGAGGTCGGTGTGCCCACGGAGCGAACCCTGCAACTTCAGGGCATGGTTGGTGGTTAGGATCACCACGTGGGGTCCTTTTCCCTTAGGAGGGAGGTGGCCTTTTGGGCTGCTGATTTCCAGGTTTTTAGATACCGCCAGTATCTTGGCCAGATGTGGCAGTGGGCCAAGCCCCTTAGTGACCGTAGTTTATCCTACCTGGATGGCATTCTTGCATTGTTCCATTTCAAGTGGTCCCAGTTTTTGCACTAATTCTCCAATGGCGATTCACCTTTCACCGGGAATGTAAAGGTCAAAGGGTTTAGCTAAATTAGGGAGTTCCAGGGCAAGGGTCTGAATTGACTGCTCTTTCCATTCTTGAAAGGCCACTTCTGGATTCTATTCAAAAGGATCATCATCTTTTCCTTTCAGTGTTTCATATAGAGGCCCAGCTAGTAGACTGTAGCTAGGGATCCAGAAGCAGCAAACCCTGGCCTCCCCAGGAACCCCTAAGCTGTCTTCTAGTTTTAGAAAGGGGTAAGGCTGAAAATGGTTTCTTCCCTTTCCTGGGATGGGCTTCTCTGACCTTCTGTGAGAATGAAGCCCAGGCAGGTCACCGCAGTCTGTGATATTTGAGCTTTTTCTTGGACAACTTCTATCCTTTATTGGCTTGGTAGTTCAGAGGCCTCCTTAGTAGGGCTGGTGATCAGAATGTCGTCTGCATATTGAAGGAGGGTTTCCTTTTCCAGAGGTAGAACTTTTAGGTCTTTAGCTAAGCTTTCCCCAAAGATGGTGTGGGAATTTTTGCACCCTTGGGGCCAGACGGCCCGGAAGTATTGTTTTAGTTGTATGTTGAGTCCTGCCACTCACAAGCCAAAATTTCTTGTGACTCTGGGACTAATGGAATACAAAAGAAGGCATCATTGAAGACTAATACAGAATACCATGTCCTGGTGGTTGGTAGAATGACCAGCAGGGTGTAGGAATTAGGAGCAACTGGAGGTATATCCTCGGTGGCTTCACTGACTGTCCTGACATCCTTTACCAGGTCCCCAGCAGCCCATGGGGCTCTCGTGGTCAGACCAATCCCAGAATATGGAGCTCACCTGGGCAGGTACCCCACCCCCACCCCAGCCCACGGGGCTCTCGTGGTCAGGCCCCTCCCAGGATACAGAGCTACCCTTGCAGGTACCGTGGCAGGGCTGGGCACACAGGAACCGTGCACATAGCCCTCATTGCAGAGCACCCCCAGCTCACCTGTCGCTCAGAGCTGACACAGAGCACCTCAGAGCAGGACTTGAACTAACAAACAGCAGCTGCGACAGGTCTGTGACCCTGGGCATCACTCCGTGAGGCCTCCCTCCACCTGGTCTTCCAGAGACTTCCACTGCACCCGGGGCACCAGGCCTCTGTCTCCAACCACCACCCACCCCTCCTCTCCCTGACTCCTGGGTTCCTCTCATTAGGAGAGGGTTTTCTTGAAGTTGTCTCCCACTCATGGGCCAGATAAAATGATTAGAAAACAAGCCAAAGCTGCAGCCCCTTGTCTATCCTGACTCTCAGGAGCCCACACCTGTTCCTTGGACCTGGCCGGTTCAGCAAGTTCCATTTTCTGCAACTGTGAGCCCCTGAGGGGTGATGATTGGCTGACCTGGGCAGCCTTACCGTGCCGGCCAGCCCTCCCCAGGTGTGCCTGGGTTGAGATCAATATAAATACCACTCCAGGCAGCAAGAGCCCCTGCAGCCGTGCCTGACGCCATTTTCTCTGCCCTGTCAGCAGTCTCGGGGCTGGGCTGGTGGGAGGGAGTGAGAGGCCACGGCTTTGTGGGTGGCCCAGTGTGAGTGGGGCTCTGCTGGACTTTCTGCAGCAGTTGCCAGGCTGCCACCTGCTAAAGAAGAGGATGTGTCACCCATACCTGCTGCTGGAATTTCTCCCTGGGCAGAGGTGAGGAAGGAAAAAAGCAGTGGGGGCAGGGACAGGACGGGTATCTCAGGCAGGGAAATGGAAATCTTCCAGAAGAGCACCCAGGGCCAGGACCATCCTGGCTGGCCTGCAGGCACCAAGTCGGCCGGCATGCTGTCACTCGTGTGGCTCTATGGCCCTTCCTCTAGGCTTTCAAGTCCTTGTATATATTCAGGTGTTTTACCTGGGACGGGTGGGAATAGTTCAGCAGCAACTGGCCTGGGGCTCAGCTCACGTTTACTCACAGATGCCTCGGCACGGTGCCCCAGCTTTGCAATGAGGACGCTTGTTGCGTGGGGGCTGCTGGCTGAATGGGAGACGATTCCCCACCACTGACCAACTTCAGAATTGTTTACAACTGGAGCAAGTGCCCTGATACGGTTTTCCTCTGTGTAACTGGTGGGTTCTGTGTTTTTTTTCTTTTTCGTTTTTGGTTCAAGGTAGATTTTATTCCTCTTTTTTGTATTTACAGATATAAGCATGGAAATAATTTATTCATATAAATACATGTATGTGCAGGGAATAATTGTTTTTTCTGTTTTATTTTTTAAATTTTATTTCTTTTTAATTTTGAATTTTATTTTATATTTTTATACAGCAGGTTCTTATTGGTTATCTATTTTATACATATAAATGTATACATGCCAATCCCAGTCTCTCAACTCCTCCCACCACCACCCCCCCAACAGCTTTCCCCCCTTGTTGTCCATACGTTTGTTGTCTACATCTGTTGCTCTATTTATGCCTTGCAAAATGGTTAATCTGTACAGTTTTTCTAGGTTCCACATATATGCATGAATATACAAGATTTGTTTTTCTCTTTCTGACTTACTTCACTCTGTATGACAGTCTCTAGATCCATCGACGTCTCTACAAATGACCCAATTTCATTCCTTTTCATGGCTTAGTAATATTCCATTTTATATATGTACCACAGCTTTATGCATTCGTCTGTCTGTGGGCATTTAGGTTGCTTCCATTACCTCGATATTGTAAATAGTGATGCAATGAACATTGCGGTGAATGACTCTTTTTGATTTATGGTTTTGTCTGGGTATATGTCCAGTACTGGGATTGCTGTATCATATGGTAATTCTATTGTTAGTTTCTTAAGAAATTCCATATTGTTCTCCATAATGACTGTATCAATTTATATTCCCAACAATAGTGGAAGAGGGTTCCTTTTCTCCACACCCTTTCCAGCATTTTTTGTTTGTAGATTTTCAATGATGCCTATTCTACCAGGTGTGAGGTGATACCTCATTGTTGAATCCATTTCGTTGAGCAAGGGGTAGCTCTTGTCTATTCCATATTTGGCTTATGGAACGGTATCTGTGCTAATTTCAAACTCTGCTTTTATGCAGCACCCCAACTCACCTTCCCCCTTACGCAGGCATAAGTTGGTTTTCTAAACTTGAGACCCTGTTCTGTTTTGTAATTCAGTTCATGTGTAGCCAAGTTCACATTCCGTGTATTAGTGATACCTTATGATGTTTCTTTTTCTGTGTGACTTATTTCACTTAGAATCATCGTGCCTCAATGCACTCATTATGCTGGTACGGGCCTGGTGACATAGATTTCATTGCTGAGTGGTATTCTGTTGTACATAAGTACCGCAACTTCTTTATCCATTATTTGCTCTCTGGGATATTTAACTTGTGCCGTAGAAGAGATTTCTGTAAAAAGAGCCATCCCAAATTTTGGGGTTGCTGTGTCTTTTTGATATTAATTTCCCTAAGCTATAGGACCATAAGTGGAAGTGCCCTAGGCTCTGTTGCTTTGTTTTTTAGATGTTTCAGGAAACACCATACACTTCTCCCGAGTGGTTGTTGGCAATTTACATCCCGCCCTTCAGCATAACAAGGCTCCCAGTTCTCCATGGCCTGTCCTGCCTTTCTGGGTTTTACACTTTTTTCAGATGGCCCTTTTGACCGGGGGGAAGTGAGACTTCATTGTAGTGCAGATTTCCTTTGCAAGCTTGCTTGGTTGGCCAAAAAGGGCTTATGCGTTTTTTCCTGAATATATTCAGGAAAAAACGCATACGCCCTTTTGGCCAAGTGCATCATTGTGGACGTTCTGCCTCTTTTCCTATGCTTTCAATGCAATTCCAGTCTACCTCCTGAAATCGGTTTCCTGCAATTCTGCCCCGCTTTCAAGTCCTCTTGGCAGCCTTACTTCAGTCTATTTTTGGACGATAGCTGTCATTTATAACTCTGCAGGTTTGTGAATTACAGTGCCCCTGAGCTCCTTTCTTCAACTCGCTTTCTTGTGACCTGGCCGCAACACCGCAGGATGGCTTCAGGCCCTAATCTGGTTCCGGCCCGGCACGCTGAGCCTTTGGTTAATTCCTCTTCCTGGTGGGAAATGAGAGTTAAATTTGCCCGTCCAGACACCTCCAGCTAGCCTCTCATTGGTTCTCGCTATTCCTGTTCATCTTCCGCAGAAATTGCAAACTGGGCCAAACAGGAGGTTAAAGGCACTGACTCTCCAAGTCGGGAGAGTGTTAGTAAAGCGTCTGGAATGTTGCACCCGAGTACCAGGGGAGGAAAACTGAGACATATTTGAACACGTCTCCCGTTCACACGGTTGATCATACTCTGGGTTCCACATGCATGTTTTAGCTGAAGGAAGAATACCTAAAACCTGGAGAGTTGAGACCCGTGGAATGGGTACCATGCAATATGACTTCAAAGGGTCTTCATTTGCTCACCGAACCTCTCCAATCCTATCACTGCTGCGTTTATGCCCCTGTACACACGCTTGATTCTCTTTCGGAGACATAGCAATCCATAGGTTTTAAGATACTTACTAGTCAGGTACATTCTTAGGCATTTAATATGGGGTGTTGAGTCCATTTCGTTGAGCAAGGAGTAGCTCTTGTCTATTCCATATTTGGCTTAAGGAACTTTATCTGTGCTCATTTCAATCTCTGGTTTTATGCAGCACCCCAACTCACCTTTCCCCTTAAGCAAGCATAAGTTGGTTTTCTAAATTTGAGACCCTGTTCTGTTCTGTAATTCAGTTCCTGTGTAGCCAAGTTTACATTCCGTGTATTACTGATATCTTATGATGTTTCTTTTTCTGTGTGACTTATTTCAGTTAGAATCATAATACCTGAATCCACTCATTGTGCTGCTAAGGGCCTGATGACACAGATTTCATTGCTGAGTGATATTGCTTTGTAAGTAAATACCACAACTTTTTTATCCATTTTTCACTTTCTGCGATGTTGAACTTGTACTGTAAACGAGGTTCTTGTAAACAGAGCCATTCCAAACTTTGGGGTGGCTGTGTCTTTTTGATTTTAAATTCCCTAAGCTATAGGACCATAAGTGGAAGTGCCCTAGGCTCTGTTGCTTTGTTTTTTAGATGTTTCAGGAAACACCATACACTTCTCCCGAGTGGTTGTTGGCAATTTACATCCCGCCCATCAGCATAACAAGGCTCCCAGTTCTCCATGGCCTGTCCTGCCTTTCTGGATTTTACACTTTTTTCAGATGGCCCTTTTGGCCGGGGGGAAGTGAGACTTCATTGTAGTGCAGATTTCCTTTGCAAGCTTGCTTGGTTGGCCAAAAAGGGCGTATGCGTTTTTTCCTGAATATATTCAGGAAAAAACGCATATGCCCTTTTTGGCCAAGTGCATCATTGTGGACGTTCTGCCTCTTTTCCTATGCTTTCAATGCAATTCCAGTCTACCTCCTGAAATCGGTTTCCTGCAATTCTGCCCCGCTTTCAAGTCCTCTTGGCAGCCTTACTTCAGTCTATTTTTGGACGATAACTGTCATTTATAACTCTGCAGGTTTGTGAATTACAGTGCCCCTGAGCTCCTTTCTTCAACTCGTTTTCTTGTGAGCTGGCTGCAACACCGCTGGATGGCTTCAGGCCCTAATCTGGTTCCGGCACGGCATGCTGAGCCTTTGGTTATTTCCTCTTTCTGGTGGGAAATGAGAGTTAAATTTGCCCGTCCAGACACCTCCAGCTAGTCTCTCATTGGTTCTCCCTATTCCTGTTCATCTTCCGCAGAAATTGCAAACGGGGCCAAACAGGAAGTTAAAGGTGCTGACTCTCCAAGTGGGGAGAGTGTTAGTAAAGCGTCTGGAATGTTGCACCCGAGTACCAGGGGAGGAAAACTGAGACATATTTGAACACGTCTCCCGTTCACACGGTTGATCATACTCTGGGTTCCACATGCATGTTTTAGCTGAAGGAAGAATACCTTAAACCTGGAGAGTTGAGACCCGTGGAATGGGTACCATGCAATATGACTTCAAAGGGTCTTCATTTGCTCACCGAACCTCTCCAATCCTATCACTGCTGCGTTTATGCCCCTGTACACACGCTTGATTCTCTTTTGGAGACATAGCAATCCATAGGTTTTAAGATACTTACTAGTCAGGTACATTCTTAGGCGTTTAATATGGGGTGTTGAGTCCATTTCGTTGAGCAAGGAGTAGCTCTTGTCTATTCCATATTTGGCTTAAGGAACTTTATCTGTGCTCATTTCAATCTCTGGTTTTATGCAGCACCCCAACTCACCTTCCCCCTTAAGCAAGCATAAGTTGGTTTTCTAAACTTGAGACACTGTTCTGTTTTGTAATTCAGGTCATGTGTAGCCAAGTTCACATTCTGTGTATTAGTGATACCTTATGATGTTTCTTTTCTGTGTGACTTATTTCAGTTCGAATCATCATACCTTCATCCACTCATTATGCTGCTACGGGCCTGATGACATAGATTTCATTGCTGAGTGATACTGCATTGTACGTAAGTACCACAAGTTCTTTATCCATTTTTCACTTTCTGCGATATTGAACTTGTACTGTAAATGAGGTTCTTGTAAACAGAGCCGTCCCAAACTTTGGGGTGGCTGTGTCTTTTTGATTTTAATTTCCCTAAGCTATAGGACCATAAGTGGAAGTGCCCTAGGCTCTGTTGCTTTGTTTTTTAGATGTTTCAGGAAACACCATACACTTTTCCAGAGTGGCTGTTGGCAATTTACATCCCGCCCATCAGCATAAGAAGGCTCCCAGTTCTCCATGGCCTGTCGTGCCTTTATGGATTTTACACTTTTTTCAGATGGCCCTTTTGACCGGGGGGAAGTGAGACTTCATTGTAGTGCAGATTTCCTTTGCAAGCTTGCTTGGTTGGCCAAAAAGGGCGTATGCGTTTTTTCCTGAATATATTCAGGAAAAAACACATACGCCCTTTTTGGCCAAGTGCATCATTGTCGAGTTTCTGACTCTCTTCATATGCTTTCAATGCAATTCCAGTCTACCTCCTGAAATCGGTTTCCTGCAATTCTGCCTTGCTTTCAATGCCTCTTCATAGCCTTACCTCAATATATTTTTTAAAAATAGTTGGCCTTTATAACTCTGCAGGTTTTTGAATTGCTGTGGCCCTTAGCTCCATTTTTTAGCTCTTATTTTTGTGGTATTGCCCCATAACCAAAGGATTCCTTGAAGCCCTATTTTTCTTCTGGGGCACCTGCTGTGCCTTTGGTTAATTCTTCTTACTGATGTGATATTAGAGTGACATGTGCCCATTGAAACCGCTACAGCTAGTTTCTCACTGGTTCCCCCTATTCCCATTCATCCTCTTCACTAACTGCAGACTGTGCGATACCAGAACTTAAAGGCATTGACTCCATGTGGGGATGTTGTTAGTAAAGCGGCTGGAATGTCGATCCGGAGCCCCAGGAGAGGAAAAATGAGGTGCGTTTTAGAAACCTTTCCCGATCATATGGTATACCAGTCGCTGGGTTTCCCAAGCATGGTTTAGCTGTAGGAAGATTCCCTTCAACCTGGAGTGTTGGGACCCTTGGACTGAGTAGCATGAAGTATTGCATTAAACTTTCGGCAGTTGCTCACCAAAGCTCACCAATCCTGTCAGCCCCAAGTGTCCAGCCTTATGTCTTATCCAGCTGTGGGTTTATATGTGGTCAATCCAGGTTGCATCACAGCCCCTGAGCGAATTTTGTAAGAATTTTTCTCTCTTTCATTGTTTCAGCGTTTTGTTTTTAAAATTTATTTCTATAATGGGGTTTAGCTCCTTTTCACTGCTGTGTTTGTGCCGCTCTGCACACACTTGATTCCCTTATGGAGATATATCAATACATGGGTTTTAAGATTCTTATTCCTCAGATATATTTCTCTGCGGTGTATAGGGTGTGTTGAGGCCTGTTCATTGAGCAAGGTGTAGATCTTGTCTAATACCTATTTGGTTTATTGAACGGTATCTGTGCTAATTTCAAACTCTGGTTTTATGCATCACCCCACCTCTCCTTTCCCCTTAAGCTGACATAAGTGTGTTTTCTAAATGTGAGACACTGTTCTGTTCTGTAATTCATTTCTTGTGCAGCCATATTTACCCTCCCTCTATAAGTGATATCTTATGATATGTTTCTTTTTCTGTTTGACTTATTTCAAGTAGTATTATCGGACCTAAATCCACTCTTTATCCTTCTACTAGCCTTATTACATTGATTTCATGGTGAAGAGATATTCCATTGTACATAAGTACCACATCTTCTTTATCCATTGTTCTCTTTCCTGGGATATTTAAGGTGTACTGAAGTTGAGGTTCTTGTAAACAGAGTAGCCCTAAACTGTGGTGTGCTTGTGTCTTGTTGATTTTTAGACTTCCCTAGATATACTCCCATGATTGGAAGTGTCCTATGCTCTGTAGCTCTGTTTTTTAGATGATTTAGGAACCACCATACACTTCTCCAGAGTGGCTCTCGGCAGTTCACACACTGCCCATCAGCGTATAAAGGCTCCCTGTTCTCCATGGCCTGTCCTGCATTTCTGGTTTTTACAATTTTTTAGGATGGCCCTTTTGACCGGTGGGAAGTGAGACTTCTTTGTTGTGCACATTTGCATTGCTTGCTTGCTTCGTTGCCCATAAAGTGCGTATGCGTTTTTTCCTGGATATAATCAGGAAAAAACGCATACGCCCTTTTGGGCCAACTGCATCATTGTCGAAATTCTGCCGCTTTTCATGTGCGTTAAAGACGAGTCCAATCTATCTCTTGAAATCTGTTTCTTGCAATTCTGTCTTGCATTCAGATCCTCTTCTTTGCCTTACCTCAACATATTTTTGGACGTTAGTTTTCATTTATAACTCTGCAGGTTTGTGAATTGCAGTGACCCTGAGCTCCATTTTTTAAGTTGCTCTTTTGTGAGCTGGCCTCAAACCCGCAGGATTGCTTCAGGCCCTATTTTGGCTCCGGCGAGGCAGGCTGAGCCTTTCTTTAATTCTTATTCTTAATGGGAAATTAGAGTGATATGTGCCCGTCCAAACCCCTACAACTCTTCTCTCATTGGTTCCCCCTCTTCCCGTTCATCCTCCTCACAATTTGCAAAATGTGTGAAACAGAAGTTTAAATGTGCTGATTCTCCAAGTGGGGAGATTCTAAGTAGCGTGGCTGGAATGGTGAACAGGAGCACCAGGAGAGGATAAATGAGGTGCATTTTAGACACATCTCCCGATCACATGGTGTACAGTCCTCTGGGTTTTCCATGCATGTTTTAGCTGTAGGAAGATCCCTTGAACCTGCAGATTTGGGACCCATTGAATGGGTACCAGGTAGTATTACTTTAAAGGGTGTGCATTTCCTCACCCAACCTCACATTTCTCTTAGCGCAAACAGTTTCCAGCCTTATGTCTCATCCTGCTGTGGGTCTAGATGTGTTCAATCCATGTTGCATCACCGTCCCTGAGGAAAAGTTGTAAGAGGTTTTCTCTGTCTCTCTGTCGTTTATTTTTTTCAATTTATTACTATATTGGTTACAGCTGATTTTCAAAGCTCTGTTTCTTGCTGCTGTACATCCACTTGATTCGCGTACAGAGAGACATCAATAAATTCTTTTTCAGATTCTTACCAGTCGTATATATTCTTTTCCGGTGACTTGAGTGTGCTGAGTGCAGTTCTTTTAGCTACCGTGTAGGCCTTGTTGATTATCAGTTTGGTATTTGGAATGGTATCTTTGCTAATTTCAACCTCCTGGATGATGCCTCACCCCTCCCCACCTTTCCCGTTTAGCAGCCTTATGCGTGTTTTCTACATATTTGACTATGTTTTTGTTTTGTAATTTATTTCATGTGTAGCCATTTTGGATTCCACCTTTAAGTGATATCTTATGATATGTGTCTTTTTCTTTTTGAATTCTGTCACTTAGAATGATCATACGTAACTCCTCCGGAGTTGTTACAACTGGCCATATTTCATTGATTTCCAGGCTGAATAATATTCCACTCTACCTAAG
This sequence comes from Delphinus delphis, assembly GCF_949987515.2. Lineage (NCBI taxonomy): Eukaryota > Metazoa > Chordata > Mammalia > Artiodactyla > Delphinidae > Delphinus > Delphinus delphis. The sequence goes on along the minus strand of NW_027192687.1, from coordinate 283,808 downwards.
TACCACATCTCTATCCATTTTTTCCCTCCAGAGACATTTAAGTTATATCCTAGTCGAGGATCTTTTAAACAGAGAGGGGGTAAACATTGGGGTGCCTGTGTCCTCTCGATTTTTGTTTTTCCCAAGATATACGCCCATGAGTGCAAGTGCCCTATGCTCTGTAGCTCATTTTTTAGATGCTTTAGTAAACACAATACACTTCTCCAGAATGGCCGTTGGCAATATACATTTCCACTATAAGTCTCACAGGGCTCCCTCTTCTCGTTGCCCTGTCCTGCATTTCTGTTGTTTACGCTTTATGAGGATGGCTCTTCTGACTGATGCGAAGTGATATCTTTTGTAGTATTGACTTCCAGTGCCCACCTCTTTGGTTGGCTAAAAAAGTGTATGCCCTTTTCTTGAATATATACAGAAAAGAACGCATACACCCTTTTTGGTCAACTGCAATGTTGGCAATGTTCAGCTCCTTTTCTTGTGCTTAATGGCGAGTCCTTTCTACCTCCTCAAATCCCTTTCCTGCCATTCTCCCTTGCTTACAAGTCCTTTTCTCTGACTTTCCTCAAGACATTTTTCAGTGATGGATATTTTCAACTCTGCAGTTTTGTGAATTTTACTGCCCCTGAGTTCCATTGTTCAACTCGTGTTTATGGGAACTGGCCACAAAGCAGCGGGATTTCCTCAAGCCCTATACTGTTTCCATGGGCAACCCTAGCCTTTGGTCAATTCGTCTTCCTGATTGGAAATTAGAGTGACATGTGCCTGTCTGAACACCTAGGACTTGTCTCTCATTGTTCCTCATCCTTCCGCTTCATCCTCTGGACAAATTCCAAACTGTACGCAACAGGATGTTGACAGTGCTGACATCTCCAAGTGGGGAGACTGTTAGTAAAGACGCTGGAGGGGTGAACCCGAGCACCAGGAGATGAGGAGATGAGATGCCTTTTCCAAACTCTTCCCGATCAGACGGTATACCATCCTCTGGGTGTGACAGACATGTTTTAGCAGTAGGAAGAGTCCCATTCATGTAAGGAGAACACCAGGGCTTTTTCAAAATCAGTGTCTCCCCGAAACCCAAACTGGGGAAGTTTTTAAGCTACGGCTACACATATGTTCATTAAGGGCCTTGGGAAGTAGGCAGAGTCCAAACTTTAGATGATTGAAGTCTTCAGGGTCAGAAGCACTCACCACCAGCTTCCCTTAGGCTACACTTTAACTGTCATTGATAGATGATGTCAATAAAAATATCTATTCTTTTTCAGATTATTTCCCCTTATAGGTTATTGCAAAATGTTGAGTGTAGTTCCCTGTGCTATACAGTAGTTCCTTGTTGATGATCTATTTTATACATAGCAGTGTGTATGTGTTCATTCCAAACTGTTAATTTATCCCTCCTCCCACCTTTCCCCTTTGGTAATAATAAATTATAAGATTTTATACTTCTCAGAAATGGGGGAGCTGAAAGAGAGGTATCATTTTCAATGGAAAAGCATTTAAAACAAGATTGAAGGTTTAACCAAGATTATTAGCTGTACATCCTTGGAAAGAAATCACTTCGTTTCTCTAATATTGACCTGACAAATAAGACAAACCTTTTCACTGAACTTGCTTATAAAAAGTGATGGAAATATCAAATGGAAGTGTTAAAAACATCTTATTTTACCCGAGCCTTATACACTGTTCTATGTTAACTACAGTTTGGCTCACACATCTGTTCATTGAGGTTACAATAGTCTCAATTTCTGTTACTGATCCTCCAGAGTGGACCCCAACAAGTGTCCCCCTGCCCAGTGTCATTGGGGCCAACAGATCGAGACTGAGTTTGGTTCACAAGCAAAGGAAACTTTATATTTTGATCAGAGAATGGAGAGGTGAGAGCATGCACTACCCCGTGGGCTGTGGGCTGGGCTGCTGTGTAGAGATCCTGTCAGAGTCAGTGGGAGGGAGGGAGGCGGCGGAGCTCTCGAGGGCCGGGTTGGCTGTAGCTCAGGCTCTATATCGTGGAGTCTGCACTGGGCCCCAAGAGCTGAGGTGTCGACCCAGCCATTCTGCACTAGGAAATCTGGTCTGAAGTGCCGGGTGTGGAACCTCTGCATGCGGGACCCTAGGAGCACGTGAAATTAGACAAAGCACAAAGGATAAAAAAGGTTAGACTTGACTTTATTGCCCAGATTCTATTTTTATCTCCCAGGGATTTTTAATGGGCTTTGCTAGGGACAAACCCCTCCTCTGCCTTTTGTCCCGTTCCTCATTCTTGGAGTGCTGAGGGTGCAGACCCTTCTTCTGTAACTGCTGAGTGCTGAGTTGGGAGCCCTCATACCCTGGGGCGAGGGTCAGAGCTTCTCCCCAGCAGCCTCCCGGTGACGTTGATTGTCCCCAGGACCCCTGCCTCCCTGCTCGTCCACCTGAGCACCAGCATTGGAAGTGTTATAGATTCTAATGACCTTTAAGGGTCCAGGAAAGAGATGTGCAGAGACGCTGTGGGGGCCGGTTTCACCCCGCCCCACATTTGTTCGGCCACCTTAGGCTGACCGTCTCTGCCAGCCTAGATGCTCTGACCAGTAGTCTGCGCTTTCTTCAGTTAGGCCCCTGAATTAACGTACAAACAGCACCAGGTGTCAGAGCCCTGCCCGCTCAACTCCCAGACAGTCCAGGGTCAGTGGTGATCAAGGACCATGATGGCTACTGAGTCAACAGCCTTTTGAAGTAAACAGGAGTCCAGCCGGTCTTATTGGCCACCATCATCACGGTGTCTGTAGGCTTTTCTATGGTGACAGTGTGGTATACTGTTCCCCCGCCAAGATTATTAGCTCCCCTCTGGGTGCAGTAAGTCCTGCAAGCAGTAGTCTACTCTTTTGGGACACACTCTTGTTGTTTTATGAGAGAAACTCCAGGTCAAGTGATGTTCACACGAGTCGTCATGGTGCCCTGTTGCCCCCGGTTATCTCCCTGGATGTTGGAGTTGGAGGGCCTCCTCACTCGAGGTCGGTGTGCCCACGGAGCGAACCCTGCAACTTCAGGGCATGGTTGGTGGTTAGGATCACCACGTGGGGTCCTTTTCCCTTAGGAGGGAGGTGGCCTTTTGGGCTGCTGATTTCCAGGTTTTTAGATACCGCCAGTATCTTGGCCAGATGTGGCAGTGGGCCAAGCCCCTTAGTGACCGTAGTTTATCCTACCTGGATGGCATTCTTGCATTGTTCCATTTCAAGTGGTCCCAGTTTTTGCACTAATTCTCCAATGGCGATTCACCTTTCACCGGGAATGTAAAGGTCAAAGGGTTTAGCTAAATTAGGGAGTTCCAGGGCAAGGGTCTGAATTGACTGCTCTTTCCATTCTTGAAAGGCCACTTCTGGATTCTATTCAAAAGGATCATCATCTTTTCCTTTCAGTGTTTCATATAGAGGCCCAGCTAGTAGACTGTAGCTAGGGATCCAGAAGCAGCAAACCCTGGCCTCCCCAGGAACCCCTAAGCTGTCTTCTAGTTTTAGAAAGGGGTAAGGCTGAAAATGGTTTCTTCCCTTTCCTGGGATGGGCTTCTCTGACCTTCTGTGAGAATGAAGCCCAGGCAGGTCACCGCAGTCTGTGATATTTGAGCTTTTTCTTGGACAACTTCTATCCTTTATTGGCTTGGTAGTTCAGAGGCCTCCTTAGTAGGGCTGGTGATCAGAATGTCGTCTGCATATTGAAGGAGGGTTTCCTTTTCCAGAGGTAGAACTTTTAGGTCTTTAGCTAAGCTTTCCCCAAAGATGGTGTGGGAATTTTTGCACCCTTGGGGCCAGACGGCCCGGAAGTATTGTTTTAGTTGTATGTTGAGTCCTGCCACTCACAAGCCAAAATTTCTTGTGACTCTGGGACTAATGGAATACAAAAGAAGGCATCATTGAAGACTAATACAGAATACCATGTCCTGGTGGTTGGTAGAATGACCAGCAGGGTGTAGGAATTAGGAGCAACTGGAGGTATATCCTCGGTGGCTTCACTGACTGTCCTGACATCCTTTACCAGGTCCCCAGCAGCCCATGGGGCTCTCGTGGTCAGACCAATCCCAGAATATGGAGCTCACCTGGGCAGGTACCCCACCCCCACCCCAGCCCACGGGGCTCTCGTGGTCAGGCCCCTCCCAGGATACAGAGCTACCCTTGCAGGTACCGTGGCAGGGCTGGGCACACAGGAACCGTGCACATAGCCCTCATTGCAGAGCACCCCCAGCTCACCTGTCGCTCAGAGCTGACACAGAGCACCTCAGAGCAGGACTTGAACTAACAAACAGCAGCTGCGACAGGTCTGTGACCCTGGGCATCACTCCGTGAGGCCTCCCTCCACCTGGTCTTCCAGAGACTTCCACTGCACCCGGGGCACCAGGCCTCTGTCTCCAACCACCACCCACCCCTCCTCTCCCTGACTCCTGGGTTCCTCTCATTAGGAGAGGGTTTTCTTGAAGTTGTCTCCCACTCATGGGCCAGATAAAATGATTAGAAAACAAGCCAAAGCTGCAGCCCCTTGTCTATCCTGACTCTCAGGAGCCCACACCTGTTCCTTGGACCTGGCCGGTTCAGCAAGTTCCATTTTCTGCAACTGTGAGCCCCTGAGGGGTGATGATTGGCTGACCTGGGCAGCCTTACCGTGCCGGCCAGCCCTCCCCAGGTGTGCCTGGGTTGAGATCAATATAAATACCACTCCAGGCAGCAAGAGCCCCTGCAGCCGTGCCTGACGCCATTTTCTCTGCCCTGTCAGCAGTCTCGGGGCTGGGCTGGTGGGAGGGAGTGAGAGGCCACGGCTTTGTGGGTGGCCCAGTGTGAGTGGGGCTCTGCTGGACTTTCTGCAGCAGTTGCCAGGCTGCCACCTGCTAAAGAAGAGGATGTGTCACCCATACCTGCTGCTGGAATTTCTCCCTGGGCAGAGGTGAGGAAGGAAAAAAGCAGTGGGGGCAGGGACAGGACGGGTATCTCAGGCAGGGAAATAGAAATCTTCCAGAAGAGCACCCAGGGCCAGGACCATCCTGGCTGGCCTGCAGGCACCAAGTCGGCCGGCATGCTGTCACTCGTGTGGCTCTATGGCCCTTCCTCTAGGCTTTCAAGTCCTTGTATATATTCAGGTGTTTTACCTGGGACGGGTGGGAATAGTTCAGCAGCAACTGGCCTGGGGCTCAGCTCACGTTTACTCACAGATGCCTCGGCACGGTGCCCCAGCTTTGCAATGAGGACGCTTGTTGCGTGGGGGCTGCTGGCTGAATGGGAGACGATTCCCCACCACTGACCAACTTCAGAATTGTTTACAACTGGAGCAAGTGCCCTGATACGGTTTTCCTCTGTGTAACTGGTGGGTTCTGTGTTTTTTTTCTTTTTCGTTTTTGGTTCAAGGTAGATTTTATTCCTCTTTTTTGTATTTACAGATATAAGCATGGAAATAATTTATTCATATAAATACATGTATGTGCAGGGAATAATTGTTTTTTCTGTTTTATTTTTTAAATTTTATTTCTTTTTAATTTTGAATTTTATTTTATATTTTTATACAGCAGGTTCTTATTGGTTATCTATTTTATACATATAAATGTATACATGCCAATCCCAGTCTCTCAACTCCTCCCACCACCACCCCCCCAACAGCTTTCCCCCCTTGTTGTCCATACGTTTGTTGTCTACATCTGTTGCTCTATTTATGCCTTGCAAAATGGTTAATCTGTACAGTTTTTCTAGGTTCCACATATATGCATGAATATACAAGATTTGTTTTTCTCTTTCTGACTTACTTCACTCTGTATGACAGTCTCTAGATCCATCGACGTCTCTACAAATGACCCAATTTCATTCCTTTTCATGGCTTAGTAATATTCCATTTTATATATGTACCACAGCTTTATGCATTCGTCTGTCTGTGGGCATTTAGGTTGCTTCCATTACCTCGATATTGTAAATAGTGATGCAATGAACATTGCGGTGAATGACTCTTTTTGATTTATGGTTTTGTCTGGGTATATGTCCAGTACTGGGATTGCTGTATCATAGGGTAATTCTATTGTTAGTTTCTTAAGAAATTCCATATTGTTCTCCATAATGACTGTATCAATTTATATTCCCAACAATAGTGGAAGAGGGTTCCTTTTCTCCACACCCTTTCCAGCATTTTTTGTTTGTAGATTTTCAATGATGCCTATTCTACCAGGTGTGAGGTGATACCTCATTGTTGAATCCATTTCGTTGAGCAAGGGGTAGCTCTTGTCTATTCCATATTTGGCTTATGGAACGGTATCTGTGCTAATTTCAAACTCTGCTTTTATGCAGCACCCCAACTCACCTTCCCCCTTTCGCAGGCATAAGTTGGTTTTCTAAACTTCAGACCCTGTTCTGTTTTGTAATTCAGTTCATGTGTAGCCAAGTTCACATTCCGTGTATTAGTGATACCTTATGATGTTTCTTTTTCTGTGTGACTTATTTCACTTAGAATCATCGTGCCTCAATGCAATCATTATGCTGGTACGGGCCTGGTGACATAGATTTCATTGCTGAGTGGTATTCTGTTGTACATAAGTACCGCAACTTCTTTATCCATTATTTGCTCTCTGGGATATTTAACTTGTGCCGTAGAAGAGATTTCTGTAAAAAGAGCCATCCCAAATTTTGGGGTTGCTGTGTCTTTTTGATATTAATTTCCCTAAGCTATAGGACCATAAGTGGAAGTGCCCTAGGCTCTGTTGCTTTGTTTTTTAGATGTTTCAGGAAACGCCATACACATCTCTCGAGTGTCTGTTGGCAATTTACATCCCGCCCATCAGCATAACAAGGCTCCCAGTTCTCCATGGCCTGTCCTGCCTTTCTGGGTTTTACACTTTTTTCAGATGGCTCTTTTGACCGGGGGGAAGTGAGACTTCATTGTAGTGCAGATTTCCTTTGCAAGCTTGCTTGGTTGGCCAAAAAGGGCTTATGCGTTTTTTCCTGAATATATTCAGGAAAAAACGCATACGCCCTTTTGGCCAAGTGCATCATTGTGGACGCTCTGCCTCTTTTCCTATGCTTTCAGTGCAATTCCAGTCTACCTCCTGAAATCGGTTTCCTGCAATTCTGCCCCGCTTTCAAGTCCTCTTGGCAGCCTTACTTCAGTCTATTTTTGGACGATAGCTGTCATTTATAACTCTGCAGGTTTGTGAATTACAGTGCCCCTGAGCTCCTTTCTTCAACTCGCTTTCTTGTGAGCTGGCCGCAACACCGCAGGATGGCTTCAGGCCCTAATCTGGTTCCGGTACGGCACGCTGAGCCTTTGGTTAATTCCTCTTCCTGGTGGGAAATGAGAGTTAAATTTGCCCGTTCAGACACCTCCAGCTAGCCTCTCATTGGTTCTCGCTATTCCTGTTCATCTTCCGCAGAAATTGCAAACTGGGCCAAACAGGAGGTTAAAGGCACTGACTCTCCAAGTCGGGAGAGTGTTAGTAAAGCGTCTGGAATGTTGCACCCGAGTACCAGGGGAGGAAAACTGAGACATATTTGAACACGTCTCCCGTTCACATGGTTGATCATACTCTGGGTTCCACATGCATGTTTTAGCTGAAGGAAGAATACCTTAAACCTGGAGAGTTGAGACCCGTGGAATGGGTACCATGCAATATGACTTCAAAGGGTCTTCATTTGCTCACCGAACCTCTCCAATCCTATCACTGCTGCGTTTATGCCCCTGTACACACGCTTGATTCTCTTTTGGAGACATAGCAATCCATAGGTTTTAAGATACTTACTAGTCAGGTACATTCTTAGGCGTTTAATATGGGGTGTTGAGTCCATTTCGTTGAGCAAGGAGTAGCTCTTGTCTATTCCATATTTGGCTTAAGGAACTTTATCTGTGCTCATTTCAATCTCTGGTTTTATGCAGCACCCCAACTCACCTTTCCCCTTAAGCAAGCATAAGTTGGTTTTCTAAATTTGAGACCCTGTTCTGTTTTGGAATGCAGTTCCTGTGTAGCCAAGTTTACATTCCGTGTATTAGTGATATCTTATGATGTTTCTTTTTCTGTGTGACTTATTTCAGTTAGAATCATCGTACCTGAATCCACTCATTATGCTGCTAAGGGCCTGATGACATAGATTTCATTGCTGAGTGATACTGCATTGTACGTAAGTACCTCAAGTTCTTTATCCATTTTTCACTTTCTGTGATATTGAACTTGTATGGTAAACGAGGTTCTTGTAAACGGAGGCGTCCCAAACTTTGGGGTGGCTGTGTCTTTTTGATTTTAATTTCCCTAAGCTATAGGACCATAAGTGGAAGTGCCCTAGGCTCTGTTGCTTTGTTTTTTAGATGTTTCAGGAAACACCATACACTTCTCCCGAGTGGTTGTTGGCAATTTACATCCCACCCATCAGCATAACAAGGCTCCCAGTTCTCCATGGCCTGTCCTGCCTTTCTGGATTTTACACTTTTTTCAGATGGCCCTTTTGACCGGGGGGAAGTGAGACTTCATTGTAGTGCAGATTTCCTTTGCAAGCTTGCTTGGTTGGCCAAAAAGGGCGTATGCGTTTTTTCCTGAATATATTCAGGAAAAAACGCATACGCCCTTTTTGGCCAAGTGCATCATTGTGGACGTTCTGCCTCTTTTCCTATGCTTGCAATGCAATTCCAGTCTACCTCCTGAAATCGGTTTCCTGCAATTCTGCCCCGCTTTCAAGTCCTCTTGGCAGCCTTACTTCAGTCAATTTTTGGACGATAGCTGTCATTTATAACTCTGCAGGTTTGTGAATTACAGTGCCCCTGAGCTCCTTTCTTCAACTCGCTTTCTTGTGAGCTGGCCGCAACACCGCAGGATGGCTTCAGGCCCTAATCTGGTTCCGGCACGGCACGCTGAGCCTTTGGTTAATTCCTCTTCCTGGTGGGAAATGAGAGTTAAATTTGCCCGTCCAGACACCTCCAGCTAGTCTCTCATTGGTTCTCGCTATTCCTGTTCATCTTCCACAGAAATTGCAAACTGGGCCAAACAGGAGGTTAAAGGCACTGACTCTCCAAGTCGGGAGAGTGTTCGTAAAGCGTCTGGAATGTTGCACCCGAGTACCAGGGTACGAAAACTGAGACATATTTGAACACGTCTCCCGATCACATGGTTGATCATACTCTGGGTTCCACATGCATGTTTTAGCTGAAGGAAGAATACCTAAAACCAGGGTAGTTGATACCCGTGAAATGGGTACCATGCAATATGACTTCAAAGGGTCTTCATTTGCTCACCGAACCTCTCCAATCCTATCACTGCTGCGTTTATGCCCCTGTACACATGCTTGATTCTCTTTCAGAGACATAGCAATCCATAGGTTTTAAGATACTTACTAGTCAGGTACATTCTTAGGCGTTTAATATGCGGTGTTGAGTCCATTTCGTTGAGCAAGGAGTAGCTCTTGTCTATTCCATATTTGGCTTAAGGAACTTTATCTGTGCTCATTTCAATCTCTGGTTTTATGCAGCACCCCAACTCACCTTTCCCCTTAAGCAAGCATAAGTTGGTTTTCTAAATTTGAGACCCTGTTCTGTTCTGTAATTCAGTTCCTGTGTAGCCAAGTTTACATTCCGTGTATTACTGATATCTTATGATGTTTCTTTTTCTGTGTGACTTATTTCAGTTAGAATCATCATACCTGAATCCACTCATTGTGCTGCTAAGGGCCTGATGACACAGATTTCATTGCTGAGTGATATTGCTTTGTAAGTAAATACCACAACTTCTTTATCCATTTTTCAATTTCTGCGATGTTGAACTTGTACTGTAAACGAGGTTCTTGTAAACAGAGCCGTTCCAAACTTTGGGGTGGCTGTGTCTTTTTGATTTTAAATTCCCTAAGCTATAGGACCATAAGTGGAAGTGCCCTAGGCTCTGTTGCTTTGTTTTTTAGATGTTTCAGGAAACACCATACACTTCTCCCGAGTGTTTGTTGGCAATTTACATCCCGCCATTCAGCATAAGAAGGCTCCCAGTTCTCCATGGCCTGTCCTGCCTTTCTGGATTTTACACTTTTTTCAGATGGCCCTTTTGACCGGGGGGAAGTGAGACTTCATTGTAGTGCAGATTTCCTTTGCAAGCTTGCTTGGTTGGCCAAAAAGGGCGTATGCGTTTTTTCCTGAATATATTCAGGAAAAAACGCATACACCCTTTTTGGCCAAGTGCATCATTGTGGACGTTCTGCCTCTTTTCCTATGCTTTCAATGCAATTCCAGTCTACCTCCTGAAATCGGTTTCCTGCAATTCTGCCCCGCTTTCAAGTCCTCTTGGCAGCCTTACTTCAGTCAATTTTTGGACGATAGCTGTCATTTATAACTCTGCAGGTTTGTGAATTACAGTGCCCCTGAGCTCCTTTCTTCAACTCGCTTTCTTGTGAGCTGGCCGCAACACCGCAGGATGGCTTCAGGCCCTAATCTGGTTCCGGCACGGCACGCTGAGCCTTTGGTTAATTCCTCTTCCTGGTGGGAAATGAGAGTTAAATTTGCCCGTCCAGACACCTCCAGCTAGTCTCTCATTGGTTCTCGCTATTCCTGTTCATCTTCCACAGAAATTGCAAACTGGGCCAAACAGGAGGTTAAAGGCACTGACTCTCCAAGTCGGGAGAGTGTTCGTAAAGCGTCTGGAATGTTGCACCCGAGTACCAGGGTACGAAAACTGAGACATATTTGAACACGTCTCCCGATCACATGGTTGATCATACTCTGGGTTCCACATGCATGTTTTAGCTGAAGGAAGAATACCTAAAACCAGGGTAGTTGATACCCGTGAAATGGGTACCATGCAATATGACTTCAAAGGGTCTTCATTTGCTCACCGAACCTCTCCAATCCTATCACTGCTGCGTTTATGCCCCTGTACACATGCTTGATTCTCTTTCAGAGACATAGCAATCCATAGGTTTTAAGATACTTACTAGTCAGGTACATTCTTAGGCGTTTAATATGCGGTGTTGAGTCCATTTCGTTGAGCAAGGAGTAGCTCTTGTCTATTCCATATTTGGCTTAAGGAACTTTATCTGTGCTCATTTCAATCTCTGGTTTTATGCAGCACCCCAACTCACCTTTCCCCTTAAGCAAGCATAAGTTGGTTTTCTAAATTTGAGACCCTGTTCTGTTCTGTAATTCAGTTCCTGTGTAGCCAAGTTTACATTCCGTGTATTACTGATATCTTATGATGTTTCTTTTTCTGTGTGACTTATTTCAGTTAGAATCATCATACCTGAATCCACTCATTGTGCTGCTAAGGGCCTGATGACACAGATTTCATTGCTGAGTGATATTGCTTTGTAAGTAAATACCACAACTTCTTTATCCATTTTTCAATTTCTGCGATGTTGAACTTGTACTGTAAACGAGGTTCTTGTAAACAGAGCCGTTCCAAACTTTGGGGTGGCTGTGTCTTTTTGATTTTAAATTCCCTAAGCTATAGGACCATAAGTGGAAGTGCCCTAGGCTCTGTTGCTTTGTTTTTTAGATGTTTCAGGAAACACCATACACTTCTCCCGAGTGCTTGTTGGCAATTTACATCCCGCCGATCAGTATAACAAGGCTCCCAGTTCTCCATGGCCTGTCCTGCCTTTCTGGATTTTACACTTTTTTCAGATGGCCCTTTTGACCGGGGGGAAGTGAGACTTCATTGTAGTGCAGATTTCCTTTGCAAGCTTGCTTGGTTGGCCAAAAAGGGCGTATGCGTTTTTTCCTGAATATATTCAGGAAAAAACGCATACGCCCTTTTTGGCCAAGTGCATCATTGTGGACGTTCTGCCTCTTTTCCTATGCTTTCAATGCAATTCCTGTCTACCTCCTGAAATCGGTTTCCTGCAATTCTGCCCCGCTTTCAAGTCCTCTTGGCAGCCTTACTTCAGTCTATTTTTGGACGATAGCTGTCATTTATAACTCTGCAGGTTTGTGAATTACAGTGCCCCTGAGCTCCTTTCTTCAACTCGCTTTCTTGTGACCTGGCCGCAACACCGCAGGATGTCTTCAGGCCCTAATCTGGTTCCGGCACGGCAAGCTGAGCCTTTGGTTATTTCCTCTTCCTGGTGGGAAATGAGAGTTAAATTTGCCCGTCCAGACACCTCCAGCTAGCCTCTCATTGGTTCTCGCTATTCCTGTTCATCTTCCACAGAAATTGCAAACTGGGCCAAACAGGAGGTTAAAGGCGCTGACTTTTCAAGTGGGGAGAGTGTTAGTAAAGCGTCTGGAATGTTGCACCCGAGTACCAGGGGAGGAAAACTGAGACATATTTGAACACGTCTCCCGTTCACATGGTTGATCATACTTGGGTTCCACATGCATGTTTTAGCTGAAGGAAGAATACCTTAAACCTGGGTAGTTGAAACCCGTGGAATGGGTACCATGCAATATGACTTCAAAGGGTCTTCATTTGCTCACCGAACCTCTCCAATCCTATCACTGCTGCGTTTATGCCCCTGTACACATGCTTGATTCTCTTTCGGAGACATAGCAATCCATAGGTTTTAAGATACTTACTAGTCAGGTACATTCTTAGGCGTTTAATATGCGGTGTTGAGTCCATTTCGTTGAGCAAGGAGTAGCTCTTGTCTATTCCATATTTGGCTTAAGGAACTTTATCTGTGCTCATTTCAATCTCTGGTTTTATGCAGCACCCCAACTCACCTTTCCCCTTAAGCAAGCATAAGTTGGTTTTCTAAATTTGAGACCCTGTTCTGTTCTGTAATTCAGTTCCTGTGTAGCCAAGTTTACATTCCGTGTATTACTGATATCTTATGATGTTTCTTTTTCTGTGTGACTTATTTCAGTTAGAATCATCATACCTGAATCCACTCATTGTGCTGCTAAGGGCCTGATGACACAGATTTCATTGCTGAGTGATATTGCTTTGTAAGTAAATACCACAACTTCTTTATCCATTTTTCAATTTCTGCGATGTTGAACTTGTACTGTAAACGAGGTTCTTGTAAACAGAGCCGTTCCAAACTTTGGGGTGGCTGTGTCTTTTTGATTTTAAATTCCCTAAGCTATAGGACCATAAGTGGAAGTGCCCTAGGCTCTGTTGCTTTGTTTTTTAGATGTTTCAGGAAACACCATACACTTCTCCCGAGTGCTTGTTGGCAATTTACATCCCGCCGATCAGTATAACAAGGCTCCCAGTTCTCCATGGCCTGTCCTGCCTTTCTGGATTTTACACTTTTTTCAGATGGCCCTTTTGACCGGGGGGAAGTGAGACTTCATTGTAGTGCAGATTTCCTTTGCAAGCTTGCTTGGTTGGCCAAAAAGGGCGTATGCGTTTTTTCCTGAATATATTCAGGAAAAAACGCATACGCCCTTTTTGGCCAAGTGCATCATTGTGGACGTTCTGCCTCTTTTCCTATGCTTTCAATGCAATTCCAGTCTACCTCCTGAAATCGGTTTCCTGCAATTCTGCCCCGCTTTCAAGTCCTCTTGGCAGCCTTACTTCAGTCTATTTTTCGACGATAGCTGTCATTTATAACTCTGCAGGTTTGTGAATTACAGTGCCCCTGAGCTCCTTTCTTCAACTCGCTTTCTTGTGACCTGGCCGCAACACCGCAGGATGTCTTCAGGCCCTAATCTGGTTCCAGCACGGCAAGCTGAGCCTTTGGTTATTTCCTCTTCCTGGTGGGAAATGAGAGTTAAATTTGCCCGTCCAGACACCTCCAGCTAGCCTCTCATTGGTTCTCGCTATTCCTGTTCATCTTCCACAGAAATTGCAAACTGGGCCAAACAGGAGGTTAAAGGCGCTGACTTTTCAAGTGGGGAGAGTGTTAGTAAAGCGTCTGGAATGTTGCACCCGAGTACCAGGGGAGGAAAACTGAGACATATTTGAACACGTCTCCCGTTCACATGGTTGATCATACTTGGGTTCCACATGCATGTTTTAGCTGAAGGAAGAATACCTTAAACCTGGGTAGTTGAAACCCGTGGAATGGGTACCATGCAATATGACTTCAAAGGGTCTTCATTTGCTCACCGAACCTCTCCAATCCTATCACTGCTGCGTTTATGCCCCTGTACACATGCTTGATTCTCTTTCGGAGACATAGCAATCCATAGGTTTTAAGATACTTACTAGTCAGGTACATTCTTAGGCGTTTAATATGCGGTGTTGAGTCCATTTCGTTGAGCAAGGAGTAGCTCTTGTCTATTCCATATTTGGCTTAAGGAACTTTATCTGTGCTCATTTCAATCTCTGGTTTTATGCAGCACCCCAACTCACCTTTCCCCTTAAGCAAGCATAAGTTGGTTTTCTAAATTTGAGACCCTGTTCTGTTCTGTAATTCAGTTCCTGTGTAGCCAAGTTTACATTCCGTGTATTACTGATATCTTATGATGTTTCTTTTTCTGTGTGACTTATTTCAGTTAGAATCATCATACCTGAATCCACTCATTGTGCTGCTAAGGGCCTGATGACACAGATTTCATTGCTGAGTGATATTGCTTTGTAAGTAAATACCACAACTTCTTTATCCATTTTTCAATTTCTGCGATGTTGAACTTGTACTGTAAACGAGGTTCTTGTAAACAGAGCCGTTCCAAACTTTGGGGTGGCTGTGTCTTTTTGATTTTAAATTCCCTAAGCTATAGGACCATAAGTGGAAGTGCCCTAGGCTCTGTTGCTTTGTTTTTTAGATGTTTCAGGAAACACCATACACTTCTCCCGAGTGGTTGTTGGCAATTTACATCCCGCCCATCAGCATAACAAGGCTCCCAGTTCTCCATGGCCTGTCCTGCCTTTCTGGATTTTACACTTTTTTCAGATGGCCCTTTTGACCGGGGGGAAGTGAGACTTCATTGTAGTGCAGATTTCCTTTGCAAGCTTGCTTGGTTGGCCAAAAAGGGCGTATGCGTTTTTTCCTGAATATATTCAGGAAAAAACGCATACGCCCTTTTTGGCCAAGTGCATCATTGTGGACGTTCTGCCTCTTTTCCTATGCTTTCAATGCAATTCCAGTCTACCTCCTGAAATCGGTTTCCTGCAATTCTGCCCCGCTTTCAAGTCCTCTTGGCAGCCTTACTTCAGTCTATTTTTCGACGATAGCTGTCATTTATAACTCTGCAGGTTTGTGAATTACAGTGCCCCTGAGCTCCTTTCTTCAACTCGCTTTCTTGTGACCTGGCCGCAACACCGCAGGATGTCTTCAGGCCCTAATCTGGTTCCAGCACGGCAAGCTGAGCCTTTGGTTATTTCCTCTTCCTGGTGGGAAATGAGAGTTAAATTTGCCCGTCCAGACACCTCCAGCTAGCCTCTCATTGGTTCTCGCTATTCCTGTTCATCTTCCACAGAAATTGCAAACTGGGCCAAACAGGAGGTTAAAGGCGCTGACTTTTCAAGTGGGGAGAGTGTTAGTAAAGCGTCTGGAATGTTGCACCCGAGTACCAGGGGAGGAAAACTGAGACATATTTGAACACGTCTCCCGTTCACATGGTTGATCATACTTGGGTTCCACATGCATGTTTTAGCTGAAGGAAGAATACCTTAAACCTGGGTAGTTGAAACCCGTGGAATGGGTACCATGCAATATGACTTCAAAGGGTCTTCATTTGCTCACCGAACCTCTCCAATCCTATCACTGCTGCGTTTATGCCCCTGTACACATGCTTGATTCTCTTTCGGAGACATAGCAATCCATAGGTTTTAAGATACTTACTAGTCAGGTACATTCTTAGGCGTTTAATATGCGGTGTTGAGTCCATTTCGTTGAGCAAGGAGTAGCTCTTGTCTATTCCATATTTGGCTTAAGGAACTTTATCTGTGCTCATTTCAATCTCTGGTTTTATGCAGCACCCCAACTCACCTTTCCCCTTAAGCAAGCATAAGTTGGTTTTCTAAATTTGAGACCCTGTTCTGTTCTGTAATTCAGTTCCTGTGTAGCCAAGTTTACATTCCGTGTATTACTGATATCTTATGATGTTTCTTTTTCTGTGTGACTTATTTCAGTTAGAATCATCATACCTGAATCCACTCATTGTGCTGCTAAGGGCCTGATGACACAGATTTCATTGCTGAGTGATATTGCTTTGTAAGTAAATACCACAACTTCTTTATCCATTTTTCAATTTCTGCGATGTTGAACTTGTACTGTAAACGAGGTTCTTGTAAACAGAGCCGTTCCAAACTTTGGGGTGGCTGTGTCTTTTTGATTTTAAATTCCCTAAGCTATAGGACCATAAGTGGAAGTGCCCTAGGCTCTGTTGCTTTGTTTTTTAGATGTTTCAGGAAACACCATACACTTCTCCCGAGTGGTTGTTGGCAATTTACATCCCGCCCATCAGCATAACAAGGCTCCCAGTTCTCCATGGCCTGTCCTGCCTTTCTGGATTTTACACTTTTTTCAGATGGCCCTTTTGACCGGGGGGAAGTGAGACTTCATTGTAGTGCAGATTTCCTTTGCAAGCTTGCTTGGTTGGCCAAAAAGGGCGTATGCGTTTTTTCCTGAATATATTCAGGAAAAAACGCATACACCCTTTTTGGCCAAGTGCATCATTGTGGACGTTCTGCCTCTTTTCCTATGCTTGCAATGCAATTCCAGTCTACCTCCTGAAATCGGTTTCCTGCAATTCTGCCCCGCTTTCAAGTCCTCTTGGCAGCCTTACTTCAGTCTATTTTTGGACGATAGCTGTCATTTATAACTCTGCAGGTTTGTGAATTACAGTGCCCCTGAGCTCCTTTCTTCAACTCGCTTTCTTTTGAGCTGGCCGCAACACCGCAGGATGGCTTCAGGCCCTAATCTGGTTCCGGTACGGCACGCTGAGCCTTTGGTTAATTCCTCTTCCTGGTGGGAAATGAGAGTTAAATTTGCCCGTCCAGACACCTCCAGCTAGCCTCTCATTGGTTCTCGCTATTCCTGTTCATCTTCCGCAGAAATTGCAAACTGGGCCAAACAGGAGGTTAAAGGCGCTGACTTTCCAAGTGGGGAGAGTGTTAGTAAAGCGCCTGGAATGTTGCACCCGAGTACCAGGGGAGGAAAACTGAGACATATTTGAACACGTCTCCCGTTCACATGGTTGATCATACTTGGGTTCCACATGCATGTTTTAGCTGAAGGAAGAATACCTAAAACCTGGGTAGTTGAAACCCGTGGAATGGGTACCATGCAATATGACTTCAAAGGGTCTTCATTTGCTCACCGAACCTCTCCAATCCTATCACTGCTTCGTTTATGCCCCTGTACACATGCTTGATTCTCTTTCGGAGACATAGCAATCCATAGGTTTTAAGATACTTACTAGTCAGGTACATTCTTAGGCGTTTAATATGCGGTGTTGAGTCCATTTCGTTGAGCAAGGAGTAGCTCTTGTCTATTCCATATTTGGCTTAAGGAACTTTATCTGTGCTCATTTCAATCTCTGGTTTTATGCAGCACCCCAACTCACCTTTCCCCTTAAGCAAGCATAAGTTGGTTTTCTAAATTTGAGACCCTGTTCTGTTCTGTAATTCAGTTCCTGTGTAGCCAAGTTTACATTCCGTGTATTACTGATATCTTATGATGTTTCTTTTTCTGTGTGACTTATTTCAGTTAGAATCATCATACCTGAATCCACTCATTGTGCTGCTAAGGGCCTGATGACACAGATTTCATTGCTGAGTGATATTGCTTTGTAAGTAAATACCACAACTTCTTTATCCATTTTTCAATTTCTGCGATGTTGAACTTGTACTGTAAACGAGGTTCTTGTAAACAGAGCCGTTCCAAACTTTGGGGTGGCTGTGTCTTTTTGATTTTAAATTCCCTAAGCTATAGGACCATAAGTGGAAGTGCCCTAGGCTCTGTTGCTTTGTTTTTTAGATGTTTCAGGAAACACCATACACTTCTCCCGAGTGGTTGTTGGCAATTTACATCCCGCCCATCAGCATAACAAGGCTCCCAGTTCTCCATGGCCTGTCCTGCCTTTCTGGATTTTACACTTTTTTCAGATGGCCCTTTTGACCGGGGGGAAGTGAGACTTCATTGTAGTGCAGATTTCCTTTGCAAGCTTGCTTGGTTGGCCAAAAAGGGCGTATGCGTTTTTTCCTGAATATATTCAGGAAAAAACGCATACACCCTTTTTGGCCAAGTGCATCATTGTGGACGTTCTGCCTCTTTTCCTATGCTTGCAATGCAATTCCAGTCTACCTCCTGAAATCGGTTTCCTGCAATTCTGCCCCGCTTTCAAGTCCTCTTGGCAGCCTTACTTCAGTCTATTTTTGGACGATAGCTGTCATTTATAACTCTGCAGGTTTGTGAATTACAGTGCCCCTGAGCTCCTTTCTTCAACTCGCTTTCTTTTGAGCTGGCCGCAACACCGCAGGATGGCTTCAGGCCCTAATCTGGTTCCGGTACGGCACGCTGAGCCTTTGGTTAATTCCTCTTCCTGGTGGGAAATGAGAGTTAAATTTGCCCGTCCAGACACCTCCAGCTAGCCTCTCATTGGTTCTCGCTATTCCTGTTCATCTTCCGCAGAAATTGCAAACTGGGCCAAACAGGAGGTTAAAGGCGCTGACTTTCCAAGTGGGGAGAGTGTTAGTAAAGCGCCTGGAATGTTGCACCCGAGTACCAGGGGAGGAAAACTGAGACATATTTGAACACGTCTCCCGTTCACATGGTTGATCATACTTGGGTTCCACATGCATGTTTTAGCTGAAGGAAGAATACCTAAAACCTGGGTAGTTGAAACCCGTGGAATGGGTACCATGCAATATGACTTCAAAGGGTCTTCATTTGCTCACCGAACCTCTCCAATCCTATCACTGCTGCGTTTATGCCCCTGTACACATGCTTGATTCTGTTTCGGAGTCATAGCAATCCATAGGTTTTAAGATACTTAGTAGTCAGGTACATTCTTAGGCGTTTAATATGCGGTGTTGAGTCCATTTCGTTGAGCAAGGAGTAGCTCTTGTCTATTCCATATTTGGCTTAAGGAACTTTATCTGTGCTCATTTCAATCTCTGGTTTTATGCAGCACCCCAACTCACCTTTCCCCTTAAGCAAGCATAAGTTGGTTTTCTAAATTTGAGACCCTGTTCTGTTCTGTAATTCAGTTCCTGTGTAGCCAAGTTTACATTCCGTGTATTACTGATATCTTATGATGTTTCTTTTTCTGTGTGACTTATTTCAGTTAGAATCATCATACCTGAATCCACTCATTGTGCTGCTAAGGGCCTGATGACACAGATTTCATTGCTGAGTGATATTGCTTTGTAAGTAAATACCACAACTTCTTTATCCATTTTTCAATTTCTGCGATGTTGAACTTGTACTGTAAACGAGGTTCTTGTAAACAGAGCCGTTCCAAACTTTGGGGTGGCTGTGTCTTTTTGATTTTAAATTCCCTAAGCTATAGGACCATAAGTGGAAGTGCCCTAGGCTCTGTTGCTTTGTTTTTTAGATGTTTCAGGAAACACCATACACTTCTCCCGAGTGGTTGTTGGCAATTTACATCCCGCCCATCAGCATAACAAGGCTCCCAGTTCTCCATGGCCTGTCCTGCCTTTCTGGATTTTACACTTTTTTCAGATGGCCCTTTTGGCCGGGGGGAAGTGAGACTTCATTGTAGTGCAGATTTCCTTTGCAAGCTTGCTTGGTTGGCCAAAAATGGCGTATGCGTTTTTTTCCTGAATATATTCAGGAAAAAACGCATACACCCTTTTTGGCCAAGTGCATCATTGTGGACGTTCTGCCTCTTTTCCTATGCTTGCAATGCAATTCCAGTCTACCTCCTGAAATCGGTTTCCTGCAATTCTGCCCCGCTTTCAAGTCCTCTTGGCAGCCTTACTTCAGTCTATTTTTGGACGATAGCTGTCATTTATAACTCTGCAGGTTTGTGAATTACAGTGCCCCTGAGCTCCTTTCTTCAACTCGCTTTCTTGTGACCTGGCCGCAACACCGCAGGATGTCTTCAGGCCCTAATCTGGTTCCGGCACGGCACGCTGAGCCTTTGGTTAATTCCTCTTCCTGGTGGGAAATGAGAGTTAAATTTGCCCATCCAGACACCTCCAGCTAGTCTCTCATTGGTTCTCGCTATTCCTGTTCATCTTCCACAGAAATTGCAAACTGGGCCAAACAGGAGGTTAAAGGGACTGACTCTCCAAGTGGGGAGAGTGTTAGTAAAGCGTCTGGAATGTTGCACCCGAGTACCAGGGTACGAAAACTGAGACATATTTGAACACGTCTCCCGATCACATGGTTGATCATACTCTAGGTTCCACATGCATGTTTTAGCTGAAGGAAGAATACCTTAAACCTGGGTAGTTGAAACACGTGGAATGGGTACCATGCAATATGACTTCAAAGGGTCTTCATTTGCTCACCGAACCTCTCCAATCCTATCACTGCTGCGTTTATGCCCCTGTACACATGCTTGATTCTCTTTCAGAGACATAGCAATCCATAGGTTTTAAGATACTTACTAGTCAGGTACATTCTTAGGCGTTTAATATGGGGTGTTGAGTCCATTTCATTGAGCAAGGAGTAGCTCTTGTCTATTCCATATTTGGCTTAAGGAACTTTATCTGTGCTCATTTCAGTCTCCGGTTTTATGCAGCACCCCAACTCACCTTTACCCTTAAGCAAGCATAAGTTGGTTTTCTAAATTTGAGACCCTGTTCTGTTTTGGAATGCAGTTCCTGTGTAGCCAAGTTTACATTCCGTGTATTAGTGATATCTTATGATGTTTCTTTTTCTGTGTGACTTATTTCAGTTAGAATCATCGTACCTGAATCCACTCATTATGCTGCTACGGGCCTGATGACATAGATTTCATTGCTGAGTGATACTGCATTGTACGTAAGTACCACAAGTTCTTTATCCATTTTTCACTTTCTGTGATATTGAACTTGTACGGTAAACGAGGTTCTTGTAAACAGAGGCGTCCCAAACTTTGGGGTGGCTGTGTCTTTTTGATTTTAATTTCCCTAAGCTATAGGACCATAAGTGGAAGTGCCCTAGGCTCTGTTGCTTTGTTTTTTAGATGTTTCAGGAAACACCATACACTTCTCCCGAGTGTCTGTTGGCAATTTACATCCCGCCCATCAGCATAACAAGGCTCCCAGTTCTCCATGGCCTGTCCTGCCTTTCTGGATTTTACACTTTTTTCAGATGGCCCTTTTGACCGGGGGGGAAGTGAGACTTCATTGTAGTGCAGATTTCCTTTGCAAGCTTGCTTGGTTGGCCAAAAAGGGCGTATGCGTTTTTTCCTGAATATATTCAGGAAAAAACGCATACGCCCTTTTTGGCCAAGTGCATCATTGTGGACGTTCTGCCTCTTTTCCTATGCTTTCAATGCAATTCCAGTCTACCTCCTGAAATCGGTTTCCTGCAATTCTGCCCTGCTTTCAAGTCCTCTTGGCAGCCTTACTTCAGTCTATTTTTGGACGATAGCTGTCATTTATAACTCTGCAGTTTTGTGAATTACAGTGTCCCTGAGCTCCTTTCTTCAACTCGCTTTCTTGTGAGCTGGCCGCAACACCGCAGGATGGCTTCAGGCCCTAATCTGGTTCCGGCACGGCACGCTTAGCCTTTGGTTATTTCCTCTTCCTGGTGGGAAATGAGAGTTAAATTTGCCCGTCCAGACACCGCCAGCTAGTCTCTCATTGGTTCTCGCTATTCCTGTTCATCTTCCGCAGAAATTGCAAACTGGGCCAAACAGGAGGTTAAAGGCGCTGACTCTCCAAGTGGGGAGAGTGTTAGTAAAGCGTCTGGAAAGTTGCACCCGAGTACCAGGGGAGGAAAACTGAGACATATTTGAACACGTCTCCCGTTCACACGGTTGATCATACTCTGGGTTCCACATGCATGTTTTAGCTGAAGGAAGAATACCTTAAACCTGGGTAGTTGAAACCCGTGGAATGGGTACCATGCAATATGACTTCAAACGGTCTTCATTTGCTCACCGAACCTCTCCAATCCTATCACTGCTGCGTTTATGCCCCTGTACACACGCTTGATTCTCTTTTGGAGACATAGCAATCCATAGGTTTTAAGATACTTACTAGTCAGGTACATTCTTGGGCGTTTAATATGGGGTGTTGAGTCCATTTCGTTGAGCAAGGAGTAGCTCTTGTCTATTCCATATTTGGCTTAAGGAACTTTATCTGTGCTCATTTCAATCTCTGGTTTTATGCAGCACCCCTACTCACCTTTCCCCTTAAGCAAGCATAAGTTGGTTTTCTAAATTTGAGACCCTGTTCTGTTTTGGAATTCAGTTCCTGTGTAGCCAAGTTTACATTCCGTGTATTACTGATATCTTATGATGTTTCTTTTTCTGTGTGACTTATTTCAGTTAGAATCATCATACCTGAATCCACTCATTGTGCTGCTAAGGGCCTGATGACACAGATTTCATTGCTGAGTGATATTGCTTTGTAAGTAAATACCACAACTTCTTTATCCATTTTTCAATTTCTGCGATGTTGAACTTGTACTGTAAACGAGGTTCTTGTAAACAGAGCCGTTCCAAACTTTGGGGTGGCTGTGTCTTTTTGATTTTAAATTCCCTAAGCTATAGGACCATAAGTGGAAGTGCCCTAGGCTCTGTTGCTTTGTTTTTTAGATGTTTCAGGAAACACCATACACTTCTCCCGAGTGGTTGTTGGCAATTTACATCCCGCCCATCAGCATAACAAGGCTCCCAGTTCTCCATGGCCTGTCCTGCCTTTCTGGATTTTACACTTTTTTCAGATGGCCCTTTTGACCGGGGGGAAGTGAGACTTCATTGTAGTGCAGATTTCCTTTGCAAGCTTGCTTGGTTGGCCAAAAATGGCGTATGCGTTTTTTTCCTGAATATATTCAGGAAAAAACGCATACACCCTTTTTGGCCAAGTGCATCATTGTGGACGTTCTGCCTCTTTTCCTATGCTTGCAATGCAATTCCAGTCTACCTCCTGAAATCGGTTTCCTGCAATTCTGCCCCGCTTTCAAGTCCTCTTGGCAGCCTTACTTCAGTCTATTTTTGGACGATAGCTGTCATTTATAACTCTGCAGGTTTGTGAATTACAGTGCCCCTGAGCTCCTTTCTTCAACTCGCTTTCTTGTGACCTGGCCGCAACACCGCAGGATGTCTTCAGGCCCTAATCTGGTTCCGGCACGGCACGCTGAGCCTTTGGTTAATTCCTCTTCCTGGTGGGAAATGAGAGTTAAATTTGCCCATCCAGACACCTCCAGCTAGTCTCTCATTGGTTCTCGCTATTCCTGTTCATCTTCCACAGAAATTGCAAACTGGGCCAAACAGGAGGTTAAAGGGACTGACTCTCCAAGTGGGGAGAGTGTTAGTAAAGCGTCTGGAATGTTGCACCCGAGTACCAGGGTACGAAAACTGAGACATATTTGAACACGTCTCCCGATCACATGGTTGATCATACTCTAGGTTCCACATGCATGTTTTAGCTGAAGGAAGAATACCTTAAACCTGGGTAGTTGAAACACGTGGAATGGGTACCATGCAATATGACTTCAAAGGGTCTTCATTTGCTCACCGAACCTCTCCAATCCTATCACTGCTGCGTTTATGCCCCTGTACACATGCTTGATTCTCTTTCAGAGACATAGCAATCCATAGGTTTTAAGATACTTACTAGTCAGGTACATTCTTAGGCGTTTAATATGCGGTGTTGAGTCCATTTCATTGAGCAAGGAGTAGCTCTTGTCTATTCCATATTTGGCTTAAGGAACTTTATCTGTGCTCATTTCAGTCTCCGGTTTTATGCAGCACCCCAACTCACCTTTCCCCTTAAGCAAGCATAAGTTGGTTTTCTAAATTTGAGACCCTGTTCTGTTTTGGAATGCAGTTCCTGTGTAGCCAAGTTTACATTCCGTGTATTAGTGATATCTTATGATGTTTCTTTTTCTGTGTGACTTATTTCAGTTAGAATCATCGTACCTGAATCCACTCATTATGCTGCTACGGGCCTGATGACATAGATTTCATTGCTGAGTGATACTGCATTGTACGTAAGTACCACAAGTTCTTTATCCATTTTTCACTTTCTGTGATATTGAACTTGTACGGTAAACGAGGTTCTTGTAAACAGAGGCGTCCCAAACTTTGGGGTGGCTGTGTCTTTTTGATTTTAATTTCCCTAAGCTATAGGACCATAAGTGGAAGTGCCCTAGGCTCTGTTGCTTTGTTTTTTAGATGTTTCAGGAAACACCATACACTTCTCCCGAGTGTCTGTTGGCAATTTACATCCCGCCCATCAGCATAACAAGGCTCCCAGTTCTCCATGGCCTGTCCTGCCTTTCTGGATTTTACACTTTTTTCAGATGGCCCTTTTGACCGGGGGGGAAGTGAGACTTCATTGTAGTGCAGATTTCCTTTGCAAGCTTGCTTGGTTGGCCAAAAAGGGCGTATGCGTTTTTTCCTGAATATATTCAGGAAAAAACGCATACGCCCTTTTTGGCCAAGTGCATCATTGTGGACGTTCTGCCTCTTTTCCTATGCTTTCAATGCAATTCCAGTCTACCTCCTGAAATCGGTTTCCTGCAATTCTGCCCTGCTTTCAAGTCCTCTTGGCAGCCTTACTTCAGTCTATTTTTGGACGATAGCTGTCATTTATAACTCTGCAGTTTTGTGAATTACAGTGTCCCTGAGCTCCTTTCTTCAACTCGCTTTCTTGTGAGCTGGCCGCAACACCGCAGGATGGCTTCAGGCCCTAATCTGGTTCCGGCACGGCACGCTTAGCCTTTGGTTATTTCCTCTTCCTGGTGGGAAATGAGAGTTAAATTTGCCCGTCCAGACACCGCCAGCTAGTCTCTCATTGGTTCTCGCTATTCCTGTTCATCTTCCGCAGAAATTGCAAACTGGGCCAAACAGGAGGTTAAAGGCGCTGACTCTCCAAGTGGGGAGAGTGTTAGTAAAGCGTCTGGAAAGTTGCACCCGAGTACCAGGGGAGGAAAACTGAGACATATTTGAACACGTCTCCCGTTCACACAGTTGATCATACTCTGGGTTCCACATGCATGTTTTAGCTGAAGGAAGAATACCTTAAACCTGGGTAGTTGAAACCCGTGGAATGGGTACCATGCAATATGACTTCAAACGGTCTTCATTTGCTCACCGAACCTCTCCAATCCTATCACTGCTGCGTTTATGCCCCTGTACACACGCTTGATTCTCTTTTGGAGACATAGCAATCCATAGGTTTTAAGATACTTACTAGTCAGGTACATTCTTGGGCGTTTAATATGCGGTGTTGAGTCCATTTCGTTGAGCAAGGAGTAGCTCTTGTCTATTCCATATTTGGCTTAAGGAACTTTATCTGTGCTCATTTCAATCTCTGGTTTTATGCAGCACCCCTACTCACCTTTCCCCTTAAGCAAGCATAAGTTGGTTTTCTAAATTTGAGACCCTGTTCTGTTTTGGAATTCAGTTCCTGTGTAGCCAAGTTTACATTCCGTGTATTAGTGATATCTTATGATGTTTCTTTTTCTGTGTGACTTATTTCAGTTAGAATCATCGTACCTGAATCCACTCATTATGCTGCTAAGGGCCTGATGACATAGATTTCATTGCTGAGTGATACTGCATTGTACGTAAGTACCACAAGTTCTTTATCCATTTTTCACTTTCTGTGATATTGAACTTGTACGGTAAAGGAGGTTCTTGTAAACAGAGGCGTCCCAAACTTTGGGGTGGCTGTGTCTTTTTGATTTTAATTTCCCTAAGCTATAGGACCATAAGTGGAAGTGCCCTAGGCTCTGTTGCTTTGTTTTTTAGATGTTTCAGGAAACACCATACACTTCTCCAGAGTGTCTGTTGGCAATTTACATCCCGCCCATCAGCATAACAAGGCTCCCAGTTCTCCATGGCCTGTCCTGCCTTTCTGGATTTTACACTTTTTTCAGATGGCCCTTTTGACCGGGGGGAAGTGAGACTTCATTGTAGTGCAGATTTCCTTTTCAAGCTTGCTTGGTTGGCCAAAAAGGGCGTATGCGTTTTTTCCTGAATATATTCAGGAAAAAACGCATACGCCCTTTTTGGCCAAGTGCATCATTGTGGACGTTCTGCCTCTTTTCCTATGCTTTCAATGCAATTCCAGTCTACCTCCTGAAATCGGTTTCCTGCAATTCTGCCCTGCTTTCAAGTCCTCTTGGCAGCCTTACTTCAGTCTATTTTTGGACGATAGCTGTCATTTATAACTCTGCAGTTTTGTGAATTACAGTGTCCCTGAGCTCCTTTCTTCAACTCGCTTTCTTGTGAGCTGGCCTCAACACCGCAGGATGGCTTCAGGCCCTAATCTGGTTCTGGCACGGCACGCTGAGCCTTTGGTTATTTCGTCCTCCTGGTTGGAAATGAGAGTTAAATTTGCCCGTCCAGACACCTCCAGCTAGTCTCTCATTGGTTCTCGCTATTCCTGTTCATCTTCCGCAGAAATTGCAAACTGGGCCAAACAGGAGGTTAAAGGCGCTGACTCTCCAAGTGGGGAGAGTGTTAGTAAAGCGTCTGGAATGTTGCACCCGAGTACCAGGGGAGGCAAACTGAGACATATTTGAACACGTCTCCCGTTCACACGGTTGATCATACTCTGGGTTCCACATGCATGTTTTAGCTGAAGGAAGGATACCTTAAACCTGGAGAGTTGAGACCCGTGGAATGGGTACCATGCAATATGACTTCAAACGGTCTTCATTTGCTCACCGAACCTCTGCAATCCTATCACTGCTGCGTTTATGCCCCTGTACACACGCTTGATTCTCTTTTGGAGACATAGCAATCCATAGGTTTTAAGATACTTACTAGTCAGGTACATTCTTGGGCGTTTAATATGGGGTGTTGAGTCCATTTCGTTGAGCAAGGAGTAGCTCTTGTCTATTCCATATTTGGCTTAAGGAACTTTATCTGTGCTCATTTCAATCTCTGGTTTTATGCAGCACCCCAACTCACCTTTCCCCTTAAGCAAGCATAAGTTGGTTTTCTAAATTTGAGACCCTCTTCTGTTTTGGAATTCAGTTCCTGTGTAGCCAAGTTTACATTCCGTGTATTAGTGATATCTTATGATGTTTCTTTTTCTGTGTGGCTTATTTCAGTTAGAATCATCGTACCTGAATCCACTCATTATGCTGCTACGGGCCTGATGACATAGATTTCATTGCTGAGTGATACTGCATTGTACGTAAGTACCACAAGTTCTTTATCCATTTTTCACTTTCTGTGATATTGAACTTGTACGGTAAACGAGGTTCTTGTAAACAGAGGCGTCCCAAACTTTGGGGTGGCTGTGTCTTTTTGATTTTAATTTCCCTAAGCTATAGGACCATAAGTGGAAGTGCCCTAGGCTCTGTTGCTTTGTTTTTTAGATGTTTCAGGAAACACCATACACTTCTCCTGAGTGTCTGTTGGCAATTTACATCCCACCCATCAGCATAACAAGGCTCCCAGTTCTCCATGGCCTGTCCTGCCTTTCTGGATTTTACAGTTTTTTCAGATGGCCCTTTTGACCGGGGGGAAGTGAGACTTCATTGTACTGCAGATTTCCTTTGCAAGTTTGCTTGGTTGGCCAAAAAGGGCGTATGCGTTTTATCCTGAATATATTCAGGAAAAAACGCATACGCCCTTTTTGGCCAAGTGCATCATTGTGGACGTTCTGCCTCTTTTCCTATGCTTTCAATGCAATTCCAGTCTACCTCCTGAAATCGGTTTCCTGCAATTCTGCCCTGCTTTCAAGTCCTCTTGGCAGCCTTACTTCAGTCTATTTTTGGACGATAGCTGTCATTTATAACTCTGCAGGTTTGTGAATTACAGTGCCCCTGAGCTCCTTTCTTCAACTCGCTTTCTTGTGAGCTGGCCGCAACACCGCAGGATGGCTTCAGGCCCTAATCTGGTTCCGGCACGGCACGCTTAGCCTTTGGTTATTTCCTCTTCCTGGTGGGAAATGAGAGTTAAATTTGCCCGTCCAGACACCTCCAGCTTGTCTCTCATTGGTTCTCGCTATTCCTGTTCATCTTCCGCAGAAATTGCAAACTGGGCCAAACAGGAGGTTAAAGGCGCTGACTCTCCAAGTGGGGAGAGTGTTAGTAAAGCGTCTGGAATGTTGCACCCGAGTACCAGGGGAGGAAAACTGAGACATATTTGAACACGTCTCCCGATCACATGGTTGATCATACTCTAGGTTCCACATGCATGTTTTAGCTGAAGGAAGAATACCTTAAACCTGGGTAGTTGAAACCCGTGGAATGGGTACCATGCAATATGACTTCAAAGGGTCTTCATTTGCTCACCGAACCTCTCCAATCCTATCACTGCTGCGTTTATGCCCCTGTACACATGCTTGATTCTCTTTCGGAGACATAGCAATCCATAGGTTTTAAGATACTTACAAGTCAGGTACATTCTTAGGCGTTTAATATGCGGTGTTGAGTCCATTTCGTTGAGCAAGGAGTAGCTCTTGTCTATTCCATATTTGGCTTAAGGAACTTTATCTGTGCTCATTTCAATCTCTGGTTTTATGCAGCACCCCAACTCACCTTTACCCTTAAGCAAGCATAAGTTGGTTTTCTAAATTTGAGACCCTGTTCTGTTATGTAATTCAGTTCCTGTGTAGCCAAGTTTCCATTCCGTGTATTACTGATATCTTATGATGTTTCTTTTTCTGTGTGACTTATTTCAGTTAGAATCATCATACCTGAATCCACTCATTGTGCTGCTAAGGGCCTGATGACATAGATATCATTGCTGAGTGATATTGCTTTGTAAGTGAATACCACAACTTCTTTATCCATTTTTCACTTTCTGCGATGTTGAACTTGTACTGTAAACGAGGTTCTTGTAAACAGAGCCGTTCCAAACTTTGGGGTGGCTGTGTCTTTTTGATTTTAATTTCCCTAAGCTATAGGACCATAAGTGGAAGTGCCCTAGGCTCTGTTGCTTTGTTTTTTAGATGTTTCAGGAAACACCATACACTTCTCCCAAGTGTCTGTTGGCAATTTACATCCCGCCCATCAGCATAACAAGGCTCCCAGTTCTCAATGGCCTGTTGCCTTTCTGGATTTTACACTTTTTTCAGATGGCCCTTTTGACCGGGGGGAAGTGAGACTTCATTGTAGTGCAGATTTCCTTTGCAAGCTTGCTTGGTTGGCCAAAAAGGGCGTATGCGTTTTTTCCTGAATATATTCAGGAAAAAACGCATACGCCCTTTTTGGCCAAGTGCATCATTGTGGACGTTCTGCCTCTTTTCCTATGCTTTCAATGCAATTCCAGTCTACCTCCTGAAATCGGTTTCCTGCAATTCTGCCCCGCTTTCAAGTCCTCTTGGCAGCCTTACTTCAGTCTATTTTTGGACGATAGCTGTCATTTATAACTCTGCAGGTGTGTGAATTACAGTGCCCCTGAGCTCGTTTCTTCAACTCGCTTTCTTGTGACCTGGCCGCAACACCGCAGGATGGCTTCAGGCCCTAATCTGGTTCCGGCACGGCACACTGAGCCTTTGGT
Source organism: Delphinus delphis (assembly GCF_949987515.2). Taxonomy (NCBI): domain Eukaryota; kingdom Metazoa; phylum Chordata; class Mammalia; order Artiodactyla; family Delphinidae; genus Delphinus; species Delphinus delphis. The sequence continues at coordinate 254,432 of NW_027192687.1, read as the reverse complement.
TATTTCCTCTTCCTGGTGGGAAATGAGAGTTAAATTTGCCCGTCCAGACACCTCCAGCTAGTCTCTCATTGGTTCTCGCTATTCCTGTTCATCTTCCGCAGAAATTGCAAACTGGGCCAAACAGGAGGTTAAAGGGACTGACTCTCCAAGTGGGGAGAGTGTTAGTAAAGCGTCTGGAATGTTGCACCCGAGTACCAGGGGAGGAAAACTGAGACATATTTGAACACGTCTCCCGTTCACATGGTTGATCATACTTGGGTTCCACATGCATGTTTTAGCTGAAGGAAGAATACCTTAAACCTGGAGAGTTAAGACCCGTGTAATGGGTACCATGCAATATGACTTCAAAGGGTCTTCATTTGCTCACCGAACCTCTCCAATCCTATCACTGCTGCGTTTATGCCCCTGTACACATGCTTGATTCTCTTTCGGAGACATAGCAATCCATAGGTTTTAAGATACTTACTAGTCAGGTACATTCTTAGGCATTTAATATGCGGTGTTGAGTCCATTCCGTTGAGCAAGGAGTAGCTCTTGTCTATTCCATATTTGACTTAAGGAACTTTATCTGTGCTCATTTCAATCTCTGGTTTTATGCAGCACCCCAACTCACCTTTCCCCTTAAGCAAGCATAAGTTGGTTTTCTAAATTTGAGACCCTGTTCTGTTCTGTAATTCAGTTCCTGTGTAGCCAAGTTTCCATTCCGTGTATTACTGATATCTTATGATGTTTCTTTTTCTGTGTGACTTATTTCAGTTAGAATCATCATACCTGAATCCACTCATTGTGCTGCTAAGGGCCTGATGACATAGATTTCATTGCTGAGTGATATTGCTTTGTAAGTGAATACCACAACTTCTTTATCCATTTTTCACTTTCTGCGATGTTGAACTTGTACTGTAAACGAGGTTCTTGTAAACAGAGCCATTCCAAACTTTGGGGTGGCTGTGTCTTTTTGATTTTAATTTCCCTAAGCTATAGGACCATAAGTGGAAGTGCCCTAGGCTCTGTTGCTTTGTTTTTTAGATGTTTCAGGAAACACCATACACTTCTCCCAAGTGTCTGTTGGCAATTTACATCCCGCCCATCAGCATAACAAGGCTCCCAGTTCTCAATGGCCTGTTGCCTTTCTGGATTTTACACTTTTTTCAGATGGCCCTTTTGACCGTGGGGAAGTGAGACTTCATTGTAGTGCAGATTTCCTTTGCAAGCTTGCTTGGTTGGCCAAAAAGGGCGTATGCGTTTTTTCCTGAATATATTCAGGAAAAAACGCATACGCCCTTTTTGGCCAAGTGCATCATTGTGGACGTTCTGCCTCTTTTCCTATGCTTTCAATGCAATTCCAGTCTACCTCCTGAAATCGGTTTCCTGCAATTCTGCCCCGCTTTCAAGTCCTCTTGGCAGCCTTACTTCAGTCTATTTTTGGACGATAGCTGTCATTTATAACTCTGCAGGTGTGTGAATTACAGTGCCCCTGAGCTCCTTTCTTCAACTCGCTTTCTTGTGACCTGGCCGCAACACCGCAGGATGGCTTCAGGCCCTAATCTGGTTCCGGCACGGCACACTGAGCCTTTGGTTATTTCCTCTTCCTGGTGGGAAATGAGAGTTAAATTTGCCCGTCCAGACACCTCCAGCTAGTCTCTCATTGGTTCTCGCTATTCCTGTTCATCTTCCGCAGAAATTGCAAACTGGGCCAAACAGGAGGTTAAAGGCGCTGACTCTCCAAGTGGGGAGAGTGTTAGTAAAGCGTCTGGAATGTTGCACCCGAGTACCAGGGGAGGAAAACTGAGACATATTTGAACACGTCTCCCGTTCACATGGTTGATCATACTTGGGTTCCACATGCATGTTTTAGCTGAAGGAAGAATACCTTAAACCTGGAGAGTTAAGACCCGTGTAATGGGTACCATGCAATATGACTTCAAAGGGTCTTCATTTGCTCACCGAACCTCTCCAATCCTATCACTGCTGCGTTTATGCCCCTGTACACATGCTTGATTCTCTTTCGGAGACATAGCAATCCATAGGTTTTAAGATACTTACTAGTCAGGTACATTCTTAGGCATTTAATATGCGGTGTTGAGTCCATTCCGTTGAGCAAGGAGTAGCTCTTGTCTATTCCATATTTGACTTAAGGAACTTTATCTGTGCTCATTTCAATCTCTGGTTTTATGCAGCACCCCAACTCACCTTTCCCCTTAAGCAAGCATAAGTTGGTTTTCTAAATTTGAGACCCTGTTCTGTTCTGTAATTCAGTTCCTGTGTAGCCAAGTTTACATTCCGTGTATTACTGATATCTTATGATGTTTCTTTTTCTGTGTAACTTACTTCAGTTAGAATCATCATACCTGAATCCACTCATTGTGCTGCTAAGGGCCTGATGACACAGATTTCATTGCTGAGTGATATTGCTTTGTAAGTAAATACCACAACTTCTTTATCCATTTTTCACTTTCTGCGATGTTGAACTTGTACTGTAAACGAGGTTCTTGTAAACAGAGCCGTTCCAAACTTTGGGGTGGCTGTGTCTTTTTGATTTTAATTTCCCTAAGCTATAGGACCATAAGTGGAAGTGCCCTAGGTTCTGTTGCTTTGTTTTTTAGATGTTTCAGGAAACACCATACACTTCTCCTGAGTGTCTGTTGGCAATTTACATCCCGCCCATCAGCATAACAAGGCTCTCAGTTCTCCATGGCCTGTCCTGCCTTTCTGGATTTTACACATTTTTCAGATGGCCCTTTTGACCGGGGGGAAGTGAGACTTCATTGTAGTGCAGATTTCCTTTGCAAGCTTGCTTGGTTGGCCAAAAAGGGCGTATGCGTTTTTTCCTGAATATATTCAGGAAAAAATGCATACGCCCTTTTTGGCCAAGTGCATCATTGTGGACGTTCTGCCTCTTTTCCTATGCTTTCACTGCAATTCCAGTCTACCTCCTGAAATCGGTTTCCTGCAATTCTGCCCCGCTTTCAAGTCCTCTTGGCAGCCTTACTTCAGTCTATTTTTGGACGATAGCTGTCATTTATAACTCTGCAGGTTTGTGAATTACAGTGCCCCTGAGCTCCTTTCTTCAACTCGCTTTCTTGTGACCTGGCCGCAACACCGCAGGATGGCTTCAGGCCCTAATCTGGTTCCGGCCCGGCATGCTGAGCCTTTGGTTAATTCCTCTTCCTGGTGGGAAATGAGAGTTAAATTTGCCCGTCCAGACACCTCCAGCTAGCCTCTCATTGGTTCTCGCTATTCCTGTTCATCTTCCGCAGAAATTGCAAACTGGGCCAAACAGGAGGTTAAAGGGACTGACTCTCCAAGTGGGGAGAGTGTTAGTAAAGCGTCTGGAATGTTGCACCCGAGTACCAGGGGAGGAAAACTGAGACATATTTGAACACGTCTCCCGATCACATGGTTGATCATACTCTAGGTTCCACATGCATGTTTTAACTGAAGGAAGAATACCTTAAACCTGGGTAGTTGAAACCCGTGGAATGGGTACCATGCAATATGACTTCAAAGGGTCTTCATTTGCTCACCGAACCTCTCCAATCCTATCACTGCTGCGTTTATGCCCCTGTACACATGCTTGATTCTCTTTCGGAGACATAGCAATCCATAGGTTTTAAGATACTTACTAGTCAGGTACATTCTTAGGCGTTTAATATGCGGTGTTGAGTCCATTTCGTTGAGCAAGGAGTAGCTCTTGTCTATTCCATATTTGGCTTAAGGAACTTTATCTGTGCTCATTTCAATCTCTGGTTTTATGCAGCACCCCAACTCACCTTTACCCTTAAGCAAGCATAAGTTCGTTTTCTAAATTTGAGACCCTGTTCTGTTCTGTAATTCAGTTCCTGTGTAGCCAAGTTTACATTCCGTGTATTACTGATATCTTATGATGTTTCTTTTTCTGTGTGACTTATTTCAGTTAGAATCATCATACCTGAATCCACTCATTGTGCTGCTAAGGGCCTGATGACACAGATTTCATTGCTGAGTGATATTGCTTTGTAAGTAAATACCACAACTTTTTTATCCATTTTTCACTTTCTGCGATGTTGAACTTGTACTGTAAACGAGGTTCTTGTAAACAGAGCCGTTCCAAACTTTGGGGTGGCTGTGTCTTTTTGATTTTAAATTCCCTAAGCTATAGGACCATAAGTGGAAGTGCCCTAGGCTCTGTTGCTTTGTTTTTTAGATGTTTCAGGAAACACCATACAGTTCTCCCGAGTGTTTGTTGGCAATTTACATCCCGCCCTTCAGCATAACAAGGCTCCCAGTTCTCCATGGCCTGTCCTGCCTTTCTGGATTTTACACTTTTTTCAGATGTCCCTTTTGACCGGCGGGAAGTGAGACTTCATTTTAGTGCAGATTTCCTTTGCAAGCTTGCTTGGTTGGCCAAAAAGGGCGTATGCGTTTTTTCCTGAATATATTCAGGAAAAAACGCATACGCCCTTTTTGGCCAAGTGCATCATTGTGGACGTTCTGCCTCTTTTCCTATGCTTTCAATGCAATTCCAGTCTACCTCCTGAAATCGGTTTCCTGCAATTCTGCCCCGCTTTCAAGTCCTCTTGGCAGCCTTACTTCAGTCTATTTTTGGACGATAGCTGTCATTTATAACTCTGCAGGTTTGTGAATTACAGTGCCCCTGAGCTCCTTTCTTCAACTCGCTTTCTTTTGAGCTGGCCGCAACACCGCAGCATGGCTTCAGGCCCTAAACTGGTTCCGGCACGGCATGCTGAGCCTTTGGTTATTTCCTCTTCCTGGTGGGAAATGAGAGTTAAATTTGCCCGTCCAGACACCTCCAGCTAGCCTCTCATTGGTTTTCGCTATTCCTGTTCATCTTCCGCAGAAATTGCAAACTGGGCCAAACAGGAGGTTAAAGGCGCTGACTTTCCAAGTGGGGAGAGTGTTAGTAAAGCGTCTGGAATGTTGCACCCGAGTACCAGGGGAGGAAAACTGAGACATATTTGAACACGTCTCCCGTTCACATGGTTGATCATACTTGGGTTCCACATGCATGTTTTAGCTGAAGGAAGAATACCTAAAACCTGGGTAGTTGAAACCCGTGGAATGGGTACCATGCAATATGACTTCAAAGGGTCTTCATTTGCTCACCGAACCTCTCCAATCCTATCACTGCTGCGTTTATGCCCCTGTACACATGCTTGATTCTGTTTCGGAGACATAGCAATCCATAGGTTTTAAGATACTTACTAGTCAGGTACATTCTTAGGCGTTTAATATGCGGTGTTGAGTTCATTTCGTTGAGCAAGGAGTAGCTCTTGTCTATTCCATATTTGACTTAAGGAACTTTATCTGTGCTCATTTCAATCTCTGGTTTTATGCAGCACCCCAACTCACCTTTCCCCTTAAGCAAGCATAAGTTGGTTTTCTAAATTTGAGACCCTGTTCTGTTCTGTAATTCAGTTCCTGTGTAGCCAAGTTTACATTCCGTGTATTACTGATATCTTATGATGTTTCTTTTTCTGTGTGACTTATTTCAGTTAGAATCATCATACCTGAATCCACTCATTGTGTTGCTAAGGGCCTGATGACACAGATTTAATTGCTGAGTGATACTGATTTGTACATAAGTACCACAACTTCTTTATCCATTTTTCACTTTCTGCGATGTTGAACTTGTACTGTAAACGACGTTCTTGTAAACAGAGGCGTCCCAAACTTTGGGGTGGCTGTGTCTTTTTGAGTTTAATTTCCCTAAGCTATAGGACCATAATTGGAAGTGCCCTAGGCTCTGTTGCTTTGTTTTTTAGATGTTTCAGGAAACACCATACACTTCTCCCGAGTGGTTGTTGGCAATTTACATCCCGCCCATCAGCATAACAAGGCTCCCAGTTCTCCATGGCCTGTCCTGCCTTTCTGGATTTTACACTTTTTTCAGATGGCCCTTTTGACCGGGGGGAAGTGAGACTTCATTGTAGTGCAGATTTCCTTTGCAAGCTTGCTTGGTTGGCCAAAAAGGGCGTATGCGTTTTTTCCTGAATATATTCAGGAAAAAACGCATACGCCCTTTTTGGCCAAGTGCATCATTGTGGACGTTCTGCCTCTTTTCCTATGCTTTCAATGCAATTCCAGTCTACCTCCTGAAATCGGTTTCCTGCAATTCTGCCCCGCTTTCAAGTCCTCTTGGCAGCCTTACTTCAGTATATTTTTGGACGATAGCTGTCATTTATAACTCTGCAGGTTTGTGAATTACAGTGCCCCTGAGCTCCTTTCTTCAACTCGCTTTCTTGTGACCTGGCCGCAACACCGCAGGATGGCTTCAGGCCCTAATCTGGTTCTGGCACGGCACGCTGAGCCTTTGGTTAATTCCTCTTCCTGGTGGGAAATGAGAGTTAAATTTGCCCATCCAGACACCTCCAGCTAGTCTCTCATTGGTTCTCGCTATTCCTGTTCATCTTCCACAGAAATTGCAAACTGGGCCAAACAGGAGGTTAAAGGGACTGACTCTCCAAGTGGGGAGAGTGTTAGTAAAGTGTCTGGAATGTTGCACCCGAGTACCAGGGTACGAAAACTGAGACATATTTGAACACGTCTCCCGATCACATGGTTGATCATACTCTAGGTCCCACATGCATGTTTTAGCTGAAGGAAGAATACCTTAAACCTGGGTAGTTGAAACCCGTGGAATGGGTACCATGCAATATGACTTCAAAGGGTCTTCATTTGCTCACCGAACCTCTCCAATCCTATCACTGCTGCGTTTATGCCCCTGTACACATGCTTGATTCTCTTTCGGAGACATAGCAATCCATAGGTTTTAAGATACTTACTAGTCAGGTACATTCTTAGGCATTTAATATGCGGTGTTGAGTCCATTTCGTTGAGCAAGGAGTAGCTCTTGTCTATTCCATATTTGGCTTAAGGAACTTTATCTGTGCTCATTTCAATCTCTGGTTTTATGCAGCACCCCAACTCACCTTTCCCCTTAAGCAAGCATAAGTTGGTTTTCTAAATTTGAGACCCTGTTCTGTTCTGTAATTCAGTTCCTGTGTAGCCAAGTTTACATTCCGTGTATTACTGATATCTTATGATGTTTCTTTTTCTGTGTGACTTATTTCAGTTAGAATCATCGTACCTGAATCCACTCATTATGCTGCTACGGGCCTGATGACATAGATTTCATTGCTGAGTGATACTGCATTGTACGTAAGTACCACAAGTTCTTTATCCATTTTTCACTTTCTGCGATGTTGAACTTGTACTGTAAACGAGGTTCTTGAAACAGAGCCGTTCCAAACTTTGGGGTGGCTGTGTCTTTTTGAATTTAATTTCCCTAAGCTATAGGACCATAAGTGGAAGTGCCCTAGGCTCTGTTGATTTGTTTTTTAGATGTTTCAGGAAACACCATACACTTCTCCCGAGTGGTTGTTGGCAATTTACATCCCGCCCTTCAGCATAACAAGGCTCCCAGTTCTCCATGGCCTGTCCTGCCTTTCTGGATTTTACACTTTTTTCAGATGGCCCTTTTGACCGGGGGGAAGTGAGACTTCATTGTAGTGCAGATTTCCTTTGCAAGCTTGCTTGGTTGGCCAAAAAGGGCGTATGCGTTTTTTCCTGAATATATTCAGGAAAAAACGCATACGCCCTTTTTGGCCAAGTGCATCATTGTGGACGTTCTGCCTCTTTTCCTATGCTTTCAATGCAATTCCAGTCTACCTCCTGAAATCGGTTTCCTGCAATTCTGCCCCGCTTTCAAGTCCTCTTGGCAGCCTTACTTCAGTCTATTTTTGGACGATAGCTGTCATTTATAACTCTGCAGGTTTGTGAATTACAGTGCCCCTGAGCTCCTTTCTTCAACTCGCTTTCTTGTGACCTGGCCGCAACACCGCAGGATGTCTTCAGGCCCTAATCTGGTTCTGGCACGGCACGCTGAGCCTTTGGTTAATTCCTCTTCCTGGTGGGAAATGAGAGTTAAATTTGCCCATCCAGACACCTCCAGCTAGTCTCTCATTGGTTCTCGCTATTCCTGTTCATCTTCCACAGAAATTGCAAACTGGGCCAAACAGGAGGTTAAAGGGACTGACTCTCCAAGTGGGGAGAGTGTTAGTAAAGCGTCTGGAATGTTGCACCCGAGTACCAGGGTACGAAAACTGAGACATATTTGAACACGTCTCCCGATCACATGGTTGATCATACTCTAGGTTCCACATGCATGTTTTAGCTGAAGGAAGAATACCTTAAACCTGGGTAGTTGAAACCCGTGGAATGGGTACCATGCAATATGACTTCAAAGGGTCTTCATTTGCTCACCGAACCTCTCCAATCCTATCACTGCTGCGTTTATGCCCCTGTACACATGCTTGATTCTCTTTCGGAGACATAGCAATCCATAGGTTTTAAGATACTTACTAGTCAGGTACATTCTTAGGCGTTTAATATGCGGTGTTGAGTCCATTTCGTTGAGCAAGGAGTAGCTCTTGTCTATTCCATATTTGGCTTAAGGAACTTTATCTGTGCTCATTTCAATCTCTGGTTTTATGCAGCACCCCAACTCACCTTTCCCCTTAAGCAAGCATAAGTTGGTTTTCTAAATTTGAGACCCTGTTCTGTTCTGTAATTCAGTTCCTGTGTAGCCAAGTTTACATTCCGTGTATTAGTGATATCTTATGATGTTTCTTTTTCTGTGTGACTTATTTCAGTTAGAATCATCATACCTGAATCCACTCATTGTGCTGCTAAGGGCCTGATGACACAGATTTCATTGCTGAGTGATATTGCTTTGTAAGTAAATACCACAAGTTCTTTATCCATTTTTCACTTTCTGCGATGTTGAACTTGTACTGTAAACGAGGTTCTTGTAAACAGAGCCGTTCCAAACTTTGGGGTGGCTGTGTCTTTTTGATTTTAAATTCCCTAAGCTATAGGACCATAAGTGGAAGTGCCCTAGGCTCTGTTGCTTTGTTTTTTAGATGTTTCAGGAAACACCATACACTTCTCCCGAGTGGTTGTTGGCAATTTACATCCCGCCCATCAGCATAACAAGGCTCCCAATTCTCCTTGGCCTGTCCTGCCTATCTGGATTTTACACTTTTTTCAGATGGCCCTTTTGACCGGGGGGAAGTGAGACTTCATTGTAGTGCAGATTTCCTTTGCAAGCTTGCTTGGTTGGCCAAAAAGGGCGTATGCGTTTTTTCCTGAATATATTCAGGAAAAAACGCATACGCCCTTTTTGGCCAAGTGCATCATTGTGGACGTTCTGCCTCTTTTCCTATGCTTTCAATGCAATTCCAGTCTACCTCCTGAAATCGGTTTCCTGCAATTCTGCCCCGCTTTCAAGTCCTCTTGGCAGCCTTACTTCAGTCTATTTTTGGACGATAGCTGTCATTTATAACTCTGCAGGTTTGTGAATTACAGTGCCCCTGAGCTCCTTTCTTCAACTCGCTTTCTTGTGACCTGGCCGCAACACCGCAGGATGTCTTCAGGCCCTAATCTGCTTCTGGCACGGCACGCTGAGTCTTTGGTTATTTCCTCTTCCTGGTGGGAAATGAGAGTTAAATTTGCCCATCCAGACACCTCCAGCTACTCTCTCATTGGTTCTCGCTATTCCTGTTCATCTTCCACAGAAATTGCAAACTGGTCGAAACAGGAGGTTAAAGGGACTGACTCTCCAAGTGGGGAGAGTGTTAGTAAAGCGTCTGGAATGTTGCACCCGAGTACCAGGGGAGGAAAACTGAGACATATTTGAACACGTCTCCCGTTCACATGGTTGATCATACTTGGGTTCCACATGCATGTTTTAGCTGAAGGAAGAATACCTTAAACCTGGAGAGTTAAGACCCGTGTAATGGGTACCATGCAATATGACTTCAAAGGGTCTTCATTTGCTCACCGAACCTCTCCAATCCTATCACTGCTGCGTTTATACCCCTGTACACATGCTTGATTCTCTTTCGGAGACATAGCAATCCATAGGTTTTAAGATACTTACTAGTCAGGTACATTCTTAGGCGTTTAATATGCGGTGTTGAGTCCATTTCGTTGAGCAAGGAGTAGCTCTTGTCTATTCCATATTTCGCTTAAGGAACTTTATCTGTGCTCATTTCAATCTCTGGTTTTATGCAGCACCCCAACTCACCTTTCCCCTTAAGCAAGCATAAGTTGGTTTTCTAAATTTGAGAACCTGTTCTGTTCTGTAATTCAGTTCCTGTGTAGCCAAGTTTACATTCCGTGTATTACTGATATCTTATGATGTTTCTTTTTCTGTGTGACTTACTTCAGTTAGAATCATCATACCTGAATCCACTCATGGTGCTGCTAAGGGCCTGATGACACAGATTTCATTGTTGAGTGATATTGCTTTGTAAGTAAATACCACAACTTCTTTATCCATTTTTCACTTTCTGCGATGTTGAACTTGTACTGTAAACGAGGTTCTTGTAAACAGAGCCGTTCCAAACTTTGGGGTGGCTGTGTCTTTTTGATTTTAATTTCCCTAAGCTATAGGACCATAAGTGGAAGTGCCCTAGGTTCTGTTGCTTTGTTTTTTAGATGTTTCAGGAAACACCATACACTTCTCCCGAGTGGTTGTTGGCAATTTACATCCCGCCCATCAGCATAACAAGGCTCCCAGTTCTCCATGGCCTGTCCTGCCTTTCTGGATTTTACACTTTTTTCAGATGGCCCTTTTGACCGGGGGGAAGTGAGACTTCATTGTAGTGCAGATTTCCTTTGCAAGCTTGCTTGGTTGGCCAAAAAGGGCGTATGCGTTTTTTCCTGAATATATTCAGGAAAAAACGCATACGCCCTTTTTGGCCAAGTGCATCATTGTGGACGTTCTGCCTCTTTTCCTATGCTTTCAATGCAATTCCAGTCTACCTCCTGAAATCGGTTTCCTGCAATTCTGCCCCGCTTTCAAGTCCTCTTGGCAGCCTTACTTCAGTCTATTTTTGGACGATAGCTGTCATTTATAACTCTGCAGGTTTGTGAATTACAGTGCCCCTGAGCTCCTTTCTTCAACTCGCTTTCTTGTGACCTGGCTGCAACACCGCAGGATGTCTTCAGGCCCTAATCTGGTTCTGGCACGGCACGCTGAGCCTTTGGTTAATTCCTCTTCCTGGTGGGAAATGAGAGTTAAATTTGCCCATCCAGACACCTCCAGCTAGTCTCTCATTGGTTCTCGCTATTCCTGTTCATCTTCCACAGAAATTGCAAACTGGGCGAAACAGGAGGTTAAAGGGACTGACTCTCCAAGTGGGGAGAGTGTTAGTAAAGCGTCTGGAATGTTGCACCCGAGTACCAGGGTACGAAATCTGAGACATATTTGAACACGTCTCCCGATCACATGGTTGATCATACTCTAGGTCCAACATGCATGTTTTAGCTGAAGGAAGAATACCTTAAACCTGGGTAGTTGAAACCCGTGGAATGGGTACCATGCAATATGACTTCAAAGGGTCTTCATTTGCTCACCGAACCTCTCCAATCCTATCACTGCTGCGTTTATGCCCCTGTACACATGCTTGATTCTCTTTCGGAGACATAGCAATCCATAGGTTTTAAGATACTTACTAGTCAGGTGCATTCTTAGGCGTTTAATATGGGTTTTGTGTCCATTTCGTTGGGCAAGGAGTAGCTCTTGTCTATTCCATATTTGGCTTAAGGAAATTTATCTGTGCTCATTTCAATCTCTGGTTTTATGCAGCACCCCAACTCACCTTTCCCCTTAAGCAAGCATAAGTTGGTTTTCTAAATTTGAGACCCTGTTCTGTTTTGGAATGCAGTTCCTGTGTAGCCAAGTTTACATTCCGTGTATTAGTGATATCTTATGATGTTTCTTTTTCTGTGTGACTTATTTCAGTTAGAATCTTCATACCTTAATCCACTCATTATACTGCTACGGGCCTGATGACATAGATTTCATTGCTGAGTGATACTGCATTGTACGTCAGTACCACAAGTTCTTTATCCATTTTTCACTTTCTGTGATATTGAACTTGTACGGTAAACGAGGTTCTTGTAAACGGAGGCGTCCCAAACTTTGGGGTGGCTGTGTCTTTTTGATTTTAATTTCCCTAAGCTATAGGATCATAAGCGGAAGTGCCCTAGGCTCTGTTGCTTTGTTTTTTAGATGTTTCAGGAAACACCATACACTTCTCCTGAGTGTCTGTTGGCAATTTACATCCCGCCCATCAGCATAACAAGGCTCCCAGTTCTCCATGGCCTGTCCTGCCTTTCTGGATTTTACACTTTTTTCAGATGGCCCTTTTGACCGGGGAGAAGTGAGACTTCATTGTAGTGCAGATTTCATTTGCAAGTTTGCTTGGTTGGCCAAAAAGGGCGTATGCGTTTTTTCCTGAATATATTCAGGAAAAAACGCATACGCCCTTTTTGGCCAAGTGCATCATTGTGGACGTTCTGCCTCTTTTCCTATGCTTTCAATGCAATTCCAGTCTACCTCCTGAAATCGGTTTCCTGCAATTCTGCCCCGCTTTCAAGTCCTCTTGGCAGCCTTACTTCAGTCTATTTTTGGACGATAGCTGTCATTTATAACTCTGCAGGTTTGTGAATTGCAGTGCCCCTGAGCTCCTTTCTTCAACTCGCTTTCTTGTGACCTGGCCACAACACCGCAGGATGGCTTCAGGCCCTAATCTGGTTCCGGCCCGGCATGCTGATCCTTTGGTTAATTCCTCTTCCTGGTGGGAAATGAGAGTTAAATTTGCCCGTCCAGACACCTCCAGCTAGCCTCTCATTGGTTCTCGCTATTCCTGTTCATCTTCCGCAGAAATTGCAAACTGGGCCAAACAGGAGGTTAAAGGGACTGACTCTCCAAGTGGGGAGAGTGTTAGTAAAGCGTCTGGAATTATGCACCCGAGTACCAGGGGAGGAAAACTGAGACATATTTGAACACGTCTCCCGTTCACATGGTTGATCATAATCTGGGTTCCACATGCATGTTTTAGCTGAAGGAAGAATACCTTAAACCTGGAGAGTTGAGACCCGTGTAATCGGTACCATGCAATATGACTTCAAAGGGTCTTCATTTGCTCACCGAACCTCTCCAATCCTATCACTGCTGCGTTTATGCCCCTGTACACACGCTTGATTCTCTTTTGGAGACATAGCAATCCATAGGTTTTAAGATACTTACTAGTCAGGTACATTCTTAGGCGTTTAATATGGGGTTTTGAGTCCATTTCGTTGAGCAAGGAGTAGCTCTTGTCTATTCCATATTTGGCTTAAGGAACTTTATCTGTGCTCATTTCAATCTCTGGTTTTATGCAGCACCCCAACTCACCTTTCCCCTTAAGCAAGCATAAGTTGGTTTTCTAAATTTGAGACCCTGTTCTGTTTTGGAATGCAGTTCCTGTGTAGCCAAGTTTACATTCCGTGTATTAGTGATATCTTATGATGTTTCTTTTTTTGCGTGACTTATTTCAGTTAGAATCATCGTACCTTAATACACTCATTATGCTGCTAAGGGCCTGATGACACAGATTTCATTGCTGAGTGATATTGCTTTGTACGTAAATACCACAACTTCTTTATCCATTTTTCACTTTCTGCGATGTTGAACTTGTACTGTAAACGAGGTTCTTGTAAACAGAGCCGTTCCAAACTTTGGGGTGGCTGTGTCTTTTTGATTTTAATTTCCCTAAGCTATAGGACCATAAGTGGAAGTGCCCTAGGTTCTGTTGCTTTGTTTTTTAGATGTTTCAGGAAACACCATACACTTCTCCCGAGTGGTTGTTGGCAATTTACATCCCGCCCATCAGCATAACAAGGCTCCCAGTTCTCCATGGCCTGTCCTGCCTTTCTGGATTTTACACTTTTTTCAGATGGCCCTTTTGACCGGGGGGAAGTGAGACTTCATTGTAGTGCAGATTTCCTTTGCAAGCTTGCTTGGTTGGCCAAAAAGGGCGTATGCGTTTTTTCCTGAATATATTCAGGAAAAAACGCATACGCCCTTTTTGGCCAAGTGCATCATTGTGTACGTTCTGCCTCTTTTCCTATGCTTTCAATGCAATTCCAGTCTACCTCCTGAAATCGGTTTCCTGCAATGCTGCCCCGCTTTCAAGTCCTCTTGGCAGCCTTACTTCAGTCTATTTTTGGACGATAGCTGTCATTTATAACTCTGCAGGTTTGTGAATTACAGTGCCCCTGAGCTCGTTTCTTCAACTCGCTTTCTTTTGAGCTGGCCGCAACACCGCAGGATGGCTTCAGGCCGTAATCTGGTTCCGGCACGGCACGCTGAGCCTTTGGTTATTTCCTCTTCCTGGTGGGAAATGAGAGTTAAATTTGCCCGTCCAGACACCTCCAGCTAGCCTCTCATTGGTTCTCGCTATTCCTGTTCATCTTCCGCAGAAATTGCAAACTGGGCCAAACAGGAGGTTAAAGGCGCTGACTCTCCAAGTGGGGAGAGTGTTAGTAAGGCGTCTGGAATGTTGCACCCGAGTACCAGGGGAGGAAAACTGAGACATATTTGAACACGTCTCCCGTTCACATGGTTGATCATACTTGGGTTCCACATGCATGTTTTAGCTGAAGGAAGAATAGCTTAAACCTGGGTATTTGAAACCCGTGGAATGGGTACCATGCAATATGACTTCAAAGGGTCTTCATTTGCTCACCGAACCTCTCCAATCCTATCACTGCTGCGTTTATGCCCCTGTACACATGCTTGATTCTCTTTCGGAGACATAGCAATCCATAGGTTTTAAGATACTTACTAGTCAGGTACATTCTTAGGCGTTTAATATGCGGTGTTGAGTCCATTTCGTTGAGCAAGGAGTAGCTCTTGTCTATTCCATATTTGGCTTAAGGAACTTTATCTGTGCTCATTTCAATCTCTGGTTTTATGCAGCACCCCAACTCACCTTTCCCCTTAAGCAAGCATAAGTTGGTTTTCTAAATTTGAGACCCTGTTCTGTTCTGTAATTCAGTTCCTGTGTAGCCAAGTTTACATTCCGTGTATTACTGATATCTTATGATGTTTCTTTTTCTGTGTGACTTATTTCAGTTAGAATCATCATACCTGAATCCACTCATTGTGCTGCTAAGGTCCTGATGACACAGATTTCATTGCTGAGTGATATTGCTTTGTAAGTAAATACCACAACTTCTTTATCCATTTTTCACTTTCTGTGATGTTGAACTTGTACTGTAAACGAGGTTCTTGTAAACAGAGCCATTCCAAACTTTGGGGAGGCTGTGTCTTTTTCATTTTAATTTCCCTAAGCTATAGGACCATAAGTGGAAGTGCCCTAGGCTCTGTTGCTTTGTTTTTTAGATGTTTCAGGAAACACCATACACTTCTCCCGAGTGTCTGTTGGCAATTTACATCCCGCCCATCATCATAACAAGGCTCCCAGTTCTCCATGGCCTGTCCTGCCTTTCTGGATTTTACACTTTTTTCAGATGGCCCTTTTGACCGGGGGGAAGTGAGACTTCATTGTAGTGCAGATTTCCTTTGCAAGCTTGCTTGGTTGGCCAAAAAGGGCGTATGCGTTTTTTCCTGAATATATTCAGGAAAAAACGCATACGCCCTTTTTGGCCAAGTGCATCATTGTGGACGTTCTGCCTCTTTTCCTATGCTTTCAATGCAATTTCAGTCTACCTCCTGAAATTGGGTTCCTGCAATTCTGCCCCGCTTTCAAGTCCTCTTGGCAGCCTTACTTCAGTCTATTTTTGGACGATAGCTGTCATTTATAACTCTGCAGGTTTGTGAATTACAGTGCCCCTGAGCTCCTTTCTTCAACTCGCTTTCTTGTGACCTGGCCGCAACACCGCAGGATGGCTTCAGGCCCTAATCTGGTTCCGGCACAGCACGCTGAGCCTTTGGTTATTTCCTCTTCCTGGTGGGAAATGAGAGTTAAGTTTGCCCGTCCAGACACCTCCAGCTAGTCTCTCATTGGTTCTCGCTATTCCTGTTCATCTTCCGCAGAAATTGCAAACTGGGCCAAACAGGAGGTTAAAGGCGCTGACTTTCCAAGTGGGGAGAGTGTTAGTAAATCGTCTGGAATGTTGCACCCGAGTACCAGGGGAGGAAAACTGAGACATATTTGAACACGTCTCCCGTTCACATGGTTGATCATACTTGGGTTCCACATGCATGTTTTAGCTGAAGGAAGAATACCTTAAACCTGGAGAGTTAAGACCCGTGTAATGGGTACCATGCAATATGACTTCAAAGGGTCTTCATTTGCTCACCGAACCTCTCCAATCCTATCACTGCTGCGTTTATACCCCTGTACACATGCTTGATTCTCTTTCGGAGACATAGCAATCCATAGGTTTTAAGATACTTACTAGTCAGGTACATTCTTAGGCGTTTAATATGCGGTGTTGAGTCCATTTCGTTGAGCAAGGAGTAGCTCTTGTCTATTCCATATTTCGCTTAAGGAACTTTATCTGTGCTCATTTCAATCTCTGGTTTTATGCAGCACCCCAACTCACCTTTCCCCTTAAGCAAGCATAAGTTGGTTTTCTAAATTTGAGAACCTGTTCTGTTCTGTAATTCAGTTCCTGTGTAGCCAAGTTTACATTCCGTGTATTACTGATATCTTATGATGTTTCTTTTTCTGTGTGACTTACTTCAGTTAGAATCATCATACCTGAATCCACTCATGGTGCTGCTAAGGGCCTGATGACACAGATTTCATTGTTGAGTGATATTGCTTTGTAAGTAAATACCACAACTTCTTTATCCATTTTTCACTTTCTGCGATGTTGAACTTGTACTGTAAACGAGGTTCTTGTAAACAGAGCCGTTCCAAACTTTGGGGTGGCTGTGTCTTTTTGATTTTAATTTCCCTAAGCTATAGGACCATAAGTGGAAGTGCCCTAGGCTCTGTTGCTTTGTTTTTTAGATGTTTCAGGAAACACCATACACTTCTCCCGAGTGGTTGTTGGCAATTTACATCCCGCCCATCAGCATAACAAGGCTCCCAGTTCTCCATGGCCTGTCCTGCCTTTCTGGATTTTACACTTTTTTCAGATGGCCCTTTTGACCGGGGGGAAGTGAGACTTCATTGTAGTGCAGATTTCCTTTGCAAGCTTGCTTGGTTGGCCAAAAAGGGCGTATGCGTTTTTTCCTGAATATATTCAGGAAAAAACGCATACGCCCTTTTTGGCCAAGTGCATCATTGTGGACGTTCTGCCTCTTTTCCTATGCTTTCAATGCAATTCCAGTCTACCTCCTGAAATCGGTTTCCTGCAATTCTGCCCCGCTTTCAAGTCCTCTTGGCAGCCTTACTTCAGTCTATTTTTGGACGATAGCTGTCATTTATAACTCTGCAGGTTTGTGAATTACAGTGCCCCTGAGCTCCTTTCTTCAACTCGCTTTCTTGTGACCTGGCTGCAACACCGCAGGATGTCTTCAGGCCCTAATCTGGTTCTGGCACGGCACGCTGAGCCTTTGGTTAATTCCTCTTCCTGGTGGGAAATGAGAGTTAAATTTGCCCATCCAGACACCTCCAGCTAGTCTCTCATTGGTTCTCGCTATTCCTGTTCATCTTCCACAGAAATTGCAAACTGGGCGAAACAGGAGGTTAAAGGGACTGACTCTCCAAGTGGGGAGAGTGTTAGTAAAGCGTCTGGAATGTTGCACCCGAGTACCAGGGTACGAAATCTGAGACATATTTGAACACGTCTCCCGATCACATGGTTGATCATACTCTAGGTCCAACATGCATGTTTTAGCTGAAGGAAGAATACCTTAAACCTGGGTAGTTGAAACCCGTGGAATGGGTACCATGCAATATGACTTCAAAGGGTCTTCATTTGCTCACCGAACCTCTCCAATCCTATCACTGCTGCGTTTATGCCCCTGTACACATGCTTGATTCTCTTTCGGAGACATAGCAATCCATAGGTTTTAAGATACTTACTAGTCAGGTGCATTCTTAGGCGTTTAATATGGGTTTTGTGTCCATTTCGTTGGGCAAGGAGTAGCTCTTGTCTATTCCATATTTGGCTTAAGGAAATTTATCTGTGCTCATTTCAATCTCTGGTTTTATGCAGCACCCCAACTCACCTTTCCCCTTAAGCAAGCATAAGTTGGTTTTCTAAATTTGAGACCCTGTTCTGTTTTGGAATGCAGTTCCTGTGTAGCCAAGTTTACATTCCGTGTATTAGTGATATCTTATGATGTTTCTTTTTCTGTGTGAGTTATTTCAGTTAGAATCTTCATACCTTAATCCACTCATTATGCTGCTACGGGCCTGATGACATAGATTTCATTTCTGAGTGATACTGCATTGTACGTAAGTACCACAAGTTCTTTATCCATTTTTCACTTTCTGTGATATTGAACTTGTACGGTAAACGAGGTTCTTGTAAACGGAGGCGTCCCAAACTTTGGGGTGGCTGTGTCTTTTTGATTTTAATTTCCCTAAGCTATAGGACCATAAGCGGAAGTGCCCTAGGCTCTGTTGCTTTGTTTTTTAGATGTATCAGGAAACACCATACACTTCTCCTGAGTGTCTGTTGGCAATTTACATCCCGCCCATCAGCATAACAAGGCTCCCAGTTCTCCATGGTCTGTCCTGCCTTTCTGGATTTTACACTTTTTTCAGATGGCCCTTTTGACCGGAGAGAAGTGAGACTTCATTGTAGTGCAGATTTCCTTTGCAAGCTTGCTTGGTTGGCCAAAAAGGGCGTATGCGTTTTTTCCTGAATATATTCAGGAAAAAACGCATACGCCCTTTTTGGCCAAGTGCATCATTGTGGACGTTCTGCCTCTTTTCCTATGCTTTCAATGCAATTCCAGTCTACCTCCTGAAATCGGTTTCCTGCAATTCTGCCCCGCTTTCAAGTCCTCTTGGCAGCCTTACTTCAGTCTATTTTTGGACGATAGCTGTCATTTATAACTCTGCAGGTTTGTGAATTGCAGTGCCCCTGAGCTCCTTTCTTCAACTCACTTTCTTGTGACCTGGCCACAACACCGCAGGATGGCTTCAGGCCCTAATCTGGTTCCGGCCCGGCATGCTGAGCCTTTGGTTAATTCCTCTTCCTGGTGGGAAATGAGAGTTAAATTTGCCCGTCCAGACACCTCCAGCTAGCCTCTCATTGGTTCTCGCTATTCCTGTTCATCTTCCGCAGAAATTGCAAACTGGGCCAAACAGGAGGTTAAAGGGACTGACTCTCCAAGTCGGGAGAGTGTTAGTAAAGCGTCTGGAATGTTGCACCCGAGTACCAGGGGAGGAAAACTGAGACATATTTGAACACGTCTCCCGTTCACATGGTTGATCATAATCTGGGTTCCACATGCATGTTTTAGCTGAAGGAAGAATACCTTAAACCTGGAGAGTTGAGACCCGTGGAATGGGTACCATGCAATATGACTTCAAAGGGTCTTCATTTGCTCACCGAACCTCTCCAATCCTATCACTGCTGCGTTTATGCCCCTGTACACACGCTTGATTCTCTTTTGGAGACATAGCAATCCATAGGTTTTAAGATACTTACTAGTCAGGTACATTCTTAGGCGTTTAATATGGGGTTTTGAGTCCATTTCGTTGAGCAAGGAGTAGCTCTTGTCTATTCCATATTTGGCTTAAGGAACTTTATCTGTGCTCATTTCAATCTCTGGTTTTATGCAGCACCCCAACTCACCTTTCCCCTTAAGCAAGCATAAGTTGGTTTTCTAAATTTGAGACCCTGTTCTGTTTTGGAATGCAGTTCCTGTGTAGCCAAGTTTACATTCCGTGTATTAGTGATATCTTATGATGTTTCTTTTTTTGCGTGACTTATTTCAGTTAGAATCATCGTACCTTAATACACTCATTATGCTGCTAAGGGCCTGATGACACAGATTTCATTGCTGAGTGATATTGCTTTGTACGTAAATACCACAACTTCTTTATCCATTTTTCACTTTCTGCGATGTTGAACTTGTACTGTAAACGAGGTTCTTGTAAACAGAGCCGTTCCAAACTTTGGGGTGGCTGTGTCTTTTTGATTTTAATTTCCCTAAGCTATAGGGCCATAAGTGGAAGTGCCCTAGGTTCTGTTGCTTTGTTTTTTAGATGTTTCAGGAAACACCATACACTTCTCCCGAGTGGTTGTTGGCAATTTACATCCCGCCCATCAGCATAACAAGGCTCCCAGTTCTCCATGGCCTGTCCTGCCTTTCTGGATTTTACACTTTTTTCAGATGGCCCTTTTGACCGGGGGGAAGTGAGACTTCATTGTAGTGCAGATTTCCTTTGCAAGCTTGCTTGGTTGGCCAAAAAGGGCGTATGCGTTTTTTCCTGAATATATTCAGGAAAAAACGCATACGCCCTTTTTGGCCAAGTGCATCATTGTGGACGTTCTGCCTCTTTTCCTATGCTTTCAATGCAATTCCAGTCTACCTCCTGAAATCGGTTTCCTGCAATTCTGCCCCGCTTTCAAGTCCTCTTGGCAGCCTTACTTCAGTCTATTTTTGGACGATAGCTGTCATTTATAACTCTGCAGGTTTGTGAATTACAGTGCCCCTGAGCTCCTTTCTTCAACTCGCTTTCTTGTGACCTGGCCGCAACACCGCAGGATGGCTTCAGGCCCTAATCTGGTTCCGGCACGGCACGCTGAGCCTTTGGTTATTTCCTCTTCCTGGTGGGAAATGAGAGTTAAGTTTGCCCGTCCAGACACCTCCAGCTAGTCTCTCATTGGTTCTCGCTATTCCTGTTCATCTTCCGCAGAAATTGCAATCTGGGCCAAACAGGAGGTTAAAGGCGCTGACTCTCCAAGTGGGGAGAGTGTTAGTAAAGCGTCTGGAATGTTGCACCCGAGTACCAGGGGAGGAAAACTGAGACATATTTGAACACGTCTCCCGTTCACATGGTTGATCATACTTGGGTTCCACATGCATGTTTTAGCTGAAGGAAGAATACCTAAAACCTCGGTAGTTGAAACCCGTGGAATGGGTACCATACAATATGACTTCAAAGGGTCTTCATTTGCTCACCGAACCTCTCCAATCCTATCACTGCTGCGTTTATGCCCCTGTACACATGCTTGATTCTCTTTCGGAGACATAGCAATCCATAGGTTTTAAGATACTTACTAGTCAGGTACATTCTTAGGCGTTTAATATGCGGTGTTGAGTCCATTTCGTTGAGCAAGGAGTAGCTCTTGTCTATTCCATATTTGGCTTAAGGTACTTTATCTGTCCTCATTTCGATCTCTGGTTATGCAGCACCCCAGTTCACCTTTCCCCTTAAGCAAGCATAAGTTGGTTTTCTAAATTTGAGACCCTGTTCTGTGCTGTAATTCAGTTCCTGTGTAGCCAAGTTTACATTCCGTGTATTACTGATATATTATGATGTTTCATTTTCTGTGTGACTTATTTCAGTTAGAATCATCATACCTGAATCCACTCATTGTGCTCCTAAGGGCCAGATGACATAGATATCATTGCTGAGTGATATTGCTTTGTAAGTAAATACCACAACTTCTTTATCCATTTTTCACTTTCTGTGATGTTGAACTTGTACTGTAAACGAGGTTCTTGTAAACAGAGCCGTTCCAAACTTTGGGGTGGCTGTGTCTTTTTTATTTTAATTTCCCTAAACTATAGGACCATAAGTGGAAGTGCCCTAGGCTCTGTTGATTTGTTTTTTAGATGTTTCAGGAAACACCATACACTTCTCCCGAGTGGTTGTTGGCAATTTACATTCCGCCCATCAGCATAACAAGGCTCCCAGTTCTCCATGGCCTGTCCTGCCTTTCTGGATTTTACACTTTTTTCAGATGACCCTTTTGACCGGGGGGAAGTGAGACTTCATTGTAGTGCAGATTTCCTTTGCAAGCTTGCTTGGTTGGCCAAAAAGCGCGTATGCGTTTTTTCCTGAATATATTCAGGAAAAAACGCATACGCCCTTTTTGGCCAAGTGCATCATTGTGGACGTTCTGCCTCTTTTCCTATGCTTTCAATGCAATTCCAGTCTACCTCCTGAAATCGGTTTCCTGCAATTCTGCCCCGCTTTCAAGTCCTCTTGGCAGCCTTACTTCAGTCTATTTTTGGACGATAGCTGTCATTTATAACTCTGCAGGTTTGTGAATTACAGTGCCCCTGAGCTCCTTTCTTCAACTCGCTTTCTTGTGAGCTGGCCGCAACACCGCAGGATGGCTTCAGGCCCTAATCTGTTTCTGGCACGGCACGCTGAGCCTTTGGTTAATTCCTCTTCCTGGTGGGAAATGAGAGTTAAATTTGCCCGTCCAGACACCTCCAGCTAGTCTCTCATTGGTTCTCGCTATTCCTGTTCATCTTCCGCAGAAATTGCAAACTGGGCCAAACAGGAGGTTAAAGGCGCTGACTCTCCAAGTGGGGAGAGTGTAAGTAAAGCGTCTGGAATGTTGCACCCGAGTACCAGGGGAGGAAAACTGAGACATATTTGAACACGTCTCCCGTTCACATGGTTGATCATACTATGGGTTCCACATGCATGTTTTAGCTGAAGGAAGAATACCTTAAACCTGGAGAGTTGAGACCCGTGGAATGGGTACCATGCAATATGACTTCAATGGGTCTTCATTTGCTCACGAACCTCTCCAATCCTATCACTGCTGCGTTTATGCCCCTGTACACACGCTTGATTCTCTTTTGGAGACATAGCAATCCATAGGTTTTAAGATACTTACTAGTCAGGTACATTCTTAGGTGTTTAATATGGGGTGTTGAGTCCATTTCGTTGAGCAAGGAGTAGCTCTTGTCTATTCCATATTTGGCTTAAGGAACTTTATCTGTGATCATTTCAATCTCCGGTTTTATGCAGCACCACAACTCACCTTTCCCCTTAAGCAAGCATAAGTTGGTTTTCTAAATTTGAGAACCTGTTCTGTTTTGGAATTCAGTTCCTGTGTAGCCAAGTTTACATTCCGTGTATTAGTGATATCTTATGATGTTTCTTTTTCTGTGTGGCTTATTTCAGTTAGAATCATCGTACCTGAATCCACTCATTATGCTGCTACGGGCCTGATGACATAGATTTCATTGCTGAGTGATACTGCATTGTACGTAAGTACCACAAGTTCTTTATCCATTTTTCACTTTCTGTGATATTGAACTTGTACGGTAAACGAGGTTCTTGTAAACAGAGGCGTCCCAAACTTTGGGGTGGCTGTGTCTTTTTGATTTTAATTTCCCTAAGCTATAGGACCATAAGTGGAAGTGCCCTAGGTTCTGTTGCTTTGTTTTTCAGATGTTTCTGGAAACACCATACACTTCTCCCGAGTGTCTGTTGGCAATTTACATCCCGCCCATCAGCATAACAAGGCTCCCAGTTCTCCATGGCCTGTCCAGCCTTTCTGGATTTTACACTTTTTTCAGATGGCCCTTTTGACCGGGGGGAAGTGAGACTTCATTGTAGTGCAGATTTCCTTTGCAAGCTTGCTTGGTTGGCCAAAAAGGGCGTATGCGTTTTTTCCTGAATATATTCAGGAAAAAACGCATACGCCCTTTTTGGCCAAGTGCATCATTGTGGACGTTCTGCCTCTTTTCCTATGCTTTCAATGCAATTCCAGTCTACCTCTTGAAATCGGTCTCCTGCAATTCTGCCCCGCTTTCAAGTCCTCTTGGCAGCCTTACTTCAGTCTATTTTTGGACGATAGCTGTCATTTATAACTCTGCAGGTTTGTGAATTACAGTGCCCCTGAGCTCCTTTCTTCAACTCGCTTTCTTGTGAGCTGGCCGCAACACCGCAGGATGGCTTCAGGCCCTAATCTGGTTCCGGTACGGCACGCTGAGCCTTTGGTTATTTCCTCTTCCTGGTGGGAAATGAGAGTTAAATTTGCCCGTCCAGACACCTCCAGCTAGCCTCTCATTGGTTCTCGCTATTCCTGTTCATCTTCCGCAGAAATTGCAAACTGGGCCAAACAGGAGGTTAAAGGCGCTGACTCTCCAAGTGGGGAGAGTGTTAGTAAAGCGTCTGGAATGTTGCACCCGAGTACCAGGGGAGGAAAACTGAGACATATTTGAACACGTCTCCCGATCACATGGTTGATCATACTCTGGGTTCCACATGCATGTTTTAGCTGAAGGAAGAATACCTAAAACCTGGGTAGTTGAAACCCGTGGAATGGGTACCATGCAATGTGACTTCAAAGGGTCTTCATTTGCTCACCGAACCTCTCCAATCCTATCACTGCTGCGTTTATGCCCCTGTACACATGCTTGATTCTCTTTCGGAGACATAGCAATCCATAGGTTTTAAGATACTTACTAGTCAGGTACATTCTTAGGCGTTTAATATGCGGTGTTGAGTCCATTTCGTTGAGCAAGGAGTAGCTCTTGTCTATTCCATATTTGACTTAAGGAACTTTATCTGTGCTCATTTCAATCTCTGGTTTTATGCAGCACCCCAACTCACCTTTACCCTTAAGCAAGCATAAGTTGGTTTTCTAAATTTGAGACCCTGTTCTGTTCTGTAATTCAGTTCCTGTGTAGCCAAGTTTACATTCCGTGTATTACTGATATCTTATGATGTTTCTTTTTCTGTGTGACTTATTTCAGTTAGAATCATCGTACCTGAATCCACTCATTATGCTGCTAAGGGCCTGATGACATAGATTTCATTGCTGAGTGATACTGCATTGTACGTAAGTACCACAAGTTCTTTATCCATTTTTCACTTTCTGCGATGTTGAACTTGTACTGTAAACGAGGTTCTTGTAAACAGAGCCGTTCCAAACTTTGGGGTGGCTGTGTCTTTTTGAATTTAATTTCCCTAAGCTATAGGACCATAAGTGGAAGTGCCCTAGGCTCTGTTGCTTTGTTTTTTAGATGTTTCAGGAAACACCATACACTTCTCCCGAGTGGTTGTTGGCAATTTACATCCCGCCCATCAGCATAACAAGGCTCCCAGTTCTCCATGGCCTGTCCTGCCTTTCTGGATTTTACACTTTTTTCAGATGGCCCTTTTGACCGGGGTGAAGTGAGACTTCATTGTAGTGCAGATTTCCTTTGCAAGCTTGCTTGGTTGGCCAAAAAGGGCGTATGCGTTTTTTCCTGAATATATTCAGGAAAAAACACATACGCCCTTTTTGGCCAAGTGCATCATTGTGGACGTTCTGCCTCTTTTCCTATGCTTTCAATGCAATTCCAGTCTACCTCCTGAAATCGGTTTCCTGCAATTCTGCCCCGCTTTCAAGTCCTCTTGGCAGCCTTACTTCAGTCTATTTTTGGACGATAGCTGTCATTTATAACTCTGCAGGTTTGTGAATTACAGTGCCCCTGAGCTCCTTTCTTCAACTCGCTTTCTTGTGACCTGGCCGCAACACCGCAGGATGTCTTCAGGCCCTAATCTGGTTCCGGCACGGCACGCTGAGCCTTTGGTTATTTCCTCTTCCTGGTGGGAAATGAGAGTTAAATTTGCCCGTCCAGACACCTCCAGCTAGCCTCTCATTGGTTCTCGCTATTCCTGTTCATCTTCCGCAGAAATTGCAATCTGGGCCAAACAGGAGGTTAAAGGCGCTGACTTTCCAAGTGGGGAGAGTGTTAGTAAAGCGTCTGGAATGTTGCACCCGAGTACCAGGGGAGGAAAACTGAGACATATTTGAACACGTCTCCCGTTCACATGGTTGATCATACTTGGGTTCCACATGCATGTTATAGCTGAAGGAAGAATACCTTAAACCTGGGTAGTTGAAACCCGTGGAATGGGTACCATGCAATATGACTTCAAAGGGTCTTCATTTGCTCACCGAACCTCTCCAATCCTATCACTGCTGCGTTTATGCCCCTGTACACATGCTTGATTCTCTTTCGGAGACATAGCAATCCATAGGTTTTAAGATACTTACTAGTCAGGTACATTCTTAGGCGTTTAATATGCGGTGTTGAGTCCATTTCGTTGAGCAAGGAGTAGCTCTTGTCTATTCCATATTTGGCTTAAGGAACTTTATCTGTGCTCATTTCAATCTCTGGTTTTATGCAGCACCCCAACTCACCTTTCCCCTTAAGCAAGCATAAGTTGGTTTTCTAAATTTGAGACCCTGTTCTGTTCTGTAATTCAGTTCCTGTGTAGCCAAGTTTACATTCCGTGTATTACTGATATCTTATGATGTTTCTTTTTCTGTGTGACTTATTTCAGTTAGAATCATCATACCTGAATCCACTCATTGTGCTGCTAAGGGCCTGATGACACAGATTTCATTGCTGAGTGATATTGCTTTGTAAGTAAATACCACAACTTCTTTATCCATTTTTCAATTTCTGCGATGTTGAACTTGTACTGTAAATGAGGTTCTTGTAAACAGAGCCGTTCCAAACATTGGGGTGGCTGTGTCTTTTTGATTTTAAATTCCCTAAGCTATAGGACCATAAGTGGAAGTGCCCTAGGCTCTGTTGCTTTGTTTTTTAGATGTTTCAGGAAACACCATACACTTCTCCCGAGTGGTTGTTGGCAATTTACATCCCGCCCATCAGCATAACAAGGCTCCCAGTTCTCCATGGCCTGATCTGCCTTTCTGGATTTTACACTTTTTTCAGATGGCCCTTTTGACCGGGGGGAAGTGAGACTTCATTGTAGTGCAGATTTCCTTTGCAAGCTTGCTTGGTTGGCCAAAAAGGGCGTATGCGTTTTTTCCTGAATATATTCAGGAAAAAACGCATACGCCCTTTTTGGCCAAGTGCATCATTGTGGACGTTCTGCCTCTTTTCCTATGCTTTCAATGCAATTTGAGTCTACCTCCTGAAATCGGTTTCCTGCAATTCTGCCCCGCTTTCAAGTCCTCTTGGCAGCCTTACTTCAGTCTATTTTTGGACGATAGCTGTCATTTATAACTCTGCAGGTTTGTGAATTACAGTGCCCCTGAGCTCGTTTCTTCAACTCGCTTTCTTGTGACCTGGCCGCAACACCGCAGGATGGCTTCAGGCCCTAATCTGGTTCCGGCACGGCACGCTGAGCCTTTGGTTAATTCCTCTTCCTGGTGGGAAATGAGAGTTAAATTTGCCCGTCCAGACACCTCCAGCTAGCCTCTCATTGGTTCTCGCTATTCCTGTTCATCTTCCGCAGAAATTGCAAACTGGGCCAAACAGGAGGTTAAAGGGACTGACTCTCCAAGTCGGGAGAGTGTTAGTAAAGCGTCTGGAATGTTGCACCCGAGTACCAGGGGAGGAAAACTGAGACATATTTGAACACGTCTCCCGTTCACACGGTTGATCATACTCTGGGTTCCACATGCATGTTTTAGCTGAAGGAAGAATACCTTAAACCTGGAGAGTTGAGACCCGTGTAATGGGTACCATGCAATATGACTTCAAAGGGTCTTCATTTGCTCACGAACCTCTCCAATCCTATCACTGCTGCGTTTATGCCCCTGTACACATGCTTGATTCTCTTTCGGAGACATAGCAATCCATAGGTTTTAAGATACTTACTAGACAGGTACATTCTTAGGCGTTTAATATGCGGTGTTGAGTCCATTTCGTTGAGCAAGGAGTAGCTCTTGTCTATTCCATATTTGGCTTAAGGAACTTTATCTGTGCTCATTTCAATCTCTGGTTTTATGCAGCACCCCAACTCACCTTTCCCCTTAAGCAAGCATAAGTTGGTTTTCTAAATTTGAGACCCTGTTCTGTTCTGTAATTCAGTTCCTGTGTAGCCAAGTTTACATTCCGTGTATTAGTGATATCTTATGATGTTTCTTTTTCTGTGTGACTTATTTCAGTTAGAATCATCGTACCTGAATCCACTCATTATGCTGCTATGGCCTGATGACATAGATTTCATTGCTGAGTGATACTGCATTGTACGTCTGTACCACAAGTTCTTTATCCATTTTTCACTTTCTGCGATGTTGAACTTGTACTGTAAACGAGGTTCTTGTAAACAGAGCCGTTCCAAACTTTGGGGTGGCTGTGTCTTTTTGAATTTAATTTCCCTAAGCTATAGGACCATAAGTGGAAGTGCCCTAGGCTCTGTTGCTTTGTTTTTTAGATGTTTCAGGAAACACCATACACTTCTCCCGAGTGGTTGTTGGCAATTTACATCCCGCCCATCAGCATAACAAGGCTCCCAGTTCTCCATGGCCTGTCCTGCCTTTCTGGATTTTACACTTTTTTCAGATGGCCCTTTTGACCGGGGGGAAGTGAGACTTCATTGTAGTGCAGATTTCCTTTGCAAGCTTGCTTGGTTGGCCAAAAAGGGCGTATGCGTTTTTTCCTGAATATATTCAGGAAAAAACGCATACGCACTTTTTGGCCAAGTGCATCATTGTGGACGTTCTGCCTCTTTTCCTATGCTTTCAATGCAATTCCAGTCTACCTCCTGAAATCGGTTTCCTGCAATTCTGCCCCGCTTTCAAGTCCTCTTGGCAGCCTTACTTCAGTCTATTTTTGGACGATAGCTGTCATTTATAACTCTGCAGGTTTGTGAATTACAGTGCCCCTGAGCTCCTTTCTTCAACTCGCTTTCTTGTGACCTGGCCGCAACACCGCAGGATGTCTTCAGGCCCTAATCTGGTTCCGGCACGGCACGCTGAGCCTTTGGTTATTTCCTCTTCCTGGTGGGAAATGAGAGTTAAATTTGCCCGTCCAGACACCTCCAGCTAGCCTCTCATTGGTTCTCGCTATTCCTGTTCATCTTCCGCAGAAATTGCAAACTGGGCCAAACAGGAGGTTAAAGGCGCTGACTTTCCAAGTGGGGAGAGTGTTAGTAAAGCGTCTGGAATGTTGCACCCGAGTACCAGGGGAGGAAAACTGAGACATATTTGAACACGTCTCCCGTTCACATGGTTGATCATACTTGGGTTCCACATGCATGTTTTAGCTGAAGGAAGAATACCTTAAACCTGGGTATTTGAAACCCGTGGAATGGGTACCATGCAATATGACTTCAAAGGGTCTTCATTTGCTCACCGAACCTCTCCAATCTTATCACTGCTGCGTTTATGCCCCTGTACACATGCTTGATTCTCTTTCGGAGACATAGCAATCCATAGGTTTTAAGATACTTACTAGTCAGGTACATTCTTAGGCGTTTAATATGCGGTGTTGAGTCCATTTCGTTGAGCAAGGAGTAGCTCTTGTCTATTCCATATTTGGCTTAAGGAACTTTATCTGTGCTCATTTCAATCTCTGGTTTTATGCAGCACCCCAACTCACCTTTCCCCTTAAGCAAGCATAAGTTGGTTTTCTAAATTTGAGACCCTGTTCTGTTCTGTAATTCAGTTCCTGTGTAGCCAAGTTTACATTCCGTGTATTAGTGATATCTTATGATGTTTCTTTTTTTGCGTGACTTATTTCAGTTAGAATCATCGTACCTTAATACACTCATTATGCTGCTAAGGGCCTGATGACACAGATTTCATTGCTGAGTGATATTGCTTTGTACGTAAATACCACAACTTCTTTATCCATTTTTCACTTTCTGCGATGTTGAACTTGTACTGTAAACGAGGTTCTTGTAAACAGAGCCGTTCCAAACTTTGGGGTGGCTGTGTCTTTTTGATTTTAATTTCCCTAAGCTATAGGACCATAAGTGGAAGTGCCCTAGGTTCTGTTGCTTCGTTTTTTAGATGTTTCAGGAAACACCATACACTTCTCCCGAGTGGTTGTTGGCAATTTACATCCCGCCCATCAGCATAACAAGGCTCCCAGTTCTCCATGGCCTGTCCTGCCTTTCTGGATTTTACACTTTTTTCAGATGGCCCTTTTGACCGGGGGGAAGTGAGACTTCATTGTAGTGCAGATTTCCTTTGCAAGCTTGCTTGGTTGGCCAAAAAGGGCGTATGCGTTTTTTCCTGAATATATTCAGGAAAAAACGCATACGCCCTTTTTGGCCAAGTGCATCATTGTGGACGTTCTGCCTCTTTTCCTATGCTTTCAATGCAATTCCAGTCTACCTCCTGAAATCGGTTTCCTGCAATTCTGCCCCGCTTTCAAGTCCTCTTGGCAGCCTTACTTCAGTCTATTTTTGGACGATAGCTGTCATTTATAACTCTGCAGGTTTGTGAATTACAGTGCCCCTGAGCTCCTTTCTTCAACTCGCTTTCTTTTGAGCTGGCCGCAACACCGCAGGATGGCTTCAGGCCCTAATCTGGTTCCGGCACGGCACGCTGAGCCTTTGGTTATTTCCTCTTCCTGGTGGGAAATGAGAGTTAAATTTGCCCGTCCAGACACCTCCAGCTAGTCTCTCATTGGTTCTCGCTATTCCTGTTCATCTTCCGCAGAAATTGCAAACTGGGCCAAACAGGAGGTTAAAGGCGCTGACTCTCCAAGTGGGGAGAGTGTTAGTAAAGCGTCTGGAATGTTGCACCCGAGTACCAGGGGAGGAAAACTGAGACATATTTGAACACGTCTCCCGTTCACATGGTTGATCATACTTGGGTTCCACATGCATGTTTTAGCTGAAGGAAGAATACCTTAAACCTGGGTATTTGAAACCCGTGGAATGGGTACCATGCAATATGACTTCAAAGGGTCTTCATTTGCTCACCGAACCTCTCCAATCCTATCACTGCTGCGTTTATGCCCCTGTACACATGCTTGATTCTCTTTCGGAGACATAGCAATCCATAGGTTTTAAGATACTTACTAGTCAGGTACATTCTTAGGCGTTTAATATGCGGTGTTGAGTCCATTTCGTTGAGCAAGGAGTAGCTCTTGTCTATTCCATATTTGGCTTAAGGAACTTTATCTGTGCTCATTTCAATCTCTGGTTTTATGCAGCACCCCAACTCACCTTTCCCCTTAAGCAAGCATAAGTTGGTTTTCTAAATTTGAGACCCTGTTCTGTTCTGTAATTCAGTTCCTGTGTAGCCAAGTTTACATTCCGTGTATTACTGATATCTTATGATGTTTCTATTTCTGTGTGACTTATTTCAGTTAGAATCATCATACCTGAATCCACTCATTGTGCTGCTAAGGGCCTGATGACACAGATTTCATTGCTGAGTGATATTGCTTTGTAAGTAAATACCACAACTTCTTTATCCATTTTTCACTTTCTGCGATGTTGAACTTGTACTGTAAACGAGGTTCTTGTAAACAGAGCCGTTCCAAACTTTGGGGTGGCTGTGTCTTTTTCATTTTAATTTCCCTAAGCTATAGGACCATAAGTGGAAGTGCCCTATGCTCTGTTGCTTTGTTTTTTAGATGTTCCAGGAATCACCATACACTTCTCCCGAGTGTCTGTTGGCAATTTACATCCCGCCCATCAGCATAACAAGGCTCCCAGTTCTCCATGGCCTGTCCTGCCTTTCTGGATTTTACACTTTTTTCAGATGGCCCTTTTGACCGGGGGGAAGTGAGACTTCATTGTAGTGCAGATTTCCTTTGCAAGCTTGCTTGGTTGGCCAAAAAGGGCGTATGCGTTTTTTCCTGAATATATTCAGGAAAAAACGCATACGCCCTTTTTGGCCAAGTGCATCATTGTGGACGTTCTGCCTCTTTTCCTATGCTTTCAATGCAATTCCAGTCTACCTCCTGAAATCGGGTTCCTGCAATTCTGCCCCGCTTTCAAGTCCTCTTGGCAGCCTTACTTCAGTCTATTTTTGGACGATAGCTGTCATTTATAACTCTGCAGGTTTGTGAATTACAGTGCCCCTGAGCTCCTTTCTTCAACTCGCTTTCTTGTGACCTGGCCGCAACACCGCAGGATGGCTTCAGGCCCTAATCTGGTTCCGGCACGGCACGCTGAGCCTTTGGTTAATTCCTCTTCCTGGTGGGAAATGAGAGTTAAATTTGCCCGTCCAGACACCTCCAGCTAGTCTCTCATTGGTTCTCGCTATTCCTGTTCATCTTCCGCAGAAATTGCAAACTGGGCCAAACAGGAGGTTAAAGGCGCTGACTCTCCAAGTGGGGAGAGTGTAAGTAAAGCGTCTGGAATGTTGCACCCGAGTACCAGGGGAGGAAAACTGAGACATATTTGAACACGTCTCCCGTTCACACGGTTGATCATACTCTGGGTTCCACATGCATGTTTTAGCTGAAGGAAGAATACCTTAAACCTGGAGAGTTGAGACCCGTGGAATGGGTACCATGCAATATGTCTTCAAAGGGTCTTCATTTGCTCATCGAACCTCTCCAATCCTATCACTGCTGCGTTTATGCCCCTGTACACACGCTTGTTTCTCTTTTGGAGACATAGCAATCCATAGGTTTTAAGATACTTACTAGTCAGGTACATGCTTAGGCGTTTAATATGGGGTGTTGAGTCCATTTCGTTGAGCAAGGAGTAGCTCTTGTCTATTCCATATTTGGCTTAAGGAACTTTATCTGTGCTCATTTCAATCTCTGGTTTTATGCAGCACCACAACTCACCTTTCCCCTTAAGCAAGAATAAGTTGGTTTTCTAAATTTGAGAGCCTGTTCTGTTCTGTAATTCAGTTCCTGTGTAGCCAAGTTTACATTCCGTGTATTAGTGATATCTTATGATGTTTCTTTTTCTGTGTGACTTATTTCAGTTAGAATCATCGTACCTGAATCCACTCATTATGCTGCTACGGGCCTGATGACATAGATTTCATTGCTGAGTGATACTGCATTGTACGTAAGTACCACAAGTTCTTTATCCATTTTTCACTTTCTGTGATATTGAACTTGTACGGTAAACGAGGTTCTTGTACACAGAGGCGTCCCAAACTTTGGGGTGGCTGTGTCTTTTTGATTTTAATTTCCCTAAGCTATAGGACCATAAGTGGAAGTGCCCTAGGGTCTGTTGCTTTGTTTTTTAGATGTTTCAGGAAACACCATACACTTCTCCCAAGTGTCTGTTGGCAATTTACATCCCGCCCATCAGCATAACAAGGCTCCCAGTTCTCCATGGCCTGTCCTGCCTTTCTGGATTTTACACTTTTCTCAGATGGCCCTTTTGACCGGGGGGAAGTGAGACTTCATTGTAGTGCAGATTTCCTTTGCAAGCTTGCTTGGTTGGCCAAAAAGGGCGTATGCGTTTTTTCCTGAATATATTCAGGAAAAAACGCATACGCCCTTTTTGGCCAAGTGCATCATTGTGGACGTTCTGCCTCTTTTCCTATGCTTTCAATGCAATTCCAGTCTACCTCCTGAAATCGGTTTCCTGCAATTCTGCCCTGCTTTCAAGTCCTCTTGGCAGCCTTACTTCAGTCTATTTTTGGACGATAGCTGTCATTTATAACTCTGCAGGTTTGTGAATTACAGTGCCCCTGAGCTCCTTTCTTCAACTCGCTTTCTTTTGAGCTGGCCGCAACACCGCAGGATGGCTTCAGGCCCTAATCTGGTTCCGGCACGGCACGCTGAGCCTTTGGTTATTTCCTCTTCCTGGTGGGAAATGAGAGTTAAATTTGCCCGTCCAGACACCTCCAGCTAGTCTCTCATTGGTTCTCGCTATTCCTGTTCATCTTCCGCAGAAATTGCAAACTGGGCCAAACAGGAGGTTAAAGGGACTGACTCTCCAAGTGGGGAGAGTGTTAGTAAAGCGTCTGGAATGTTGCACCCGAGTACCAGGGGAGGAAAACTGAGACATATTTGAACACATCTCCCATTCACATGGTTGATCATACTTGGGTTCCACATGCATGTTTTAGCTGAAGGAAGAATACCTTAAACCTGCAGAGTTGAGACCCGTGGAATGGGTACCATGCAATATGACTTCAAAGCGTCTTCATTTGCTCACCGAACCTCTCCAATCCTATCACTGCTGTGTTTATGCCCCGGTACATGCGCTTGATTCTCCTTCGGAGACATAGCAATCCATAGGTTTTAAGATACTTACTAGTCAGGTACATTCTTAGGCGTTTAATATGGGGTGTTGGGTCCATTTCGTTGAGCAAGGAGTAGCTCTTGTGTATTCCATATTTGGCTTAAGGAACGTTATCTGTGCTCATTTGAATCTCTGGTTTCATGCAGCACCCCAACTCACCTTTACCCTTAAGCAAGCATAAGTTGGTTTTCTGAATTTGAGACCCTGTTCTGTTTTGGAATTCAGTTCCTGTGTAGCCAAGTTTACATTCCGTGTATTAGTGATATCTTATGATGTTTCTTTTTCTGTGTGACTTATTTCAGTTAGAATCATCGTACCTGAATCCACTCATTATGCTGCTACGGGGCTGATGACATAGATTTCATTGCTGAGTGATATTGCTTTGTAAGTGAATACCACAACTTCTTTATCCATTTTTCACTTTCTGCGATGTTGAACTTGTACTGTAAACGAGGTTCTTGTAAACAGAGCCGTTCCAAACTTTGGGGTGGCTGTGTCTTTTTGATTTTAATTTCCCTAAGCTATAGGACCATAAGTGGAAGTGCCCTAGGCTCTGTTGCTTTGTTTTTTAGATGTTTCAGGAAACACCATACACTTCTCCCAAGTGTCTGTTGGCAATTTACATCCCGCCCATCAGCATAACAAGGCTCCCAGTTCTCAATGGCCTGTTGCCTTTCTGGATTTTACACTTTTTTCAGATGGCCCTTTTGACCGGGGGGAAGTGAGACTTCATTGTAGTGCAGATTTCCTTTGCAAGCTTGCTTGGTTGGCCAAAAAGGGCGTATGCGTTTTTTCCTGAATATATTCAGGAAAAAACGCATACGCCCTTTTTGGCCAAGTGCATCATTGTGGACGTTCTGCCTCTTTTCCTATGCTTTCAATGCAATTCCAGTCTACCTCCTGAAATCGGTTTCCTGCAATTCTGCCCCGCTTTCAAGTCCTCTTGGCAGCCTTACTTCAGTCTATTTTTGGACGATAGCTGTCATTTATAACTCTGCAGGTGTGTGAATTACAGTGCCCCTGAGCTCCTTTCTTCAACTCGCTTTCTTGTGACCTGGCCGCAACACCGCAGGATGGCTTCAGGCCCTAATCTGGTTCCGGTACGGCACGCTGAGCCTTTGGTTATTTCCTCTTCCTGGTGGGAAATGAGAGTTAAATTTGCCCGTCCAGACACCTCCAGCTAGCCTCTCATTGGTTCTCGCTATTCCTGTTCATCTTCCGCAGAAATTGCAAACTGGGCCAAACAGGAGGTTAAAGGTGCTGACTCTCCAAGTGGGGAGAGTGTTAGTAAAGCGTCTGGAATGTTGCACCCGAGTACCAGGGGAGGAAAACTGAGACATATTTGAACACATCTCCCGTTCACATGGTTGATCATACTTGGGTTCCACATGCATGTTTTAGCTGAAGGAAGAATACCTTAAACCTGGAGAGTTGAGACCCGTGTAATGGGTACCATGCAATATGACTTCAAAGGGTCTTCATTTGCTCACCGAACCTCTCCAATCCTATCACTGCTGCGTTCATGCCCCTGTACACATGCTTGATTCTCTTTCGGAGACATAGCAATCCATAGGTTTTAAGATACTTACAAGTCAGGTACATTCTTAGGTGTTTAATATGCGGTGTTGAGTCCATTTCGTTGAGCAAGGAGTAGCTCTTGTCTATTCCATATTTGGCTTAAGGAACTTTATCTGTGCTCATTTCAATCTCTGGTTTTATGCAGCACCCCAACTCACCTTTCCCCTTAAGCAAGCATAAGTTGTTTTTCTAAATTTGAGACCCTGTTCTGTTTTGGAATGCAGTTCCTGTGTAGCCAAGTTTACATTCCGTGTATTACTGATATCTTATGATGTTTCTTTTTCTGTGTGACTTATTTCAGTTAGAATCATCATACCTGAATCCACTCATTGTGCTGCTAAGGGCCTGATGACACAGATTTCATTGCTGAGTGATATTGCTTTGTAAGTAAATACCACAACTTCTTTATCCATTTTTCACTTTCTGCGATGTTGAACTTGTACTGTAAACGAGGTTCTTGTAAACAGAGGCGTTCCAAACGTTGGGGTGGCTGTGTCTTTTTCATTTTAATTTCCCTAAGCTATAGGACCATAAGTGGAAGTGCTCTAGGTTCTGTTGCTTTGTTTTTTAGATGTTTCAGGAAACACCATACACTTCTCCCGAATGTCTGTTGGCAATTTACATCCCGCCCATCAGCATAACAAGGCTCCCAGTTCTCCATGGCCTGTCCTGCCTTTCTGGATTTTACACTTTTTTCAGATGGCCCTTTTGACCGGGGGGAAGTGAGACTTCATTGTAGTGCAGATTTCCTTTGCAAGCTTGCTTGGTTGGCCAAAAAGGGCGTATGCGTTTTTTCCTGAATATATTCAGGAAAAAACGCATACGCCCTTTTTGGCCAAGTGCATCATTGTGGACGTTCTGCCTCTTTTCCTTTGCTTTCAATGCAATTCCAGTCTACCTCCTGAAATCGGTTTCCTGCAATTCTGCCCCGCTTTCAAGTCCTTTTGGCAGCCTTACTTCAGTCTATTTTTGGACGATAGCTGTCATTTATAACTCTGCAGGTTTGTGAATTACAGTGCCCCTGAGCTCCTTTCTTCAACTCGCTTTCTTGTGACCTGGCCGCAACACCGCAGGATGGCTTCAGGCCGTAATCTGGTTCCGGTCCGGCATGCTGAGCCTTTGGTTAATTCCTCTTCCTGGTTGGAAATGAGAGTTAAATTTGCCCGTTCAGACACCTCCAGCTAGTCTCTCATTGGTTCTCGCTATTCCTGTTCATCTTCCGCAGAAATTGCAAACTGGGCCAAACAGGAGGTTAAAGGCGCTGACTCTCCAAGTCGGGAGAGTGTTAGTAAAGCGTCTGGAATGTTACACCCGAGTACCAGGGGAGGAAAACTGAGACATATTTGAACACGTCTCCCGTTCACACGGTTGATCATACTCTGGGTTCCCCATGCATGTTTTAGCTGAAGAAAGAATACCTTAAACCTGTGTATTTGAAACCCGTGGAATGGGTACCATGCAATATGACTTCAAAGGGTCTTCATTTGCTCACCGAACCTCTCCAATCCTATCACTGCTGCGTTTATGCCCCTGTACACATGCTTGATTCTCTTTCGGAGACATAGCAATCCATAGGTTTTAAGATACTTACTAGTCAGGTACATTCTTAGGCGTTTAATATGCGGTGTTGAGTCCATTTCGTTGAGCAAGGAGTAGCTCTTGTCTATTCCATATTTGGCTTAAGGAACTTTATCTGTGCTCATTTCAATCTCTGGTTTTATGCAGCACCCCAACTCACCTTTCCCCTTAAGCAAGCATAAGTTGGTTTTCTAAATTTGAGACCCTGTTCTGTTCTGTAATTCAGTTCCTGTGTAGCCAAGTTTCCATTCCGTGTATTAGTGATATCTTATGATGTTTCTTTTTCTGTGTGACTTATTTCAGTTAGAATCATCATACCTGAATCCACTCATTGTGCTGCTAAGGGCCTGATGACACAGATTTCATTGCTGAGTGATATTGCTTTGTAAGTAAATACCACAACTTCTTTATCCATTTTTCAATTTCTGCGATGTTGAACTTGTACTGTAAACGAGGTTCTTGTAAACAGAGGTGTTCGAAACTTTGGGGTGGCTGTGTCTTTTTGATTTTAAATTCCCTAAGCTATAGGACCATAAGTGGAAGTGCCCTAGGCTCTGTTGCTTTGTTTTTTAGATGTTTCAGGAAACACCATACATTTCTCCCTAGTGTTTGTTGGCAATTTACATCCCGCCCTTCAGCATAACAAGGCTCCCAGTTCTCCATGGCCTGTCCTGCCTTTCTGGATTTTACACTTTTTTCAGATGGCCCTTTTGACCGGGGGGAAGTGAGACTTCATTGTAGTGCAGATTTCCTTTGCAAGCTTGCTTGGTTGGCCAAAAAGGGCGTATGCGTTTTTTCCTGAATATATTCAGGAAAAAACGCATACGCCCTTTTTGGCCAAGTGCATCATTGTGGACGTTCTGCCTCTTTTCCTATGCTTTCAATGCAATTCCAGTCTAACTCCTGAAATCGGTTTCCTGCAATTCTGCCCCGCTTTCAAGTCCTCTTGGCAGCCTTACTTCAGTCTATTTTTGGACGATAGCTGTCATTTATAACTCTGCAGGTTTGTGAATTACAGTGCCCCTGAGCTCCTTTCTTCAACTCGCTTTCTTGTGACCTGGCCGCAACACCGCAGGATGTCTTCAGGCCCTAATCTGGTTCCGGCACGGCATGCTGAGCCTTTGGTTATTTCCTCTTCCTGGTGGGAAATGAGAGTTAAATTTGCCTGTCCAGACACCTCCAGCTAGTCTCTCATTGGTTCTCGCTATTCCTGTTCATCTTCCGCAGAAATTGCAAACTGGGCCAAACAGGAGGTTAAAGGCGCTGACTTTCCAAGTGGGGAGAGTGTTAGTAAAGCGTCTGGAATGTTGCACCCGAGTACCAGGGGAGGAAAACTGAGACATATTTGAACACGTCTCCCGTTCACATGGTTGATCATACTTGGGTTCCACATGCATGTTTTAGCTGAAGGAAGAATACCTAAAACCTGGGTAGTTGAAACCCGTGGAATGGGTACCATGCAATATGACTTCAAAGGGTCTTCATTTGCTCACCGAACCTCTCCAATCCTATCACTGCTGCGTTTATGCCCCTGTACACATGCTTGATTCTGTTTCGGAGACATAGCAATCCATAGGTTTTAAGATACTTACTAGTCAGGTACATTCTTAGCCGTTTAATATGCGGTGTTGAGTCCATTTCGTTGAGCAAGGAGTAGCTCTTGTCTATTCCATATTTGGCTTAAGGAACTTTATCTGTGCTCATTTCAATCTCTGGTTTTATGCAGCACCCCAACTCACCTTTCCCCTTAAGCAAGCATAAGTTGGTTTTCTAAATTTGAGACCCTGTTCTGTTCTGTAATTCAGTTCCTGTGTAGCCAAGTTTACATTCCGTGTATTACTGATATCTTATGATGTTTCTTTTTCTGTGTGACTTATTTCAGTTAGAATCATCATACCTGAATCCACTCATTGTGCTGCTAAGGGCCTGATGACACAGATTTCATTGCTGAGTGATATTGCTTTGTAAGTAAATACCACAACTTCTTTATCCATTTTTCAATTTCTGCGATGTTGAACTTGTACTGTAAACGAGGTTCTTGTAAACAGAGCCGTTCCAAACTTTGGGGTGGCTGTGTCTTTTTGATTTTAAATTCCCTAAGCTATAGGACCATAAGTGGAAGTGCCCTAGGCTCTGTTGCTTTGTTTTTTAGATGTTTCAGGAAACACCATACACTTCTCCCGAGTGGTTGTTGGCAATTTACATCCCGCCCATCAGCATAACAAGGCTCCCAGTTCTCCATGGCCTGTCCTGCCTTTCTGGATTTTACACTTTTTTCAGATGGCCCTTTTGACCGGGGGGAAGTGAGACTTCATTGTAGTGCAGATTTCCTTTGCAAGCTTGCTTGGTTGGCCAAAAAGGGCGTATGCGTTTTTTCCTGAATATATTCAGGAAAAAACGCATACGCCCTTTTTGGCCAAGTGCATCATTGTGGACGTTCTGCCTCTTTTCCTATGCTTTCAATGCAATTCCAGTCTACCTCCTGAAATCGGTTTCCTGCAATTCTGCCCCGCTTTCAAGTCCTCTTGGCAGCCTTACTTCAGTATATTTTTGGACAATAGCTGTCATTTATAACTCTGCAGGTTTGTGAATTACAGTGCCCCTGAGCTCCTTTCTTCAACTCGCTTTCTTGTGACCTGGCCGCAACACCGCAGGATGTCTTCAGGCCCTAATCTGGTTCTGGCACGGCACGCTGAGCCTTTGGTTAATTCCTCTTCCTGGTGGGAAATGAGAGTTAAATTTGCCCATCCAGACACCTCCAGCTAGTCTCTCATTGGTTCTCGCTATTCCTGTTCATCTTCCACAGAAATTGCGAACTGGGCCAAACAGGAGGTTAAAGGGAATGACTCTCCAAGTGGGGAGAGTGTTAGTAAAGCGTCTGGAATGTTGCACCCGAGTACCAGGGTACGAAAACTGAGACATATTTGAACACGTCTCCCAATCACATGGTTGATCATACTCTAGGTCCCACATGCATGTTTTAGCTGAAGGAAGAATACCTTAAACCTGGGTAGTTGAAACCCGTGGAATGGGTACCATGCAATATGACTTCAAAGGGTCTTCATTTGCTCACCGAACCTCTCCAATCCTATCACTGCTGCGTTTATGCCCCTGTACACATGCTTGATTCTCTTTCGGAGACATAGCAATCCATAGGTTTTAAGATACTTACTAGTCAGGTACATTCTTAGGCGTTTAATATGCGGTGTTGAGTCCATTTCGTTGAGCAAGGAGTAGCTCTTGTCTATTCCATATTTGGCTTAAGGAACTTTATCTGTGCTCATTTCAATCTCTGGTTTTATGCAGCACCCCAACTCACCTTTCCCCTTAAGCAAGCATAAGTTGGTTTTCTAAATTTGAGACCCTGTTCTGTTCTGTAATACAGTTCCTGTGTAGCCAAGTTTACATTCCGTGTATTACAGATATCTTATGATGTTTCTTTTCCTGTGTGACTTATTTCAGTTAGAATCATCATACCTGAATCCACTCATTGTGCTGCTAAGGGCCTGATGACACAGATTTCATTGCTGAGTGATATTGCTTTGTAAGTAAATACCACAACTTCTTTATCCATTTTTCACTTTCTGAGATGTTGAACTTGTACTGTAAACGAGGTTCTTGTAAACAGAGGCGTTCGAAACTTTGGGGTGGCTGTGTCTTTTTGATTTTAAATTCCCTAAGCTATAGGACCATAAGTGGAAGTGCCCTAGGCTCTGTTGCTTTGTTTTTTAGATGTTTCAGGAAACACCATACACTTCTCCCGAGTGGTTGTTGGCAATTTACATCCCGCCCTTCAGCATAACAAGGCTCCCAGTTCTCCATGGCCTGTCCTGCCTTTCTGTATTTTACACTTTTTTCAGATGGCCCTTTTGACCGGGGGGAAGTGAGACTTCATTGTAGTACAGATTTCCTTTGCAAGCTTGCTTGGTTGGCCAAAAAGGGCGTATGCGTTTTTTCCTGAATATATTCAGGAAAAAACGCATACGCCCTTTTTGGCCAAGTGCATCATTGTGGACGTTCTGCCTCTTTTCCTATGCTTTCAATGCAATTCCAGTCTACCTCCTGAAATCGGTTTCCTGCAATTCTGCCCCGCTTTCAAGTCCTCTTGGCAGCCTTACTTCAGTCTATTTTTGGACGATAGCTGTCATTTATAACTCTGCAGGTTTGTGAATTACAGTGCCCCTGAGCTCCTTTCTTCAACTCGCTTTCTTTTGAGCTGGCCGCAACACCGCAGGATGGCTTCAGGCCCTAATCTGGTTCCGGCACGGCACGCTGAGCCTTTGGTTATTTCCTCTTCCTGGTGGGAAATGAGAGTTAAATTTGCCCGTCCAGACACCTCCAGCTAGCCTCTCATTGGTTCTCGCTATTCCTGTTCATCTTCCGCAGAAATTGCAAACTGGGCCAAACAGGAGGTTAAAGGCGCTGACTTTCCAAGTGGGGAGAGTGTTAGTAAAGCGTCTGGAATGTTGCACCCGAGTACCAGGGGAGGAAAACTGAGACATATTTGAACACGTCTCCCGTTCACATGGTTGATCATACTTGGGTTCCACATGCATGTTTTAGCTGAAGGAAGAATACCTAAAACCTGGGTAGTTGAAACCCGTGGAATGGGTACCATGCAATATGACTTCAAAGGGTCTTCATTTGCTCACCGAACCTCTCCAATCCTATCAGTGCTGCGTTTATGCCCCTGTACACATGCTTGATTCTGTTTCGGAGACATAGCAAACCATAGGTTTTAAGATACTTACTAGTCAGGTACATTCTTAGGCGTTTAATATGCGGTGTTGAGTCCATTTCGTTGAGCAAGGAGTAGCTCTTGTCTATTCCATATTTGGCTTAAGGAACTTTATCTGTGCTCATTTCAATCTCTGGTTTTATGCAGCACCCCAACTCACCTTTCCCCTTAAGCAAGCATAAGTTGGTTTTCTAAATTTGAGACCCTGTTCTGTTCTGTAATTCAGTTCCTGTGTAGCCAAGTTTCCATTCCGTGTATTAGTGATATCTTATGATGTTTCTTTTTCTGTGTGACTTATTTCAGTTAGAATCATCATACCTGAATCCACTCATTGTGCTGCTAAGGGCCTGATGACACAGATTTCATTGCTGAGTGATATTGCTTTGTAAGTAAATACCACAACTTCTTTATCCATTTTTCAATTTCTGCGATGTTGAACTTGTACTGTAAACGAGGTTCTTGTAAACAGAGCCGTTCGAAACTTTGGGGTGGCTGTGTCTTTTTGATTTTAAATTCCCTAAGCTATAGGACCATAAGTGGAAGTGCCCTAGGCTCTGTTGCTTTGTTTTTTAGATGTTTCAGGAAACACCATACACTTCTCCCGAGTGGTTGTTGGCAATTTACATCCCGCCCATCAGCATAACAAGGCTCCCAGTTCTCGATGGCCTGTCCTGCCTTTCTGGATTTTACACTTTTTTCAGATGGCCCTTTTGACCGGGGGGAAGTGAGACTTCATTGTAGTGCAGATTTCCTTTGCAAGCTTGCTTGGTTGGCCAAAAGGTGCGTATGCGTTTTTTCCTGAATATATTCAGGAAAAAACGCATACGCCCTTTTTGGCCAAGTGCATCATTGTGGACGTTCTGCCTCTTTTCCTATGCTTTCAATGCAATTCCAGTCTACCTCCTGAAATCGGTTTCCTGCAATTCTGCCCCGCTTTCAAGTCCTCTTGGCAGCCTTACTTCAGTCTATTTTTGGACGATAGCTGTCATTTATAACTCTGCATGTTTGTGAATTACAGTGCCCCTGAGCTCCTTTCTTCAACTCGCTTTGTTTTGAGCTGGCCGCAACACCGCAGGATGGCTTCAGGCCCTAATCTGGTTCCGGCACGGCACGCTGAGCCTTTGGTTATTTCCTCTTCCTGGTGGGAAATGAGAGTTAAATTTGCCCGTCCAGACACCTCCAGCTAGCCTCTCATTGGTTCTCGCTATTCCTGTTCATCTTCCGCAGAAATTGCAAACTGGGCCAAACAGGAGGTTAAAGGCGCTGACTTTCCAAGTGGGGAGAGTGTTAGTAAAGCGTCTGGAATGTTGCACCCGAGTACTAGGGGAGGAGAACTGAGACATATTTGAACACGTCTCCCGTTCACATGGTTGATCATACTTGGGTTCCACATGCATGTTTTAGCTGAAGGAAGAATACCTAAAACATGGGTAGTTGAAACCCGTGGAATGGGTACCATGCAATATGACTTCAAAGGGTCTTCATTTGCTCACCGAACCTCTCCAATCCTATCACTGCTGTGTTTATGCCCCTGTACACATGCTTGATTCTGTTTCGGAGACATAGCAATCCATAGGTTTTAAGATACTTACTAGTCAGGTACATTCTTAGGCGTTTAATATGCGGTGTTGAGTCCATTTCGTTGAGCAAGGAGTAGCTCTTGTCTATTCCATATTTGGCTTAAGGAACTTTATCTGTGCTCATTTCAATCTCTGGTTTTATGCAGCACCCCAACTCACCTTTCCCCTTAAGCAAGCATAAGTTGGTTTTCTAAATTTGAGACCCTGTTCTGTTCTGTAATTCAGTTCCTGTGTAGCCAAGTTTACATTCCGTGTAATAGTGATATCTTATGATGTTTCTTTTTCTGTGTGACTTATTTCAGTTAGAATCATCGTACCTGAATCCACTCATTATGCTGCTAAGGGCCTGATGACATAGATTTCATTGCTGAGTGATACTGCATTGTACGTAAGTACCACAAGTTCTTTATCCATTTTTCACTTTCTGCGATGTTGAACTTGTACTGTAAACGAGGTTCTTGTAAACAGAGCCGTTCCAAACTTTGGGGTGGCTGTGTCTTTTTGATTTTAAATTCCCTAAGCTATAGGACCATAAGTGGAAGTGCCCTAGGCTCTGTTGCTTTGTTTTTTAGATGTTTCAGGAAACACCATACACTTCTCCCTAGTGTTTGTTGGCAATTTACATCCCGCCCTTCAGCATAACAAGGCTCCCAGTTCTCCATGGCCTGTCCTGCCTTTCTGGATTTTACACTTTTTTCAGATGGCCCTTTTGACCGGGGGGAAGTGAGACTTCATTGTAGTGCAGATTTCCTTTGCAAGCTTGCTTGGTTGGCCAAAAAGGGCGTATGCGTTTTTTCCTGAATATATTCAGGAAAAAACGCATACGCCCTTTTTGGCCAAGTGCATCATTGTGGACGTTCTGCCTCTTTTCCTATGCTTTCAATGCAATTCCAGTCTACCTCCTGAAATCGGTTTCCTGCAATTCTGCCCCGCTTTCAAGTCCTCTTGGCAGCCTTACTTCAGTCTATTTTTGGACGATAGCTGTCATTTATAACTCTGCAGGTTTGTGAATTACAGTGCCCCTGAGCTCCTTTCTTCAACTCGCTTTCTTTTGAGCTGGCCGCAACACCGCAGGATGGCTTCAGGCCCTAATCTGGTTCCGGCACGGCACGCTGAGCCTTTGGTTATTTCCTCTTCCTGGTGGGAAATGAGAGTTAAATTTGCCCGTCCAGACACCTCCAGCTAGTCTCTCATTGGTTCTCGCTATTCCTGTTCATCTTCCGCAGAAATTGCAAACTGGGCCAAACAGGAGGTTAAAGGCGCTGACTTTCCAAGTGGGGAGAGTGTTAGTAAAGCGTCTGGAATGTTGCACCCGAGTACCAGGGGAGGAAAACTGAGACATATTTGAACACGTCTCCCGTTCACATGGTTGATCATACTTGGGTTCCACATGCATGTTTTAGCTGAAGGAAGAATACCTAAAACCTGG
This sequence comes from Delphinus delphis, assembly GCF_949987515.2. Lineage (NCBI taxonomy): Eukaryota > Metazoa > Chordata > Mammalia > Artiodactyla > Delphinidae > Delphinus > Delphinus delphis. The sequence goes on along the minus strand of NW_027192687.1, from coordinate 209,915 downwards.
GTAGTTGAAACCCGTGGAATGGGTACCATGCAATATGACTTCAAAGGGTCTTCATTTGCTCACCGAACCTCTCCAATCCTATCACTGCTGCGTTTATGCCCCTGTACACATGCTTGATTCTGTTTCGGAGACATAGCAATCCATAGGTTTTAAGATACTTACTAGTCAGGTACATTCTTAGGCGTTTAATATGCGGTGTTGAGTCCATTTCTTTGAGCAAGGAGTAGCTCTTGTCTATTCCATATTTGGCTTAAGGAACTTTATCTGTGCTCATTTCAATCTCTGGTTTTATGCAGCACCCCAACTCACCTTTCCCCTTAAGCAAGCATAAGTTGGTTTTCTAAATTTGAGACCCTGTTCTGTTCTGTAATTCAGTTCCTGTGTAGCCAAGTTTACATTCCGTTTATTAGTGATATCTTATGATGTTTCTTTTTCTGTGTGACTTATTTCAGTTAGAATCATCGTACCTGAATCCACTCATTGTGCTGCTAAGGGCCTGATGACACAGATGTCATTGCTGAGTGATATTGCTTTGTAAGTAAATACCACAACTTCTTTATCCATTTTTCAATTTCTGCGATTTTGAACTTGTACTGTAAACGAGGTTCTTGTAAACAGAGCCGTTCCAAACTTTGGGGTGGCTGTGTCTTTTTGATTTTAAATTCCCTAAGCTATAGGACCATAAGTGGAAGTGCCCTAGGCTCTGTTGCTTTGTTTTTTAGATGTTTCAGGAAACACCATACACTTCTCCCTAGTGTTTGTTGGCAATTTACATCCCGCCCTTCAGCATAACAAGGCTCCCAGTTCTCCATGGCCTGTCCTGCCTTTCTGGATTTTACACTTTTTTCAGATGGCCCTTTTGACCGGGGGGAAGTGAGACTTCATTGTAGTGCAGATTTCCTTTGCAAGCTTGCTTGGTTGGCCAAAAAGGGCGTATGCGTTTTTTCCTGAATATATTCAGGAAAAAACGCATACGCCCTTTTTGGCCAAGTGCATCATTGTGGACGTTCTGCCTCTTTTCCTATGCTTTCAATGCAATTCCAGTCTACCTCCTGAAATCGGTTTCCTGCAATTCTGCCCCGCTTTCAAGTCCTCTTGGCAGCCTTACTTCAGTCTATTTTTGGACGATAGCTGTCATTTATAACTCTGCAGGTTTGTGAATTACAGTGCCCCTGAGCTCCTTTCTTCAACTCGCTTTCTTTTGAGCTGGCCGCAACACCGCAGGATGGCTTCAGGCCCTAATCTGGTTCCGGCACGGCACGCTGAGCCTTTGGTTATTTCCTCTTCCTGGTGGGAAATGAGAGTTAAATTTGCCCGTCCAGACACCTCCAGCTAGTCTCTCATTGGTTCTCGCTATTCCTGTTCATCTTCCGCAGAAATTGCAAACTGGGCCAAACAGGAGGTTAAAGGCGCTGACTTTCCAAGTGGGGAGAGTGTTAGTAAAGCGTCTGGAATGTTGCACCCGAGTACCAGGGGAGGAAAACTGAGACATATTTGAACACGTCTCCCGTTCACATGGTTGATCATACTTGGGTTCCACATGCATGTTTTAGCTGAAGGAAGAATACCTAAAACCTGGGTAGTTGAAACCCGTGGAATGGGTACCATGCAATATGACTTCAAAGGGTCTTCATTTGCTCACCGAACCTCTCCAATCCTATCACTGCTGCGTTTATGCCCCTGTACACATGCTTGATTCTGTTTCGGAGACATAGCAATCCATAGGTTTTAAGATACTTACTAGTCAGGTACATTCTTAGGCGTTTAATATGCGGTGTTGAGTCCATTTCTTTGAGCAAGGAGTAGCTCTTGTCTATTCCATATTTGGCTTAAGGAACTTTATCTGTGCTCATTTCAATCTCTGGTTTTATGCAGCACCCCAACTCACCTTTCCCCTTAAGCAAGCATAAGTTGGTTTTCTAAATTTGAGACCCTGTTCTGTTCTGTAATTCAGTTCCTGTGTAGCCAAGTTTACATTCCGTTTATTAGTGATATCTTATGATGTTTCTTTTTCTGTGTGACTTATTTCAGTTAGAATCATCGTACCTGAATCCACTCATTGTGCTGCTAAGGGCCTGATGACACAGATGTCATTGCTGAGTGATATTGCTTTGTAAGTAAATACCACAACTTCTTTATCCATTTTTCAATTTCTGCGATTTTGAACTTGTACTGTAAACGAGGTTCTTGTAAACAGAGCCGTTCCAAACTTTGGGGTGGCTGTGTCTTTTTGATTTTAAATTCCCTAAGCTATAGGACCATAAGTGGAAGTGCCCTAGGCTCTGTTGCTTTGTTTTTTAGATGTTTCAGGAAACACCATACACTTCTCCCGAGTGGTTGTTGGCAATTTACATCCCGCCCATCAGCATAACAAGGCTCCCAGTTCTCCATGGCCTGTCCTGCCTTTCTGGATTTTACACTTTTTTCAGATGGCCCTTTTGACCTGGGGGGAAGTGAGACTTCATTGTAGTGCAGATTTCCTTTGCAAGCTTGCTTGGTTGGCCAAAAAGGGCGTATGCGTTTTTTCCTGAATATATTCAGGAAAAAACGCATACGCCCTTTTTGGCCAAGTGCATCATTGTGGACGTTCTGCCTCTTTTCCTATGCTTTCAATGCAATTCCAGTCTACCTCCTGAAATCGGTTTCCTGCAATTCTGCCCCGCTTTCAAGTCCTCTTGGCAGCCTTACTTCAGTCTATTTTTGGACGATAGCTGTCATTTATAACTCTGCAGGTTTGTGAATTACAGTGCCCCTGAGCTCCTTTCTTCAACTCGCTTTCTTGTGACCTGGCCGCAACACCGCAGGATGTCTTCAGGCCCTAATCTGGTTCTGACACGGCACGCTGAGCCTTTGGTTAATTCCTCTTCCTGGTGGGAAATGAGAGTTAAATTTGCCCGTCCAGACACCTCCAGCTAGTCTCTCATTGGTTCTCGCTATTCCTGTTCATCTTCCACAGAAATTGCGAACTGGGCCAAACAGGAGTTTAAAGGGACTGACTCTCCAAGTGGGGAGAGTGTTAGTAAAGCGTCTGGAATGTTGCACCCGAGTACCAGGGTACGAAAACTGAGACATATTTGAACACGTCTCCCGATCACATGGTTGATCATACTCTAGGTTCCACATGCATGTTTTAGCTGAAGGAAGAATACCTTAAACCTGGGTAGTTGAAACCCGTGGAATGGGTACCATGCAATATGACTTCAAAGGGTCTTCATTTGCTCACCGAACCTCTCCAATCCTATCACTGCTGCGTTTATGCCCCTGTACACATGCTTGATTCTCTTTCGGAGACATAGCAATCCATAGGTTTTAAGATACTTACTAGTCAGGTACATTCTTAGGCATTTAATATGCGGTGTTGAGTCCATTTCGTTGAGCAAGGAGTAGCTCTTGTCTATTCCATATTTGGCTTAAGGAACTTTATCTGTGCTCATTTCAATCTCTGGTTTTATGCAGCACCGCAACTCACCTTTACCCTTAAGCAAGCATAAGTTGGTTTTCTAAATTTGAGACCCTGTTCTGTTCTGTAATTCAGTTCCTGTGTAGCCAAGTTTACATTCCGTGTATTAGTGATATCTTATGATGTTTCTTTTTCTGTGTGACTTATTTCAGTTAGAATCATCGTACCTGAATCCACTCATTATGCTGCTACGGGCCTGATGACATAGATTTCATTGCTGAGTGATACTGCATTGTACGTAAGTACCACAAGTTCTTTATCCATTTTTCACTTTCTGCGATGTTGAACTTGTACTGTAAACGAGGTTCTTGTAAACAGAGCCGTTCCAAACTTTGGGGTGGCTGTGTCTTTTTGATTTTAATTTCCCTAAGCTATAGGACCATAAGTGGAAGTGCCCTAGGCTCTGTTGCTTTGTTTTTTAGATGTTTCAGGAAACACCATACACTTCTCCCGAGTGGTTGTTGGCAATTTACATCCCGCCCATCAGCATAACAAGGCTCCCAGTTCTCCATGGCCTGTCCTGCCTTTCTGGATTTTACACTTTTTTCAGATGGCCCTTTTGACCGGGGGGAAGTGAGACTTCATTGTAGTGCAGATTTCCTTTGCAAGCTTGCTTGGTTGGCCAAAAAGGGCGTATGCGTTTTTTCCTGAATATATTCAGGAAAAAACGCATACGCCCTTTTTGGCCAAGTGCATCATTGTGGACGTTCTGCCTCTTTTCCTATGCTTTCAATGCAATTCCAGTCTACCTCCTGAAATCGGTTTCCTGCAATTCTGCCCCGCTTTCAAGTCCTCTTGGCAGCCTTACTTCAGTCTATTTTTGGACGATAGCTGTCATTTATAACTCTGCAGGTTTGTGAATTACAGTGCCCCTGAGCTCCTTTCTTCAACTCGCTTTCTTGTGACCTGGCCGCAACACCGCAGAATGGCTTCAGGCCCTAATCTGGTTCCGGCACGGCATGCTGAGCCTTTGGTTATTTCCTCTTCCTGGTGGGAAATGAGAGTTAAATTTGCCCGTCCAGACACCTCCAGCTAGTCTCTCATTGGTTCTCGCTATTCCTGTTCATCTTCCGCAGAAATTGCAAACTGGGCCAAACAGGAGGTTAAAGGCGCTGACTTTCCAAGTGGGGAGAGTGTTAGTAAAGCCTCTGGAATGTTGCACCCGAGTACCAGGGGAGGAAAACTGAGACATATTTGAACACGTCTCCCGTTCACATGGTTGATCATACTTGGGTTCCACATGCATGTTTTAGCTGAAGGAAGAATACCTTAAACCTGGGTAGTTGAAACCCGTGGAATGGGTACCATGCAATATGACTTCAAAGGGTCTTCATTTGCTCACCGAACCTCTCCAATCCTATCAGTGCTGCGTTTATGCCCCTGTACACATGCTTGATTCTCTTTCGGAGACATAGCAATCCATAGGTTTTAAGATACTTACTAGTCAGGTACATTCTTAGGCGTTTAATATGCGGTGTTGAGTCCATTTCGTTGAGCAAGGAGTAGCTCTTGTCTATTCCATATTTGGCTTAAGGAACTTTATCTGTGCTCATTTCAATCTCTGGTTTTATGCAGCACCCCAACTCACCTTTCCCCTTAAGCAAGCATAAGTTGGTTTTCTAAATTTGAGACCCTGTTCTGTTCTGTAATTCAGTTCCTGTGTAGCCAAGTTTACATTCCGTGTATTAGTGATATCTTATGATGTTTCTTTTTCTGTGTGACTTATTTCAGTTAGAATCATCGTACCTGAATCCACTCATTATGCTGCTAAGGGCCTGATGACATAGATTTCATTGCTGAGTGATACTGCATTGTACGTAAGTACCACAAGTTCTTTATCCATTTTTCACTTTCTGCGATGTTGAACTTGTACTGTAAACGAGGTTCTTGTAAACAGAGCCGTTCCAAACTTTGGGGTGGCTGTGTCTTTTTGATTTTAAATTCCCTAAGCTATAGGACCATAAGTGGAAGTGCCCTAGGCTCTGTTGCTTTGTTTTTTAGATGTTTCAGGAAACACCATACACTTCTCCCGAGTGTTTGTTGGCAATTTACATCCCGCCCTTCAGCATAACAAGGCTCCCAGTTCTCCATGGCCTGTCCTGCCTTTCTGGATTTTACACTTTTTTCAGATGGCCCTTTTGACCGGGGGGAAGTGAGACTTCATTGTAGTGCAGATTTCCTTTGCAAGCTTGCTTGGTTGGCCAAAAAGGGCGTATGCGTTTTTTCCTGAATATATTCAGGAAAAAACGCATACGCCCTTTTTGGCCAAGTGCATCATTGTGGACGTTCTGCCTCTTTTCCTATGCTTTCAATGCAATTCCAGTCTACCTCCTGAAATCGGTTTCCTGCAATTCTGCCCCGCTTTCAAGTCCTCTTGGCAGCCTTACTTCAGTCTATTTTTGGACGATAGCTGTCATTTATAACTCTGCAGGTTTGTGAATTACAGTGCCCCTGAGCTCCTTTCTTCAACTCGCTTTCTTTTGAGCTGGCCGCAACACCACAGGATGGCTTCAGGCCCTAATCTGGTTCCGGCACGGCACGCTGAGCCTTTGGTTATTTCCTCTTCCTGGTGGGAAATGAGAGTTAAATTTGCCCGTCCAGACACCTCCAGCTAGCCTCTCATTTGTTCTCGCTATTCCTGTTCATCTTCCGCAGAAATTGCAAACTGGGACAAACAGGAGGTTAAAGGCGCTGACTTTCCAAGTGGGGAGAGTGTTAGTAAAGCGTCTGGAATGTTGCACCCGAGTACCAGGGGAGGAAAACTGAGACATATTTGAACACGTCTCCCGTTCACATGGTTGATCATACTTGGGTTCCACATGCATGTTTTAGCTGAAGGAAGAATACCTAAAACCTGGGTAGTTGAAACCCGTGGAATGGGTACCATGCAATATGACTTCAAAGGGTCTTCATTTGCTCACCGAACCTCTCCAATCCTATCACTGCTGCGTTTATGCCCCTGTACACATGCTTGATTCTCTTTCGGAGACATAGCAATCCATAGGTTTTAAGATACTTACTAGTCAGGTACATTCTTAGGCGTTTAATATGCGGTGTTGAGTCCATTTCGTTGAGCAAGGAGTAGCTCTTGTCTATTCCATATTTGGCTTAAGGAACTTTATCTGTGCTCATTTCAATCTCTGGTTTTATGCAGCACCCCAACTCACCTTTCCCCTTAAGCAAGCATAAGTTGGTTTTCTAAATTTGAGACCCTGTTCTGTTCTGTAATTCAGTTCCTGTGTAGCCAAGTTTACATTCCGTGTATTACTGATATCTTATGATGTTTCTTTTTCTGTGTGACTTATTTCAGTTAGAATCATCGTACCTGAATCCACTCATTATGCTGCTAAGGGCCTGATGACACAGATTTCATTGCTGAGTGATATTGCTTTGTAAGTAAATACCACAACTTCTTTATCCATTTTTCAATTTCTGCGATGTTGAACTTGTACTGTAAACGAGGTTCTTGTAAACAGAGCCGTTCCAAACTTTGGGGTGGCTGTGTCTTTTTGATTTTAAATTCCCTAAGCTATAGGACCATAAGTGGCAGTGCCCTAGGCTCTGTTGCTTTGTTTTTTAGATGTTTCAGGAAGCACCATACACTTCTCCCGAGTGTCTGTTGGCAATTTACATCCCGCCCATCAGCATAACAAGGCTCCCAGTTCTCCATGGCCTGTCCTGCCTTTCTGGATTTTACACTTTTTTCAGATGGCCCTTTTGACCGGGGGGAAGTGAGACTTCATTGTAGTGCAGATTTCCTTTGCAAGCTTGCTTGGTTGGCCAAAAAGGGCGTATGCGTTTTTTCCTGAATATATTCAGGAAAAAACGCATACGCCCTTTTTGGCCAAGTGCATCATTGTGGACGTTCTGCCTCTTTTCCTATGCTTTCAATGCAATTCCAGTCTACCTCCTGAAATCGGTTTCCTGCAATTCTGCCCCGCTTTCAAGTCCTCTTGGCAGCCTTACTTCAGTATATTTTTGGACAATAGCTGTCATTTATAACTCTGCAGGTTTGTGAATTACAGTGCCCCTGAGCTCCTTTCTTCAACTCGCTTTCTTGTGACCTGGCCGCAACACCGCAGGATGTCTTCAGGCCCAAATCTGGTTCTGACACGGCACGCTGAGCCTTTGGTTAATTCCTCTTCCTGGTGGGAAATGAGAGTTAAATTTGCCCATCCAGACACCTCCAGCTAGTCTCTCATTGGTTCTCGCTATTTCTGTTAATCTTCCACAGAAATTGCAAACTGGGCCAAACAGGAGGTTAAAGGGACTGACTCCCCAAGTGGGGAGAGTGTTAGTAAAGCGTCTGGAATGTTGCACCCGAGTACCAGGGTACGAAAACTGAGACATATTTGAACACGTCTCCCGATGACATGGTTGATCATACTCTAGGTCCCGCATGCATGTTTTAGCTGAAGGAAGAATACCTTAAACCTGGGTAGTTGAAACCCGTGGAATGGGTACCATGCAATATGAATTCAAAGGGTCTTCATTTGCTCACCGAACCTCTCCAATCCTATCACTGCTGCGTTTATGCCCCTGTACACATGCTTGATTCTCTTTCGGAGACATAGCAATCCATAGGTTTTAACATACTTACTAGTCAGGTACATTCTTAGGCGTTTAATATGCGGTGTTGAGTCCATTTCGTTGAGCAAGGAGTAGCTCTTGTCTATTCCATATTTGGCTTAAGGAACTTTATCTGTGCTCATTTCAATCTCTGGTTTTATGCAGCACCCCAACTCACCTTTCCCCTTAAGCAAGCATAAGTTGGTTTTCTAAATTTGAGAACCTGTTCTGTTCTGTAATTCAGTTCCTGTGTAGCCAAGTTTCCATTCCGTGTATTACTGATATCTTATGATGTTTCTTTTTCTGTGTGACTTATTTCAGTTAGAATCATCATACCTGAATCCACTCATTGTGCTGCTAAGGGCCTGATGACACAGATTTCATTGCTGAGTGATATTGCTTTGTAAGTAAATACCAGAACTTTTTTATCCATTTTTCACTTTCTGCGATGTTGAACTTGTACTGTAAACGAGGTTCTTGTAAACAGAGCCGTTCGAAACTTTGGGGTGGCTGTGTCTTTTTGATTTTAAATTCCCTAAGCTATAGGACCATAAGTGGAAGTGCCCTAGGCTCTGTTGCTTTGTTTTTTAGATGTTTCAGGAAACACCATACACTTCTCCCGAGTGTTTGTTGGCAATTTACATCCCGCCCTTCAGCATAACAAGGCTCCCAGTTCTCCATGGCCTGTCCTGCCTTTCTGGATTTTACACTTTTTTCAGATGGCCCTTTTGACCGGGGGGAAGTGAGACTTCATTGTAGTGCAGATTTCCTTTGCAAGCTTGCTTGGTTGGCCAAAAAGGGCGTATGCGTTTTTTCCTGAATATATTCAGGAAAAAACGCATACGCCCTTTTTGGCCAAGTGCATCATTGTGGACGTTCTGCCTCTTTTCCCATGCTTTCAATGCAATTCCAGTCTACCTCCTGAAATCGGTTTCCTGCAATTCTGCCCCGCTTTCAAGTCCTCTTGGCAGCCTTACTTCAGTCTATTTTTGGACGATAGCTGTCATTTATAACTCTGCAGGTTTGTGAATTACAGTGCCCCTGAGCTCCTTTCTTCAACTCGCTTTCTTTTGAGCTGGCCGCAACACCGCAGGATGGCTTCAGGCCCTAATCTGGTTCCGGCACGGCACGCTGAGCCTTTGGTTATTTCCTCTTCCTGGTGGGAAATGAGAGTTAAATTTGCCCGTCCAGACACCTCCAGCTAGCCTCTCATTGGTTCTCGCTATTCCTGTTCATCTTCCGCAGAAATTGCAAACTGGGCCAAACAGGAGGTTAAAGGTGCTGACTTTCCAAGTGGGGAGAGTGTTAGTAAAGCGTCTGGAATGTTGCACGCGAGTACCAGGGGAGGAAAACTGAGACATATTTGAACACGTCTCCCGTTCACATGGTTGATCATACTTGGGTTCCACATGCATGTTTTAGCTGAAGGAAGAATACCTAAAACCTGGTTAGTTGAAACCCGTGGAATGGGTACCATGCAATATGACTTCAAAGGGTCTTCATTTGCTCACCGAACCTCTCCAATTCTATCACTGCTGCGTTTATGCCCCTGTACACATGCTTGATTCTGTTTCGGAGACATAGCAATCCATAGGTTTTAAGATACTTACTAGTCAGGTACATTCTTAGGCGTTTAATATGCGGTGTTGAGTCCATTTCGTTGAGCAAGGAGTAGCTCTTGTCTATTCCATATTTGGCTTAAGGAACTTTATCTGTGCTCATTTCAATCTCTGGTTTTATGCAGCACCCCAACTCACCTTTCCCCTTAAGCAAGCATAAGTTGGTTTTCTAAATTTGAGACCCTGTAATGTTCTGTAATTCAGTTCCTGTGTAGCCAAGTTTACATTCCGTGTATTACTGATACCTTATGATGTTTCTTTTTCTGTGTGACTTATTTCAGTTAGAATCATCGTCCCTGAATCCACTCATTATGCTGCTACGGGCCTGATGACATAGATTTCATTGCTGAGTGATACTGCATTGTACGTAAGTACCACAAGTTCTTTATCCATTTTTCACTTTCTGCGATGTTGAACTTGTACTGTAAACGAGGTTCTTGTAAACAGAGCCGTTCCAAACTTTGGGGTGGCTGTGTCTTTTTGATTTTAAATTCCCTAAGCTATAGGACCATAAGTGGAAGTGCCCTAGGCTCTGTTGCTTTGTTTTTTAGATGTTTCAGGAAACACCATACACTTCTCCCTAGTGTTTGTTGGCAATTTACATCCCGCCCTTCAGCATAACAAGGCTCCCAGTTCTCCATGGCCTGTCCTGCCTTTCTGGATTTTACACTTTTTTCAGATGGCCCTTTTGACCGGGGGGAAGTGAGACTTCATTGTAGTGCAGATTTCCTTTGCAAGCTTGCTTGGTTGGCCAAAAAGGGCGTATGTGTTTTTTCCTGAATATATTCAGGAAGAAACGCATACGCCCTTTTTGGCCAAGTGCATCATTGTGGACGTTCTGCCTCTTTTCCCATGCTTTCAATGCAATTCCAGTCTACCTCCTGAAATCGGTTTCCTGCAATTCTGCCCCGCTTTCAAGTCCTCTTGGCAGCCTTACTTCAGTCTATTTTTGGACGATAGCTGTCATTTATAACTCTGCAGGTTTGTGAATTACAGTGCCCCTGAGCTCCTTTCTTCAACTCGCTTTCTTTTGAGCTGGCCGCAACACCGCAGGATGACTTCAGGCCCTAATCTGGTTCCGGCACGGCACGCTGAGCCTTTGGTTATTTCCTCTTCCTGGTGGGAAATGAGAGTTAAATTTGCCCGTCCAGACACCTCCAGCTAGCCTCTCATTGCTTCTCGCTATTCCTGTTCATCTTCCGCAGAAATTGCAAACTGGGCCAAACAGGAGGTTAAAGGCGCTGACTCTCCAAGTGGGGAGAGTGTTAGTAAAGCGTCTGGAATGTTGCACCCGAGTACCAGGGGAGGAAAACTGAGACATATTTGAACACGTCTCCCGTTCACATGGTTGATCATACTTGGGTTCCACATGCATGTTTTAGCTGAAGGAAGAATACCTAAAACCTGGGTAGTTGAAACCCGTGGAATGGGTACCATGCAATATGACTTCAAAGGGTCTTCATTTGCTCACCGAACCTCTCCAATCCTATCACTGCTGCGTTTATGCCCCTGTACACATGCTTGATTCTGTTTCGGAGACATAGCAATCCATAGGTTTTAAGATACTTACTAGTCAGGTACATTCTTAGGCGTTTAATATGCGGTGTTGAGTCCATTTCGTTGAGCAAGGAGTAGCTCTTGTCTATTCCATATTTGGCTTAAGGAACTTTATCTGTGCTCATTTCAATCTCTGGTTTTATGCAGCACCCCAACTCACCTTTCCCCTTAAGCAAGCATAAGTTGGTTTTCTAAATTTGAGACCCTGTTCTGTTCTGTAATTCAGTTCCTGTGTAGCCAAGTTTACATTCCGTGTATTACTGATATCTTATGATGTTTCTTTTTCTGTGTGACTTATTTCAGTTAGAATCATCATACCTGAATCCACTCATTGTGCTGCTAAGGGCCTGATGACACAGATTTCATTGCTGAGTGATATTGCTTTGTAAGTAAATACCACAACTTCTTTATCCATTTTTCAATTTCTGTGATGTTGAACTTGTACTGTAAACGAGGTTCTTGTAAACAGAGCCGTTCTTAACTTTGGGGTGGCTGTGTCATTTTGATTTTAAATTCCCTAAGCTATAGGACCATAAGTGGAAGTGCCCTAGGCTCTGTTGCTTTGTTTTTTAGATGTTTCAGGAAACACCATACACTTCTCCCGAGTGTTTGTTGGTAATTTACATCCCGCCCTTCAGCATAACAAGGCTCCCAGTTCTCCATGGCCTGTCCTGCCTTTCTGGATTTTACACTTTTTTCAGATGGCCCTTTTGACCGGGGGGAAGTGAGACTTCATTGTAGTGCAGATTTCCTTTGCAAGCTTGCTTGGTTGGCCAAAAAGGGCGTATGCGTTTTTTCCTGAATATATTCAGGAAAAAACGCATACGCCCTTTTTGGCCAAGTGCATCATTGTGGACGTTCTGCCTCTTTTCCTATGCTTTCAATGCAATTCCAGTCTACCTCCTGAAATCGGTTTCCTGCAATTCTGCCCCGCTTTCAAGTCCTCTTGGCAGCCTTACTTCAGTATATTTTTGGACGATAGCTGTCATTTATAACTCTGCAGGTTTGTGAATTACAGTGCCCCTGAGCTCCTTTCTTCAACTCGCTTTCTTGTGACCTGGCCGCAACACCGCAGGATGTCTTCAGGCCCTAATCTGGTTCTGGCACGGCACGCTGAGCCTTTGGTTAATTCCTCTTCCTGGTGGGAAATGAGAGTTAAATTTGCCCATCCAGACACCTCCAGCTAGTCTCTCATTGGTTCTCGCTATTCCTGTTCATCTTCCACAGAAATTGCAAACTGGGCCAAACAGGAGGTTAAAGGGACTGACTCTCCAAGTGGGGAGAGTGTTAGTAAAGCGTCTGGAATGTTGCAACCGAGTACCAGGGTACGAAAACTGAGACATATTTGAACACGTCTCCCGATCACATGGTTGATCATACTCTAGGTTCCACATGCATGTTTTAGCTGAAGGAAGAATACCTTAAACCTGGGTAGTTGAAACCCTTGAAATGGGTACCATGCAATATGACTTCAAAGGGTCTTCATTTGCTCACCGAACCTCTCCAATCCTATCACTGCTGCGTTTATGCCCCTGTACACATGCTTGATTCTCTTTCGGAGACATAGCAATCCATAGGTTTTAAGATACTTACTAGTCAGGTACATTCTTAGGCATTTAATATGCGGTGTTGAGTCCATTTCGTTGAGCAAGGAGTAGCTCTTGTCTATTCCATATTTGGCTTAAGGAACTTTATCTGTGCTCATTTCAATCTCTGGTTTTATGCAGCACCCCAACTCACCTTTCCCCTTAAGCAAGCATAAGTTGGTTTTCTAAATTTGAGACCCTGTTCTGTTCTGTAATTCAGTTCCTGTGTAGCCAAGTTTACATTCCGTGTATTACTGATATCTTATGATGTTTCTTTTTCTGTGTGACTTATTTCAGTTAGAATCATCGTACCTGAATCCACTCATTGTGCTGCTAAGGGCCTGATGACACAGATTTCATTGCTGAGTGATATTGCTTTGTAAGTAAATACCACAAGTTCTTTATCCATTTTTCACTTTCTGCGATGTTGAACTTGTACTGTAAACGAGGTTCTTGTAAACAGAGCCGTTCCAAACTTTGGGGTGGCTGTGTCTTTTTGATTTTAATTTCCCTAAGCTATAGGGCCATAAGTGGAAGTGCCCTAGGCTCTGTTGCTTTGTTTTTTAGATGTTTCAGGAAACACCATACAATTCGCCCCAGTGGTTGTTGGCAATTTACATCCCGCCCATCAGCATAACAAGGCTCCCAGTTCTCCATGGCCTGTCCTGCCTTTCTGGATTTTACACTATTTTCAGATGGCCCTTTTGACCGGGGGGAAGTGAGACTTCATTGTAGTGCAGATTTCCTTTGCAAGCTTGCTTGGTTGGCCAAAAAGGGCGTATGCGTTTTTTCCTGAATATATTCAGGAAAAAACGCATACGCCCTTTTTGGCCAAGTGCATCATTGTGGACGTTCTGCCTCTTTTCCTATGCTTTCAATGCAATTCCAGTCTACCTCCTGAAATCGGTTTCCTGCAATTCTGCCCCGCTTTCAAGTCCTCTTGGCAGCCTTACTTCAGTCTATTTTTGGACGATAGCTGTCATTTATAACTCTGCAGGTTTGTGAATTACAGTGCCCCTGAGCTCCTTTCTTCAACTCGCTTTCTTGTGACCTGGCCGCAACACCGCAGGATGGCTTCAGGCCCTAATCTGGTTCCGGCCCGGCACGCTGAGCCTTTGGTTAATTCCTCTTCCTGGTGGGAAATGAGAGTTAAATTTGCCCGTCCAGATACCTCCAGCTAGCCTCTCATTGGTTCTCACTATTCCTGTTCATCTTCCGCAGAAATTGCAAACTGGGCCAAACAGGAGGTTAAAGGGACTGACTCTCCTAGTCGGGAGAGTGTTAGTAAAGCGTCTGGAATGTTGCACCCGAGTACAAGGGGAGGAAAACTGAGACATATTTGAACACGTCTCCCGTTCACATGGTTGATCATACTCTGGGTTACACATGCATGTTTTAGCTGAAGGAAGAATACCTTAAACCTGGAGAGTTGAGACCCGTGGAATGGGTACCATGCAATATGACTTCAAAGGGTCTTCATTTGCTCACCGAACCTCTCCAATCCTATCACTGCTGCGTTTATGCCCCTGTACACACGCTTGATTCTCTTTTGGAGACATAGTAATCCATAGGTTTTAAGATACTTACTAGTCAGGTACATTCTTAGGCGTTTAATATGGGGTGTTGAGTCCATTTCGTTGAGCAAGGAGTAGCTCTTGTCTATTCCATATTTGGCTTAAGGAACTTTATCTGTGCTCATTTCAATCTCTGGTTTTATGCAGCACCCCAACTCACCTTTCCCCTTAAGCAAGCATAAGTTGGTTTTCTAAATTTGAGACACTGTTCTGTTTTGGAATGCAGTTCCTGTGTAGCCAAGTTTACATTCCGTGTATTAGTGATATCTTATGATGTTTCTTTTTCTGTGTGACTTATTTCAGTTAGAATCATCGTACCTGAATCCACTCATTATGCTGCTACGGGCCTGATGACATAGATTTCATTGCTGAGTGATACTGCATTGTACGTAAGTACCACAAGTTCTTTATCCATTTTTCACTTTCTGTGATATTGAACTTGTACGGTAAACGAGGTTCTTGTAAACAGAGGCGTCCCAAACTTTGGGGTGGCTGTGTCTTTTTGATTTTAATTTCCCTAAGCTATAGGACCATAAGTGGAAGTGCCCTAGGCTCTGTTGCTTTGTTTTTTAGATGTTTCAGGAAACACCATACACTTCTCCCGAGTGTCTGTTGGCAATTTACATCCCGCCCATCAGCATAACAAGGCTCCCAGTTCTCCATGGCCTGTCCTGCCTTTCTGGATTTTACACTTTTCTCAGATGGCCCTTTTGACCGGGGGGAAGTGAGACTTCATTGTAGTGCAGATTTCCTTTGCAAGCTTGCTTGGTTGGCCAAAAAGGGCGTATGCGTTTTTTCCTGAATATATTCAGGAAAAAACGCATACGCCCTTTTTGGCCAAGTGCATCATTGTGGACGTTCTGCCTCTTTTCCTATGCTTTCAATGCAATTCCAGTCTACCTCCTGAAATCGGTTTCCTGCAATTCTGCCCTGCTTTCAAGTCCTCTTGGCAGCCTTACTTCAGTCTATTTTTGGACGATAGCTGTCATTTATAACTCTGCAGGTTTGTGAATTAGAGTGTCCCTGAGCTCCTTTCTTCAGCTCGCTTTCTTGTGAGCTGGCTGCAACACCGCAGGATGGCTTCAGGCCCTAATCTGGTTCCGGCACGGCACGCTTAGCCTTTGGTTATTTCCTCTTCCTGGTGGGAAATGAGAGTTAAATTTGCCCGTCCAGACACCTCTAGCTAGTCTCTCATTGGTTGTCGCTATTCCTGTTCATCTTCCGCAGAAATTGCAAAACTGGGCCAAACAGGAGGTTAAAGGCGCTGACTCTCCAAGTGGGAGGAGTGTTAGTAAAGCGTCTGGAATGTTGCACCCGAGTACCAGGGGAGGAAAACTGAGACATATTTGAACACGTCTCCCGTTCACATGGTTGATCATACTTGGGTTCCACATGCATGTTTTAGCTGAAGGAAGAATACCTTAAACCTGGAGAGTTGAGAACCGTGGAATGGGTACCATGCAATATGATTTCAAAGGGTCTTCATTTGCTCACCGAACCTCTCCAATCCTATCACTGCTGCGTTTATGCCCCTCTACACATGCTTGATTCTCTTTCTGAGGCATAGCGATCTATAGGTTTTAAGATACTTACTAGTCAGTTACATTCTTAGGCGTTTAATATTCGGTGTTGAGTCCATTTCGTTGAGCAAGGAGTAGCTCTTGTCTATTCCATATTTGGCTTAAGGAACTTTATCTGTGCTCATTTCAATCTCTGGTTTTATGCAGCACCCCAACTCACCTTTCCCATTAAGCAAGCATAAGTTGGTTTTCTAAATTTGAGACCCTGTTCTGTTCTGTAATTCAGTTCCTGTGTAGCCAAGTTTACATTCCGTGTATTACTGATATCTTATGATGTTTCTTTTTCTGTGTGACTTATTTCAGTTAGAATCATCATACCTGAATCCACTCATTGTGCTGCTAAGTGCCTGATGACACAGATTTCATTGCTGAGTGATATTGCTTTGTAAGTAAATACCACAAGTTCTTTATCCATTTTTCACTTTCTGCGATGTTGAACTTGTACTGTAAACGAGGTTCTTGTAAACAGAGCCATTCCAAACTTTGGGGTGGCTGTGTCTTTTTGATTTTAATTTCCCTAAGCTATAGGACCATAAGTGGAAGTGCCCTAGGTTCTGTTGCTTTGTTTTTTAGATGTTTCAGGAAACACCATACACTTCTCCCGAGTGGTTGTTGGCAATTTACATCCCGCCCTTCAGCATAACAAGGCTCCCAGTTCTCCATGGCCTGTCCTGCCTTTCTGGATTTTACACTTTTTTCAGATGGCCCTTTTGACCGGGGGGAAGTGAGACTTCATTGTAGTGCAGATTTCCTTTGCAAGCTTGCTTGGTTGGCCAAAAAGGGCGTATGCGTTTTTTCCTGAATAAATTCAGGAAAAAACACATACGCCCTTTTTGGCCAAGTGCATCATTGTGGACGTTCTGCCTCTTTTCCTATGCTTTCAATGCAATTCCAGTCTACCTCCTGAAATCGGTTTCCTGCAATTCTGCCCCGCTTTCAAGTCCTCTTGGCAGCCTTACTTCAGTCTATTTTTGGACGATAGCTGTCATTTATAACTCTGCAGGTTTGTGAATTACAGTGCCCCTGAGCTCCTTTCTTCAACTCGCTTTCTTTTGAGCTGGCCGCAACACCGCAGGATGGCTTCAGGCCCTAATCTGGTTACGGTACGGCACGCTGAGCCTTTGGTTATTTCCTCTTCCTGGTGGGAAATGAGAGTTAAATTTGCCCGTCCAGACACCTCCAGCTAGCCTCTCATTGGTTCTCGCTATTCCTGTTCATCTTCCGCAGAAATTGCAAACTGGGCCAAACAGGAGGTTAAAGGGACTGACTCTCCAAGTGGGGAGAGTGTTAGTAAAGCGTCTGGAATGTTGCACCCGAATACCACGGTACGAAAACTGAGACATATTTGAACACGTCTCCTGATCACATGGTTGATCATACTCTAGGTTCCACATGCATGTTTTAGCTGAAGGAAGAATACCTTAAACCTGGGTAGTTGAAACCCGTGGAATGGGTACCATGCAATATGACTTCAAAGGGTCTTCATTTGCTCACCGAACCTCTCCAATCCTATCACTGCTGCGTTTATGCCCCTGTACACATGCTTGATTCTCTTTCGGAGACATAGCAATCCATAGGTTTTAAGATACTTACAAGTCAGGTACATTCTTAGGCGTTTAATATGCGGTGTTGAGTGCATTTCGTTGAGCAAGGAGTAGCTCTTGTCTATTCCATATTTGGCTTAAGGAACTTTATCTGTGCTCATTTCAATCTCTGGTTTTATGCAGCACCCCAACTCACCTTTCCCATTAAGCAAGCATAAGTTGGTTTTCTAAATTTGAGACCCTGTTCTGTTCTGTAATTCAGTTCCTGTGTAGCCAAGTTTACATTCCGTGTATTACTGATATCTTATGATGTTTCTTTTTCTGTGTGACTTATTTCAGTTAGAATCATCATACCTGAATCCACTCATTGTGCTGCTAAGTGCCTGATGACACAGATTTCATTGCTGAGTGATATTGCTTTGTAAGTAAATACCACAAGTTCTTTATCCATTTTTCACTTTCTGCGATGTTGAACTTGTACTGTAAACGAGGTTCTTGTAAACAGAGCCATTCCAAACTTTGGGGTGGCTGTGTCTTTTTGATTTTAATTTCCCTAAGCTATAGGACCATAAGTGGAAGTGCCCTAGGTTCTGTTGCTTTGTTTTTTAGATGTTTCAGGAAACACCATACACTTCTCCCGAGTGGTTGTTGGCAATTTACATCCCGCCCTTCAGCATAACAAGGCTCCCAGTTCTCCATGGCCTGTCCTGCCTTTCTGGATTTTACACTTTTTTCAGATGGCCCTTTTGACCGGGGGGAAGTGAGACTTCATTGTAGTGCAGATTTCCTTTGCAAGCTTGCTTGGTTGGCCAAAAAGGGCGTATGCGTTTTTTCCTGAATAAATTCAGGAAAAAACACATACGCCCTTTTTGGCCAAGTGCATCATTGTGGACGTTCTGCCTCTTTTCCTATGCTTTCAATGCAATTCCAGTCTACCTCCTGAAATCGGTTTCCTGCAATTCTGCCCCGCTTTCAAGTCCTCTTGGCAGCCTTACTTCAGTCTATTTTTGGACGATAGCTGTCATTTATAACTCTGCAGGTTTGTGAATTACAGTGCCCCTGAGCTCCTTTCTTCAACTCGCTTTCTTTTGAGCTGGCCGCAACACCGCAGGATGGCTTCAGGCCCTAATCTGGTTACGGTACGGCACGCTGAGCCTTTGGTTATTTCCTCTTCCTGGTGGGAAATGAGAGTTAAATTTGCCCGTCCAGACACCTCCAGCTAGCCTCTCATTGGTTCTCGCTATTCCTGTTCATCTTCCGCAGAAATTGCAAACTGGGCCAAACAGGAGGTTAAAGGGACTGACTCTCCAAGTGGGGAGAGTGTTAGTAAAGCGTCTGGAATGTTGCACCCGAATACCACGGTACGAAAACTGAGACATATTTGAACACGTCTCCTGATCACATGGTTGATCATACTCTAGGTTCCACATGCATGTTTTAGCTGAAGGAAGAATACCTTAAACCTGGGTAGTTGAAACCCGTGGAATGGGTACCATGCAATATGACTTCAAAGGGTCTTCATTTGCTCACCGAACCTCTCCAATCCTATCACTGCTGCGTTTATGCCCCTGTACACATGCTTGATTCTCTTTCGGAGACATAGCAATCCATAGGTTTTAAGATACTTACAAGTCAGGTACATTCTTAGGCGTTTAATATGCGGTGTTGAGTGCATTTCGTTGAGCAAGGAGTAGCTCTTGTCTATTCCATATTTGGCTTAAGGAACTTTATCTGTGCTCATTTCAATCTCTGGTTTTATGCAGCACCCCAACTCACCTTTACCCTTAAGCAAGCATAAGTTGGTTTTCTAAATTTGAGACCCTGTTCTGTTCTGTATTTCAGTTCCTGTGTAGCCAAGTTTACATTCCGTGTATTACTGATATCTTATGATGTTTCTTTTTCTGTGTGACTTATTTCAGTTAGAATCATCATACCTGAATCCACTCATTGTGATGCTAAGGGCCTGATGACATAGATTTCATTGCTGAGTGATATTGCTTTGTAAGTAAATACCACAACTTCTTTCTCCATTTTTCACTTTCTGTGATATTGAACTTGTACGGTAAACGAGGTTCTTGTAAACGGATGCGTCCCAAACTTTGGGGTGGCTGTGTCTTTTTGATTTTAATTTCCCTATGCTGTAGGACCATAAGTGGAAGTGCCCTAGGCTCTGTTGCTTTGTTTTTTAGATGTTTCAGGAAACACCATACACTTCTCCTGAGTGTCTGTTGGCAATTTACCTCCCGCCCATCAGCATAACAAGGCTCCCAGTTCTCCATGGCCTGTCCTGCCTTTCTGGATTTTACACTTTTTTCAGATGGCCCTTTTGACCGGGGGGAAGTGAGACTTCATTGTAGTGCAGATTTCCTTTGCAAGCTTGCTTGGTTGGCCAAAAAGGGCGTATGCGTTTTTTCCTGAATATATTCAGGAAAAAACGCATACGCCCTTTTTGGCCAAGTGCATCATTGTGGACGTTCTGCCTCTTTTCCTATGCTTTCAATGCAATTCCAGTCTACCTCCTGAAATCGGTTTCCTGCAATTCTGCCCCGCTTTCAAGTCCTCTTGGCAGCCTTACTTCAGTCTATTTTTGGACGATAGCTGTCATTTATAACTCTGCAGGTTTGTGAATTACAGTGCCCCTGAGCTCCTTTCTTCAACTCGCTTTCTTGTGACCTGGCCGCAACACCGCAGGATGGCTTCAGGTCCTAATCTGGTTCCGGCACGGCATGCTGAGCCTTTGGTTATTTCCTCTTCCTGGTGGGAAATGAGAGTTAAATTTGCCCGTCCAGACACCTCCAGCTAGCCTCTCATTGGTTCTCGCTATTCCTGTTCATCTTCCGCAGAAATTGCAAACTGGGCCAAACAGGAGGTTAAAGGCGCTGACTTTCCAAGTGGGGAGAGTGTTAGTAAAGCGTCTGGAATGTTGCACCCGAGTACCAGGGGAGGAAAACTGAGACATATTTGAACACGTCTCCCGTTCACATGGTTGATCATACTCTAGGTCCCACATGCATGTTTTAGCTGAAGGAAGAATACCTAAAACCTGGGTAGTTGAAACCCGTGGAATGGGTCCCATGCAATATGACTTCAAAGGGTTTTCATTTGCTCACCGAACCTCTCCAATCCTATCACTGCTGCGTTTATGCCCCTGTACACATGCTTGATTCTCTTTCGGAGACATAGCAATCCATAGGTTTTAAGATACTTACTAGTCAGGTACATTCTTAGGCATTTAATATGCGGTGTTGAGTCCATTTCGTTGAGCAAGGAGTAGCTCTTGTCTATTCCATATTTGGCTTAAGGAACTTTATCTGTGCTCATTTCAATCTCTGGTTTTATGCAGCACCCCAACTCACCTTTCCCCTTAAGCAAGCATAAGTTGGTTTTCTAAATTTGAGACCCTGTTCTGTTCTGTAATTCAGTTCCTGTGTAGCCAAGTTTACATTCCGTGTATTAGTGATATCTTATGATGTTTCTTTTTCTGTGTGACTTATTTCAGTTAGAATCATCGTACCTGAATCCACTCATTATGCTGCTACGGGCCTGATGACATAGATTTCATTGCTGAGTGATACTGCATTGTACGTAAGTACCACAAGTTCTTTATCCATTTTTCACTTTCTGCGATGTTGAACTTCTACTGTAAACGAGGTTCTTGTAAACAGAGCCGTTCGAAACTTTGGGGTGGCTGTGTCTTTTTGATTTTAAATTCCCTAATCTATAGGACCATAAGTGGAAGTGCCCTAGGCTCTGTTGCTTTGTTTTTTAGATGTTTCAGGAAACACCATACACTTCTCCCGAGTGGTTGTTGGCAATTTACATCCCGCCCTTCAGCATAACAAGGCTCCCAGTTCTCCATGGCCTGTCCTGCCTTTCTGGATTTTACACTTTTTTCAGATGGCCCTTTTGACCGGGGGGAAGTGAGACTTCATTGTAGTGCAGATTTCCTTTGCAAGCTTGCTTGGTTGGCCAAAAAGGGCGTATGCGTTTTTTCCTGAATATATTCAGGAAAAAACGCATACGCCCTTTTTGGCCAAGTGCATCATTGTGGACGTTCTGCCTCTTTTCCTATGCTTTCAATGCAATTCCAGTCTACCTCCTGAAATCGGTTTCCTGCAATTCTGCCCCGCTTTCAAGTCCTCTTGGCAGCCTTACTTCAGTCTATTTTTGGACGATAGCTGTCATTTATAACTCTGCAGGTTTGTGAATTACAGTGCCCCTGAGCTCCTTTCTTCAACTCGCTTTCTTTTGAGCTGGCCGCAACACCGCAGGATGGCTTCAGGCCCTAATCTGGTTCCGGCTCGGCACGCTGAGCCTTTGGTTAATTCCTCTTCCTGGTGGGAAATGAGAGTTAAATTTGCCCGTCCAGACACCTCCAGCTAGTCTCTCATTGGTTCTCGCTATTCCTGTTCATCTTCCGCAGAAATTGCAAACTGGGCCAAACAGGAGGTTAAAGGGACTGACTCTCCAAGTGGGGAGAGTGTTAGTAAAGCGTCTGGAATGTTGCACCCGAGTACCAGGGGAGGAAAACTGAGACATATTTGAACACGTCTCCCGTTCACATGGTTGATCATACTTGGGTTCCACATGCATGTTTTAGCTGAAGGAAGAATACCTTAAACCTGGAGAGTTAAGACCCGTGTAATGGGTACCATGCAATATGACTTCAAAGGGTCTTCATTTGCTCACCGAACCTCTCCAATCCTATCACTGCTGCGTTTATGCCCCTGTACACATGCTTGATTCTCTTTCGGAGACATAGCAATCCATAGGTTTTAAGATACTTACAAGTCAGGTACATTCTTAGGCGTTTAATATGCGGTGTTGAGTCCATTTCGTTGAGCAAGGAGTAGCTCTTGTCTATTCCATATTTGGCTTAAGGAACTTTATCTGTGCTCATTTCAATCTCTGGTTTTATGCAGCACCCCAACTCACCTTTCCCCTTAAGCAAGCATAAGTTGTTTTTCTAAATTTGAGACCCTGTTCTGTTCTGTAATTCAGTTCCTGTGTAGCCAAGTTTACATTCCGTGTATTACTGATATCTTATGATGTTTCTTTTTCTGTGTGACTTACTTCAGTTAGAAACATCATACCTGAATCCACTCATTGTGCTGCTAAGGGCCTGATGACACAGATTTCATTGCTGAGTGATATTGCTTTGTAAGTAAATACCACAACTTCTTTATCCATTTTTCACTTTCTGCGATGTTGAACTTGTACTGTAAACGAGGTTCTTGTAAACAGAGCCGTTCCAAACTTTGGGGTGGCTGTGTCTTTTTGATTTTAATTTCCCTAAGCTATAGGACCATAAGTGGAAGTGCCCTAGGTTCTGTTGCTTTGTTTTTTAGATGTTTCAGGAAACACCATACACTTCTCCCGAGTGGTTGTTGGCAATTTACATCCCGCCCATCAGCATAACAAGGCTCCCAGTTCTCCATGGCCTGTCCTGCCTTTCTGGATTTTACACTTTTTTCAGATGGCCCTTTTGACCTGGGGGAAGTGAGACTTCATTGTAGTGCAGATTTCCTTTGCAAGGTTGCTTGGTTGGCCAAAAAGGGCATATGCGTTTTTTCCTGAATATATTCAGGAAAAAACGCATACGCCCTTTTTGGCCAAGTGCATCATTGTGGACGTTCTGCCTCTTTTCCTATGCTTTCAATGCAATTCCAGTCTACCTCCTGAAATCGGTTTCCTGCAATTCTGCCCCGCTTTCAAGTCCTCTTGGCAGCCTTACTTCAGTCTATTTTTGGACGATAGCTGTCATTTATAACTCTGCAGGTGTGTGAATTACAGTGCCCCTGAGCTCCTTTCTTCAACTCGCTTTCTTGTGACCTGGCCGCAACACCGCAAGATGGCTTCAGGCCCTAATCTGGTTCCGGCACGGCACGCTGAGCCTTTG
Organism: Delphinus delphis; assembly: GCF_949987515.2. NCBI lineage: Eukaryota > Metazoa > Chordata > Mammalia > Artiodactyla > Delphinidae > Delphinus > Delphinus delphis. The sequence goes on along the minus strand of NW_027192687.1, from coordinate 186,527 downwards.
GTTATTTCCTCTTCCTGGTGTGAAATGAGAGTTAAATTTGCCCGTCCAGACACCTCCAGCTAGTCTCTCATTGGTTCTCGCTATTCCTGTTCATCTTCCGCAGAAATTGCAAACTGGGCCAAACAGGAGGTTAAAGGCGCTGACTCTCCAAGTGGGGAGAGTGTTAGTAAAGCGTCTGGAATGTTGCACCTGAGTACCAGGGGAGGAAAACTGAGACATATTTGAACACGTCTCCCGTTCACATGGTTGATCATACTTGGGTTCCACATGCATGTTTTAGCTGAAGGAAGAATACCTTAAACCTGGAGAGTTAAGACCCGTGTAATGGGTACCATGCAATATGACTTCAAAGGGTCTTCATTTGCTCACCGAACCTCTCCAATCCTATCACTGCTGCGTTTATGCCCCTGTACACATGCTTGATTCTCTTTTGGAGACATAGCAATCCATAGGTTTTAAGATACTTACAAGTCAGGTACATTCTTAGGCATTTAATATGCGGTGTTGAGTCCATTTCGTTGAGCAAGGAGTAGCTCTTGTCTATTCCATATTTGGCTTAAGGAACTTTATCTGTGCTCATTTCAATCTCTGGTTTTATGCAGCACCCCAACTCACCTTTCCCCTTAAGCAAGCATAAGTTGGTTTTCTAAATTTGAGACCCTGTTCTGTTCTGTAATTCAGTTCCTGTGTAGCCAAGTTTCCATTCCGTGTATTACTGATATCTTATGATGTTTCTTTTTCTGTGTGACTTATTTCAGTTAGAATCATCATACCTGAATCCACTCATTGTGCTGCTAAGGGCCTGATGACATAGATTTCATTGCTGAGTAATATTGCTTTGTAAGTGAATACCACAACTTCTTTATCCATTTTTCACTTTCTGCGATGTTGAACTTGTACTGTAAACGAGGTTCTTGTAAACAGAGCCGTTCCAATCTTTGGAATGGCTGTGTCTTTTTGATTTTAATTTCGCTAAGCTATAGGACCATAAGTGGAAGTGCCCTAGGCTCTGTTGCTTTGTTTTTTAGATGTTTCAGGAAACACCATACACTTCTCCCAAGTGTCTGTTGGCAATTTACATCCCGCCCATCAGCATAACAAGGCTCCCAGTTCTCAATGGCCTGTTGCCTTTCTGGATTTTACACTTTTTTCAGATGGCCCTTTTGACCGGGGGGAAGTGAGACTTCATTGTAGTGCAGATTTCCTTTGCAAGCTTGCTTGGTTGGCCAAAAAGGGCGTATGCGTTTTTTCCTGAATATATTCAGGAAAAAACGCATACGCTCTTTTTGGCCAAGTGCATCATTGTGGACGTTCTGCCTCTTTTCCTATGCTTTCAATGCAATTCCAGTCTACCTCCTGAAATCGGTTTCCTGCAATTCTGCCCCGCTTTCAAGTCCTCTTGGCAGCCTTACTTCAGACTATTTTTGGACGATAGCTGTCATTTATAACTCTGCAGGTTTGTGAATTACAGTGCCCCTGAGCTCCTTTCTTCAACTCGCTTTCTTTTGAGCTGGCCGCAACACCGCAGGATGGCTTCAGGCCCTAATCTGGTTCCGGCACGGCACGCTGAGCCTTTGGTTATTTCCTCTTCCTGTTGGGAAATGAGAGTTAAATTTGCCCGTCCAGACACCTCCAGCTAGCCTCTCATTGGTTCTCGCTATTCCTGTTCATCTTCCACAGAAATTGCAAACTGTGCCAAACAGGAGGTTAAAGGCGCTGACTCTCCAAGTGGGGAGAGTGTTAGTAAAGGGTCTGGAATGTTGCACCCGAGTACCAGGGGAGGAAAACTGAGACATATTTGAACACGTCTCCCTATCAGATGGTTGATCATACTCTGGGTTCCACATGCATGTTTTAGCTGAAGGAAGAATACCTAAAACCTGGGTAGTTGAAACCCGTGGAATGGGTACCATGCAATATGACTTCAAAGGGTCTTCATTTGCTCACCGAACCTCTCCAATCCTATCACTGCTGCGTTTATGCCCCTGTACACATGCTTGATTCTCTTTCGGAGACATAGCAATCCATAGGTTTTAAGATACTTACTAGTCAGGTACATTCTTAGGCGTTTAATATGCGGTGTTGAGTCCATTTCGTTGAGCAAGGAGTAGCTCTTGTCTATTCCATATTTGGCTTAAGGAACTTTATCTGTGCTCATTTCAATCTCTGGTTTTATGCAGCACCCCAACTCACCTTTCCCCTTAAGCAAGCATAAGTTGGTTTTCTAAATTTGAGACCCTGTTCTGTTCTGTAATTCAGTTCCTGTGTAGCCAAGTTTCCATTCCGTGTATTACTGATATCTTATGATGTTTCTTTTTCTGTGTGACTTATTTCAGTTAGAATCATCGTACCTGAATCTACTCATTATGCTGCTACGGGCCTGATGACATAGATTTCATTGCTGAGTGATACTGCATTGTACGTAAGTACCACAAGTTCTTTATCCATTTTTCACTTTCTGCGATGTTGAACTTGTACTGTAAACGAGGTTCTTGTAAACAGAGCCGTCCCAAACTTTGGGGTGGCTGTGTCTTTTTGATTTTAATTTCCCTAAGCTATAGGACCATAAGTGGAAGTGCCCTAGGCTCTGTTGCATTGTTTTTTAGATGTTTCAGGAAACACCATACACTTCTCCGGAGTGTCTGTTGGGAATTTACATCCCGCCCATCAGCATAACAAGGCTCCCAGTTCTCAATGGCCTGTTGCCTTTCTGGATTTTACACTTTTTTCAGACGTCCCTTTTGACCGGGGGGAAGTGAGACTTCATTGTAGTGCAGATTTCCTTTGCAAGCTTGCTTGGTTGGCCAAAAAGGGCGTATGCGTTTTTTCCTGAATATATTCAGGAAAAAACGCATACGCCCTTTTTGGCCAAGTGCATCATTGTGGACGTTCTGCCTCTTTTCCTATGCTTTCAATGCAATTCCAGTCTACCTCCTGAAATCGGTTTCCTGCAATTCTGCCCCGCTTTCAAGTCCTCTTGGCAGCCTTAATTCAGTATATTTTTGGACGATAGCTGTCATTTATAACTCTGCAGGTGTGTGAATTACAGTGCCCCTGAGCTCCTTTCTTCAACTCGCTTTCTTGTGACCTGGCCGCAACACCGCAGGATGTCTTCAGGCCCTAATCTTGTTCCGGCCCGGCATGCTGAGCCTTTGGTTAATTCCTCTTCCTGGTGGGAAATGAGAGTTAAATTTGCCCGTTCAGACACCTCCAGCTAGTCTCTCATTGGTTCTCGCTATTCCTGTTCATCTTCCGCAGAAATTGCAAACTGGGCCAAACAGGAGGTTAAAGGGACTGACTCTCCAAGTCGGGAGAGTGTTAGTAAAGCGTCTGGAATGTTGCACCCGAGTACCAGGGGAGGAAAACTGAGACATATTTAAACACGTCTCCCGTTCACATGGTTGATCATACTCTGGGTTCCACATGCATGTTTTAGCTGAAGGAAGAATACCTTAAACCTGGAGAGTTGAGACCCGTGGAATGGGAACCATGCAATATGACTTCAAAGGGTCTTCATTTGCTCACCGAACCTCTCCAATCCTATCACTGCTGCGTTTATGCCCCTGTACACATGCTTGATTCTCTTTTGGAGACATAGCAATCCATAGGTTTTAAGATACTTACTAGTCAGGTACATTCTTAGGCGTTTAATATGCGGTGTTGAGTCCATTTCGTTGAGCAAGGAGTAGCTCTTGTCTATTCCATATTTGGCTTAAGGAACTTTATCTGTGCTCATTTCAATCTCTGGTTTTATGCAGCACCCCAACTCACCTTTCCCCTTAAGCAAGCATAAGTTGGTTTTCTAATTTTGAGACCCTATTCTGTTTTGGAATGCAGTTCCTGTGTAGCCAAGTTTACATTCCGTGTATTACTGATATCTTATGATGTTTCTTTTTCTGTGTGACTTATTTCAGTTAGAATCATCGTACCTGAATCCACTCATTATGCTGCTATGTGCCTGATGACATAGATTTCATTGCTGAGTCATACTGCATTGTACGTAAGTACCACAAGTTATTTATCCATTTTTCACTTTCTGTGATATTGAACTTGTACGGTAAACGAGGTTCTTGTAAACGGAGGCGTCCCAAACTTTGGGGTGGCTGTGTCTTTTTTATTTTAATTTCCCTAAGCTATAGGACCATAAGTGGAAGTGCCCTAGGCTCTGTTGCTTTGTTTTTTAGATGTTTCAGGAAACACCATACACTTCTCCCGAGTGGTTGTTGGCAATTAACATCCCGCCCATCAGCATAACAAGGCTCCCAGTTCTCCATGGCCTGTCCTGCCTTTCTGGATTTTACACTTTTTTCAGATGGCCCTTTTGACCGGGGGGAAGTGAGACTTCATTGTAGTGCAGATTTCCTTTGCAAGCTTGCTTGGTTGGCCAAAAAGGGCGTATGCGTTTTTTCCTGAATATATTCAGGAAAAAACGCATACGCCCTTTTCGGCCAAGTGCATCATTGTGGACGTTCTGCCTCTTTTCCTATGCTTTCAATGCAATTCCAGTCTACCTCCTGAAATCGGTTTCCTGCAATTCTGCCCCGCTTTCAAGTCCTCTTGGCAGCCTTACTTCAGTCTATTTTTGGACGATAGCTGTCATTTATAACTCTGCAGGTTTGTGAATTACAGTGCCCCTGAGCTCCTTTCTTCAACTCGCTTTCTTGTGACCTGGCCGCAACACCGCAGGATGGCTTCAGGCCCTAATCTGGTTCTGGCCCGGCATGCTGAGCCTTTGGTTAATTCCTCTTCCTGGTAGGAAATAAGAGTTAAATTTGCGCGTTCAGACACCTCCAGCTAGTCTCTCATTGGTTCTCGCTATTCCTGTTCATCTTCCGCAGAAATTGCAAACTGGGCCAAACAGGAGGTTAAAGGGACTGACTCTCCAAGTCGGGAGAGTGTTAGTAAAGCGTCTGGAATGTTGCACCCGAGTACCAGGGGAGGAAAACTGAGACATATTTGAACACGTCTCCCGTTCACATGGTTGATCATACTTGGGTTCCACATGCATGTTTTAGCTGAAGGAAGAATACCTTAAACCTGGAGAGTTGAGACCCGTGTAATGGGTACCATGCAATATGACTTCAAAGGGTCTTCATTTGCTCACCGAACCTCTCCAATCCTATCACTGCTGCGTTTATGCCCCTGTACACATGCTTGATTCTCTTTCGGAGACATAGCAATCCATAGGTTTTAAGATACTTACTAGTCAGGTACATTCTTAGGCGTTTAATATGGGGTGTTGAGTCCATTTCGTTGAGCAAGGAGTAGCTCTTGTCTATTCCATATTTGACTTAAGGAACTTTATCTGTGCTCATTTCAATCTCTGGTTTTATGCAGCAACCCAACTCACCTTTACCCTTAAGCAAGCATAAGTTGGTTTTCTAAATTTGAGACCCTGTTCTGTTCTGTAATTCAGTTCCTGTGTAGCCAAGTTTACATTCCGTGTATTACTGATATCTTATGATGTTTCTTTTTCTGTGTGACTTATTTCAGTTAGAATCATCATACCTGAATCCACTCATTGTGATGCTAAGGGCCTGATGACATAGATTTCATTGCTGAGTGATATTGCTTTGTAAGTAAATACCACAACTTCTTTATCCATTTTTCACTTTCTGCGATGTTGAACTTGTACTGTAAACGAGGTTCTTGTAAACAGAGGCGTCCCAAACTTTGGGGTGGCTGTGTCTTTTTGATTTTAATTTCCCTAAGCTATAGGACCATAAGTGGCAGTGCCCTAGGCTCTGTTGCTTTGTTTTTTAGATGTTTCAGGAAACACCATACACTTCTCCCGAGTGTCTGTTGGCAATTTACATCCCGCCCATCAGCATAACAAGGCTCCCAGTTCTCCATGGCCTGTCCTGCCTTTCTGGATTTTACACTTTTTTCAGATGGCCCTTTTGACCGGGGGGAAGTGAGACTTCATTGTAGTGCAGATTTCCTTTGCAAGCTTGCTTGGTTGGCCAAAAAGGGCGTATGCGTTTTTTCCTGAATATATTCAGGAAAAAACGCATACGCCCTTTTTGGCCAAGTGCATCATTGTGGACGTTCTGCCTCTTTTCCTATGCTTTCAATGCAATTCCAGTCTACCTCCTGAAATCGGTTTCCTGCAATTCTGCCCCGCTTTCAAGTCCTCTTGGCAGCCTTACTTCAGTCTATTTTTGGGCGATAGCTGTCATTTATAACTCTGCAGGTTTGTGAATTACAGTGCCCCTGAGCTCCTTTCTTCAACTCGCTTTCTTGTGACCTGGCCGCAACACCGCAGGATGGCTTCAGGCCCTAATCTGGTTCCGGCCCGGCATGCTGAGCCTTTGGTTAATTCCTCTTCCTGGTGGGAAATGAGAGTTAAATTTGCCCGTCCAGACACCTCCAGCTAGCCTCTCATTGGTTCTCGCTATTCCTGTTCATCTTCCGCAGAAATTGCAAACTGGGCCAAACAGGAGGTTAAAGGGACTGACTCTCCAAATGGGGAGAGTGTTAGTAAAGCGTCTGGAATGTTGCACCCGAGTACCAGGGGAGGAAAACTGAGACATATTTGAACACGTCTCCCGATCACATGGTTGATCATACTCTAGGTTCCACATGCATGTTTTAGCTGAAGGAAGAATACCTTAAACCTGGGTAGTTGAAACCCGTGGAATGGGTACCATGCAATATGACTTCAAAGGGTCTTCATTTGCTCACCGAACCTCTCCAATCCTATCACTGCTGCGTTTATGCCCCTGTACACATGCTTGATTCTCTTTCGGAGACATAGCAATCCATAGGTTTTAAGATACTTACTAGTCAGGTACATTCTTAGGCGTTTAATATGGGGTGTTGAGTCCATTTCGTTGAGCAAGGAGTAGCTCTTGTCTATTCCATATTTGGCTTAAGGAACTTTATCTGTGCTCATTTCAATCTCTGGTTTTATGCAGCACCCCAACTCACCTTTACCCTTAAGCAAGAATAAGTTGGTTTTCTAAATTTGATTCTCTGTTCTGTTCTGTAATTCAGTTCCTGTGTAGCCAAGATTCCATTCCGTGTATTACTGATATCTTATGATGTTTCTTTTTCTGTGTGACTTATTTCAGTTAGAATCATCATACCTGAATCCAGTCATTGTGCTGCTAAGGGCCTGATGACACAGATTTCATTGCTGAGTGATATTGCTTTGTAAGTAAATACCACAACTTCTTTATCCATTTTTCACTTTCTTCGATGTTGAACTTGTACTGTAAACGAGGTTCTTGTAAACAGAGCCGTTCCAAACTTTGGGGTGGCTGTGTCTTTTTGATTTTAATTTCCCTAAGCTATAGGACCATAAGTGGAAGTGCCCTAGGTTCTGTTGCTTTGTTTTTTAGATGTTTCAGGAAACACCATACACTTCTCCCGAGTGATTGTTGGCAATTTACATCCCGCCCATCAGCATAACAAGGCTCCCAGTTCTCCATGGCCTGTCCTGCCTTTCTGGATTTTACACTTTTTTCAGATGGCCCTTTTGACCGGGGGGAAGTGAGACTTCATTGTAGTGCAGATTTCCTTTGCAAGCTTGCTTGGTTGGCCAAAAAGAGCGTATGCCTTTTTTCCTGAATATATTCAGGAAAAAACGCATACGCCCTTTTTGGCCAAGTGCATCATTGTGGACGTTCTGCCTCTTTTCCTATGCTTTCAATGCAATTCCAGTCTACCTCCTGAAATCGGTTTCCTGCAATTCTGCCCCGCTTTCAAGTCCTCTTGGCAGCCTTACTTCAGTCTATTTTTGGACGATAGCTGTCATTTATAACTCTGCAGGTTTGTGAATTACAGTGCCCCTGAGCTCCTTTCTTCAACTCGCTTTCTTTTGAGCTGGCCGCAACACCGCAGGATGGCTTCAGGCCCTAATCTGGTTCCGGTACGGCACGCTGAGCCTTTGGTTATTTCCTCTTCCTGGTGGGAAATGAGAGTTAAATTTGCCCGTCCAGACACCTCCAGCTAGCCTCTCATTGGTTCTCGCTATTCCTGTTCATCTTCCGCAGAAATTGCAAACTGGGCCAAACAGGAGGTTAAAGGCCCTGACTGTCCAAGTGGGGAGAGTGTTAGTAAAGCGTCTGGAATGTTGCACCCGAGTACCAGGGGACGAAAACTGAGACATATTTGAACACGTCTCCCGTTCACATGGTTGATCATACTTGGGTTCCACATGCATGTTTTAGCTGAAGGAAGAATACCTTAAACCTGGAGAGTTGAGACCCGTGTAATGGGTACCATGCAATATGACTTCAAAGGGTCTTCATTTGCTCACCGAACCTCTCCAATCCTATCACTGCTGCGTTTATGCCCCTGTACACATGCTTGATTCTCTTTCGGAGACATAGCAATCCATAGGTTTTAAGATACTTACTAGTCAGGTACATTCTTAGGCGTTTAATATGCGGTGTTGAGTCCATTTCGTTGAGCAAGGAGTAGCTCTTGTCTATTCCATATTTGACTTAAGGAACTTTATCTGTGCTCATTTCAATCTCTGGTTTTATGCAGCACCCCAACTCACCTTTACCCTTAAGCAAGCATAAGTTGGTTTTCCAAATTTGAGACCCTGTTCTGTTCTGTAATTCAGTTCCTGTGTAGCCAAGTTTACATTCCGTGTATTACTGATATCTTATGATGTTTCTTTTTCTGTGTGACTTATTTCAGTTAGAATCATCATACCTGAATCCACTCATTGTGATGCTAAGGGCCTGATGACATAGATTTCATTGCTGAGTGATATTGCTTTGTAAGTAAATACCACAACTTCTTTATCCATTTTTCACTTTCTGTGATGTTGAACTTGTACTGTAAACGAGGTTCTTGTAAACAGAGGCGTCCCAAACTTTGGGGTGGCTGTGTCTTTTTGATTTTAAATTCCCTAAGCTATAGGACCATAAGTGGCAGTGCCCTAGGCTCTGTTGCTTTGTTTTTTAGATGTTTCAGGAAACACCTAACACTTCTCCCCAGTGTCTGTTGGCAATTTACATCCCGCCCATCAGCATAACAAGGCTCCCAGTTCTCCATGGCCTGTCCTGCCTTTCTGGATTTTACACTTTTTTCAGATGGCCCTTTTGACCGGGGGGAAGTGAGACTTCATTGTAGTGCAGATTTCCTTTGCAAGCTTGCTTGGTTGGCCAAAAAGGGCGTATGCGTTTTTTCCTGAATATATTCAGGAAAAAACGCATACGCCCTTTTTGGCCAAGTGCATCATTGTGGACGTTCTGCCTCTTTTCCTATGCTTTCAATGCAATTCCAGTCTACCTCCTGAAATCGGTTTCCTGCAATTCTGCCCCGCTTTCAAGTCCTCTTGGCAGCCTTACTTCAGTCTATTTTTGGACGATAGCTGTCATTTATAACTCTGCAGGTTTGTGAATTACAGTGCCCCTGAGCTCCTTTCTTCAACTCGCTTTCTTGTGACCTGGCCGCAACACCGCTGGATGGCTTCAGGTCCTAATCTGGTTCCGGTACGGCACACTGAGCCTTTGGTTATTTCCTCTTCCTGGTGGGAAATTAGAGTTAAATTTGCCCGTCCAGACACCTCCAGCTAGCCTCTCATTGGTTCTCGCTATTCCTGTTCATCTTCCGCAGAAATTGCAAACTGTGCCAAACAGGAGGTTAAAGGCGCTGACTCTCCAAGTGGGGAGAGTGTTAGTAAAGCGTCTGGAATGTTGCACCCGAGTACCAGGGTACGAAAACTGAGACATATTTAAACACGTCTCCCGATCACATGGTTGATCATACTCTGGGTTCCACATGCATGTTTTAGCTGAAGGAAGAATACCTAAAACCTGGGTAGTTGAAACCCGTGGAATGGGTACCATGCAATATGACTTCAAAGGGTCTTCATTTGCTCACCGAACCTCTCCAATCCTATCACTGCTGCGTTTATGCCCCTGTACACATGCTCGATTCTGTTTCGGAGACATAGCAATCCATAGGTTTTAAGATACTTACTAGTCAGGTACATTCTTAGGCGTTTAATATGCGGTGTTGAGTCCATTTGGTTGAGCAAGGAGTAGCTCTTGTCTATTCCATATTTGGCTTAAGGAACTTTATCTGTGCTCATTTCAATCTCTGGTTTTATGCAGCACCCCAACTCACCTTTACCCTTAAGCAAGAATAAGTTGGTTTTCTAAATTTGATTCTCTGTTCTGTTCTGTAATTCAGTTCCTGTGTAGCCAAGATTCCATTCCGTGTATTACTGATATCTTATGATGTTTCTTTTTCTGTGTGACTTATTTCAGTTAGAATCATCATACCTGAATCCAGTCATTGTGCTGCTAAGGGCCTGATGACACAGATTTCATTGCTGAGTGATATTGCTTTGTAAGTAAATACCACAACTTCTTTATCCATTTTTCACTTTCTTCGATGTTGAACTTGTACTGTAAACGAGGTTCTTGTAAACAGAGCCGTTCCAAACTTTGGGGTGGCTGTGTCTTTTTGATTTTAATTTCCCTAAGCTATAGGACCATAAGTGGAAGTGCCCTAGGTTCTGTTGCTTTGTTTTTTAGATGTTTCAGGAAACACCATACACTTCTCCCGAGTGATTGTTGGCAATTTACATCCCGCCCATCAGCATAACAAGGCTCCCAGTTCTCCATGGCCTGTCCTGCCTTTCTGGATTTTACACTTTTTTCAGATGGCCCTTTTGACCGGGGGGAAGTGAGACTTCATTGTAGTGCAGATTTCCTTTGCAAGCTTGCTTGGTTGGCCAAAAAGAGCGTATGCCTTTTTTCCTGAATATATTCAGGAAAAAACGCATACGCCCTTTTTGGCCAAGTGCATCATTGTGGACGTTCTGCCTCTTTTCCTATGCTTTCAATGCAATTCCAGTCTACCTCCTGAAATCGGTTTCCTGCAATTCTGCCCCGCTTTCAAGTCCTCTTGGCAGCCTTACTTCAGTCTATTTTTGGACGATAGCTGTCATTTATAACTCTGCAGGTTTGTGAATTACAGTGCCCCTGAGCTCCTTTCTTCAACTCGCTTTCTTTTGAGCTGGCCGCAACACCGCAGGATGGCTTCAGGCCCTAATCTGGTTCCGGTACGGCACGCTGAGCCTTTGGTTATTTCCTCTTCCTGGTGGGAAATGAGAGTTAAATTTGCCCGTCCAGACACCTCCAGCTAGCCTCTCATTGGTTCTCGCTATTCCTGTTCATCTTCCGCAGAAATTGCAAACTGGGCCAAACAGGAGGTTAAAGGCCCTGACTGTCCAAGTGGGGAGAGTGTTAGTAAAGCGTCTGGAATGTTGCACCCGAGTACCAGGGGACGAAAACTGAGACATATTTGAACACGTCTCCCGTTCACATGGTTGATCATACTTGGGTTCCACATGCATGTTTTAGCTGAAGGAAGAATACCTTAAACCTGGAGAGTTGAGACCCGTGTAATGGGTACCATGCAATATGACTTCAAAGGGTCTTCATTTGCTCACCGAACCTCTCCAATCCTATCACTGCTGCGTTTATGCCCCTGTACACATGCTTGATTCTCTTTCGGAGACATAGCAATCCATAGGTTTTAAGATACTTACTAGTCAGGTACATTCTTAGGCGTTTAATATGCGGTGTTGAGTCCATTTCGTTGAGCAAGGAGTAGCTCTTGTCTATTCCATATTTGACTTAAGGAACTTTATCTGTGCTCATTTCAATCTCTGGTTTTATGCAGCACCCCAACTCACCTTTACCCTTAAGCAAGCATAAGTTGGTTTTCCAAATTTGAGACCCTGTTCTGTTCTGTAATTCAGTTCCTGTGTAGCCAAGTTTACATTCCGTGTATTACTGATATCTTATGATGTTTCTTTTTCTGTGTGACTTATTTCAGTTAGAATCATCATACCTGAATCCACTCATTGTGATGCTAAGGGCCTGATGACATAGATTTCATTGCTGAGTGATATTGCTTTGTAAGTAAATACCACAACTTCTTTATCCATTTTTCACTTTCTGTGATGTTGAACTTGTACTGTAAACGAGGTTCTTTTAAACAGAGCCGTCCCAAACTTTGGGGTGGCTGTGTCTTTTTGATTTTAAATTCCCTAAGCTATAGGACCATAAGTGGCAGTGCCCTAGGCTCTGTTGCTTTGTTTTTTAGATGTTTCAGGAAACACCTAACACTTCTCCCCAGTGTCTGTTGGCAATTTACATCCCGCCCATCAGCATAACAAGGCTCCCAGTTCTCCATGGCCTGTCCTGCCTTTCTGGATTTTACACTTTTTTCAGATGGCCCTTTTGACCGGGGGGAAGTGAGACTTCATTGTAGTGCAGATTTCCTTTGCAAGCTTGCTTGGTTGGCCAAAAAGGGCGTATGCGTTTTTTCCTGAATATATTCAGGAAAAAACGCATACGCCCTTTTTGGCCAAGTGCATCATTGTGGACGTTCTGCCTCTTTTCCTATGCTTTCAATGCAATTCCAGTCTACCTCCTGAAATCGGTTTCCTGCAATTCTGCCCCGCTTTCAAGTCCTCTTGGCAGCCTTACTTCAGTCTATTTTTGGACGATAGCTGTCATTTATAACTCTGCAGGTTTGTGAATTACAGTGCCCCTGAGCTCCTTTCTTCAACTCGCTTTCTTGTGACCTGGCCGCAACACCGCTGGATGGCTTCAGGTCCTAATCTGGTTCCGGTACGGCACACTGAGCCTTTGGTTATTTCCTCTTCCTGGTGGGAAATTAGAGTTAAATTTGCCCGTCCAGACACCTCCAGCTAGCCTCTCATTGGTTCTCGCTATTCCTGTTCATCTTCCGCAGAAATTGCAAACTGTGCCAAACAGGAGGTTAAAGGCGCTGACTCTCCAAGTGGGGAGAGTGTTAGTAAAGCGTCTGGAATGTTGCACCCGAGTACCAGGGTACGAAAACTGAGACATATTTAAACACGTCTCCCGATCACATGGTTGATCATACTCTGGGTTCCACATGCATGTTTTAGCTGAAGGAAGAATACCTAAAACCTGGGTAGTTGAAACCCGTGGAATGGGTACCATGCAATATGACTTCAAAGGGTCTTCATTTGCTCACCGAACCTCTCCAATCCTATCACTGCTGCGTTTATGCCCCTGTACACATGCTCGATTCTGTTTCGGAGACATAGCAATCCATAGGTTTTAAGATACTTACTAGTCAGGTACATTCTTAGGCGTTTAATATGCGGTGTTGAGTCCATTTGGTTGAGCAAGGAGTAGCTCTTGTCTATTCCATATTTGGCTTAAGGAACTTTATCTGTGCTCATTTCAATCTCTGGTTTTATGCAGCACCCCAACTCACCTTTCCCCTTAAGCAAGCATAAGTTGGTTTTCTAAATTTGAGACCCTGTTCTGTTCTGTAATTCAGTTCCTGTGTAGCCAAGTTTACATTCCGTGTATTACTGATATCTTATGATGTTTCTTTTTCTGTGTGACTTATTTCAGTTAGAATCATCGTACCTGAATCTACTCATTATGCTGCTACGGGCCTGATGACATAGATTTCATTGCTGAGTGATACTGCATTGTACGTAAGTACCACAAGTTCTTTATCCATTTTTCACTTTCTGCGATGTTGAACTTGTACTGTAAACGAGGTTCTTGTAAACAGAGCCGTTCCAAACTTTGGGGTGGCTGTGTCTTTTTGATTTTAATTTCCCTAAGCTATAGGACCATAAGTGGAAGTGCCCTAGGCTCTGTTGCATTGTTTTTTAGATGTTTCAGGAAACACCATACACTTCTCCGGAGTGTCTGTTGGGAATTTACATCCCGCCCATCAGCATAACAAGGCTCCCAGTTCTCAATGGCCTGTTGCCTTTCTGGATTTTACACTTTTTTCAGATGGCCCTTTTGACCGGGGGGAAGTGAGACTTCATTGTAGTGCAGATTTCCTTTGCAAGCTTGCTTGGTTGGCCAAAAAGGGCGTATGCGTTTTTTCCTGAATATATTCAGGAAAAAACGCATACGCCCTTTTTGGCCAAGTGCATCATTGTGGACGTTCTGCCTCTTTTCCTATGCTTTCAATGCAATTCCAGTCTACCTCCTGAAATCGGTTTCCTGCAATTCTGCCCCGCTTTCAAGTCCTCTTGGCAGCCTTAATTCAGTATATTTTTGGACGATAGCTGTCATTTATAACTCTGCAGGTGTGTGAATTACAGTGCCCCTGAGCTCCTTTCTTCAACTCGCTTTCTTGTGACCTGGCCGCAACACCGCAGGATGTCTTCAGGCCCTAATCTTGTTCCGGCCCGGCATGCTGAGCCTTTGGTTAATTCCTCTTCCTGGTGGGAAATGAGAGTTAAATTTGCCCGTTCAGACACCTCCAGCTAGTCTCTCATTGGTTCTCGCTATTCCTGTTCATCTTCCGCAGAAATTGCAAACTGGGCCAAACAGGAGGTTAAAGGGACTGACTCTCCAAGTCGGGAGAGTGTTAGTAAAGCGTCTGGAATGTTGCACCCGAGTACCAGGGGAGGAAAACTGAGACATATTTAAACACGTCTCCCGTTCACATGGTTGATCATACTCTGGGTTCCACATGCATGTTTTAGCTGAAGGAAGAATACCTTAAACCTGGAGAGTTGAGACCCGTGGAATGGGAACCATGCAATATGACTTCAAAGGGTCTTCATTTGCTCACCAAACCTCTCCAATCCTATCACTGCTGCGTTTATGCCCCTGTACACATGCTTGATTCTCTTTTGGAGACATAGCAATCCATAGGTTTTAAGATACTTACTAGTCAGGTACATTCTTAGGCGTTTAATATGCGGTGTTGAGTCCATTTCGTTGAGCAAGGAGTAGCTCTTGTCTATTCCATATTTGGCTTAAGGAACTTTATCTGTGCTCATTTCAATCTCTGGTTTTATGCAGCACCCCAACTCACCTTTCCCCTTAAGCAAGCATAAGTTGGTTTTCTAAATTTGAGACCCTATTCTGTTTTGGAATGCAGTTCCTGTGTAGCCAAGTTTACATTCCGTGTATTAGTGATATCTTATGATGTTTCTTTTTCTGTGTGACTTATTTCAGTTAGAATCATCGTACCTGAATCCACTCATTATGCTGCTATGTGCCTGATGACATAGATTTCATTGCTGAGTCATACTGCATTGTACGTAAGTACCACAAGTTATTTATCCATTTTTCACTTTCTGTGATATTGAACTTGTACGGTAAACGAGGTTCTTGTAAACGGAGGCGTCCCAAACTTTGGGGTGGCTGTGTCTTTTTTATTTTAATTTCCCTAAGCTATAGGACCATAAGTGGAAGTGCCCTAGGCTCTGTTGCTTTGTTTTTTAGATGTTTCAGGAAACACCATACACTTCTCCCGAGTGGTTGTTGGCAATTAACATCCCGCCCATCAGCATAACAAGGCTCCCAGTTCTCCATGGCCTGTCCTGCCTTTCTGGATTTTACACTTTTTTCAGATGGCCCTTTTGACCGGGGGGAAGTGAGACTTCATTGTAGTGCAGATTTCCTTTGCAAGCTTGCTTGGTTGGCCAAAAAGGGCGTATGCGTTTTTCCTGAATATATTCAGGAAAAAACGCATACGCCCTTTTTGGCCAAGTGCATCATTGTGGACGTTCTGCCTCTTTTCCTATGCTTTCAATGCAATTCCAGTCTACCTCCTGAAATCGGTTTCCTGCAATTCTGCCCCGCTTTCAAGTCCTCTTGGCAGCCTTACTTCAGTCTATTTTTGGACGATAGCTGTCATTAATAACTCTGCAGGTTTGTGCATTACAGTGCCCCTGAGTTCCTTTCTTCAACTCGGTTTCTTTTGAGCTGGCCGCAACACCGCAGGATGGCTTCAGGCCCTAATCTGGTTCCGGTACGGCACGCTGAGCCTTTGGTTATTTCCTCTTCCTGGTGGGAAATGAGAGTTAAATTTGCCCGTCCAGACACCTCCAGCTAGCCTCTCATTGGTTCTCGCTATTCCTGTTCATCTTCCGCAGAAATTGCAAACTGGGCCAAACAGGAGGTTAAAGGCGCTGACTCTCCAAGTGGGGAGAGTGTTAGTAAAGCGTCTGGAATGTTGCACCTGAGTACCAGGGGAGGAAAACTGAGACATATTTGAACACGTCTCCCGATCACATGGTTGATCATACTCTGGGTTCCACATGCATATTTTAGCTGAAGGAGGAATACCTAAAACCTGGGTAGTTGAAACCCGTGTAATGGGTACCATGCAATATGACTTCAAAGGGTCTTCATTTGCTCACCGAACCTCTCCAATCCTATCACTGCTGCGTTTATGCCCCTGTACACATGCTTGATTCTCTTTCGGAGACATAGCAATCCATAGGTTTTAAGATACTTACTAGTCAGGTACATTCTTAGGCCTTTAATATGCGGTGTTGAGTCCATTTCGTTGAGCAAGGAGTAGCTCTTGTCTATTCCATATTTGGCTTAAGGAACTTTATCTGTGCTCATTTCAATCTCTGGTTTTATGCAGCAACCCAACTCACCTTTCCCCTTAAGCAAGCATAAGTTGGTTTCCTAAATTTGAGAACCTGTTCTGTTTTGGAATTCAGTTCCTGTGTAGCCAAGTTTACATTCCGTGTATTAGTGATATCTTATGATGTTTCTTTTTCTGTGTGACTTATTTCAGTTAGAATCATCGTACCTGAATCTACTCATTATGCTGCTACGGGCCTGATGACATAGATTTCATTGCTGAGTGATATTGCTTTGTAAGTAAATACCACAACTTCTTTATCCATTTTTCAATTTCTGCGATGTTGAACTTGTACTGTAAACGAGGTTCTTGTAAACAGAGCCGTTCGAAACTTTGGGGTGGCTGTGTCTTTTTGATTTTAAATTCCCTAAGCTATAGGACCATAAGTGGAAGTGCCCTAGGCTCTGTTGCTTTGTTTTTTAGATGTTTCAGGAAACACCATACACTTCTCCCGAGTGATTGTTCGCAATTTACATCCCGCCCTTCTGCATAACAAGGCTCCCAGTTCTCCATGGCCTGTCCTGCCTTTCTGGATTTTACACTTTTTTCAGATGGCCCTTTTGACCGGGGGGAAGTGAGACTTCATTGTAGTGCAGATTTCCTTTGCAAGCTTGCTTGGTTGGCCAAAAAGAGCGTATGCGTTTTTTCCTGAATATATTCAGGAAAAAACGCATACGCCCTTTTTGGCCAAGTGCATCATTGTGGACGTTCTGCCTCTTTTCCTATGCTTTCAATGCAATTCCAGTCTACCTCCTGAAATCGGTTTCCTGCAATTCTGCCCCGCTTTCAAGTCCTCTTGGCAGCCTTACTTCAGTCTATTTTTGGACGATAGCTGTCATTTATAACTCTGCAGGTTTGTGAATTACAGTGCCCCTGAGCTCCTTTCTTCAACTCGTTTTCTTTTGAGCTGGCCGCAACACCGCAGGATGGCTTCAGGCCCTAATCTGGTTCTGGCATGGCACGCTGAGCCTTTGGTTATTTCCTCTTCCTGGTGGGAAATGAGAGTTAAATTTACCCGTCCAGACACCTCCAGCTAGTCTGTCATTGGTTCTCGCTATTCCTGTTCATCTTCCGCAGAAATTGCAAACTGGGCCAAACAGGAGGTTAAAGGGACTGACTCTCCAAGTCGGGAGAGTGTTAGTAAAGCGTCTGGAATGTTGCACCCGAGTACCAGGGTACGAAAACTGAGACATATTTGAACACGTCTCCCTATCAGATGGTTGATCATACTCTAGGTTCCACATGCATGTTTTAGCTGAAGGAAGAATACCTTAAACCTGGGTAGTTGAAACCCGTGGAATGGGTACCATGCAATATGACTTCAAAGGGTCTTCATTTGCTCACCGAACCTCTCCAATCCTATCACTGCTGCGTTTATGCCCCTGTACATATGCTTGATTCTCTTTTGGAGACATAGCAATCCATAGGTTTTAAGATACTTACAAATCAGGTATATTCTTAGGCGTTTAACATGCGGTGTTGAGTCCATTTCGTTGAGCAAGGAGTAGCTCTTGTCTATTCCATATTTGGCTTAAGGAACTTTATCTGTGCTCATTTCAATCTCTGGTTTTATGCAGCACCCCAACTCACCTTTACCCTTAAGCAAGCATAAGTTGTTTTTCTAAATTTGAGTCCCTGTTCTGTTCTGTAATTCAGTTCCTGTGTAGCCAAGTTTACATTCCGTGTATTACTGATATCTTATGATGTTTCTTTTTCTGTGTGACTTACTTCAGTTAGAATCATCATACCTGAATCCACTCATTGTGCTGCTAAGGACCTGATGACACAGATTTCATTGCTGAGTGATATTGCTTTGTAAGTAAATACCACAACTTCTTTATCCATTTTTCACTTTCTGCGATGTTGAACTTGTACTGTAAACGAGGTTCTTGTAAACAGAGGCGTCCCAAACTTTGGGGTGGCTGTCTCTTTTTGATTTTAATTTCCCTAAGCTATAGGACCATAAGTGGAAGTGCCCTAGGCTCTGTTGCTTTGTTTTTTAGATGTTTCAGGAAACACCATACACTTCTCCAGAGTGTCTGTTGGCAATTTACATCCCGCCCATCAGCATAACAAGGCTCCCAGTTCTCCATGGCCTGTCCTGCCTTTCTGGATTTTACACTTTTTTCAGATGGCCCTTTTGACCGGGGGGGAAGTGAGACTTCATTGTAGTGCAGATTTCCTTTGCAAGCTTGCTTGGTTGGCCAAAAAGGGCGTATGCGTTTTTTCCTGAATATATTCAGGAAAAAACGCATACGCCCTTTTTGGCCAAGTGCATCATTGTGGACGTTCTGCCTCTTTTCCTATGCTTTCAATGCAATTCCAGTCTACCTCCTGAAATCGGTTTCCTGCAATTCTGCCCCGCTTTCAAGTCCTCTTGGCAGCCTTACTTCAGTCTATTTTTGGACGATAGCTGTCATTTATAACTCTGCAGGTTTGTGAATTACAGTGCCCCTGAGCTCCTTTCTTCAACTCGCTTTCTTGTGACCTGGCCGCAACACCGCAGGATGGCTTCAGGTCCTAATCTGGTTCCGGCACGGCATGCTGAGCCTTTGGTTAATTCCTCTTCCTGGTGGGAAATGAGAGTTAAATTTGCCCGTCCAGACACCTCCAGCTAGCCTCTCATTGGTTCTCGCTATTCCTGTTCATCTTCCGCAGAAATTGCAAACTGGGCCAAACAGGAGGTTAAAGGCGCTGACTCTCCAAGTGGGGAGAGTGTTAGTAAAGCGTCTGGAATGTTGCACCCGAGTACCAGGGGAGGAAAACTGAGACATATTTGAACAAGTCTCCCGATCACATGGTTGATCATACTCTGGATTCCACATGCATGTTTTAGCTGAAGGAAGAATACCTAAAACCTGGGTAGTTGAAACCCGTGGAATGGGTACCATGCAATATGACTTCAAAGGGTCTTCATTTGCTCACCGAACCTCTCCAATCCTATCACTGCTGCGTTTATGCCCCTGTACACATGCTTGATTCTCTTTCGGAGACATAGCAATCCATAGGTTTTAAGATACTTACTAGTCAGGTACATTCTTAGGCGTTTAATATGCGGTGTTGAGTCCATTTCGTTGAGCAAGGAGTAGCTCTTGTCTATTCCATATTTGGCTTAAGGAACTTTATCTGTGCTCATTTCAATCTCTGGTTTTATGCAGCACCCCAACTCACCTTTCCCCTTAAGCAAGCATAAGTTGGTTTTCTAAATTTGAGAACCTGTTCTGTTTTGGAATTCAGTTCCTGTGTAGCCAAGTTTACATTCCGTGTATTAGTGATATCTTATGATGTTTCTTTTTCTGTGTGACTTATTTCAGTTAGAATCATCGTACCTGAATCTACTCATTATGCTGCTACGGGCCTGATGACATAGATTTCATTGCTGAGTGATACTGCATTGTACGTAAGTACCACAAGTTCTTTACCCATTTTTCACTTTCTGCGATGTTGAACTTGTACTGTAAACGAGGTTCTTGTAAACAGAGCCGTTCCAAACTTTGGGGTGGCTGTGTCTTTTTGATTTTAATTTCCCTAAGCTATAGGACCATAAGTGGAAGTGCCCTAGGCTCTGTTGCTTTGTTTTTTAGATGTTTCAGGAAACACCATACACTTCTCCCGAGTGTCTGTTGGCAATTTACATCCCGCCCATCAGCATAACAAGGCTCCCAGTTCTCAATGGCCTGTTGCCTTTCTGGATTTTACACTTTTTTCAGATGGCCCTTTTGACCGGGGGGAAGTGAGACTTCATTGTAGTGCAGATTTCCTTTGCAAGCTTGCTTGGTTGGCCAAAAAGGGCGTATGCGTTTTTTCCTGAATATATTCAGGAAAAAACGCATACGCCCTTTTTGTCCAAGTGCATCATTGTGGACGTTCTGCCTCTTTTCCTATGCTTTCAATGCAATTCCAGTCTACCTCCTGAAATCGGTTTCCTGCAATTCTGCCCCGCTTTCAAGTCCTCTTGGCAGCCTTACTTCAGTCTATTTTTGGACGATAGCTGTCATTTATAACTCTGCAGGTTTGTGAATTACAGTGCCCCTGAGCTCCTTTCTTCAACTCGCTTTCTTGTGACCTGGCCGCAACACCGCAGGATGGCTTCAGGCCCTAATCTGGTTCTGGCCCGGCATGCTGAGCCTTTGGTTAATTCCTCTTCCTGGTAGGAAATAAGAGTTAAATTTGCGCGTTCAGACACCTCCAGCTAGTCTCTCATTGGTTCTCGCTATTCCTGTTCATCTTCCGCAGAAATTGCAAACTGGGCCAAACAGGAGGTTAAAGGGACTGACTCTCCAAGTCGGGAGAGTGTTAGTAAAGCGTCTGGAATGTTGCACCCGAGTACCAGGGGAGGAAAACTGAGACATATTTGAACACGTCTCCCGTTCACATGGTTGATCATACTTGGGTTCCACATGCATGTTTTAGCTGAAGGAAGAATACCTTAAACCTGGAGAGTTAAGACCCGTGTAATGGGTACCATGCAATATGACTTCAAAGGGTCTTCATTTGCTCACCGAACCTCTCCAATCCTATCACTGCTGCGTTTATGCCCCTGTACACATGCTTGATTCTCTTTCGGAGACATAGCAATCCATAGGTTTTAAGATACTTACTAGTCAGGTACATTCTTAGGCGTTTAATATGCGGTGTTGAGTCCATTTCGTTGAGCAAGGAGTAGCTCTTGTCTATTCCATATTTGACTTAAGGAACTTTATCTGTGCTCATTTCAATCTCTGGTTTTATGCAGCACCCCAACTCACCTTTCCCCTTAAGCAAGCATAAGTTGGTTTTCTAAATTTGAGACCCTGTTCTGTTCTGTAATTCAGTTCCTGTGTAGCCAAGTTTACATTCCGTGTATTACTGATATCTTATGATGTTTCTTTTTCTGTGTGACTTACTTCAGTTAGAATCATCATACCTGAATCCACTCATTGTGCTGCTAAGGGCCTGATGACACAGATTTCATTGCTGAGTGATATTGCTTTGTAAGTAAATACCACAACTTCTTTATCCATTTTTCACTTTCTGCGATGTTGAACTTGTACTGTAAACGAGGTTCTTGTAAACAGAGCCGTTCCAAACTTTGGGGTGGCTGTGTCTTTTTGATTTTAATTTCCCTAAGCTATAGGACCATAAGTGGAAGTGCCCTAGGCTCTGTTGCTTTGTTTTTTAGATGTTTCAGGAAACACCATACACTTCTCCCGAGTGGTTGTTGGCAATTTACATCCCGCCCATCAGCATAACAAGGCTCCCAGTTCTCCATGGCCTGTCCTGCCTTTCTGGATTTTACACTTTTTTCAGATGGCCCTTTTGACCGGGGGGAAGTGAGACTTCATTGTAGTGCAGATTTCCTTTGCAAGCTTGCTTGGTTGGCCAAAAAGGGCGTATGCGTTTTTTCCTGAATATATTCAGGAAAAAACGCATACGCCCTTTTCGGCCAAGTGCATCATTGTGGACGTTCTGCCTCTTTTCCTATGCTTTCAATGCAATTCCAGTCTACCTCCTGAAATCGGTTTCCTGCAATTCTGCCCCGCTTTCAAGTCCTCTTGGCAGCCTTACTTCAGTCTATTTTTGGACGATAGCTGTCATTTATAACTCTGCAGGTTTGTGAATTACAGTGCCCCTGAGCTCCTTTCTTCAACTCGCTTTCTTGTGACCTGGCCGCAACACCGCAGGATGGCTTCAGGCCCTAATCTGGTTCTGGCCCGGCATGCTGAGCCTTTGGTTAATTCCTCTTCCTGGTAGGAAATAAGAGTTAAATTTGCGCGTTCAGACACCTCCAGCTAGTCTCTCATTGGTTCTCGCTATTCCTGTTCATCTTCCGCAGAAATTGCAAACTGGGCCAAACAGGAGGTTAAAGGGACTGACTCTCCAAGTCGGGAGAGTGTTAGTAAAGCGTCTGGAATGTTGCACCCGAGTACCAGGGGAGGAAAACTGAGACATATTTGAACACGTCTCCCGTTCACATGGTTGATCATACTTGGGTTCCACATGCATGTTTTAGCTGAAGGAAGAATACCTTAAACCTGGAGAGTTGAGACCCGTGTAATGGGTACCATGCAATATGACTTCAAAGGGTCTTCATTTGCTCACCGAACCTCTCCAATCCTATCACTGCTGCGTTTATGCCCCTGTACACATGCTTGATTCTCTTTCGGAGACATAGCAATCCATAGGTTTTAAGATACTTACTAGTCAGGTACATTCTTAGGCGTTTAATATGCGGTGTTGAGTCCATTTCGTTGAGCAAGGAGTAGCTCTTGTCTATTCCATATTTGACTTAAGGAACTTTATCTGTGCTCATTTCAATCTCTGGTTTTATGCAGCACCCCAACTCACCTTTACCCTTAAGCAAGCATAAGTTGGTTTTCTAAATTTGAGACCCTGTTCTGTTCTGTAATTCAGTTCCTGTGTAGCCAAGTTTACATTCCGTGTATTACTGATATCTTATGATGTTTCTTTTTCTGTGTGACTTATTTCAGTTAGAATCATCATACCTGAATCCACTCATTGTGATGCTAAGGGCCTGATGACATAGATTTCATTGCTGAGTGATATTGCTTTGTAAGTAAATACCACAACTTCTTTATCCATTTTTCACTTTCTGCGATGTTGAACTTGTACTGTAAACGAGGTTCTTGTAAACAGAGGCGTCCCAAACTTTGGGGTGGCTGTGTCTTTTTGATTTTAATTTCCCTAAGCTATAGGACCATAAGTGGCAGTGCCCTAGGCTCTGTTGCTTTGTTTTTTAGATGTTTCAGGAAACACCATACACTTCTCCCGAGTGTCTGTTGGCAATTTACATCCCGCCCATCAGCATAAAAAGGCTCCCAGTTCTCCATGGCCTGTCCTGCCTTTCTGGATTTTACACTTTTTTCAGATGGCCCTTTTGACCGGGGGGAAGTGAGACTTCATTGTAGTGCAGATTTCCTTTGCAAGCTTGCTTGGTTGGCCAAAAAGGGCGTATGCGTTTTTTCCTGAATATATTCAGGAAAAAACGCATACGCCCTTTTTGGCCAAGTGCATCATTGTGGACGTTCTGCCTCTTTTCCTATGCTTTCAATGCAATTCCAGTCTACCTCCTGAAATCGGTTTCCTGCAATTCTGCCCCGCTTTCAAGTCCTCTTGGCAGCCTTACTTCAGTCTATTTTTGGGCGATAGCTGTCATTTATAACTCTGCAGGTTTGTGAATTACAGTGCCCCTGAGCTCCTTTCTTCAACTCGCTTTCTTGTGACCTGGCCGCAACACCGCAGGATGGCTTCAGGCCCTAATCTGGTTCCGGCCCGGCATGCTGAGCCTTTGGTTAATTCCTCTTCCTGGTGGGAAATGAGAGTTAAATTTGCCCGTCCAGACACCTCCAGCTAGCCTCTCATTGGTTCTCGCTATTCCTGTTCATCTTCCGCAGAAATTGCAAACTGGGCCAAACAGGAGGTTAAAGGGACTGACTCTCCAAATGGGGAGAGTGTTAGTAAAGCGTCTGGAATGTTGCACCCGAGTACCAGGGGAGGAAAACTGAGACATATTTGAACACGTCTCCCGATCACATGGTTGATCATACTCTAGGTTCCACATGCATGTTTTAGCTGAAGGAAGAATATCTTAAACCTGGGTAGTTGAAACCCGTGGAATGGGTACCATGCAATATGACTTCAAAGGGTCTTCATTTGCTCACCGAACCTCTCCAATCCTATCACTGCTGCGTTTATGCCCCTGTACACATGCTTGATTCTCTTTCGGAGACATAGCAATCCATAGGTTTTAAGATACTTACTAGTCAGGTACATTCTTAGGCGTTTAATATGGGGTGTTGAGTCCATTTCGTTGAGCAAGGAGTAGCTCTTGTCTATTCCATATTTGGCTTAAGGAACTTTATCTGTGCTCATTTCAATCTCTGGTTTTATGCAGCACCCCAACTCACCTTTACCCTTAAGCAAGAATAAGTTGGTTTTCTAAATTTGATTCTCTGTTCTGTTCTGTAATTCAGTTCCTGTGTAGCCAAGATTCCATTCCGTGTATTACTGATATCTTATGATGTTTCTTTTTCTGTGTGACTTATTTCAGTTAGAATCATCATACCTGAATCCAGTCATTGTGCTGCTAAGGGCCTGATGACACAGATTTCATTGCTGAGTGATATTGCTTTGTAAGTAAATACCACAACTTCTTTATCCATTTTTCACTTTCTTCGATGTTGAACTTGTACTGTAAACGAGGTTCTTGTAAACAGAGCCGTTCCAAACTTTGGGGTGGCTGTGTCTTTTTGATTTTAATTTCCCTAAGCTATAGGACCATAAGTGGAAGTGCCCTAGGTTCTGTTGCTTTGTTTTTTAGATGTTTCAGGAAACACCATACACTTCTCCCGAGTGATTGTTGGCAATTTACATCCCGCCCATCAGCATAACAAGGCTCCCAGTTCTCCATGGCCTGTCCTGCCTTTCTGGATTTTACACTTTTTTCAGATGGCCCTTTTGACCGGGGGGAAGTGAGACTTCATTGTAGTGCAGATTTCCTTTGCAAGCTTGCTTGGTTGGCCAAAAAGAGCGTATGCCTTTTTTCCTGAATATATTCAGGAAAAAACGCATACGCCCTTTTTGGCCAAGTGCATCATTGTGGACGTTCTGCCTCTTTTCCTATGCTTTCAATGCAATTCCAGTCTACCTCCTGAAATCGGTTTCCTGCAATTCTGCCCCGCTTTCAAGTCCTCTTGGCAGCCTTACTTCAGTCTATTTTTGGACGATAGCTGTCATTTATAACTCTGCAGGTTTGTGAATTACAGTGCCCCTGAGCTCCTTTCTTCAACTCGCTTTCTTTTGAGCTGGCCGCAACACCGCAGGATGGCTTCAGGCCCTAATCTGGTTCCGGTACGGCACGCTGAGCCTTTGGTTATTTCCTCTTCCTGGTGGGAAATGAGAGTTAAATTTGCCCGTCCAGACACCTCCAGCTAGCCTCTCATTGGTTCTCGCTATTCCTGTTCATCTTCCGCAGAAATTGCAAACTGGGCCAAACAGGAGGTTAAAGGCCCTGACTGTCCAAGTGGGGAGAGTGTTAGTAAAGCGTCTGGAATGTTGCACCCGAGTACCAGGGGACGAAAACTGAGACATATTTGAACACGTCTCCCGTTCACATGGTTGATCATACTTGGGTTCCACATGCATGTTTTAGCTGAAGGAAGAATACCTTAAACCTGGAGAGTTGAGACCCGTGTAATGGGTACCATGCAATATGACTTCAAAGGGTCTTCATTTGCTCACCGAACCTCTCCAATCCTATCACTGCTGCGTTTATGCCCCTGTACACATGCTTGATTCTCTTTCGGAGACATAGCAATCCATAGGTTTTAAGATACTTACTAGTCAGGTACATTCTTAGGCGTTTAATATGCGGTGTTGAGTCCATTTCGTTGAGCAAGGAGTAGCTCTTGTCTATTCCATATTTGACTTAAGGAACTTTATCTGTGCTCATTTCAATCTCTGGTTTTATGCAGCACCCCAACTCACCTTTACCCTTAAGCAAGCATAAGTTGGTTTTCCAAATTTGAGACCCTGTTCTGTTCTGTAATTCAGTTCCTGTGTAGCCAAGTTTACATTCCGTGTATTACTGATATCTTATGATGTTTCTTTTTCTGTGTGACTTATTTCAGTTAGAATCATCATACCTGAATCCACTCATTGTGATGCTAAGGGCCTGATGACATAGATTTCATTGCTGAGTGATATTGCTTTGTAAGTAAATACCACAACTTCTTTATCCATTTTTCACTTTCTGTGATGTTGAACTTGTACTGTAAACGAGGTTCTTGTAAACAGAGGCGTCCCAAACTTTGGGGTGGCTGTGTCTTTTTGATTTTAAATTCCCTAAGCTATAGGACCATAAGTGGCAGTGCCCTAGGCTCTGTTGCTTTGTTTTTTAGATGTTTCAGGAAACACCTAACACTTCTCCCCAGTGTCTGTTGGCAATTTACATCCCGCCCATCAGCATAACAAGGCTCCCAGTTCTCCATGGCCTGTCCTGCCTTTCTGGATTTTACACTTTTTTCAGATGGCCCTTTTGACCGGGGGGAAGTGAGACTTCATTGTAGTGCAGATTTCCTTTGCAAGCTTGCTTGGTTGGCCAAAAAGGGCGTATGCGTTTTTTCCTGAATATATTCAGGAAAAAACGCATACGCCCTTTTCGGCCAAGTGCATCATTGTGGACGTTCTGCCTCTTTTCCTATGCTTTCAATGCAATTCCAGTCTACCTCCTGAAATCGGTTTCCTGCAATTCTGCCCCGCTTTCAAGTCCTCTTGGCAGCCTTACTTCAGTCTATTTTTGGACGATAGCTGTCATTTATAACTCTGCAGGTTTGTGAATTACAGTGCCCCTGAGCTCCTTTCTTCAACTCGCTTTCTTGTGACCTGGCCGCAACACCGCTGGATGGCTTCAGGTCCTAATCTGGTTCCGGTACGGCACACTGAGCCTTTGGTTATTTCCTCTTCCTGGTGGGAAATTAGAGTTAAATTTGCCCGTCCAGACACCTCCAGCTAGCCTCTCATTGGTTCTCGCTATTCCTGTTCATCTTCCGCAGAAATTGCAAACTGTGCCAAACAGGAGGTTAAAGGCGCTGACTCTCCAAGTGGGGAGAGTGTTAGTAAAGCGTCTGGAATGTTGCACCCGAGTACCAGGGTACGAAAACTGAGACATATTTAAACACGTCTCCCGATCACATGGTTGATCATACTCTGGGTTCCACATGCATGTTTTAGCTGAAGGAAGAATACCTAAAACCTGGGTAGTTGAAACCCGTGGAATGGGTACCATGCAATATGACTTCAAAGGGTCTTCATTTGCTCACCGAACCTCTCCAATCCTATCACTGCTGCGTTTATGCCCCTGTACACATGCTTGATTCTGTTTCGGAGACATAGCACTCCATAGGTTTTAAGATACTTACTAGTCAGGTACATTCTTAGGCGTTTAATATGCGGTGTTGAGTCCATTTGGTTGAGCAAGGAGTAGCTCTTGTCTATTCCATATTTGGCTTAAGGAACTTTATCTGTGCTCATTTCAATCTCTGGTTTTATGCAGCACCCCAACTCACCTTTCCCCTTAAGCAAGCATAAGTTGGTTTTCTAAATTTGAGACCCTGTTCTGTTCTGTAATTCAGTTCCTGTGTAGCCAAGTTTACATTCCGTGTATTAGTGATATCTTATGATGTTTCTTTTTCTGTGTGACTTATTTCAGTTAGAATCATCGTACCTGAATCCACTCATTATGGTGCTACGGACCTGATGACATAGATTTCATTGCTGAGTGATACTGCATTGTACGTAAGTATCACAAGTTCTTTATCCATTTTTCACTTTCTGTGATGTTGAACTTGTACTGTAAACGAGGTTCTTGTAAACAGAGCCGTTCCAAACTTTGGGGTGGCTGTGTCTTTTTGATTTTAATTTCCCTAAGCTATAGGACCATAAGTGGAAGTGCCCTAGGCTCTGTTGCTTTGTTTTTTAGATGTTTCAGGAAACACCATACACTTCTCCCGAGTGTCTGTTGGCAATTTACATCCCGCCCATCAGCATAACAAGGCTCCCAGTTCTCAATGGCCTGTTGCCTTTCTGGATTTTACACTTTTTTCAGATGGCCCTTTTGACCGGGGGGAAGTGAGACTTCATTGTAGTGCAGATTTCCTTTGCAAGCTTGCTTGGTTGGCCAAAAAGGGCGTATGCGTTTTTTCCTGAATATATTCAGGAAAAAACGCATACGCCCTTTTTGTCCAAGTGCATCATTGTGGACGTTCTGCCTCTTTTCCTATGCTTTCAATGCAATTCCAGTCTACCTCCTGAAATCGGTTTCCTGCAATTCTGCCCCGCTTTCAAGTCCTCTTGGCAGCCTTACTTCAGTCTATTTTTGGACGATAGCTGTCATTTATAACTCTGCAGGTTTGTGAATTACAGTGCCCCTGAGCTCCTTTCTTCAACTCGCTTTCTTGTGACCTGGCCGCAACACCGCAGGATGGCTTCAGGCCCTAATCTGGTTCTGGCCCGGCATGCTGAGCCTTTGGTTAATTCCTCTTCCTGGTAGGAAATAAGAGTTAAATTTGCGCGTTCAGACACCTCCAGCTAGTCTCTCATTGGTTCTCGCTATTCCTGTTCATCTTCCGCAGAAATTGCAAACTGGGCCAAACAGGAGGTTAAAGGGACTGACTCTCCAAGTCGGGAGAGTGTTAGTAAAGCGTCTGGAATGTTGCACCCGAGTACCAGGGGAGGAAAACTGAGACATATTTGAACACGTCTCCCGTTCACATGGTTGATCATACTTGGGTTCCACATGCATGTTTTAGCTGAAGGAAGAATACCTTAAACCTGGAGAGTTAAGACCCGTGTAATGGGTACCATGCAATATGACTTCAAAGGGTCTTCATTTGCTCACCGAACCTCTCCAATCCTATCACTGCTGCGTTTATGCCCCTGTACACATGCTTGATTCTCTTTCGGAGACATAGCAATCCATAGGTTTTAAGATACTTACTAGTCAGGTACATTCTTAGGCGTTTAATATGCGGTGTTGAGTCCATTTCGTTGAGCAAGGAGTAGCTCTTGTCTATTCCATATTTGACTTAAGGAACTTTATCTGTGCTCATTTCAATCTCTGGTTTTATGCGGCACCCCAACTCACCTTTCCCCTTAAGCAAGCATAAGTTGGTTTTCTAAATTTGAGACCCTGTTCTGTTCTGTAATTCAGTTCCTGTGTAGCCAAGTTTACATTCCGTGTATTACTGATATCTTATGATGTTTCTTTTTCTGTGTGACTTACTTCAGTTAGAATCATCATACCTGAATCCACTCATTGTGCTGCTAAGGGCCTGATGACACAGATTTCATTGCTGAGTGATATTGCTTTGTAAGTAAATACCACAACTTCTTTATCCATTTTTCACTTTCTGCGATGTTGAACTTGTACTGTAAACGAGGTTCTTGTAAACAGAGCCGTTCCAAACTTTGGGGTGGCTGTGTCTTTTTGATTTTAATTTCCCTAAGCTATAGGACCATAAGTGGAAGTGCCCTAGGCTCTGTTGCTTTGTTTTTTAGATGTTTCAGGAAACACCATACACTTCTCCCGAGTGGTTGTTGGCAATTTACATCCCGCCCATCAGCATAACAAGGCTCCCAGTTCTCCATGGCCTGTCCTGCCTTTCTGGATTTTACACTTTTTTCAGATGGCCCTTTTGACCGGGGGGAAGTGAGACTTCATTGTAGTGCAGATTTCCTTTGCAAGCTTGCTTGGTTGGCCAAAAAGGGCGTATGCGTTTTTTCCTGAATATATTCAGGAAAAAACGCATACGCCCTTTTTGGCCAAGTGCATCATTGTGGACGTTCTGCCTCTTTTCCTATGCTTTCAATGCAATTCCAGTCTACCTCCTGAAATCGGTTTCCTGCAATTCTGCCCCGCTTTCAAGTCCTCTTGGCAGCCTTACTTCAGTCTATTTTTGGGCGATAGCTGTCATTTATAACTCTGCAGGTTTGTGAATTACAGTGCCCCTGAGCTCCTTTCTTCAACTCGCTTTCTTGTGACCTGGCCGCAACACCGCAGGATGGCTTCAGGCCCTAATCTTTTCTGGCCCGGCATGCTGAGCCTTTGGTTAATTCCTCTTCCTGGTAGGAAATAAGAGTTAAATTTGCGCGTTCAGACACCTCCAGCTAGTCTGTCATTGGTTCTCGCTATTCCTGTTCATCTTCCGCAGAAATTGCAAACTGGGCCAAACAGGAGGTTAAAGGGACTGACTCTCCAAGTCGGGAGAGTGTTAGTAAAGCGTCTGGAATGTTGCACCCGAGTACCAGGGGAGGAAAACTGAGACATATTTGAACACGTCTCCCGTTCACATGGTTGATCATACTTGGGTTCCACATGCATGTTTTAGCTGAAGGAAGAATACCTTAAACCTGGAGAGTTGAGACCCGTGTAATGGGTACCATGCAATATGACTTCAAAGGGTCTTCATTTGCTCACCGAACCTCTCCAATCCTATCACTGCTGCGTTTATGCCCCTGTACACATGCTTGATTCTCTTTCGGAGACATAGCAATCCATAGGTTTTAAGATACTTACTAGTCAGGTACATTCTTAGGCGTTTAATATGCGGTGTTGAGTCCATTTCGTTGAGCAAGGAGTAGCTCTTGTCTATTCCATATTTGACTTAAGGAACTTTATCTGTGCTCATTTCAATCTCTGGTTTTATGCAGCACCCCAACTCACCTTTACCCTTAAGCAAGCATAAGTTGGTTTTCTAAATTTGAGACCCTGTTCTGTTCTGTAATTCAGTTCCTGTGTAGCCAAGTTTACATTCCGTGTATTACTGATATCTTATGATGTTTCTTTTTCTGTGTGACTTATTTCAGTTAGAATCATCATACCTGAATCCACTCATTGTGATGCTAAGGGCCTGATGACATAGATTTCATTGCTGAGTGATATTGCTTTGTAAGTAAATACCACAACTTCTTTATCCATTTTTCACTTTCTGCGATGTTGAACTTGTACTGTAAACGAGGTTCTTGTAAACAGAGGCGTCCCAAACTTTGGGGTGGCTGTGTCTTTTTGATTTTAATTTCCCTAAGCTATAGGACCATAAGTGGAAGTGCCCTAGGCTCTGTTGCTTTGTTTTTTAGATGTTTCAGGAAACACCATACACTTCTCCCGAGTGTCTGTTGGCAATTTACATCCCGCCCATCAGCATAAAAAGGCTCCCAGTTCTCCATGGCCTGTCCTGCCTTTCTGGATTTTACACCTTTTTCAGATGGCCCTTTTGACCGGGGGGAAGTGAGACTTCATTGTAGTGCAGATTTCCTTTGCAAGCTTGCTTGGTTGGCCAAAAAGGGCGTATGCGTTTTTTCCTGAATATATTCAGGAAAAAACGCATACGCCCTTTTTGGCCAAGTGCATCATTGTGGACGTTCTGCCTCTTTTCCTATGCTTTCAATGCAATTCCAGTCTACCTCCTGAAATCGGTTTCCTGCAATTCTGCCCCGCTTTCAAGTCCTCTTGGCAGCCTTACTTCAGTCTATTTTTGGGCGATAGCTGTCATTTATAACTCTGCAGGTTTGTGAATTACAGTGCCCCTGAGCTCCTTTCTTCAACTCGCTTTCTTGTGACCTGGCTGCAACACCGCAGGATGGCTTCAGGCCCTAATCTGGTTCCGGCCCGGCATGCTGAGCCTTTGGTTAATTCCTCTTCCTGGTGGGAAATGAGAGTTAAATTTGCCCGTCCAGACACCTCCAGCTAGCCTCTCATTGGTTCTCGCTATTCCTGTTCATCTTCCGCAGAAATTGCAAACTGGGCCAAACAGGAGGTTAAAGGGACTGACTCTCCAAATGGGGAGAGTGTTAGTAAAGCGTCTGGAATGTTGCACCCGAGTACCAGGGTACGAAAACTGAGACATATTTGAACACGTCTCCCGATCACATGGTTGATCATACTCTAGGTTCCACATGCATGTTTTAGCTGAAGGAAGAATACCTTAAACCTGGGTAGTTGAAACCCGTGGAATGGGTACCATGCAATATGACTTCAAAGGGTCTTCATTTGCTCACCGAACCTCTCCAATCCTATCACTGCTGCGTTTATGCCCCTGTACACATGCTTGATTCTCTTTCGGAGACATAGCAATCCATAGGTTTTAAGATACTTACTAGTCAGGTACATTCTTAGGCGTTTAATATGGGGTGTTGAGTCCATTTCGTTGAGCAAGGAGTAGCTCTTGTCTATTCCATATTTGGCTTAAGGAACTTTATCTGTGCTCATTTCAATCTCTGGTTTTATGCAGCACCCCAACTCACCTTTACCCTTAAGCAAGAATAAGTTGGTTTTCTAAATTTGATTCTCTGTTCTGTTCTGTAATTCAGTTCCTGTGTAGCCAAGATTCCATTCCGTGTATTACTGATATCTTATGATGTTTCTTTTTCTGTGTGACTTATTTCAGTTAGAATCATCATACCTGAATCCAGTCATTGTGCTGCTAAGGGCCTGATGACACAGATTTCATTGCTGAGTGATATTGCTTTGTAAGTAAATACCACAACTTCTTTATCCATTTTTCACTTTCTTCGATGTTGAACTTGTACTGTAAACGAGGTTCTTGTAAACAGAGCCGTTCCAAACTTTGGGGTGGCTGTGTCTTTTTGATTTTAATTTCCCTAAGCTATAGGACCATAAGTGGAAGTGCCCTAGGTTCTGTTGCTTTGTTTTTTAGATGTTTCAGGAAACACCATACACTTCTCCCGAGTGATTGTTGGCAATTTACATCCCGCCCATCAGCATAACAAGGCTCCCAGTTCTCCATGGCCTGTCCTGCCTTTCTGGATTTTACACTTTTTTCAGATGGCCCTTTTGACCGGGGGGAAGTGAGACTTCATTGTAGTGCAGATTTCCTTTGCAAGCTTGCTTGGTTGGCCAAAAAGAGCGTATGCCTTTTTTCCTGAATATATTCAGGAAAAAACGCATACGCCCTTTTTGGCCAAGTGCATCATTGTGGACGTTCTGCCTCTTTTCCTATGCTTTCAATGCAATTCCAGTCTACCTCCTGAAATCGGTTTCCTGCAATTCTGCCCCGCTTTCAAGTCCTCTTGGCAGCCTTACTTCAGTCTATTTTTGGACGATAGCTGTCATTTATAACTCTGCAGGTTTGTGAATTACAGTGCCCCTGAGCTCCTTTCTTCAACTCGCTTTCTTTTGAGCTGGCCGCAACACCGCAGGATGGCTTCAGGCCCTAATCTGGTTCCGGTACGGCACGCTGAGCCTTTGGTTATTTCCTCTTCCTGGTGGGAAATGAGAGTTAAATTTGCCCGTCCAGACACCTCCAGCTAGCCTCTCATTGGTTCTCGCTATTCCTGTTCATCTTCCGCAGAAATTGCAAACTGGGCCAAACAGGAGGTTAAAGGCCCTGACTGTCCAAGTGGGGAGAGTGTTAGTAAAGCGTCTGGAATGTTGCACCCGAGTACCAGGGGACGAAAACTGAGACATATTTGAACACGTCTCCCGTTCACATGGTTGATCATACTTGGGTTCCACATGCATGTTTTAGCTGAAGGAAGAATACCTTAAACCTGGAGAGTTGAGACCCGTGTAATGGGTACCATGCAATATGACTTCAAAGGGTCTTCATTTGCTCACCGAACCTCTCCAATCCTATCACTGCTGCGTTTATGCCCCTGTACACATGCTTGATTCTCTTTCGGAGACATAGCAATCCATAGGTTTTAAGATACTTACTAGTCAGGTACATTCTTAGGCGTTTAATATGCGGTGTTGAGTCCATTTCGTTGAGCAAGGAGTAGCTCTTGTCTATTCCATATTTGACTTAAGGAACTTTATCTGTGCTCATTTCAATCTCTGGTTTTATGCAGCACCCCAACTCACCTTTACCCTTAAGCAAGCATAAGTTGGTTTTCCAAATTTGAGACCCTGTTCTGTTCTGTAATTCAGTTCCTGTGTAGCCAAGTTTACATTCCGTGTATTACTGATATCTTATGATGTTTCTTTTTCTGTGTGACTTATTTCAGTTAGAATCATCATACCTGAATCCACTCATTGTGATGCTAAGGGCCTGATGACATAGATTTCATTGCTGAGTGATATTGCTTTGTAAGTAAATACCACAACTTCTTTATCCATTTTTCACTTTCTGTGATGTTGAACTTGTACTGTAAACGAGGTTCTTGTAAACAGAGGCGTCCCAAACTTTGGGGTGGCTGTGTCTTTTTGATTTTAAATTCCCTAAGCTATAGGACCATAAGTGGCAGTGCCCTAGGCTCTGTTGCTTTGTTTTTTAGATGTTTCAGGAAACACCTAACACTTCTCCCCAGTGTCTGTTGGCAATTTACATCCCGCCCATCAGCATAACAAGGCTCCCAGTTCTCCATGGCCTGTCCTGCCTTTCTGGATTTTACACTTTTTTCAGATGGCCCTTTTGACCGGGGGGAAGTGAGACTTCATTGTAGTGCAGATTTCCTTTGCAAGCTTGCTTGGTTGGCCAAAAAGGGCGTATGCGTTTTTTCCTGAATATATTCAGGAAAAAACGCATACGCCCTTTTTGGCCAAGTGCATCATTGTGGACGTTCTGCCTCTTTTCCTATGCTTTCAATGCAATTCCAGTCTACCTCCTGAAATCGGTTTCCTGCAATTCTGCCCCGCTTTCAAGTCCTCTTGGCAGCCTTACTTCAGTCTATTTTTGGACGATAGCTGTCATTTATAACTCTGCAGGTTTGTGAATTACAGTGCCCCTGAGCTCCTTTCTTCAACTCGCTTTCTTGTGACCTGGCCGCAACACCGCTGGATGGCTTCAGGTCCTAATCTGGTTCCGGTACGGCACACTGAGCCTTTGGTTATTTCCTCTTCCTGGTGGGAAATTAGAGTTAAATTTGCCCGTCCAGACACCTCCAGCTAGCCTCTCATTGGTTCTCGCTATTCCTGTTCATCTTCCGCAGAAATTGCAAACTGTGCCAAACAGGAGGTTAAAGGCGCTGACTCTCCAAGTGGGGAGAGTGTTAGTAAAGCGTCTGGAATGTTGCACCCGAGTACCAGGGTACGAAAACTGAGACATATTTAAACACGTCTCCCGATCACATGGTTGATCATACTCTGGGTTCCACATGCATGTTTTAGCTGAAGGAAGAATACCTAAAACCTGGGTAGTTGAAACCCGTGGAATGGGTACCATGCAATATGACTTCAAAGGGTCTTCATTTGCTCACCGAACCTCTCCAATCCTATCACTGCTGCGTTTATGCCCCTGTACACATGCTTGATTCTGTTTCGGAGACATAGCAATCCATAGGTTTTAAGATACTTACTAGTCAGGTACATTCTTAGGCGTTTAATATGCGGTGTTGAGTCCATTTGGTTGAGCAAGGAGTAGCTCTTGTCTATTCCATATTTGGCTTAAGGAACTTTATCTGTGCTCATTTCAATCTCTGGTTTTATGCAGCACCCCAACTCACCTTTCCCCTTAAGCAAGCATAAGTTGGTTTTCTAAATTTGAGACCCTGTTCTGTTCTGTAATTCAGTTCCTGTGTAGCCAAGTTTACATTCCGTGTATTAGTGATATCTTATGATGTTTCTTTTTCTGTGTGACTTATTTCAGTTAGAATCATCGTACCTGAATCCACTCATTATGGTGCTACGGACCTGATGACATAGATTTCATTGCTGAGTGATACTGCATTGTACGTAAGTACCACAAGTTCTTTATCCATTTTTCACTTTCTGTGATGTTGAACTTGTACTGTAAACGAGGTTCTTGTAAACAGAGCCGTTCCAAACTTTGGGGTGGCTGTGTCTTTTTGATTTTAAATTCCCTAAGCTATAGGACCATAAGTGGAAGTGCCCTAGGCTCTGTTGCTTTGTTTTTTAGATGTTTCAGGAAACACCATACACTTCTCCCGAGTGGTTGTTGGCAATTTACATCCCACCCATCAGCATAACAAGGCTCCCAGTTCTCCATGGCCTGTCCTGCCTTTCTGGATTTTACACTTTTTTCAGATGGCCCTTTTGACCGGGGGGAAGTGAGACTTCATTGTAGTGCAGATTTCCTTTGCAAGCTTGCTTGGTTGGCCAAAAAGGGCGTATGCGTTTTTTCCTGAATATATTCAGGAAAAAACGCATACGCCCTTTTTGGCCAAGTGCATCATTGTGGACGTTCTGCCTCTTTTCCTATGCTTGCAATGCAATTCCAGTCTACCTCCTGAAATCGGTTTCCTGCAATTCTGCCCCGCTTTCAAGTCCTCTTGGCAGCCTTACTTCAGTCTATTTTTGGACGATAGCTGTCATTTATAACTCTGCAGGTTTGTGAATTACAGTGCCCCTGAGCTCCTTTCTTCAACTCGCTTTCTTGTGACCTGGCCGCAACACCGCAGGATGGCTTCAGGCCCTAATCTGGTTCTGGCACGGCACGCTGAGCCTTTGGTTAATTCCTCTTCCTGGTGGGAAATGAGAGTTAAATTTGCCCATCCAGACACCTCCAGCTAGTCTCTCATTGATTCTCGCTATTCCTGTTCATCTTCCGCAGAAATTGCAAACTGGGCCAAACAGGAGGTTAAAGGGACTGACTCTCCAAGTGGGGAGAGTGTTAGTAAAGCGTCTGGAATGTTGCACCCGAGTACCAGGGTACGAAAACTGAGACATATTTGAACACGTCTCCCGATCACATGGTTGATCATACTCTAGGTTCCACATGCATGTTTTAGCTGAAGGAAGAATACCTTAAACCTGGGTAGTTGAAACCCGTGGAATGGGTACCATGCAATATGACTTCAAAGGGTCTTCATTTGCTCACCGAACCTCTCCAATCCTATCACTGCTGCGTTTATGCCCCTGTACACATGCTTGATTCTCTTTCGGAGACATAGCAATCCATAGGTTTTAAGATACTTACTAGTCAGGTACATTCTTAGGCATTTAATATGCGGTGTTGAGTCCATTTCGTTGAGCAAGGAGTAGCTCTTGTCTATTCCATATTTGGCTTAAGGAACTTTATCTGTGCTCATTTCAATCTCTGGTTTTATGCAGCACCCCAACTCACCTTTCCCCTTAAGCAAGCATAAGTTGGTTTTCTAAATTTGAGACCCTGTTCTGTTCTGTAATTCAGTTCCTGTGTAGCCAAGTTTACATTCCGCGTATTACTGATATCTGATGATGTTTCTTTTTCTGTGTGACTTATTTCAGTTAGAATCATCGTACCTGAATCCACTCATTATGCTGCTACGGGCCTGATGACATAGATTTCATTGCTGAGTGATACTGCATTGTACGTAAGTACCACAAGTCCTTTATCCATTTTTCACTTTCTGCGATGTTGAACTTCTACTGTTAATGAGGTTCTTGTAAACAGAGCCGTTTGAAACTTTGGGGTGGCTGTGTCTTTTTGATTTTAAATTCCCTAAGCTATAGGACCATAAGTGGAAGTGCCCTAGGCTCTGTTGCTTTGTTTTTTAGATGTTTCAGGAAACACCATACACTTCTCCCGAGTGTTTGTTGGCAATTTACATCCCGCCCTTCAGCATAACAAGGCTCCCAGTTCTCCATGGCCTGTCCTGCCTTTCTGGATTTTACACTTTTTTCAGATGGCCCTTTTGACCGGGGGGAAGTGAGACTTCATTGTAGTGCAGATTTCCTTTGCAAGCTTGCTTGGTTGGCCACAAAGGGCTTATGCCTTTTTTCCTCAATATATTCAGGAAAAAACGCATACGCCCTTTTTGGCCAAGTGCATCATTGTGGACGTTCTGCCTCTTTTCCTATGCTTTCAATGCAATTCCAGTCTACCTCCTGAAATCGGTTTCCTGCAATTCTGCCCCGCTTTCAAGTCCTCTTGACAGCCTTACTTCAGTCTATTTTTGGACGATAGCTGTCATTTATAACTCTGCAGGTTTGTGAATTACAGTGCCCCTGAGCTCCTTTCTTCAACTCGCTTTCTTTTGAGCTGGCCGCAACACCGCAGGATGGCTTCAGGCCCTAATCTGGTTCCGGCACGGCACGCTGAGCCTTTGGTTATTTCCTCTTCCTGGTGGGAAATGAGAGTTAAATTTGCCCGTCCAGACACCTACAGCTAGCCTCTCATTGGTTCTCGCTATTCCTGTTCATCTTCCGCAGAAATTGCAAACTTGGACAAACAGGAGGTTAAAGGCGCTGACTTTCCAAGTGGGGAGAGTGTTAGTAAAGCGTCTGGAATGTTGCACCCGAGTACCAGGGGAGGAAAACTGAGACATATTTGAACACGTCTCCCGTTCACATGGTTGATCATACTTGGGTTCCACATGCATGTTTTAGCTGAAGGAAGAATACCTAAAACCTGAGTAGTTGAAACCCGTGGAATGGGTACCATGCAATATGACTTCAAAGGGTCTTCATTTGCTCACCGAACCTCTCCAATCCTATCACTGCTGTGTTTATGCCCCTGTACACATGCTTGATTCTGTTTCGGAGACATAGCAATCCATAGGTTTT
Organism: Delphinus delphis; assembly: GCF_949987515.2. Classification (NCBI taxonomy): domain Eukaryota; kingdom Metazoa; phylum Chordata; class Mammalia; order Artiodactyla; family Delphinidae; genus Delphinus; species Delphinus delphis. Next base: position 148,171 of record NW_027192687.1, on the reverse strand, counting down.
AAGATACTTACTAGTCAGGTACATTCTTAGGCATTTAATATGCGGTGTTGAGTCCATTTCGTTGAGCAAGGAGTAGCTCTTGTCTATTCCATATTTGGCTTAAGGAACTTTATCTGTGCTCATTTCAATCTCTGGTTTTATGCAGCACCCCAACTCACCTTTCCCCTTAAGCAAGCATAAGTTGGTTTTCTAAATTTGAGACCCTGTTCTGTTCTGTAATACAGTTCCTGTGTAGCCAAGTTTACATTCCGTGTATTACTGATATCTTATGATGTTTCTTTTTCTGTGTGACTTATTTCAGTTAGAATCATCATACCTGAATCCACTCATTGTGCTGCTAAGGGCCTGATGACACAGATTTCATTGCTGAGTGATATTGCTTTGTAAGTAAATACCACAACTTCTTTATCCATTTTTCAATTTCTGCGATGTTGAACTTGTACTGTAAACGAGGTTCTTGTAAACAGAGCCGTTCCAAACTTTGGGGTGGCTGTGTCTTTTTGATTTTAAATTCCCTAAGCTATAGGACCATAAGTGGAAGTGCCCTAGGCTCTGTTGCTTTGTTTTTTAGATGTTTCAGGAAACACCATACACTTCTCCCGAGTGGTTGTTGGCAATTTACATCCCGCCCATCAGCATAACAAGGCTCCCAGTTCTCCATGGCCTGTCCTGCCTTTCTGGATTTTACACTTTTTTCAGATGGCCCTTTTGACTGGGGGGAAGTGAGACTTCATTGTAGTGCAGATTTCCTTTGCAAGCTTGCTTGGTTGGCCAAAAAGGGCGTATGCGTTTTTTCCTGAATATATTCAGGAAAAAACGCATACGCCCTTTTTGGCCAAGTGCATCATTGTGGACGTTCTGCCTCTTTTCCTATGCTTGCAATGCAATTCCAGTCTACCTCCTGAAATCGGTTTCCTGCAATTCTGCCCCGCTTTCAAGTCCTCTTGGCAGCCTTACTTCAGTCTATTTTTGGACGATAGCTGTCATTTATAACTCTGCAGGTTTGTGCATTACAGTGCCCCTGAGTTCCTTTCTTCAACTCGGTTTCTTTTGAGCTGGCCGCAACACCGCAGGATGGCTTCAGGCCCTAATCTGGTTCCGGCACGGCACGCTGAGCCTTTGGTTATTTCCTCTTCCTGGTGGGAAATGAGAGTTAAATTTGCCCATCCAGACACCTCCAGCTAGCCTCTCATTGGTTCTCGCTATTCCTGTTCATCTTCCGCAGAAATTGCAAACTGGGACAAACAGGAGGTTAAAGGCGCTGACTTTCCAAGTGGGGAGAGTGTTAGTAAAGCATCTGGAATGTTGCACCCGAGTACCAGGGTACGAAAACTGAGACATATTTGAACACGTCTCCCGTTCACATGGTTGATCATACTTGGGTTCCACATGCATGTTTTAGCTGAAGGAAGAATACCTAAAACCTGGGTAGTTGAAACCCGTGGAATGGGTACCATGCAATATGACTTCAAAGGGTCTTCATTTGCTCACCGAACCTCTCCAATCCTATCACTGCTGCGTTTATGCCCCTGTACACATGCTTGATTCTCTTTCGGAGACATAGCAATCCATAGGTTTTAAGATACTTACTAGTCAGGTACATTCTTAGGCGTTTAATATGCGGTGTTGAGTCCATTTCGTTGAGCAAGGAGTAGCTCTTGTCTATTCCATATTTGGCTTAAGGAACTTTATCTGTGCTCATTTCAATCTCTGGTTTTATGCAGCACCCCAACTCACCTTTCCCCTTAAGCAAGCATAAGTTGGTTTTCTAAATTTGAGACCCTGTTCTGTTCTGTAATTCAGTTCCTGTGTAGCCAAGTTTACATTCCATGTATTACTGATATCTTATGATGTTTCTTTTTCTGTGTGACTTATTTCAGTTAGAATCATCATACCTGAATCCACTCATTGTGCTGCTAAGGGCCTGATGACACAGATTTCATTGCTGAGTGATATTGCTTTATAAGTAAATACCACAACTTCTTTATCCATTTTTCAATTTCTGCGATGTTGAACTTGTACTGTAAACGAGGTTCTTGTAAACAGAGCCGTTCCAAACTTTGGGGTGGCTGTGTCTTTTTGATTTTAAATTCCCTAAGCTATAGAACCATAAGTGGAAGTGCCCTAGGCTCTGTTGCTTTGTTTTTTAGATGTTTCAGGAAACACCATACACTTCTCCCGAGTGGTTGTTGGCAATTTACATCCCGCCCATCAGCATAACAAGGCTCCCAGTTCTCCATGGCCTGTCCTGCCTTTCTGGATTTTACACTTTTTTCAGATGGCCCTTTTGACCGGGGGGAAGTGAGACTTCATTGTAGTGCAGATTTCCTTTGCAAGCTTGCTTGGTTGGCCAAAAAGGGCGTATGCGTTTTTTCCTGAATATATTCAGGAAAAAACGCATACGCCCTTTTTGACCAAGTGCATCATTGTGGACGTTCTGCCTCTTTTCCTATGCTTGCAATGCAATTCCAGTCTACCTCCTGAAATCGGTTTCCTGCAATTCTGCCCCGCTTTCAAGTCCTCTTGGCAGCCTTACTTCAGTCTATTTTTGGACAATAGCTGTCATTTATAACTCTGCAGGTTTGTGAATTACAGTGCCCCTGAGCTCCTTTCTTCAACTCGCTTTCTTGTGACCTGGCCGCAACACCGCAGGATGTCTTCAGGCCCTAATCTGGTTCTGGCACGGCACACTGAGCCTTTGGTTAATTCCTCTTCCTGGTGGGAAATGAGAGTTAAATTTGCCCATCCAGACACCTCCAGCTAGTCTCTCATTGGTTCTCGCTATTCCTGTTCATCTTCCGCAGAAATTGCAAACTGGGCCAAACAGGAGGTTAAAGGGACTGACTCTCCAAGTGGGGAGAGTGTTAGTAAAGCGTCTGGAATGTTGCACCCGAGTACCAGGGTACGAAAACTGAGACATATTTGAACACGTCTCCCGATCACATGGTTGATCATACTCTAGGTTCCACATGCATGTTTTAGCTGAAGGAAGAATACCTTAAACCTGGGTAGTTGAAACCCGTGGAATGGGTACCATGCAATATGACTTCAAAGGGTCTTCATTTGCTCACCGAACCTCTCCAATCCTATCACTGCTGCGTTTATGCCCCTGTACACATGCTTGATTCTCTTTCGGAGACATAGCAATCCATAGGTTTTAAGATACTTACTAGTCAGGTACATTCTTAGGCATTTAATATGCGGTGTTGAGTCCATTTCGTTGAGCAAGGAGTAGCTCTTGTCTATTCCATATTTGGCTTAAGGAACTTTATCTGTGCTCATTTCAATCTCTGGTTTTATGCAGCACCCCAACTCACCTTTACCCTTAAGCAAGCATAAGTTGGTTTACTAAATTTGAGACCCTGTTCTGTTCTGTAATTCAGTTCCTGTGTAGCCAAGTTTACATTCCGTTTATTAGTGATATCTTATGATGTTTCTTTTTCTGTGTGACTTATTTCAGTTAGAATCATCGTACCTGAATCCACTCATTATGCTGCTACGGGCCTGATGACATAGATTTCATTGCTGAGTGATACTGCATTGTACGTAAGTACCACAAGCTCTTTATCCATTTTTCAATTTCTGCGATGTTGAACTTCTACTGTAAACGAGGTTCTTGTAAACAGAGCCGTTCGAAACTTTGGGGTGGCTGTGTCTTTTTGATTTTAAATTCCCTAAGCTATAGGACCATAAGTGGAAGTGCCCTAGGCTCTGTTGCTTTGTTTTTTAGATGTTTCAGGAAACACCATACACTTCTCCCGAGTGTTGGTTGGCAATTTACATCCCGCCCTTCAGCATAACAAGGCTCCCAGTTCTCCATGGCCTGTCCTGCCTTTCTGGATTTTACACTTTTTTCAGATGGCCCTTTTGACCGGGGGGAAGTGAGACTTCATTGTAGTGCAGATTTCCTTTGCAAGCTTGCTTGGTTGGCCAAAAAGGGCGTATGCGTTTTACCCTGAATATATTCAGGAAAAAACGCATACGCCCTTTTTGGCCAAGTGCATCATTGTGGACGTTCTGCCTCTTTTCCTATGCTTTCAATGCAATTCCAGTCTACCTCCTGAAATCGGTTTCCTGCAATTCTGCCCCGCTTTCAAGTCCTCTTGGCAGCCTTACTTCAGTCTATTTTTGGACGATAGCTGTCATTTATAACTCTGCAGGTTTGTGAATTACAGTGCCCCTGAGCTCCTTTCTTCAACTCGCTTTCTTTTGAGCTGGCCGCAACACCGCAGGATGGCTTCAGGCCCTAATCTGGTTCCGGCACGGCACGCTGAGCCTTTGGTTATTTCCTCTTCCTGGTGGGAAATGAGAGTTAAATTTGCCCGTCCAGACACCTCCAGCTAGCCTCTCATTGGTTCTCGCTATTCCTGTTCATCTTCCGCAGAAATTGCAAACTGGGACAAACAGGAGGTTAAAGGCGCTGACTTTCCAAGTGGGGAGAGTGTTAGTAAAGCGTCTGGAATGTTGCACCCGAGTACCAGGGTACGAAAACTGAGACATATTTGAACACGTCTCCCGTTCACATGGTTGATCATACTTGGGTTCCACATGCATGTTTTAGCTGAAGGAAGAATACCTAAAACCTGGGTAGTTGAAACCCGTGGAATGGGTACCATGCAATAAGACTTCAAAGGGTCTTCATTTGCTCACCGAACCTCTCCAATCCTATCACTGCTGCGTTTATGCCCCTGTACACATGCTTGATTCTGTTTCGGAGACATAGCAATCCATAGGTTTTAAGATACTTACTAGTCAGGTACATTCTTAGGCGTTGAATATGCGGTGTTGAGTCCATTTCGTTGAGCAAGGAGTAGCTCTTGTCTATTCCATATTTGGCTTAAGGAACTTTATCTGTGCTCATTTCAATCTCTGGTTTTATGCAGCACCCCAACTCACCTTTCCCCTTAAGCAAGCATAAGTTGGTTTTCTAAATTTGAGACCCTGTTCTGTTCTGTAATTCAGTTCCTGTGTAGCCAAGTTTACATTCCGTGTATTAGTGATATCTTATGATGTTTCTTTTTCTGTGTGACTTATTTCAGTTAGAATCATCGTACCTGAATCCACTCATTATGCTGCTAAGGGCCTGATGACATAGATTTCTTTGCTGAGTGATACTGCATTGTACGTAAGTACCACAAGTTCTTTATCCATTTTTCACTTTCTGCGATGTTGAACTTGTACTGTAAACGAGGTTCTTGTAAACAGAGCCGTTCAAAACTTTGGGGTGGCTGTGTCTTTTTGATTTTAAATTCCCTAAGCTATAGGACCATAAGTGGAAGTGCCCTAGGCTCTGTTGCTTTGTTTTTTAGATGTTTCAGGAAACACCATACACTTCTCCCGAGTGTTTGTTGGCAATTTACATCCCGCCCTTCAGCATAACAAGGCTCCCAGTTCTCCATGGCCTGTCCTGCCTTTCTGGATTTTACACTTTTTTCAGATGGCCCTTTTGACCGGGGGGAAGTGAGACTTCATTGTAGTGCAGATTTCCTTTGCAAGCTTGCTTGGTTGGCCAAAAAGGGCGTATGCGTTTTTTCCTGAATATATTCAGGAAAAAACGCATACGCCCTTTTTGGCCAAGTGCATCATTGTGGACGTTCTGCCTCTTTTCCTATGCTTTCAATGCAATTCCAGTCTACCTCCTGAAATCGGTTTCCTGCAATTCTGCCCCGCTTTCAAGTCCTCTTGGCAGCCTTACTTCAGTCTATTTTTGGACGATAGCTGTCATTTATAACTCTGCAGGTTTGTGAATTACAGTGCCCCTGAGCTCCTTTCTTCAACTCGCTTTCTTGTGACCTGGCCGCAACACCGCAGGATGTCTTCAGGCCCTAATCTGGTTCTGGCACGGCACGCTGAGCCTTTGGTTAATTCCTCTTCCTGGTGGGAAATGAGAGTTAAATTTGCCCATCCAGACACCTCCAGCTAGTCTCTCATTGGTTCTCGCTATTCCTGTTCATCTTCCACAGAAATTGCAAACTGGGCCATACAGGAGGTTAAAGGGACTGACTCTCCAAGTGGGGAGAGTGTTAGTAAAGCGTCTGGAATGTTGCACCCGAGTACCAGGGTACGAAAACTGAGACATATTTGAACACGTCTCCCGATCACATGGTTGATCATACTCTAGGTCCCACATGCATGTTTTAGCTGAAGGAAGAATACCTTAAACCTGGGTAGTTGAAACCCGTGGAATGGGTACCATGCAATATGACTTCAAAGGGTCTTCATTTGCTCACCGAACCTCTCCAATCCTATCACTGCTGCGTTTATGCCCCTGTACACATGCTTGATTCTCTTTCGGAGACATAGCAATCCATAGGTTTTAAGATACTTACTAGTCAGGTACATTCTTAGGCATTTAATATGCGGTGTTGAGTCCATTTCATTGAGCAAGGAGTAGCTCTTGTCTATTCCATATTTGGCTTAAGGAACTTTATCTGTGCTCATTTCAATCTCTGGTTTTATGCAGCACCCCAACTCACCTTTACCCTTAAGCAAGCATAAGTTGGTTTTCTAAATTTGAGACCCTGTTCTGTTCTGTAATTCAGTTCCTGTGTAGCCAAGTTTACATTCCGTGTATTAGTGATATCTTATGATGTTTCTTTTTCTGTGTGACTTATTTCAGTTAGAATCATCGTACCTGAATCCACTCATTATGCTGCTACGGGCCTGATGACATAGATTTCATTGCTGAGTGATATTGCATTGTACGTAAGTACCACAAGTTCTTTATCCATTTTTCACTTTCTGTGATGTTGAACTTGTACTGTAAACGAGGTTCTTGTAAACGGAGCCGTTCCAAACTTTGGGGTGGCTGTGTCTTTTTGATTTTAATTTCCCTAAGCTATAGGACCATAAGTGGAAGTGCCCTAGGCTCTGTTGCTTTGTTTTCTAGATGTTTCAGGAAACACCATACACTTCTCCCGAGTGGTTGTTGGCAATTTACATCCCGCCCATCAGCATAACAAGGCTCCCAGTTCTCCATGGCCTGTCCTGCCTTTCTGGATTTTACACTTTTTTCAGATGGCCCTTTTGACCGGGGGGAAGTGAGACTTCATTGTAGTGCAGATTTCCTTTGCAAGCTTGCTTGGTTGGCCAAAAAGGGCGTATGCGTTTTTTCCTGAATATATTCAGGAAAAAACGCATACGCCCTTTTTGGCCAAGTGCATCATTGTGGACGTTCTGCCTCTTTTCCTATGCTTTCAATGCAATTCCAGTCTACCTCCTGAAATCGGTTTCCTGCAATTCTGCCCCGCTTTCAAGTCCTCTTGGCAGCCTTACTTCAGTCTATTTTTGGACGATAGCTGTCATTTATAACTCTGCAGGTTTGTGAATTACAGTGCCCCTGAGCTCCTTTCTACAACTCGCTTTCTTGTGAGCTGGCCGCAACACCGCAGGATGTCTTCAGGCCCTAATCTGGTTCCGGCACGGCACGCTGAGCCTTTGGTTAATTCCTCTTCCTGGTGGGAAATGAGAGTTAAATTTGCCCGTCCAGACACCTCCAGCTAGTCTCTCATTGGTTCTCGCTATTCCTGTTCACCTTCCGCAGAAATTGCAAACTGGGCCAAACAGGAGGTTAAAGGGACTGACTCTCCAAGTCGGGAGAGTGTTAGTAAAGCGTCTGGAATGTTGCACCCGAGTACCAGGGTACGAAAACTGAGACATATTTGAACACGTCTCCCGATCACATGGTTGATCATACTCTGGGTTCCACATGCATGTTTTAGCTGAAGGAAGAATACCTAAAACCTGGGTAGTTGAAACCCGTGGAATGGGTACCATGCAATATGACTTCAAAGGGTTTTCATTTCCTCACCGAATCTCTCCAATCCTATCACTGCTGCGTTTATGCCCCTGTACACATGCTTGATTCTCTTTCGGAGACATAGCAATCCATAGGTTTTAAGATACTTACTAGTCAGGTACATTCTTAGGCATTTAATATGCGGTGTTGAGTCCATTTCGTTGAGCAAGGAGTAGCTCTTGTCTATTCCATATTTGGCTTAAGGAACTTTATCTGTGCTCATTTCAATCTCTGGTTTTATGCAGCACCCCAACTCACCTTTCCCCTTAAGCAAGCATAAGTTGGTTTTCTAAATTTGAGACCCTGTTCTGTTCTGTAATTCAGTTCCTGTGTAGCCAAGTTTACATTCCGTGTATTACTGATATCTTATGATGTTTCTTTTTCTGTGTGACTTATTTCAGTTAGAATCATCATACCTGAATCCACTCATTGTGCTGCTAAGGGCCTGATGACATAGATTTCATTGCTGAGTGATATTGCTTTGTAAGTGAATACCACAACTTCTTTATCCATTTTTCACTTTCTGCGATGTTGAACTTGTATTGTAAACGAGGTTCTTGTAAACAGAGGCGTCCCAAACTTTGGGGTGGCTGTGTCTTTTTTATTATAATTTCCCTAAGCTATAGGACCATAAGTGGAAGTGCCCTAGGCTCTGTTGCTTTGTTTTTTAGATGTTTCAGGAAACACCATACACATCTCCCGAGTGTCTGTTGGCAATTTACATCCCGCCCTTCAGCATAACAAGGCTCCCAGTTCTCCATGGCCTGTCCTGCCTTTCTGGATTTTACACTTTTTTCAGATGGCCCTTTTGACCGGGGGGAAGTGAGACTTCATTGTAGTGCAGATTTCCTTTGCAAGCTTGCTTGGTTGGCCAAAAAGGGCGTATGCGTTTTTTCCTGAATATATTCAGGAAAAAACGCATACGCCCTTTTTGGCCAAGTGCATCATTGTGGACGTTCTGCCTCTTTTCCTATGCTTTCAATGCAATTCCAGTCTACCTCCTGAAATCGGTTTCCTGCAATTCTGCCCCGCTTTCAAGTCCTCTTGGCAGCCTTACTTCAGTCTATTTTTGGACGATAGCTGTCATTTATAACTCTGCAGGTTTGTGAATTACAGTGCCCCTGAGCTCCTTTCTACAACTCGCTTTCTTGTGAGCTGGCCGCAACACCGCAGGATGTCTTCAGGCCCTAATCTGGTTCCGGCACTGCACGCTGAGCCTTTGGTTAATTCCTCTTCCTGGTGGGAAATGAGAGTTAAATTTGCCCGTCCAGACACCTCCAGCTAGTCTCTCATTGGTTCTCGCTATTCCTGTTCACCTTCCGCAGAAATTGCAAACTGGGCCAAACAGGAGGTTAAAGGGACTGACTCTCCAAGTCGGGAGAGTGTTAGTAAAGCGTCTGGAATGTTGCACCCGAGTACCAGGGTACGAAAACTGAGACATATTTGAACACGTCTCCCGATCACATGGTTGATCATACTCTGGGTTCCACATGCATGTTTTAGCTGAAGGAAGAATACCTAAAACCTGGGTAGTTGAAACCCGTGGAATGGGTACCATGCAATATGACTTCAAAGGGTCTTCATTTCCTCACCGAATCTCTCCAATCCTATCACTGCTGCGTTTATGCCCCTGTACACATGCTTGATTCTCTTTCGGAGACATAGCAATCCATAGGTTTTAAGATACTTACTAGTCAGGTACATTCTTAGGCATTTAATATGCGGTGTTGAGTCCATTTCGTTGAGCAAGGAGTAGCTCTTGTCTATTCCATATTTGGCTTAAGGAACTTTATCTGTGCTCATTTCAATCTCTGGTTTTATGCAGCACCCCAACTCACCTTTACCCTTAAGCAAGCATAAGTTGGTTTTCTAAATTTGAGACCCTGTTCTGTTCTGTAATTCAGTTCCTGTGTAGCCAAGTTTACATTCCGTGTATTACTGATATCTTATGATGTTTCTTTTTCTGTGTGACTTATTTCAGTTAGAATCATCATACCTGAATCCACTCATTGTGTTGCTAAGGGCCTGATGATATAGATTTCATTGCTGAGTGATATTGCTTTGTAAGTGAATACCACAACTTCTTTATCCATTTTTCACTTTCTGCGATGTTGAACTTGTATTGTAAACGAGTTTCTTGTAAACCGAGGCGTCCCAAACTTTGGGGTGGCTGTGTCTTTTTGATTTTAATTTCCCTAAGCTATAGGACCATAAGTGGAAGTGCCCTAGGCTCTGTTGCTTTGTTTTTTAGATGTTTCAGGAAACACCATACACTTCTCCCAAGTGTCTGTTGGCAATTTACATCCCGCCCATCAGCATAACAAGGCTCCCAGTTCTCCATGGCCTGTCCTGCCTTTCTGGATTTTACACTTTTTTCAGATGGCCCTTTTGACCGGGGGGAAGTGAGACTTCATTGTAGTGCAGATTTCCTTTGCAAGCTTGCTTGGTTGGCCAAAAAGGGCGTATGCGTTTTTTCCTGAATATATTCAGGAAAAAACGCATACGCCCTTTTTGGCCAAGTGCATCATTGTGGACGTTCTGCCTCTTTTCCTATGCTTTCAATGCAATTCCAGTCTACCTCCTGAAATCGGTTTCCTGCAATTCTGCCCCGCTTTCAAGTCCTCTTGGCAGCCTTACTTCAGTCTATTTTTGGACGATAGCTGTCATTTATAACTCTGCAGGTTTGTGAATTACAGTGCCCCTGAGCTCCTTTCTTCAACTCGCTTTCTTGTGACCTGGTCGCAACACCGCAGGATGTCTTCAGGCCCTAATCTGGTTCCGGCACGGCATGCTGAGCCTTTGGTTATTTCCTCTTCCTGGTGGGAAATGAGAGTTAAATTTGCCCGTCCAGACACCTCCAGCTAGTCTCTCATTGGTTCTCGCTATTCCTGTTCATCTTCCGCAGAAATTGCAAACTGGGCCAAACAGGAGGTTAAAGGCGCTGACTTTCCAAGTGGGGAGAGTGTTAGTAAAGCGTCTGGAATGTTGCACCCGAGTACCAGGGGAGGAAAACTGAGACATATTTGAACACGTCTCCCGTTCACATGGTTGATCATACTTGGGTTCCACATGCATGTTTTAGCTGAAGGAAGAATACCTTAAACCTGGGTAGTTGAAACCCGTGGAATGGGTACCATGCAATATGCCTTCAAAGGGTCTTCATTTGCTCACCGAACCTCTCCAATCCTATCACTGCTGCGTTTATGCCCCTGTACACATGCTTGATTCTCTTTCGGAGACATAGCAATCCATAGGTTTTAAGATACTTACTAGTCAGGTACATTCTTAGGCGTTTAATATGCGGTGTTGAGTCCATTTCGTTGAGCAAGGAGTAGCTCTTGTCTATTCCATATTTGGCTTAAGGAACTTTATCTGTGCTCATTTCAATCTCTGGTTTTATGCAGCACCCCAACTCACCTTTACCCTTAAGCAAGCATAAGTTGGTTTTCTAAATTTGAGACCCTGTTCTGTTCTGTAATTCAGTTCCTGTGTAGCCAAGTTTCCATTCCGTGTATTACTGATATCTTATGATGTTTCTTTTTCTGTGTGACTTATTTCAGTTAGAATCATCATACCTGAATCCACTCATTGTGTTGCTAATGTCCTGATGACACAGATTTCATTGCTGAGTGATATTGCTTTGTAAGTAAATACCACAACTTTTTTATCCATTTTTCACTTTCTGCGATGTTGAACTTGTACTGTAAACGAGGTTCTTGTAAACAGAGCCGTTCAAAACTTTGGGGTGGCTGTGTCTTTTTGATTTTAATTTCCCTAAGCTATAGGACCATAAGTGGAAGTGCCCTAGGTTCTGTTGCTTTGTTTTTTAGATGTTTCAGGAAACACCATACACTTCTCCCGAGTGGTTGTTGGCAATTTACATCCCGCCCTTCAGCATAACAAGGCTCCCAGTTCTCAATGGCCTGTCCTGCCTTTCTGGATTTTACACTTTTTTCAGATGGCCCTTTTGACCGGGGGGAAGTGAGACTTCATTGTAGTGCAGATTTCCTTTGCAAGCTTGCTTGGTTGGCCAAAAAGGGCGTATGCGTTTTTTCCTGAATATATTCAGGAAAAAACGCATACGCCCTTTTTGGCCAAGTGCATCATTGTGGACGTTCTGCCTCTTTTCCTATGCTTTCAATGCAATTCCAGTCTACCTCCTGAAATCGGTTTCCTGCAATTCTGCCCCGATTTCAAGTCCTCTTGGCAGCCTTACTTCAGTCTATTTTTGGACGATAGCTGTCATTTATAACTCTGCAGGTTTGTGAATTACAGTGCCCCTGAGCTCCTTTCTTCAACTCGCTTTCTTTTGAGCTGGCCGCAACACCGCAGGATGGCTTCAGGCCCTAATCTGGTTCCGGCATGGCACGCTGAGCCTTTGGTTATTTCCTCTTCCTGGTGGGAAATGAGAGTTAAATTTGCCCGTCCAGACACCTCCAGCTAGCCTCTCATTGGTTCTCGCTATTCCTGTTCATCTTCCGCAGAAATTGCAAACTGGGACAAACAGGAGGTTAAAGGCGCTGACTTTCCAAGTGGGGAGAGTGTTAGTAAAGCGTCTGGAATGTTGCACCCGAGTACCAGGGGAGGAAAACTGAGACATATTTGAACACGTCTCCCGTTCACATGGTTGATCATACTTGGGTTCCACATGCATGTTTTAGCTGAAGGAAGAATACCTAAAACCTGGGTAGTTGAAACCCGTGGAATGGGTACCATGCAATATGACTTCAAAGGGTCTTCATTTGCTCACCGAACCTCTCCAATCCTATCACTGCTGCGTTTATGCCCCTGTACACATGCTTGATTCTCTTTCGGAGACATAGCAATCCATAGGTTTTAAGATACTTACTAGTCAGGTACATTCTTAGGCGTTTAATATGCGGTGTTGAGTCCATTTCGTTGAGCAAGGAGTAGCTCTTGTCTATTCCATATTTGGCTTAAGGAACTTTATCTGTGCTCATTTCAATCTCTGGTTTTATGCAGCACCCCAACTCACCTTTCCCCTTAAGCAAGCATAAGTTGGTTTTCTAAATTTGAGACCCTGTTCTGTTTTGGAATGCAGTTCCTGTGTAGCCAAGTTTACATTCTGTGTATTAGTGATATCTTATGATGTTTCTTTTTCTGTGTGACTTATTTCAGTTAGAATCATCGTACCTGAATCCACTCATTATGCTGCTAAGGGCCTGATGACATAGATTTCATTGCTGAGTGATACTGCATTGTACGTAAGTACCTCAAGTTCTTTATCCATTTTTCACTTTCTGTGATATTGAACTTGTACGGTAAACGAGGTTCTTGTAAACGGAGGCGTCCCAAACTTTGGGGTGGCTGTGTCTTTTTGATTTTAATTTCCCTAAGCTATAGGACCATAAGTGGAAGTGCCCTAGGCTCTGTTGCTTTGTTTTTTAGATGTTTCGGGAAACACCATACACTTCTCCCAAGTGTCTGTTGGCAATTTACATCCCGCCCATCAGCATAACAAGGCTCCCAGTTCTCCATGGCCTGTCCTGCCTTTCTGGATTTTACACTTTTTTCAGATGGCCCTTTTGACCGGGGGGAAGTGAGACTTCATTGTAGTGCAGATTTCCTTTGCAAGCTTGCTTGGTTGGCCAAAAAGGGCGTATGCGTTTTTTCCTGAATATATTCAGGAAAAAACGCATACGCCCTTTTTGGCCAAGTGCATCATTGTGGACGTTCTGCCTCTTTTCCTATGCTTGCAATGCAATTCCAGTCTACCTCCTGAAATCGGTTTCCTGCAATTCTGCCCCGCTTTCAAGTCCTCTTGGCAGCCTTACTTCAGTCTATTTTTGGACGATAGCTGTCATTTATAACTCTGCAGGTTTGTGAATTACAGTGCCCCTGAGCTCCTTTCTTCAACTCGCTTTCTTGTGACCTGGCCGCAACACCGCAGGATGTCTTCAGGCCCTAATCTGGTTCCGGCACGGCACGCTGAGCCTTTGGTTATTTCCTCTTCCTGGTGGGAAATGAGAGTTAAATTTGCCCGTCCAGACACCTCCAGCTAGTCTCTCATTGGTTCTCGCTATTCCTGTTCATCTTCCGCAGAAATTGCAAACTGGGCCAAACAGGAGGTTAAAGGCGCTGACTTTCCAAGTGGGGAGAGTGTTAGTAAAGCGTCTGGAATGTTGCACCCGAGTACCAGGGGAGGAAAACTGAGACATATTTGAACACGTCTCCCGTTCACATGGTTGATCATACTTGGGTTCCACATGCATGTTTTAGCTGAAGGAAGAATACCTTAAACCTGGGTAGTTGAAACCCGTGGAATGGGTACCATGCAATATGACTTCAAAGGGTCTTCATTTGCTCACCGAACCTCTCCAATCCTATCACTGCTGCGTTTATGCCCCTGTACACATGCTTGATTCTCTTTCGGAGACATAGCAATCCATAGGTTTTAAGATACTTACTAGTCAGGTACATTCTTAGGCGTTTAATATGCGGTGTTGAGTCCATTTCGTTGAGCAAGGAGTAGCTCTTGTCTATTCCATATTTGGCTTAAGGAACTTTATCTGTGCTCATTTCAATCTCTGGTTTTATGCAGCACCCCAACTCACCTTTACCCTTAAGCAAGCATAAGTTGGTTTTCTAAATTTGAGACCCTGTTCTGTTCTGTAATTCAGTTCCTGTGTAGCCAAGTTTCCATTCCGTGTATTACTGATATCTTATGATGTTTCTTTTTCTGTGTGACTTATTTCAGTTAGAATCATCATACCTGAATCCACTCATTGTGCTGCTAATGTCCTGATGACACAGATTTCATTGCTGAGTGATATTGCTTTGTAAGTAAATACCACAACTTTTTTATCCATTTTTCACTTTCTGCGATGTTGAACTTGTACTGTAAACGAGGTTCTTGTAAACAGAGCCGTTCAAAACTTTGGGGTGGCTGTGTCTTTTTAGTTTTAATTTCCCTAAGCTATAGGACCATAAGTGGAAGTGCCCTAGGTTCTGTTGCTTTGTTTTTTAGATGTTTCAGGAAACACCATACACTTCTCCCGAGTGGTTGTTGGCAATTTACATCCCGCCCTTCAGCATAACAAGGCTCCCAGTTCTCCATGGCCTGTCCTGCCTTTCTGGATTTTACACTTTTTTCAGATGGCCCTTTTGACCGGGGGGAAGTGAGACTTCATTGTAGTGCAGATTTCCTTTGCAAGCTTGCTTGGTTGGCCAAAAAGGGCGTATGCGTTTTTTCCTGAATATATTCAGGAAAAAACGCATACGCCCTTTTTGGCCAAGTGCATCATTGTGGACGTTCTGCCTCTTTTCCTATGCTTGCAATGCAATTCCAGTCTACCTCCTGAAATTGGCTTCCTGCAATTCTGCCCCGCTTTCAAGTCCTCTTGGCAGCCTTACTTCAGTCTATTTTTGGACGATAGCTGTCATTTATAACTCTGCAGGTTTGTGAATTACAGTGCCCCTGAGCTCCTTTCTTCAACTCGCTTTCTTTTGAGCTGGCCGCAACACCGCAGGATGGCTTCAGGCCCTAATCTGGTTCCGGCACGGCACGCTGAGCCTTTGGTTATTTCCTCTTCCTGGTGGGAAATGAGAGTTAAATTTGCCCGTCCAGACACCTCCAGCTAGCCTCTCGTTGGTTCTCGCTATCCCTGTTCATCTTCCGCAGAAATTGCAAACTGGGCCAAACAGGAGGTTAAAGGCGCTGACTTTCCAAGTGGGGAGAGTGTTAGTAAAGCGTCTGGAATGTTGCACCCGAGTACCAGGGTACGAAAACTAAGACATATTTGAACACGTCTCCCGTTCACATAGTTGATCATACTTGGGTTCCACATGCATGTTTTAGCTGAAGGAAGAATACCTAAAACCTGGGTAGTTGAAACCCGTGGAATGGGTACCATGCAATATGACTTCAAAGGGTCTTCATTTGCTCACCGAACCTCTCCAATCCTATCACTGCTGCGTTTATGCCCCTGTACACATGCTTGATTCTGTTTCGGAGACATAGCAATCCATAGGTTTTAAGATACTTACTAGTCAGGTACATTCTTAGGCGTTTAATATGCGGTGTTGAGTCCATTTCGTTGAGCAAGGAGTAGCTCTTGTCTATTCCATATTTGGCTTAAGGAACTTTATCTGTGCTCATTTCAATCTCTGGTTTTATGCAGCACCCCAACTCACCTTTCCCCTTAAGCAAGCATAAGTTGGTTTTCTAAATTTGAGACCCTGTTCTGTTCTGTAATTCAGTTCCTGTGTAGCCAAGTTTACATTCCGTGTATTAGTGATATCTTATGATGTTTCTTTTTCTGTGTGACTTATTTCAGTTAGAATCATCGTACCTGAATCCACTCATTATGCTGCTAAGGGCCTGATGACATAGATTTCATTGCTGAGTGATACTGCATTGTACGTAAGTACCACAAGTTCTTTATCCATTTTTCACTTTCTGCGATGTTGAACTTGTACTGTAAACGAGGTTCTTGTAAACAGAGCCGTTCGAAACTTTGGGGTGGCTGTGTCTTTTTGATTTTAAATTCCCTAAGCTATAGGACCATAAGTGGAAGTGCCCTAGGCTCTGTTGCTTTGTTTTTTAGATGTTTCAGGAAACACCATACACTTCTCCCGAGTGTTTGTTGGCAATTTACATCCCGCCCTTCAGCATAACAAGGCTCCCAGTTCTCCATGGCCTGTCCTGCCTTTCTGGATTTTACACTTTTTTCAGATGGCCCTTTTGACCGGGGGGAAGTGAGACTTCATTGTAGTGCAGATTTCCTTTGCAAGCTTGCTTGGTTGGCCAAAAAGGGCGTATGCGTTTTTTCCTGAATATATTCAGGAAAAAACGCATACGCCCTTTTTGGCCAAGTGCATCATTGTGGACGTTCTGCCTCTTTTCCTATGCTTTCAATGCAATTCCAGTCTACCTCCTGAAATCGGTTTCCTGCAATTCTGCCCCGCTTTCAAGTCCTCTTGGCAGCCTTACTTCAGTCTATTTTTGGACGATAGCTGTCATTTATAACTCTGCAGGTTTGTGAATTACAGTGCCCCTGAGCTCCTTTCTTCAACTCGCTTTCTTGTGACCTGGCCGCAACACCGCAGGATGTCTTCAGGCCCTAATCTGGTTCTGGCACGGCACGCTGAGCCTTTGGTTAATTCCTCTTCCTGGTGGGAAATGAGAGTTAAATTTGCCCATCCAGACACCTCCAGCTAGTCTCTCATTGGTTCTCGCTATTCCTGTTCATCTTCCACAGAAATTGCAAACTGGGCCAAACAGGAGGTTAAAGGGACTGACTCTCCAAGTGGGGAGAGTGTTAGTAAAGCGTCTGGAATGTTGCACCCGAGTACCAGGGTACGAAAACTGAGACATATTTGAACACGTCTCCCGATCACATGGTTGATCATACTCTAGGTCCCACATGCATGTTTTAGCTGAAGGAAGAATACCTTAAACCTGGGTAGTTGAAACCCGTGGAATGGGTACCATGCAATATGACTTCAAAGGGTCTTCATTTGCTCACCGAACCTCTCCAATCCTATCACTGCTGCGTTTATGCCCCTGTACACATGCTTGATTCTCTTTCGGAGACATAGCAATCCATAGGTTTTAAGATACTTACTAGTCAGGTACATTCTTAGGCATTTAATATGCGGTGTTGAGTCCATTTCG
The DNA here is from genome assembly GCF_949987515.2 of Delphinus delphis. Lineage (NCBI taxonomy): Eukaryota > Metazoa > Chordata > Mammalia > Artiodactyla > Delphinidae > Delphinus > Delphinus delphis. The sequence continues at coordinate 130,736 of NW_027192687.1, read as the reverse complement.
TTGAGCAAGGAGTAGCTCTTGTCTATTCCATATTTGGCTTAAGGAACTTTTTCTGTGCTCATTTCAATCTCTGGTTTTATGCAGCACCCCAACTCACCTTTACCCTTAAGCAAGCATAAGTTGGTTTTCTAAATTTGAGACCCTGTTCTGTTCTGTAATTCAGTTCCTGTGTAGCCAAGTTTCCATTCCGTGTATTAGTGATATCTTATGATGTTTCTTTTTCTGTGTGACTTATTTCAGTTAGAATCATCGTACCTGAATCCACTCATTATGCTGCTACGGGCCTGATGACATAGATTTCATTGCTGAGTGATACTGCATTGTACGTAAGTACCACAAATTCTTTATCCATTTTTCACTTTCTGTGATATTGAACTTGTACGGTAAACGAGGTTCTTGTAAACAGAGCCGTTCGAAACTTTGGGGTGGCTGTGTCTTTTTGATTTTAAATTCCCTAAGCTATAGGACCATAAGTGGAAGTGCCCTAGGCTCTGTTGCTTTGTTTTTTAGATGTTTCAGGAAACACCATACACTTCTCCCGAGTGTTTGTTGGCAATTTACATCCCGCCCTTCAGCATAACAAGGCTCCCAGTTCTCCATGGCCTGTCCTGCCTTTCTGGATTTTACACTTTTTTCAGATGGCCCTTTTGACCGGGGGGAAGTGAGACTTCATTGTAGTGCAGATTTCCTTTGCAAGCTTGCTTGGTTGGCCAAAAAGGGCGTATGCGTTTTTTCCTGAATATATTCAGGAAAAAACGCATACGCCCTTTTTGGCCAAGTGCATCATTGTGGACGTTCTGCCTCTTTTCCTATGCTTGCAATGCAATTCCAGTCTACCTCCTGAAATCGGTTTCCTGCAATTCTGCCCCACTTTCAAGTCCTCTTGGCAGCCTTACTTCAGTCTATTTTTGGACGATAGCTGTCATTTATAACTCTGCAGGTTTGTGAATTACAGTGCCCCTGAGCTCCTTTCTTCAACTCGCTTTCTTTTGAGCTGGCCGCAACACCGCAGGATGGCTTCAGGCCCTAATCTGGTTCCGGCACGGCACGCTGAGCCTTTGGTTATTTCCTCTTCCTGGTGGGAAATGAGAGTTAAATTTGCCCGTCCAGACACCTCCAGCTAGCCTCTCATTGGTTCTCGCTATTCCTGTTCATCTTCCGCAGAAATTGCAAACTGTGCCAAACAGGAGGTTAAAGGCGCTGACTTTCCAAGTAGGGAGAGTGTTAGTAAAGCGTCTGGAATGTTGCACCCGAGTACCAGGGTACGAAAACTGAGACATATTTGAACACGTCTCCCGTTCACATGGTTGATCATACTTGGGTTCCACATGCATGTTTTAGCTGAAGGAAGAATACCTAAAACCTGGGTAGTTGAAACCCGTGGAATGGGTACCATGCAATATGACTACAAAGGGTCTTCATTTGCTCACCGAACCTCTCCAATCCTATCACTGCTGCGTTTATGCCCCTGTACACATGCTTGATTCTGTTTCGGAGACATAGCAATCCATAGGTTTTAAGATACTTACTAGTCAGGTACATTCTTAGGCGTTTAATATGCGGTGTTGAGTCCATTTCATTGAGCAAGGAGTAGCTCTTGTCTATTCCATATTTGGCTTAAGGAACTTTATCTGTGCTCATTTCAATCTCTGGTTTTATGCAGCACCCCAACTCACCTTTCCCCTTAAGCAAGCATAAGTTGGTTTTCTAAATTTGAGACCCTGTTCTGTTCTGTAATTCAGTTCCTGTGTAGCCAAGTTTACATTCCGTGTATTAGTGATATCTTATGATGTTTCTTTTTCTGTGTGACTTATTTCAGTTAGAATCATCGTACCTGAATCCACTCATTATGCTGCTAAGGGCCTGATGACATAGATTTCATTGCTGAGTGATACTGCATTGTACGTAAGTACCACAAGTTCTTTATCCATTTTTCACTTTCTGTGATGTTGAACTTGTACTGTAAACGAGGTTCTTGTAAACAGAGCCGTTCGAAACTTTGGGGTGGCTGTGTCTTTTTGATTTTAAATTCCCTAAGCTATAGGACCATAAGTGGAAGTGCCCTAGGTTCTGTTGCTTTGTTTTTTAGATGTTTCAGGAAACACCATACACTTCTCCCGAGTGTCTGTTGGCAATTTACATCCCGCCCTTCAGCATAACAAGGCTCCCAGTTCTCCATGGCCTGTCCTGCCTTTCTGGATTTTACACTTTTTTCAGATGGCCCTTTTGACTGGGGGGAAGTGAGACTTCATTGTAGTGCAGATTTCCTTTGCAAGCTTGCTTGGTTGGCCAAAAAGGGCGTATACGTTTTTTCCTGAATATATTCAGGAAAAAACGCATACGCCCTTTTTGGCCAAGTGCATCATTGTGGACGTTCTGCCTCTTTTCCTATGCTTTCAATGCAATTCCAGTCTACCTCCTGAAATCGGTTTCCTGCAATTCTGCCCCGCTTTCAAGTCCTCTTGGCAGCCTTACTTCAGTCTATTTTTGGACGATAGCTGTCATTTATAACTCTGCAGGTTTGTGAATTACAGTGCCCCTGAGCTCCTTTCTTCAACTCACTTTCTTTTGAGCTGGCCGCAACACCGCAGGATGGCTTCAGGCCCTAATCTGGTTCCGGCACGGCACGCTGAGCCTTTGGTTATTTCCTCTTCCTGGTGGGAAATGAGAGTTAAATTTGCCCGTCCAGACACCTCCAGCTAGCCTCTCATTGGTTCTCGCTATTCCTGTTCATCTTCCGCAGAAATTGCAAACTGGGACAAACAGGAGGTTAAAGGCGCTGACTTTCCAAGTAGGGAGAGTGTTAGTTAAGCGTCTGGAATGTTGCACCCGAGTACCAGGGTACGAAAACTGAGACATATTTGAACACGTCTCCCGTTCACATGGTTGATCATACTTGGGTTCCACATGCATGTTTTAGCTGAAGGAAGAATACCTAAAACCTGGGTAGTTGAAACCCGTGGAATGGGTACCATGCAATATGACTTCAAAGGGTCTTCATTTGCTCACCGAACCTCTCCAATCCTATCACTGCTGCGTTTATGACCCTGTACACATGCTTGATTCTGTTTCGGAGACATAGCAATCCATAGGTTTTAAGATACTTACTAGTCAGGTACATTCTTAGGCGTTTAATATGCGGTGTTGAGTCCATTTCATTGAGCAAGGAGTAGCTCTTGTCTATTCCATATTTGGCTTAAGGAACTTTATCTGTGCTCATTTCAATCTCTGGTTTTATGCAGCACCCCAACTCACCTTTCCCCTTAAGCAAGCATAAGTTGGTTTTCTAAATTTGAGACCCTGTTCTGTTCTGTAATTCAGTTCCTGTGTAGCCAAGTTTACATTCCGTGTATTAGTGATATCTTATGATGTTTCTTTTTCTGTGTGACTTATTTCAGTTAGAATCATCGTACCTGAATCCACTCATTATGCTGCTAAGGGCCTGATGACATAGATTTCATTGCTGAGTGATACTGCATTGTACGTAAGTACCACAAGTTCTTTATCCATTTTTCACTTTCTGCGATGTTGAACTTCTACTGTAAACGAGGTTCTTGTAAACAGAGCCGTTCGAAACTTTGGGGTGGCTGTGTCTTTTTTATTTTAAATTCCCTAAGCTATAGGACCATAAGTGGAAGTGCCCTAGGTTCTGTTGCTTTGTTTTTTAGATGTTTCAGGAAACACCATACACTTCTCCCGAGTGTCTGTTGGCAATTTACATCCCGCCCTTCAGCATAACAAGGCTCCCAGTTCTCCATGGCCTGTCCTGCCTTTCTGGATTTTACACTTTTTTCAGATGGCCCTTTTGACCGGGGGGAAGTGAGACTTCATTGTAGTGCAGATTTCCTTTGCAAGCTTGCTTGGTTGGCCAAAAAGGGCGTATGCGTTTTTTCCTGAATATATTCAGGAAAAAACGCATACGCCCTTTTTGGCCAAGTGCATCATTGTGGACGTTCTGCCTCTTTTCCTATGCTTTCAATGCAATTCCAGTCTACCTCCTGAAATCGGTTTCCTGCAATTCTGCCCCGCTTTCAAGTCCTCTTGGCAGCCTTACTTCAGTCTATTTTTGGACGATAGCTGTCATTTATAACTCTGCAGGTTTGTGAATTACAGTGCCCCTGAGCTCCTTTCTTCAACTCGCTTTCTTGTGACCTGGCCGCAACACCGCAGGATGTCTTCAGGCCCTAATCTGGTTCTGGCACGGCACGCTGAGCCTTTGGTTAATTCCTCTTCCTGGTGGGAAATGAGAGTTAAATTTGCCCATCCAGACACCTCCAGCTAGTCTCTCATTGGTTCTCGCTATTCCTGTTCATGTTCCACAGAAATTGCAAACTGGGCCAAACAGGAGGTTAAAGGGACTGACTCTCCAAGTGGGGAGAGTGTTAGTAAAGCGTCTGGAATGTTGCACCCGAGTACCAGGGTACGAAAACTGAGACATATTTGAACACGTCTCCCGATCACATGGTTGATCATACTCTAGGTCCCACATGCATGTTTTAGCTGAAGGAAGAATACCTTAAACCTGGGTAGTTGAAACCCGTGGAATGGGTACCATGCAATATGACTTCAAAGGGTCTTCATTTGCTCACCGAACCTCTCCAATCCTATCACTGCTGCGTTTATGCCCCTGTACACATGCTTGATTCTCTTTCGGAGACATAGCAATCCATAGGTTTTAAGATACTTACTAGTCAGGTACATTCTTAGGCATTTAATATGCGGTGTTGAGTCCATTTCGTTGAGCAAGGAGTAGCTCTTGTCTATTCCATATTTGGCTTAAGGAACTTTATCTGTGCTCATTTCAATCTCTGGTTTTATGCAGTACCCCAACTCACCTTTACCCTTAAGCAAGCATAAGTTGGTTTTCTAAATTTGAGACCCTGTTCTGTTCTGTAATTCAGTTCCTGTGTAGCCAAGTTTACATTCCGTGTATTAGTGATATCTTATGATGTTTCTTTTTCTGTGTGACTTATTTCAGTTAGAATCATCGTACCTGAATCCACTCATTATGCTGCTACGGGCCTGATGACATAGATTTCATTGCTGAGTGATACTGCATTGTACGTAAGTACCACAAGTTCTTTATCCATTTTTCACTTTCTGCGATGTTGAACTTGTACTGTAAACGAGGTTCTTGTAAACAGAGCCGTTCCAAACTTTGGGGTGGCTGTGTCTTTTTGATTTTAATTTCCCTAAGCTATAGGACCATAAGTGGAAGTGCCCTAGGCTCTGTTGCTTTGTTTTTTAGATGTTTCAGGAAACACCATACACTTCTCCCGAGTGGTTGTTGGCAATTTACATCCCGCCCATCAGCATAACAAGGCTCCCAGTTCTCCATGGCCTGTCCTGCCTTTCTGGATTTTACACTTTTTTCAGATGGCCCTTTTGACCGGGGGGGAAGTGAGACTTCATTGTAGTGCAGATTTCCTTTGCAAGCTTGCTTGGTTGGCCAAAAAGGGCGTATGCGTTTTTTCCTGAATATATTCAGGAAAAAACGCATACGCACTTTTTGGCCAAGTGCATCATTGTGGACGTTCTGCCTCTTTTCCTATGCTTTCAATGCAATTCCAGTCTACCTCCTGAAATCGGTTTCCTGCAATTCTGCCCCGCTTTCAAGTCCTCTTGGCAGCCTTACTTCAGTCTATTTTTGGACGATAGCTGTCATTTATAACTCTGCAGGTTTGTGAATTACAGTGTCCCTGAGCTCCTTTCTTCAACTCGCTTTCTTGTGACCTGGCCGCAACACCGCAGGATGTCTTCAGGCCCTAATCTGGTTCCGGCACGGCATGCTGAGCCTTTGGTTATTTCCTCTTCCTGGTGGGAAATGAGAGTTAAATTTGCCCGTCCAGACACCTCCAGCTAGTCTCTCATTGGTTCTCGCTAATCCTGTTCATCTTCCACAGAAATTGCAAACTGGGCCAAACAGGAGGTTAAAGGGACTGACTCTCCAAGTGGGGAGAGTGTTAGTAAAGCGTCTGGAATGTTGCACCCGAGTACCAGGGGAGGAAAACTGAGACATATTTGAACACGTCTCCCGTTCACATGGTTGATCATACTTGGGTTCCACATGCATGTTTTAGCTGAAGGAAGAATACCTAAAACCTGGGTAGTTGAAACCCGTGGAATGGGTACCATGCAATATGACTTCAAAGGGTCTTCATTTGCTCACTGAACCTCTCCAATCCTATCACTGCTGCGTTTATGCCCCTGTACACAAGCTTGATTCTGTTTTGGAGACATAGCAATCCATAGGTTTTAAGATACTTACTAGTCAGGTACATTCTTAGGCGTTTAATATGCGGTGTTGAGTCCATTTCGTTGAGCAAGGAGTAGCTCTTGTCTATTCCATATTTGGCTTAAGGAACTTTATCTGTGCTCATTTCAATCTCTGGTTTTATGCAGCACCCCAACTCACCTTTCCCCTTAAGCAAGCATAAGTTGGTTTTCTAAATTTGAGACCCTGTTCTGTTCTGTAATTCAGTTCCTGTGTAGCCAAGTTTACATTCCGTGTATTACTGATATCTTATGATGTTTCTTTTTCTGTGTGACTTATTTCAGTTAGAATCATCATAGCTGAATCCACTCATTGTGCTGCTAAGGGCCTGATGACACAGATTTCATTGCTGAGTGATATTGCTTTGTAAGTAAATACCACAACTTCTTTATCCATTTTTCAATTTCTGCGATGTTGAACTTGTACTGTAAACGAGGTTCTTGTAAACAGAGCCGTTCGAAACTTTGGGGTGGCTGTGTCTTTTTGATTTTAAATTCCCTAAGCTATAGGACCATAAGTGGAAGTGCCCTAGGCTCTGTTGCTTTGTTTTTTAGATGTTTCAGGAAACACCATACACTTCTCCCGAGTGGTTGTTGGCAATTTACATCCCGCCCATCAGCATAACAAGGCTCCCAGTTCTCCATGGCCTGTCCTGCCTTTCTGGATTTTACACTTTTTTCAGATGGCCCTTTTGACCGGGGGGAAGTGAGACTTCATTGTAGTGCAGATTTCCTTTGCAAGCTTGCTTGGTTGGCCAAAAAGGGCGTATGCGTTTTTTCCTGAATATATTCAGGAAAAAACGCATACGCCCTTTTTGGCCAAGTGCATCATTGTGGACGTTCTGCCTCTTTTCCTATGCTTTCAATGCAATTCCAGTCTACCTCCTGAAATCGGTTTCCTGCAATTCTGCCCCGCTTTCAAGTCCTCTTGGCAGCCTTACTTCAGTCTATTTTTGGACGATAGCTGTCATTTATAACTCTGCAGGTTTGTGAATTACAGTGCCCCTGAGCTCCTTTCTTCAACTCGCTTTCTTTTGAGCTGGCCGCAACACCGCAGGATGGCTTCAGGCCCTAATCTGGTTCTGGCACGGCACGCTGAGCCTTTGGTTATTTCCTCTTCCTGGTGGGAAATGAGAGTTAAATTTGCCCGTCCAGACACCTCCAGCTAGCCTCTCATTGGTTCTCGCTATTCCTGTTCATCTTCCGCAGAAATTGCAAACTGGGCCAAACAGGAGGTTAAAGGCGCTGACTCTCCAAGTGGGGAGAGTGTTAGTAAAGCGTCTGGAATGTTGCACCCGAGTACCAGGGGAGGAAAACTGAGACATATTTGAACACGTCTCCCGTTCACATGGTTGATCATACTTGGGATCCACATGCATGTTTTAGCTGAAGGAAGAATACCTAAAACCTGGGTAGTTGAAACCCGTGGAATGGGTACCATGCAATATGACTTCAAAGGGTCTTCATTTGCTCACCAAACCTCTCCAATCCTATCACTGCTGCGTTTATGCCCCTGTACACATGCTTGATTCTCTTTCGGAGACATAGCAATCCATAGGTTTTAAGATACTTACTAGTCAGGTACATTCTTAGGCATTTAATACGCGGTGTTGAGTCCATTTCGTTGAGCAAGGAGTAGCTCTTGTCTATTCCATATTTGGCTTAAGGAACTTTATCTGTGCTCATTTCAATCTCTGGTATTATGCAGCACCCCAACTCACCTTTCCCCTTAAGCAAGCATAAGTTGGTTTTCTAAATTTGAGACCCTGTTCTGTTCTGTAATTCAGTTCCTGTGTAGCCAAGTTTACATTCCGTGTATTAGTGATATCTTATGATGTTTCTTTTTCTGTGTGACTTATTTCACTTAGAATCATCGTACCTGAATCCACTCATTATGCTGCTAAGGGCCTGATGACATAGATTTCATTGCTGAGTGATACTGCATTGTACGTAAGTACCACAAGTTCTTTATCCATTTTTCACTTTCTGCGATGTTGAACTTCTACTGTAAACGAGGTTCTTGTATACAGAGCCGTTCAAAACTTTGGGGTGGCTGTGTCTTTTTGATTTTAAATTCCCTAAGCTATAGGACCATAAGTGGAAGTGCCCTAGGCTCTGTTGCTTTGTTTTTTAGATGTTTCAGGAAACACCATACACTTCTCCCGAGTGTTTGTTGGCAATTTACATCCCGCCCTTCAGCATAACAAGGCTCCCAGTTCTCCATGGCCTGTCCTGCCTTTTTGGATTTTACACTTTTTTCAGATGGCCCTTTTGACTGGGGGGAAGTGAGACTTCATTGTAGTGCAGATTTCCTTTGCAAGCTTGCTTGGTTGGCCAAAAAGGGCGTATGCGTTTTTTCCTGAATATATTCAGGAAAAAACGCATACGCCCTTTTTGGCCAAGTGCATCATTGTGGACGTTCTGCCTCTTTTCCTATGCTTTCAATGCAATTCCAGTCTACCTCCTGAAATCGGTTTCCTGCAATTCTGCCCCGCTTTCAAGTCCTCTTGGCAGCCTTACTTCAGTCTATTTTTGGACGATAGCTGTCATTTATAACTCTGCAGGTTTGTGAATTACAGTGCCCCTGAGCTCCTTTCTTCAACTCACTTTCTTGTGACCTGGCCGCAACACCGCAGGATGTCTTCAGGCCCTAATCTTGTTCTGGCACGGCACGCTGAGCCTTTGGTTAATTCCTCTTCCTGGTGGGAAATGAGAGTTAAATTTGCCCATCCAGACACCTCCAGCTAGTCTCTCATTGGTTCTCGCTATTCCTGTTCATCTTCCACAGAAATTGCAAACTGGGCCAAACAGGAGGTTAAAGGGACTGACTCTCCAAGTCGGGGGAGTGTTAGTAAAGCGTCTGGAATGTTGCACCCGAGTACCAGGGGAGGAAAACTGAGACATATTTGAACACGTCTCCCGTTCACACGGTTGATCATACTCTGGGTTCCACATGCATGTTTTAGCTGAAGGAAGAATACCTAAAACCTGGGTAGTTGAAACCCGTGGAATGGGTACCATGCAATATGACTTCAATGGGTCTTCATTTGCTCACGAACCTCTCCAATCCTATCACTGCTGCGTTTATGCCCCTGTACACATGCTTGATTCTCTTTCGGAGACATAGCAATCCATAGGTTTTAAGATACTTACTAGACAGGTACCTTCTTAGGCGTTTAATATGCGGTGTTGAGTCCATTTCGTTGAGCAAGGAGTAGCTCTTGTCTATTCCATATTTGGCTTAAGGAACTTTATCTGTGCTCATTTCAATCTCTGGTTTTATGCAGCACCCCAACTCACCTTTACCCTTAAGCAAGCATAAGTTGGTTTTCTAAATTTGAGACCCTGTTCTGTTCTGTAATTCAGTTCCTGTGTAGCCAAGTTTACATTCCGTGTATTACTGATATCTTATGATGTTTCTTTTTCTGTGTGACTTATTTCAGTTAGAATCATCATACCTGAATCCACTCATTGTGCTGCTAAGGGCCTGATGACATAGATTTCATTGCTGAGTGATATTGCTTTGTAAGTGAATACCACAACTTCTTTATCCATTTTTCACTTTCTGCGATGTTGAACTTGTATTGTAAACGAGGTTCTTGTAAACAGAGGCGTCCCAAACTTTGGGGTTGCTGTGTCTTTTTGATGTTAATTTCCCTAAGCTATAGGCCCATAAGTGGAAGTGCCCTAGGCTCTGTTGCTTTGTTTTTTAGATGTTTCAGGAAACACCATACACTTCTCCCAAGTGTCTGTTGGCAATTTACATCCCGCCCATCAGCATAACAAGGCTCCCAGTTCTCCATGGCCTGTCCTGCCTTTCTGGATTTTACACTTTTTTCAGATGGCCCTTTTGACCGGGGGGAAGTGAGACTTCATTGTAGTGCAGATTTCCTTTGCAAGCTTGCTTGGTTGGCCAAAAAGGGCGTATGCGTTTTTTCCTGAATATATTCAGGAAAAAACGCATACGCCCTTTTTGGCCAAGTGCATCATTGTGGACGTTCTGCCTCTTTTCCTATGCTTTCAATGCAATTCCAGTCTACCTCCTGAAATCGGTTTCCTGCAATTCTGCCCCGCTTTCAAGTCCTCTTGGCAGCCTTACTTCAGTCTATTTTTGGACGATAGCTGTCATTTATAACTCTGCAGGTTTGTGAATTACAGTGCCCCTGAGCTCCTTTCTTCAACTTGCTTTCTTGTGACCTGGCTGCAACACCGCAGGATGGCTTCAGGCCCTAATCTGGTTCCGGCCCGGCACGCTGAGCCTTTGGTTAATTCCTCTTCCTGGTGGGAAATGAGAGTTAAATTTGCCCGTTCAGACACCTCCAGCTAGCCTCTCATTGGTTCTCGCTATTCCTGTTCATCTTCCGCAGAAATTGCAAACTGGGCCAAACAGGAGGTTAAAGGGACTGACTCTCCAAGTCGGGAGAGTGTTAGTAAAGCGTCTGGAATGTTGCACCCAAGTACCAGGGGAGGAAAACTGAGACATATTTGAACACGTCTCCCGTTCACACAGTTGATCATACTCTGGGTTCCACATGCATGTTTTAGCTGAAGGAAGAATACCTTAAACCTGGAGAGTTGAAACCCGTGTAATGGGTACCATGCAATATGACTTCAAAGGGTCTTCATTTGCTCACGAACCTCTCCAATCCTATCACTGCTGCGTTTATGCCCCTGTACACATGCTTGATTCTCTTTCGGAGACATAGCAATCCATAGGTTTTAAGATACTTACTAGAGAGGTACATTCTTAGGCGTTTAATATGCGGTGTTGAGTCCATTTCGTTGAGCAAGGAGTAGCTCTTGTCTATCCCATATTTGGCTTAAGTAACTTTATCTGTGCTCATTTCAATCTCTGGTTTTATGCAGCACCCCAACTCACCTTTACCCTTAAGCAAGCATAAGTTGGTTTTCTAAATTTGAGACCCTGTTCTGTTCTGTAATTCAGTTCCTGTGTAGCCAAGTTTACATTCCGTGTATTAGTGATATCTTATGATGTTTCTTTTTCTGTGTGACTTATTTCAGTTAGAATCATCGTACCTGAATCCACTCATTATGCTGCTACGGGCCTGATGACATAGATTTCATTGCTGAGTGATACTGCATTGTACGTAAGTACCACAAGTTCTTTATCCATTTTTCACTTTCTGCGATGTTGAACTTGTACTGTAAACGAGGTTCTTGTAAACAGAGCCATTCCAAACTTTGGGGTGGCTGTGTCTTTTTGATTTTAATTTCCCTAAGCTATAGGACCATAAGTGGAAGTGCCCTAGGCTCTGTTGCTTTGTTTTTTAGATGTTTCAGGAAACACCATACACTTCTCCCGAGTGGTTGTTGGCAATTTACATCCCGGCCATCAGCATAACAAGGCTCCCAGTTCTCCATGGCCTGTCCTGCCTTTCTGGATTTTACACTTTTTTCAGATGGCCCTTTTGACCGGGGGGAAGTGAGACTTCATTGTAGTGCAGATTTCCTTTGCAAGCTTGCTTGGTTGGCCAAAAAGGGCGCATGCGTTTTTTCCTGAATATATTCAGGAAAAAACGCATACGCCCTTTTTGGCCAAGTGCATCATTGTGGACGTTCTGCCTCTTTTCCTATGCTTTCAATGCAATTCCAGTCTACCTCCTGAAATCGGTTTCCTGCAATTCTGCCCCGCTTTCAAGTCCTCTTGGCAGCCTTACTTCAGTCTATTTTTGGACGATAGCTGTCATTTATAACTCTGCAGGTTTGTGAATTACAGTGCCCCTGAGCTCCTTTCTTCAACTCGCTTTCTTGTGACCTGGCCGCAACACCGCAGGATGGCTTCAGGCCCTAATCTGGTTCCGGCACGGCACGCTGAGCCTTTGGTTATTTCCTCTTCCTGGTGGGAAATGAGAGTTAAATTTGCCCGTCCAGACACCTCCAGCTAGTCTCTCATTGGTTCTCGCTATTCCTGTTCATCTTCCGCAGAAATTGGAAACTGGGCCAAACAGGAGGTTAAAGGCGCTGACTTTCCAAGTGGGGAGAGTGTTAGTAAAGCGTCTGGAATGTTGCACCCGAGTACCAGGGGAGGAAAACTGAGACATATTTGAACACGTCTCCCGTTCACATGGTTGATCATACTTGGGTTCCACATGCATGTTTTAGCTGAAGGAAGAATACCTTAAACCTGTGTATTTGAAACCCGTGGAATGGGTACCATGCAATATGACTTCAAAGGGTCTTCATTTGCTCACCGAACCTCTCCAATCCTATCACTGCTGCGTTTATGCCCCTGTACACATGCTTGATTCTCTTTCGGAGACATAGCAATCCATAGGTTTTAAGATACTTACTAGTCAGGTACATTCTTAGGCGTTTAATATGCGGTGTTGAGTCCATTTCGTTGAGCAAGGAGTAGCTCTTGTCTATTCCATATTTGGCTTAAGGAACTTTATCTGTGCTCATTTCAATCTCTGGTTTTATGCAGCACCCCAACTCACCTTTACCCTTAAGCAAGCATAAGTTGGTTTTCTAAATTTGAGACCCTGTTCTGTTCTGTAATTCAGTTCCTGTGTAGCCAAGTTTACATTCCGTGTATTACTGATATCTTATGATGTTTCTTTTTCTGTGTGACTTATTTCAGTTAGAATCATCATACCTGAATCCACTCATTGTGCTGCTAAGGGCCTGATGACACAGATTTCATTGCTGAGTGATATTGCTTTGTAAGTAAATACCACAACTTCTTTATCCATTTTTCACTTTCTGCGATGTTGAACTTGTACTGTAAACGAGGTTCTTGTAAACAGAGCCGTTCCAAACTTTGGGGTGGCTGTGTCTTTTTGATTTTAATTTCCCTAAGCTATAGGACCATAAGTGGAAGTGCCCTAGGTTCTGTTGCTTTGTTTTTTAGATGTTTCAGGAAACACCATACACTTCTCCCAAGTGGTTGTTGGCAATTTACATCCCGCCCATCAGCATAACAAGGCTCCCAGTTCTCCATGGCCTGTCCTGCCTTTCTGGATTTTACACTTTTTTCAGATGGCCCTTTTGACCGGGGGGAAGTGAGACTTCATTGTAGTGCAGATTTCCTTTGCAAGCTTGCTTGGTTGACCAAAAAGGGCGTATGCGTTTTTTCCTGAATATATTCAGGAAAAAACGCATACGCCCTTATTGGCCAAGTGCATCATTGTGGACGTTCTGCCTCTTTTCCTATGCTTTCAATGCAATTCCAGTCTACCTCCTGAAATCAGTTTCCTGCAATTCTGCCCCGCTTTCAAGTCCTCTTGGCAGCCTTACTTCAGTCTATTTTTGGACGATAGCTGTCATTTATAACTCTGCAGGTTTGTGAATTACAGTGCCCCTGAGCTGCTTTCTTCAACTCGCTTTCTTTTGAGCTGGCCGCAACACCGCAGGATGGCTTCAGGCCCTAATCTGGTTCCGGCCCGGCACGCTGAGCCTTTGGTTATTTCCTCTTCCTGGTGGGAAATGAGAGTTAAATTTGCCCGTCCAGACACCTCCAGCTAGCCTCTCATTGGTTCTCGCTATTCCTGTTCATCTTCCGCAGAAATTGCAAACTGGGCCAAACAGGAGTTGAAAGGCGCTGACTTTCCAAGTGGGGAGAGTATTAGTAAAGCGTCTGGAATGTTGCACCCGAGTACCAGGGGAAGAAAACTGAGACATATTTGAACACGTCTCCCGTTCACATGGTTGATCATACTTGGGTTCCACATGCATGTTTTAGCTGAAGGAAGAATACCTAAAACCTGGGTAGTTGAAACCCGTGGAATGGGTACCATGCAATATGACTTCAAAGGGTCTTCATTTGCTCACCGAACCTCTCCAATCCTATCACTGCTGCGTTTATGCCTCTGTACACATGCTTGATTCTCTTTTGGAGACATAGCAATCCATAGGTTTTAAGATACTTACTAGTCAGGTACATTCTTAGGCGTTTAATATGGGGTTTTGAGTCCATTTCGTTGAGCAAGGAGTAGCTCTTGTCTATTCCATATTTGGCTTAAGGAACTTTATCTGTGCTCATTTCAATCTCTGGTTTTATGCAGCACCCCAACTCACCTTTCCCCTTAAGCAAGCATAAGTTGGTTTTCTAAATTTGAGACCCTGTTCTGTTTTGGAATGCAGTTCCTGTGTAGCCAGGTTTACATTCCGTGTATTACTGATATCTTATGATGTTTCTTTTTCTGTGTGACTTATTTCAGGTAGAATCATCGTACCTGAATCCACTCATTATGCTGCTACGGGCCTGATGACATAGATTTCATTGCTGAGTGATACTGCATTGTACGTAAGTACCTCAAGTTCTTTATCCATTTTTCACTTTCTGTGATATTGAACTTGTACGGTAAACGAGGTTCTTGTAAACGGAGGCGTCCCAAACTTTGGGGTGGCTGTGTCTTTTTGATTTTAATTTCCCTAAGCTATAGGACCATAAGTGGAAGTGCCCTAGGCTCTGTTGCTTTGTTTTTTAGATGTTTCAGGAAACACCATACACTTCTCCCGAGTGTCTGTTGGCAATTTACATCCCGCCCATCAGCATAACAAGGCTCCCAGTTCTCCATGGCCTGTCCTGCCTTTCTGGAGTTTACACTTTTTTCAGATGGCCCTTTTGACCGGGGGGAAGTGAGACTTCATTGTAGTGCAGATTTCCTTTGCAAGCTTGCTTGGTTGGCCAAAAAGGGCGTATGCGTTTTTTCCTGAATATATTCAGGAAAAAACGCATACGCCCTTTTTGGCCAAGTGCATCATTGTGTACGTTCTGCCTCTTTTCCTATGCTTTCAATGCAATTCCAGTCTACCTCCTGAAATCGGTTTCCTGCAATTCTGCCCCGCTTTCAAGTCCTCTTGGCAGCCTTACTTCAGTCTATTTTTGGACGATAGCTGTCATTTATAACTCTGCAGGTTTCTGAATTACACTGCCCCTGAGCTCGTTTCTTCAACTCGCTTTCTTGTGACCTGGCCGCAACACCGCAGGATGGCTTCAGGCCCTAATCTGGTTCCGGCACGGCACGCTGAGCCTTTGGTTATTTCCTCTTCCTGGTGGGAAATGAGAGTTAAATTTGCCCGTCCAGACACCTCCAGCTAGTCTCTCATTGGTTCTCGCTATTCCTGTTCATCTTCCGCAGAAATTGCAAACTGGGCCAAACAGGAGGTTAAAGGGACTGACTCTCCAAGTGGGGAGAGTGTTAGTAAAGCGTCTGGAATGTTGCACCCGAGTACCAGGGTACGAAAACTGAGACATATTTGAACACGTCTCCCGTTCACATGGTTGATCATACTTGGGTTCCACATGCATGTTTTAGCTGAAGGAAGAATACCTTAAACCTCGGTAGTTGAAACCCGTGGAATGGGTACCATGCAATATGACTTCAAAGTGTCTTCATTTGCTCACCGAACCTCTCCAATCCTATCACTGCTGCGTTTATGCCCCTGTACACATGCTTGATTCTCTTTCGGAGACATAGCAATCCATAGGTTTTAAGATACTTACTAGTCAGGTACATTCTTAGGCGTTTAATATGCGGTGTTGAGTCCATTTCGTTGAGCAAGGAGTAGCTCTTGTCTATTCCATATTTGGCTTAAGGAACTTTATCTGTGCTCATTTCAATCTCTGGTTTTATGCAGCACCCCAACTCACCTTTCCCCTTAAGCAAGCATAAGTTGGTTTTCTAAATTTGAGACCCTGTTCTGTTCTGTAATTCAGTTCCTGTGTAGCCAAGTTTACATTCCGTGTATTACTGATATCTTATGATGTTTCTTTTTCTGTGTGACTTATTTCAGTTAGAATCATCATACCTGAATCCACTCATTGTGCTGCTAAGGGCCTGATGACACAGATTTCATTGCTGAGTGATATTGCTTTGTAAGTAAATACCACAACTTCTTTATCCATTTTTCACTTTCTGCGATGTTGAACTTGTACTGTAAACGAGGTTCTTGTAAACAGAGCCGTTCCAAACTTTGGGGTGGCTGTGTCTTTTTGATTTTAATTTCCCTAAGCTATAGGACCATAAGTGGAAGTGCCCTAGGTTCTGTTGCTTTGTTTTTTAGATGTTTCAGGAAACACCATACACTTCTCCCGAGTGTCTGTTGGCAATTTACATCCCGCCCATCAGCATAACAAGGCTCCCAGTTCTCCATGGCCTGTCCTGCCTTTCTGGATTTTACACTTTTTTCAGATGGCCCTTTTCACCGGGGGGAAGTGAGACTTCATTGTAGTGCAGATTTCCTTTGCAAGCTTGCTTGGTTGGCCAAAAAGGGCGTATGCGTTTTTTCCTGAATATATTCAGGAAAAAACGCATACGCCCTTTTTGGCCAAGTGCATCATTGTGGACGTTCTGCCTCTTTTCCTATGCTTTCAATGCAATTCCAGTCTACCTCCTGAAATCGGTTTCCTGCAATTCTGCCCCGCTTTCAAGTCCTCTTGGCAGCCTTACTTCAGTCTATTTTTGGACGATAGCTGTCATTTATAACTCTGCAGGTTTGTGAATTACAGTGCCCCTGAGCTCCTTTCTTCAACTCGCTTTCTTGTGACCTGGCTGCAACACCGCAGGATGGCTTCAGGCCCTAATCTGGTTCTGGCACGGCACGATGAGCCTTTGATTAATTCCTCTTCCTGGTGGGAAATGAGAGTTAAATTTGCCCGTCCAGACACCTCCAGCTAGTCTCTCATTGGTTCTCGCTATTCCTGTTCATCTTCCGCAGAAATTGCAAACTGGGCCAAACAGGAGGTTAAAGGGACTGACTCTCCAAGTGGGGAGAGTGTTAGTAAAGCGTCTGGAATGTTGCACCCGAGTACCAGGGGAGGAAAACTGAGACATATTTGAACACGTCTCCCGTTCACATGGTTGATCATACTCTGGGTTCCACATGCATGTTTTAGCTGAAGGAAGAATACCTTAAACCTGGAGAGTTAAGACCTGTGTAATGGGTACCATGCAATATGACTTCAAAGGGTCTTCATTTGCTCACCGAACCTCTCCAATCCTATCACTGCTGCGTTTATGCCCCTGTACACATGCTTGATTCTCTTTTGGAGACATAGCAATCCATAGGTTTTAAGATACTTACTAGTCAGGTGCATTCTTAGGCGTTTAATATGGGCTTTTGTGTCCATTTCGTTGAGCAAGGAGTAGCTCTTGTCTATTCCATATTTGGCTTAAGGAACTTTATCTGTGCTCATTTCAATCTCTGGTTTTATGCAGCACCCCAACTCACCTTTCCCCTTAAGCAAGCATAAGTTGGTTTTCTAAATTTGAGACCCTGTTCTGTTTTTTAATGCAGTTCCTGTGTAGCCAGGTTTACATTCCGTGTATTACTGATATCTTATGATGTTTCTTTTTCTGTGTGACTTATTTCAGGTAGAATCATCGTACCTGAATCCACTCATTATGCTGCTACGGGCCTGATGACATAGATTTCATTGCTGAGTGATACTGCATTGTACGTAAGTACCTCAAGTTCTTTATCCATTTTTCACTTTCTGTGATATTGAACTTGTACGGTAAACGAGGTTCTTGTAAACGGAGGCGTCCCAAACTTTGGGGTGGCTGTGTCTTTTTGATTTTAATTTCCCTAAGCTATAGGACCATAAGTGGAAGTGCCCTAGGCTCTGATGCTTTGTTTTTTAGATGTTTCAGGAAACACCATACACTTCTCCTGAGTGTCTGTTGGCAATTTACATCCCGCCCATCAGCATAACAAGGCTCCCAGTTCTCCATGGCCTGTCCTGCCTTTCTGGAGTTTACACTTTTTTCAGATGGCCCTTTTGACCAGGTGGAAGTGAGACTTCATTGTAGTGCAGATTTCCTTTGCAAGTTTGCTTGGTTGTCCAAAAAGGACGTATGCGTTTTTTCCTGAATATATTCAGGAAAAAACTCATACGCCCTTTTTGGCCAAGTGCATCATTGTGGACGTTCTGCCTCTTTTCCTATGCTTTCAATGCAATTCCAGTCTACCTCCTGAAATCGGTTTCCTGCAATTCTGCCCCGCTTTCAAGTCCTCTTGGCAGCCTTACTTCAGTCTATTTTTGGACGATAGCTGTCATTTATAACTCTGCAGGTTTGTGAATTGCAGTGCCCCTGAGCTCCTTTCTTCAACTCGCTTTCTTGTGACCTGGCCGCAACACCGCAGGATGTCTTCAGGCCCTAATCTGGTTCTGGCACGGCACGCTGAGCCTTTGGTTAATTCCTCTTCCTGGTGGGAAATGAGAGTTAAATTTGCCCGTCCAGACACCTCCAGCTAGTCTGTCATTGGTTCTCGCTATTCCTGTTCATCTTCCACAGAAATTGCAAACTGGGCCAAACAGGAGGTTAAAGGGACTGACTCTCCAAGTGGGGAGAGTGTTAGTAAAGCGTCTGGAATGTTGCACCCGAGTACCAGGGTACGAAAACTGAGACATATTTGAACACGTCTCCCGATCACATGGTTGATCATATTCTAGGTTCCACATGCATGTTTTAGATGAAGGAAGAATACCTTAAACCTGGGTAGTTGAAACCCGTGGAATGGGTACCATGCAATATGACTTCAAAGGGTCTTCATTTGCTCACGAACCTCTCCAATCCTATCACTGCTGCGTTTATGCCCCTGTACACACGCTTGATTCTCTTTCGGAGACATAGCAATCCATAGGTTTTACTATACTTACTAGTCAGGTGCATTCTTAGGCGTTTAATATGGGGTTTTGTGTCCATTTCGTTGAGCAAGGTGTAGCTCTTGTCTATTCCATATTTGGCTTAAGGAACTTTATCTGTGCTCATTTCAATCTCTGGTTTTATGCAGCACCCCAACTCACCTTTCACCTTAAGCAAGCATAAGTTGGTTTTCTAAATTTGAGACCCTGTTCTGTTTTGGAATGCAGTTCCTGTGTAGCCAAGTTTACATTCCGTGTATTAGTGATATCTTATGATGTTTCTCTTTCTGTGTGACTTATTTCAGTTAGAATCATCGTACCTGAATCCACTCATTATGCTGCTACGGGCCTGATGACACAGATTTCATTGCTGAGTGATATTGCTTTGTACGTAAATGCCACAACTTCTTTATCCATTTTTCACTTTCTGCGATGTTGAACTTGTACTGTAAACGAGGTTCTTGTAAACAGAGCCGTTCCAAACTTTGGGGTGGCTGTGTCTTTTTGATTTTAATTTCCCTAAGCTATAGGACCATAAGTGGAAGTGCCCTAGGTTCTGTTGCTTTGTTTTTTAGATGTTTCAGGAAACACCATACACTTCTCCCGAGTGGTTGTTGGCAATTTACATCCCGCCCATCAGCATAACAAGGCTCCCAGTTCTCCATGGCCTGTCCTGCCTTTCTGGATTTTACACTTTTTTCAGATGGCCCTTTTGACCGGGGGGAAGTGAGACTTCATTGTAGTGCAGATTTCCTTTGCAAGCTTGCTTGGTTGGCCAAAAAGGGCGTATGCGTTTTTTCCTGAATATATTCAGGAAAAAACGCATACGCCCTTTTTGGCCAAGTGCATCATTGTGTACGTTCTGCCTCTTTTCCTATGCTTTCAATGCAATTCCAGTCTACCTCCTGAAATCGGTTTCCTGCAATTCTGCCCCGCTTTCAAGTCCTCTTGGCAGCCTTACTTCAGTCTATTTTTGGACGATAGCTGTCATTTATAACTCTGCAGGTTTCTGAATTACACTGCCCCTGAGCTCGTTTCTTCAACTCGCTTTCTTGTGACCTGGCCGCAACACCGCAGGATGGCTTCAGGCCCTAATCTGGTTCCGGCACGGCACGCTGAGCCTTTGGTTATTTCCTCTTCCTGGTGGGAAATGAGAGTTAAATTTGCCCGTCCAGACACCTCCAGCTAGTCTCTCATTGGTTCTCGCTATTCCTGTTCATCTTCCGCAGAAATTGCAAACTGGGCCAAACAGGAGGTTAAAGGGACTGACTCTCCAAGTGGGGAGAGTGTTAGTAAAGCGTCTGGAATGTTGCACCCGAGTACCAGGGTACGAAAACTGAGACATATTTGAACACGTCTCCCGTTCACATGGTTGATCATACTTGGGTTCCACATGCATGTTTTAGCTGAAGGAAGAATACCTTAAACCTCGGTAGTTGAAACCCGTGGAATGGGTACCATGCAATATGACTTCAAAGTGTCTTCATTTGCTCACCGAACCTCTCCAATCCTATCACTGCTGCGTTTATGCCCCTGTACACATGCTTGATTCTCTTTCGGAGACATAGCAATCCATAGGTTTTAAGATACTTACTAGTCAGGTACATTCTTAGGCGTTTAATATGCGGTGTTGAGTCCATTTCGTTGAGCAAGGAGTAGCTCTTGTCTATTCCATATTTGGCTTAAGGAACTTTATCTGTGCTCATTTCAATCTCTGGTTTTATGCAGCACCCCAACTCACCTTTCCCCTTAAGCAAGCATAAGTTGGTTTTCTAAATTTGAGACCCTGTTCTGTTCTGTAATTCAGTTCCTGTGTAGCCAAGTTTACATTCCGTGTATTACTGATATCTTATGATGTTTCTTTTTCTGTGTGACTTATTTCAGTTAGAATCATCATACCTGAATCCACTCATTGTGCTGCTAAGGGCCTGATGACACAGATTTCATTGCTGAGTGATATTGCTTTGTAAGTAAATACCACAACTTCTTTATCCATTTTTCACTTTCTGCGATGTTGAACTTGTACTGTAAACGAGGTTCTTGTAAACAGAGCCGTTCCAAACTTTGGGGTGGCTGTGTCTTTTTGATTTTAATTTCCCTAAGCTATAGGACCATAAGTGGAAGTGCCCTAGGTTCTGTTGCTTTGTTTTTTAGATGTTTCAGGAAACACCATACACTTCTCCCGAGTGTCTGTTGGCAATTTACATCCCGCCCATCAGCATAACAAGGCTCCCAGTTCTCCATGGCCTGTCCTGCCTTTCTGGATTTTACACTTTTTTCAGATGGCCCTTTTCACCGGGGGGAAGTGAGACTTCATTGTAGTGCAGATTTCCTTTGCAAGCTTGCTTGGTTGGCCAAAAAGGGCGTATGCGTTTTTTCCTGAATATATTCAGGAAAAAACGCATACGCCCTTTTTGGCCAAGTGCATCATTGTGGACGTTCTGCCTCTTTTCCTATGCTTTCAATGCAATTCCAGTCTACCTCCTGAAATCGGTTTCCTGCAATTCTGCCCCGCTTTCAAGTCCTCTTGGCAGCCTTACTTCAGTCTATTTTTGGACGATAGCTGTCATTTATAACTCTGCAGGTTTGTGAATTACAGTGCCCCTGAGCTCCTTTCTTCAACTCGCTTTCTTGTGACCTGGCTGCAACACCGCAGGATGGCTTCAGGCCCTAATCTGGTTCTGGCACGGCACGATGAGCCTTTGATTAATTCCTCTTCCTGGTGGGAAATGAGAGTTAAATTTGCCCGTCCAGACACCTCCAGCTAGTCTCTCATTGGTTCTCGCTATTCCTGTTCATCTTCCGCAGAAATTGCAAACTGGGCCAAACAGGAGGTTAAAGGGACTGACTCTCCAAGTGGGGAGAGTGTTAGTAAAGCGTCTGGAATGTTGCACCCGAGTACCAGGGGAGGAAAACTGAGACATATTTGAACACGTCTCCCGTTCACATGGTTGATCATACTCTGGGTTCCACATGCATGTTTTAGCTGAAGGAAGAATACCTTAAACCTGGAGAGTTAAGACCTGTGTAATGGGTACCATGCAATATGACTTCAAAGGGTCTTCATTTGCTCACCGAACCTCTCCAATCCTATCACTGCTGCGTTTATGCCCCTGTACACATGCTTGATTCTCTTTTGGAGACATAGCAATCCATAGGTTTTAAGATACTTACTAGTCAGGTACATTCTTAGGCGTTTAATATGGGGTTTTGAGTCCATTTCGTTGAGCAAGGAGTAGCTCTTGTCTATTCCATATTTGGCTTAAGGAACTTTATCTGTGCTCATTTCAATCTCTGGTTTTATGCAGCACCCCAACTCACCTTTCCCCTTAAGCAAGCATAAGTTGGTTTTCTAAATTTGAGACCCTGTTCTGTTTTGGAATGCAGTTCCTGTGTAGCCAGGTTTACATTCCGTGTATTACTGATATCTTATGATGTTTCTTTTTCTGTGTGACTTATTTCAGGTAGAATCATCGTACCTGAATCCACTCATTATGCTGCTACGGGCCTGATGACATAGATTTCATTGCTGAGTGATACTGCATTGTACGTAAGTACCTCAAGTTCTTTATCCATTTTTCACTTTCTGTGATATTGAACTTGTACGGTAAACGAGGTTCTTGTAAACGGAGGCGTCCCAAACTTTGGGGTGGCTGTGTCTTTTTGATTTTAATTTCCCTAAGCTATAGGACCATAAGTGGAAGTGCCCTAGGCTCTGATGCTTTGTTTTTTAGATGTTTCAGGAAACACCATACACTTCTCCTGAGTGTCTGTTGGCAATTTACATCCCGCCCATCAGCATAACAAGGCTCCCAGTTCTCCATGGCCTGTCCTGCCTTTCTGGAGTTTACACTTTTTTCAGATGGCCCTTTTGACCAGGTGGAAGTGAGACTTCATTGTAGTGCAGATTTCCTTTGCAAGTTTGCTTGGTTGTCCAAAAAGGACGTATGCGTTTTTTCCTGAATATATTCAGGAAAAAACTCATACGCCCTTTTTGGCCAAGTGCATCATTGTGGACGTTCTGCCTCTTTTCCTATGCTTTCAATGCAATTCCAGTCTACCTCCTGAAATCGGTTTCCTGCAATTCTGCCCCGCTTTCAAGTCCTCTTGGCAGCCTTACTTCAGTCTATTTTTGGACGATAGCTGTCATTTATAACTCTGCAGGTTTGTGAATTGCAGTGCCCCTGAGCTCCTTTCTTCAACTCGCTTTCTTGTGACCTGGCCGCAACACCGCAGGATGTCTTCAGGCCCTAATCTGGTTCTGGCACGGCACGCTGAGCCTTTGGTTAATTCCTCTTCCTGGTGGGAAATGAGAGTTAAATTTGCCCGTCCAGACACCTCCAGCTAGTCTGTCATTGGTTCTCGCTATTCCTGTTCATCTTCCACAGAAATTGCAAACTGGGCCAAACAGGAGGTTAAAGGGACTGACTCTCCAAGTGGGGAGAGTGTTAGTAAAGCGTCTGGAATGTTGCACCCGAGTACCAGGGTACGAAAACTGAGACATATTTGAACACGTCTCCCGATCACATGGTTGATCATATTCTAGGTTCCACATGCATGTTTTAGATGAAGGAAGAATACCTTAAACCTGGGTAGTTGAAACCCGTGGAATGGGTACCATGCAATATGACTTCAAAGGGTCTTCATTTGCTCACGAACCTCTCCAATCCTATCACTGCTGCGTTTATGCCCCTGTACACACGCTTGATTCTCTTTCGGAGACATAGCAATCCATAGGTTTTACTATACTTACTAGTCAGGTGCATTCTTAGGCGTTTAATATGGGGTTTTGTGTCCATTTCGTTGAGCAAGGTGTAGCTCTTGTCTATTCCATATTTGGCTTAAGGAACTTTATCTGTGCTCATTTCAATCTCTGGTTTTATGCAGCACCCCAACTCACCTTTCACCTTAAGCAAGCATAAGTTGGTTTTCTAAATTTGAGACCCTGTTCTGTTTTGGAATGCAGTTCCTGTGTAGCCAAGTTTACATTCCGTGTATTAGTGATATCTTATGATGTTTCTCTTTCTGTGTGACTTATTTCAGTTAGAATCATCGTACCTGAATCCACTCATTATGCTGCTACGGGCCTGATGACACAGATTTCATTGCTGAGTGATATTGCTTTGTACGTAAATGCCACAACTTCTTTATCCATTTTTCACTTTCTGCGATGTTGAACTTGTACTGTAAACGAGGTTCTTGTAAACAGAGCCGTTCCAAACTTTGGGGTGGCTGTGTCTTTTTGATTTTAATTTCCCTAAGCTATAGGACCATAAGTGGAAGTGCCCTAGGTTCTGTTGCTTTGTTTTTTAGATGTTTCAGGAAACACCATACACTTCTCCCGAGTGGTTGTTGGCAATTTACATCCCGCCCATCAGCATAACAAGGCTCCCAGTTCTCCATGGCCTGTCCTGCCTTTCTGGATTTTACACTTTTTTCAGATGGCCCTTTTGACCGGGGGGAAGTGAGACTTCATTGTAGTGCAGATTTCCTTTGCAAGCTTGCTTGGTTGGCCAAAAAGGGCGTATGCGTTTTTTCCTGAATATATTCAGGAAAAAACGCATACGCCCTTTTTGGCCAAGTGCATCATTGTGGACGTTCTGCCTCTTTTCCTATGCTTTCAATGCAATTCCAGTCTACCTCCTGAAATCGGTTTCCTGCAATTCTGCCCCGCTTTCAAGTCCTCTTGGCAGCCTTACTTCAGTCTATTTTTGGACGATAGCTGTCATTTATAACTCTGCAGGTTTGTGAATTACAGTGCCCCTGAGCTCGTTTCTTCAACTCGCTTTCTTGTGACCTGGCCGCAACACCGCAGGATGGCTTCAGGCCCTAATCTGGTTCCGGCACGGCACGCTGAGCCTTTGGTTATTTCCTCTTCCTGGTGGGAAATGAGAGTTAAATTTGCCCGTCCAGACACCTCCAGCTAGTCTCTCATTGGTTCTCGCTATTCCTGTTCATCTTCCGCAGAAATTGCAAACTGGGCCAAACAGGAGGTTAAAGGGACTGACTCTCCAAGTGGGGAGAGTGTTAGTAAAGCGTCTGGAATGTTGCACCCGAGTACCAGGGGAGGAAAACTGAGACATATTTGAACACGTCTCCCGTTCACATGGTTGATCATACTCTGGGTTCCACATGCATGTTTTAGCTGAAGGAAGAATACCTTAAACCTGGAGAGTTAAGACCTGTGTAATGGGTACCATGCAATATGACTTCAAAGGGTCTTCATTTGCTCACCGAACCTCTCCAATCCTATCACTGCTGCGTTTATGCCCCTGTACACATGCTTGATTCTCTTTTGGAGACATAGCAATCCATAGGTTTTAAGATACTTACTAGTCAGGTACATTCTTAGGCGTTTAATATGGGGTTTTGAGTCCATTTCGTTGAGCAAGGAGTAGCTCTTGTCTATTCCATATTTGGCTTAAGGAACTTTATCTGTGCTCATTTCAATCTCTGGTTTTATGCAGCACCCCAACTCACCTTTCCCCTTAAGCAAGCATAAGTTGGTTTTCTAAATTTGAGACCCTGTTCTGTTTTTTAATGCAGTTCCTGTGTAGCCAGGTTTACATTCCGTGTATTACTGATATCTTATGATGTTTCTTTTTCTGTGTGACTTATTTCAGGTAGAATCATCGTACCTGAATCCACTCATTATGCTGCTACGGGCCTGATGACATAGATTTCATTGCTGAGTGATACTGCATTGTACGTAAGTACCTCAAGTTCTTTATCCATTTTTCACTTTCTGTGATATTGAACTTGTACGGTAAACGAGGTTCTTGTAAACGGAGGCGTCCCAAACTTTGGGGTGGCTGTGTCTTTTTGATTTTAATTTCCCTAAGCTATAGGACCATAAGTGGAAGTGCCCTAGGCTCTGATGCTTTGTTTTTTAGATGTTTCAGGAAACACCATACACTTCTCCTGAGTGTCTGTTGGCAATTTACATCCCGCCCATCAGCATAACAAGGCTCCCAGTTCTCCATGGCCTGTCCTGCCTTTCTGGAGTTTACACTTTTTTCAGATGGCCCTTTTGACCAGGTGGAAGTGAGACTTCATTGTAGTGCAGATTTCCTTTGCAAGTTTGCTTGGTTGTCCAAAAAGGACGTATGCGTTTTTTCCTGAATATATTCAGGAAAAAACTCATACGCCCTTTTTGGCCAAGTGCATCATTGTGGACGTTCTGCCTCTTTTCCTATGCTTTCAATGCAATTCCAGTCTACCTCCTGAAATCGGTTTCCTGCAATTCTGCCCCGCTTTCAAGTCCTCTTGGCAGCCTTACTTCAGTCTATTTTTGGACGATAGCTGTCATTTATAACTCTGCAGGTTTGTGAATTGCAGTGCCCCTGAGCTCCTTTCTTCAACTCGCTTTCTTGTGACCTGGCCGCAACACCGCAGGATGTCTTCAGGCCCTAATCTGGTTCTGGCACGGCACGCTGAGCCTTTGGTTAATTCCTCTTCCTGGTGGGAAATGAGAGTTAAATTTGCCCGTCCAGACACCTCCAGCTAGTCTGTCATTGGTTCTCGCTATTCCTGTTCATCTTCCACAGAAATTGCAAACTGGGCCAAACAGGAGGTTAAAGGGACTGACTCTCCAAGTGGGGAGAGTGTTAGTAAAGCGTCTGGAATGTTGCACCCGAGTACCAGGGTACGAAAACTGAGACATATTTGAACACGTCTCCCGATCACATGGTTGATCATATTCTAGGTTCCACATGCATGTTTTAGATGAAGGAAGAATACCTTAAACCTGGGTAGTTGAAACCCGTGGAATGGGTACCATGCAATATGACTTCAAAGGGTCTTCATTTGCTCACGAACCTCTCCAATCCTATCACTGCTGCGTTTATGCCCCTGTACACACGCTTGATTCTCTTTCGGAGACATAGCAATCCATAGGTTTTACTATACTTACTAGTCAGGTGCATTCTTAGGCGTTTAATATGGGGTTTTGTGTCCATTTCGTTGAGCAAGGTGTAGCTCTTGTCTATTCCATATTTGGCTTAAGGAACTTTATCTGTGCTCATTTCAATCTCTGGTTTTATGCAGCACCCCAACTCACCTTTCACCTTAAGCAAGCATAAGTTGGTTTTCTAAATTTGAGACCCTGTTCTGTTTTGGAATGCAGTTCCTGTGTAGCCAAGTTTACATTCCGTGTATTAGTGATATCTTATGATGTTTCTCTTTCTGTGTGACTTATTTCAGTTAGAATCATCGTACCTGAATCCACTCATTATGCTGCTACGGGCCTGATGACACAGATTTCATTGCTGAGTGATATTGCTTTGTACGTAAATGCCACAACTTCTTTATCCATTTTTCACTTTCTGCGATGTTGAACTTGTACTGTAAACGAGGTTCTTGTAAACAGAGCCGTTCCAAACTTTGGGGTGGCTGTGTCTTTTTGATTTTAATTTCCCTAAGCTATAGGACCATAAGTGGAAGTGCCCTAGGTTCTGTTGCTTTGTTTTTTAGATGTTTCAGGAAACACCATACACTTCTCCCGAGTGGTTGTTGGCAATTTACATCCCGCCCATCAGCATAACAAGGCTCCCAGTTCTCCATGGCCTGTCCTGCCTTTCTGGATTTTACACTTTTTTCAGATGGCCCTTTTGACCGGGGGGAAGTGAGACTTCATTGTAGTGCAGATTTCCTTTGCAAGCTTGCTTGGTTGGCCAAAAAGGGCGTATGCGTTTTTTCCTGAATATATTCAGGAAAAAACGCATACGCCCTTTTTGGCCAAGTGCATCATTGTGTACGTTCTGCCTCTTTTCCTATGCTTTCAATGCAATTCCAGTCTACCTCCTGAAATCGGTTTCCTGCAATTCTGCCCCGCTTTCAAGTCCTCTTGGCAGCCTTACTTCAGTCTATTTTTGGACGATAGCTGTCATTTATAACTCTGCAGGTTTCTGAATTACACTGCCCCTGAGCTCGTTTCTTCAACTCGCTTTCTTGTGACCTGGCCGCAACACCGCAGGATGGCTTCAGGCCCTAATCTGGTTCCGGCACGGCACGCTGAGCCTTTGGTTATTTCCTCTTCCTGGTGGGAAATGAGAGTTAAATTTGCCCGTCCAGACACCTCCAGCTAGTCTCTCATTGGTTCTCGCTATTCCTGTTCATCTTCCGCAGAAATTGCAAACTGGGCCAAACAGGAGGTTAAAGGGACTGACTCTCCAAGTGGGGAGAGTGTTAGTAAAGCGTCTGGAATGTTGCACCCGAGTACCAGGGTACGAAAACTGAGACATATTTGAACACGTCTCCCGTTCACATGGTTGATCATACTTGGGTTCCACATGCATGTTTTAGCTGAAGGAAGAATACCTTAAACCTCGGTAGTTGAAACCCGTGGAATGGGTACCATGCAATATGACTTCAAAGTGTCTTCATTTGCTCACCGAACCTCTCCAATCCTATCACTGCTGCGTTTATGCCCCTGTACACATGCTTGATTCTCTTTCGGAGACATAGCAATCCATAGGTTTTAAGATACTTACTAGTCAGGTACATTCTTAGGCGTTTAATATGCGGTGTTGAGTCCATTTCGTTGAGCAAGGAGTAGCTCTTGTCTATTCCATATTTGGCTTAAGGAACTTTATCTGTGCTCATTTCAATCTCTGGTTTTATGCAGCACCCCAACTCACCTTTCCCCTTAAGCAAGCATAAGTTGGTTTTCTAAATTTGAGACCCTGTTCTGTTCTGTAATTCAGTTCCTGTGTAGCCAAGTTTACATTCCGTGTATTACTGATATCTTATGATGTTTCTTTTTCTGTGTGACTTATTTCAGTTAGAATCATCATACCTGAATCCACTCATTGTGCTGCTAAGGGCCTGATGACACAGATTTCATTGCTGAGTGATATTGCTTTGTAAGTAAATACCACAACTTCTTTATCCATTTTTCACTTTCTGCGATGTTGAACTTGTACTGTAAACGAGGTTCTTGTAAACAGAGCCGTTCCAAACTTTGGGGTGGCTGTGTCTTTTTGATTTTAATTTCCCTAAGCTATAGGACCATAAGTGGAAGTGCCCTAGGTTCTGTTGCTTTGTTTTTTAGATGTTTCAGGAAACACCATACACTTCTCCCGAGTGTCTGTTGGCAATTTACATCCCGCCCATCAGCATAACAAGGCTCCCAGTTCTCCATGGCCTGTCCTGCCTTTCTGGATTTTACACTTTTTTCAGATGGCCCTTTTCACCGGGGGGAAGTGAGACTTCATTGTAGTGCAGATTTCCTTTGCAAGCTTGCTTGGTTGGCCAAAAAGGGCGTATGCGTTTTTTCCTGAATATATTCAGGAAAAAACGCATACGCCCTTTTTGGCCAAGTGCATCATTGTGGACGTTCTGCCTCTTTTCCTATGCTTTCAATGCAATTCCAGTCTACCTCCTGAAATCGGTTTCCTGCAATTCTGCCCCGCTTTCAAGTCCTCTTGGCAGCCTTACTTCAGTCTATTTTTGGACGATAGCTGTCATTTATAACTCTGCAGGTTTGTGAATTACAGTGCCCCTGAGCTCCTTTCTTCAACTCGCTTTCTTGTGACCTGGCTGCAACACCGCAGGATGGCTTCAGGCCCTAATCTGGTTCTGGCACGGCACGATGAGCCTTTGATTAATTCCTCTTCCTGGTGGGAAATGAGAGTTAAATTTGCCCGTCCAGACACCTCCAGCTAGTCTCTCATTGGTTCTCGCTATTCCTGTTCATCTTCCGCAGAAATTGCAAACTGGGCCAAACAGGAGGTTAAAGGGACTGACTCTCCAAGTGGGGAGAGTGTTAGTAAAGCGTCTGGAATGTTGCACCCGAGTACCAGGGGAGGAAAACTGAGACATATTTGAACACGTCTCCCGTTCACATGGTTGATCATACTCTGGGTTCCACATGCATGTTTTAGCTGAAGGAAGAATACCTTAAACCTGGAGAGTTAAGACCTGTGTAATGGGTACCATGCAATATGACTTCAAAGGGTCTTCATTTGCTCACCGAACCTCTCCAATCCTATCACTGCTGCGTTTATGCCCCTGTACACATGCTTGATTCTCTTTTGGAGACATAGCAATCCATAGGTTTTAAGATACTTACTAGTCAGGTACATTCTTAGGCGTTTAATATGGGGTTTTGAGTCCATTTCGTTGAGCAAGGAGTAGCTCTTGTCTATTCCATATTTGGCTTAAGGAACTTTATCTGTGCTCATTTCAATCTCTGGTTTTATGCAGCACCCCAACTCACCTTTCCCCTTAAGCAAGCATAAGTTGGTTTTCTAAATTTGAGACCCTGTTCTGTTTTGGAATGCAGTTCCTGTGTAGCCAGGTTTACATTCCGTGTATTACTGATATCTTATGATGTTTCTTTTTCTGTGTGACTTATTTCAGGTAGAATCATCGTACCTGAATCCACTCATTATGCTGCTACGGGCCTGATGACATAGATTTCATTGCTGAGTGATACTGCATTGTACGTAAGTACCTCAAGTTCTTTATCCATTTTTCACTTTCTGTGATATTGAACTTGTACGGTAAACGAGGTTCTTGTAAACGGAGGCGTCCCAAACTTTGGGGTGGCTGTGTCTTTTTGATTTTAATTTCCCTAAGCTATAGGACCATAAGTGGAAGTGCCCTAGGCTCTGATGCTTTGTTTTTTAGATGTTTCAGGAAACACCATACACTTCTCCTGAGTGTCTGTTGGCAATTTACATCCCGCCCATCAGCATAACAAGGCTCCCAGTTCTCCATGGCCTGTCCTGCCTTTCTGGAGTTTACACTTTTTTCAGATGGCCCTTTTGACCAGGTGGAAGTGAGACTTCATTGTAGTGCAGATTTCCTTTGCAAGTTTGCTTGGTTGTCCAAAAAGGACGTATGCGTTTTTTCCTGAATATATTCAGGAAAAAACTCATACGCCCTTTTTGGCCAAGTGCATCATTGTGGACGTTCTGCCTCTTTTCCTATGCTTTCAATGCAATTCCAGTCTACCTCCTGAAATCGGTTTCCTGCAATTCTGCCCCGCTTTCAAGTCCTCTTGGCAGCCTTACTTCAGTCTATTTTTGGACGATAGCTGTCATTTATAACTCTGCAGGTTTGTGAATTGCAGTGCCCCTGAGCTCCTTTCTTCAACTCGCTTTCTTGTGACCTGGCCGCAACACCGCAGGATGTCTTCAGGCCCTAATCTGGTTCTGGCACGGCACGCTGAGCCTTTGGTTAATTCCTCTTCCTGGTGGGAAATGAGAGTTAAATTTGCCCGTCCAGACACCTCCAGCTAGTCTGTCATTGGTTCTCGCTATTCCTGTTCATCTTCCACAGAAATTGCAAACTGGGCCAAACAGGAGGTTAAAGGGACTGACTCTCCAAGTGGGGAGAGTGTTAGTAAAGCGTCTGGAATGTTGCACCCGAGTACCAGGGTACGAAAACTGAGACATATTTGAACACGTCTCCCGATCACATGGTTGATCATATTCTAGGTTCCACATGCATGTTTTAGATGAAGGAAGAATACCTTAAACCTGGGTAGTTGAAACCCGTGGAATGGGTACCATGCAATATGACTTCAAAGGGTCTTCATTTGCTCACGAACCTCTCCAATCCTATCACTGCTGCGTTTATGCCCCTGTACACACGCTTGATTCTCTTTCGGAGACATAGCAATCCATAGGTTTTACTATACTTACTAGTCAGGTGCATTCTTAGGCGTTTAATATGGGGTTTTGTGTCCATTTCGTTGAGCAAGGTGTAGCTCTTGTCTATTCCATATTTGGCTTAAGGAACTTTATCTGTGCTCATTTCAATCTCTGGTTTTATGCAGCACCCCAACTCACCTTTCACCTTAAGCAAGCATAAGTTGGTTTTCTAAATTTGAGACCCTGTTCTGTTTTGGAATGCAGTTCCTGTGTAGCCAAGTTTACATTCCGTGTATTAGTGATATCTTATGATGTTTCTCTTTCTGTGTGACTTATTTCAGTTAGAATCATCGTACCTGAATCCACTCATTATGCTGCTACGGGCCTGATGACACAGATTTCATTGCTGAGTGATATTGCTTTGTACGTAAATGCCACAACTTCTTTATCCATTTTTCACTTTCTGCGATGTTGAACTTGTACTGTAAACGAGGTTCTTGTAAACAGAGCCGTTCCAAACTTTGGGGTGGCTGTGTCTTTTTGATTTTAATTTCCCTAAGCTATAGGACCATAAGTGGAAGTGCCCTAGGTTCTGTTGCTTTGTTTTTTAGATGTTTCAGGAAACACCATACACTTCTCCCGAGTGGTTGTTGGCAATTTACATCCCGCCCATCAGCATAACAAGGCTCCCAGTTCTCCATGGCCTGTCCTGCCTTTCTGGATTTTACACTTTTTTCAGATGGCCCTTTTGACCGGGGGGAAGTGAGACTTCATTGTAGTGCAGATTTCCTTTGCAAGCTTGCTTGGTTGGCCAAAAAGGGCGTATGCGTTTTTTCCTGAATATATTCAGGAAAAAACGCATACGCCCTTTTTGGCCAAGTGCATCATTGTGGACGTTCTGCCTCTTTTCCTATGCTTTCAATGCAATTCCAGTCTACCTCCTGAAATCGGTTTCCTGCAATTCTGCCCCGCTTTCAAGTCCTCTTGGCAGCCTTACTTCAGTCTATTTTTGGACGATAGCTGTCATTTATAACTCTGCAGGTTTGTGAATTACAGTGCCCCTGAGCTCGTTTCTTCAACTCGCTTTCTTGTGACCTGGCCGCAACACCGCAGGATGGCTTCAGGCCCTAATCTGGTTCCGGCACGGCACGCTGAGCCTTTGGTTATTTCCTCTTCCTGGTGGGAAATGAGAGTTAAATTTGCCCGTCCAGACACCTCCAGCTAGTCTCTCATTGGTTCTCGCTATTCCTGTTCATCTTCCGCAGAAATTGCAAACTGGGCCAAACAGGAGGTTAAAGGGACTGACTCTCCAAGTGGGGAGAGTGTTAGTAAAGCGTCTGGAATGTTGCACCCGAGTACCAGGGTACGAAAACTGAGACATATTTGAACACGTCTCCCGTTCACATGGTTGATCATACTTGGGTTCCACATGCATGTTTTAGCTGAAGGAAGAATACCTTAAACCTCGGTAGTTGAAACCCGTGGAATGGGTACCATACAATATGACTTCAAAGGTTCTTCATTTGCTCACCGAACCTCTCCAATCCTATCACTGCTGCGTTTATGCCCCTGTACACATGCTTGATTCTCTTTCGGAGACATAGCAATCCATAGGTTTTAAGATACTTACTAGTCAGGTACATTCTTAGGCGTTTAATATGCGGTATTGAGTCCATTTCGTTGAGCAAGGAGTAGCTCTTGTCTATTCCATATTTGGCTTAAGGAACTTTATCTGTGCTCATTTCGATCTCTGGTTATGCAGCACCCTAATTCACCTTTCCCCTTAAGCAAGCATAAGTTGGTTTTCTAAATTTGAGACCCTTTTCTGTTCTGTAATTCAGTTCCTGTGTAGCCAAGTTTACATTCCGTGTATTACTGATATATTATGATGTTTCTTTTTCTGTGTGACTTATTTCAGTTAGAATCATCATACCTGAATCCACTCATTGTGCTGCTAAGGGCCTGATGACATAGATTTCATTGCTGAGTGATATTGCTTTGTAAGTAAATACCACAACTTCTTTATCCATTTTTCACTTTCTGCAATGTTGAACTTGTACTGTAAACGAGGTTCATGTAAACAGAGTCGTTTCAAACTTTGGGGTGGCTGTGTCTTTTTGATTTTAATTACCCTAAGCTGTAGGACCATAAGTGGAAGTGCCCTAGGCTCTGTTGCTTTGTTTTTTAGATGTTTCAGGAAACACCATACACTTCTCCCGAGTGGTTGTTGGCAATTTACATCCCGCCCATCAGCATAACAAGGCTCCCAGTTCTCCATGGCCTGTCCTGCCTTTCCGGATTTTACACTTTTTTCAGATGGCCCTTTTGACCGGGGGGAAGTGAGACTTCATTGTAGTGCAGATTTCCTTTGCAAGCTTGCTTGGTTGGCCAAAAAGGGCGTATGCGTTTTTTCCTGAATATATTCAGGAAAAAACGCATACGCCCTTTTTGGCCAAGTGCATCATTGTGGACGTTCTGCCTCTTTTCCTATGCTTTCAATGCAATTCCAGTCTACCTCCTGAAATCGGTTTCCTGCAATTCTGCCCCGCTTTCAAGTCCTCTTGGCAGCCTTACTTCAGTCTATTTTTGGACGATAGCTGTCATTTATAACTCTGCAGGTTTGTGAATTACAGTGCCCCTGAGCTCCTTTCTTCAACTCGCTTTCTTGTGAGCTGGCCGCAACACCGCAGGATGGCTTCAGGCCCTAATCTGGTTCCGGCCCGGCATGCTGAGCCTTTGGTTATTTCCTCTTCCTGGTGGGAAATGAGAGTTAAATTTGCCCGTCCAGACACCTCCAGCTAGCCTCTCATTGGTTCTCGCTATTCCTGTTCATCTTCCGCAGAAATTGCAAACTGGGCCAAACAGGAGGTTAAAGGCGCTGACTCTCCAAGTGGGGAGAGTGTTAGTAAAGCGTCTGGAATGTTGCACCCGAGTACCAGGGGAGGAAAACTGAGACATATTTGAACACGTCTCCCGTTCACATGGTTGATCATACTTGGGTTCCACATGCATGTTTTAGCTGAAGGAAGAATACCTAAAACCTGGGTAGTTGAAACCCGTGGAATGGGTACCATGCAATATGACTTCAAAGGGTCTTCATTTGCTCACCGAACCTCTCCAATCCTATCACTGCTGCGTTTATGCCCCTGTACACATGCTTGATTCTCTTTCGGAGACATAGCAATCCATAGGTTTTAAGATACTTACTAGTCAGGTACATTCTTAGGCGTTTAATATGCGGTGTTGAGTCCATTTCGTTGAGCAAGGAGTAGCTCTTGTCTATTCCATATTTGGCTTAAGGAACTTTATCTGTGCTCATTTCAATCTCTGGTTTTAT
Organism: Delphinus delphis; assembly: GCF_949987515.2. Taxonomy (NCBI): domain Eukaryota; kingdom Metazoa; phylum Chordata; class Mammalia; order Artiodactyla; family Delphinidae; genus Delphinus; species Delphinus delphis. The sequence continues at coordinate 95,914 of NW_027192687.1, read as the reverse complement.
GCAGCACCCCAACTCACCTTTCCCCTTAAGCAAGCATAAGTTGGTTTTCTAAATTTGAGACCCTTTTCTGTTCTGTAATTCAGTTCCTGTGTAGCCAAGTTTACATTCCGTGTATTACTGATATCTTATGATGTTTCTTTTTCTGTGTGACTTATTTCAGTTAGAATCATCATACCTGAATCCACTCATTGTGCTGCTAAGGGCCTGATGACACAGATTTCATTGCTGAGTGATATTGCTTTGTAAGTAAATACCACAAATTCTTTATCCATTTTTCACTTTCTGCGATGTTGAACTTGTACTGTAAACGAGGTTCTTGTAAACAGAGCCATTCCAAACTTTGGGGTGGCTGTGTCTTTTTCATGTTAATTTCCCTAAGCTATAGGACCATAAGTGGAAGTGCCCTAGGCTCTGTTGCTTTGTTTTTTAGATGTTTCAGGAAACACCATACACTTCTCCCGAGTGTCTGTTGGCAATTTACATCCCGCCCATCAGCATAACAAGGCTCCCAGTTCTCCATGGCCTGTCCTGCCTTTCTGGATTTTACACTTTTTTGAGATGGCCCTTTTGACCGGGGGGAAGTGAGACTTCATTGTAGTGCAGATTTCCTTTGCAAGCTTGCTTGGTTGGCCAAAAAGGGCGTATGCGTTTTTTCCTGAATATATTCAGGAAAAAACGCATACGCCCTTTTTGGCCAAGTGCATCACTGTGGACGTTCTGCCTCTTTTCCTATGCTTTCAATGCAATTCCAGTCTACCTCCTGAAATCGGTTTCCTGCAATTCTGCCCCGCTTTCAAGTCCTCTTGGCAGCCTTACTTCAGTCTATTTTTGGACGATAGCTGTCATTTATAACTCTGCAGGTTTGTGAATTACAGTGCCCCTGAGCTCCTTTCTTCAACTCGCTTTCTTGTGACCTGGCCGCAACACCGCAGGATGGCTTCAGGCCCTAATCTGGTTCCGGTATGGCACGCTGAGCCTTTGGTTATTTCCTCTTCCTGGTGGGAAATGAGAGTTAAGTTTGCCCGTCCAGACACCTCCAGCTAGTCTCTCATTGGTTCTCGCTATTCCTGTTCATCTTCCGCAGAAATTGCAAACTGGGCCAAACAGGAGGTTAAAGGCGCTGACTCTCCAAGTGGGGAGAGTGTTAGTAAAGCGTCTGGAATGTTGCACCCGAGTACCAGGGGAGGAAAACTGAGACATATTTGAACACGTCTCCCGTTCACATGGTTGATCATACTTGGGTTCCACATGCATGTTTTAGCTGAAGGAAGAATACCTTAAACCTGGAGAGTTAAGACCCGTGTAATGGGTACCATGCAATATGACTTCAAAGGGTCTTCATTTGCTCACCGAACCTCTCCAATCCTATCACTGCTGCGTTTATGCCCCTGTACACATGCTTGATTCTCTTTCGGAGACATAGCAATCCATAGGTTTTAAGATACTTACTAGTCAGGTACATTCTTAGGCGTTTAATATGCGGTGTTGAGTCCATTTCGTTGAGCAAGTAGTAGCTCTTGTCTATTCCATATTTGACTTAAGGAACTTTATCTGTGCTCATTTCAATCTCTGGTTTTATGCAGCACCCCAACTCACCTTTACCCTTAAGCAAGCATAAGTTGGTTTTCTAAATTTGAGACCCTGTTCTGTTCTGTAATTCAGTTCCTGTGTAGCCAAGTTTACATTCCGTGTATTACTGATATCTTATGATGTTTCTTTTTCTGTGTGACTTACTTCAGTTAGAATCATCATACCTGAATCCACTCATTGTGCTGCTAAGGGCCTGATGACACAGATTTCATTGCTGAGTGATATTGCTTTGTAAGTAAATACCACAACTTCTTTATCCATTTTTCACTTTCTGCGATGTTGAACTTGTACTGTAAACGAGGTTCTTGTAAACAGAGCCGTTCCAAACTTTGGGGTGGCTGTGTCTTTTTGAATTTAATTTCCCTAAGCTATAGGACCATAAGTGGAAGTGCCCTAGGCTCTGTTGCTTTGTTTTTTAGATGTTTCAGGAAACACCATACACTTCTCCCGAGTGGTTGTTGGCAATTTACATCCCGCCCATCAGCATAACAAGGCTCCCAGTTCTCCATGGCCTGTCCTGCCTTTCTGGATTTTACACTTTTTTCAGATGGCCCTTTTGACCGGGGGGAAGTGAGACTTCATTGTAGTGCAGATTTCCTTTGCAAGCTTGCTTGGTTGGCCAAAAAGTGTGTATGCGTTTTTTCCTGAATATATTCAGGAAAAAACGCATACGCCCTTTTTGGCCAAGTGCATCATTGTGGACGTTCTGCCTCTTTTCCTATGCTTTCAATGCAATTCCAGTCTACCTCCTGAAATCGGTTTCCTGCAATTCTGCCCCGCTTTCAAGTCCTCTTGGCAGCCTTACTTCAATCTATTTTTGGACGATAGCTGTCATTTATAACTCTGCAGGTTTGTGAATTACAGTGCCCCTGAGCTCCTTTCTTCAACTCGCTTTCTTGTGACCTGGCCGCAACACCGCAGGATGGCTTCAGGCCCTAATCTGGTTCCGGCACGGCACGCTGAGCCTTTGGTTATTTCCTCTTCCTGGTGGGAAATGAGAGTTAAATTTGCCCGTCCAGACACCTCCAGGTAGTCTCTCATTGGTTCTCGCTATTCCTGTTCATCTTCCGCAGAAATTGCAAACTGGGCCAAACAGGAGGTTAAAGGGACTGACTCTCCAAGTGGGGAGAGTGTTAGTAAAGCGTCTGGAATGTTGCACCCGAGTACCAGGGGAGGAAAACTGAGACATATTTGAACACGTCTCCCGTTCACATGGTTGATCATACTCTGGGTTCCACATGCATGTTTTAGCTGAAGGAAGAATACCTTAAACTTGGAGAGTTAAGACCTGTGTAATGGGTACCATGCAATATGACTTCAAAGGGTCTTCATTTGCTCACCGAACCTCTCCAATCCTATCACTGCTGCGTTTATGCCCCTGTACACATGCTTGATTCTCTTTTGGAGACATAGCAATCCATAGGTTTTAAGATACTTACTAGTCAGGTACATTCTTAGGCGTTTAATATGGGGTTTTGAGTCCATTTCGTTGAGCAAGGAGTAGCTCTTGTCTATTCCATATTTGGCTTAAGGAACTTTATCTGTGCTCATTTCAATCTCTGGTTTTATGCAGCACCCCAACTCACCTTTCCCCTTAAGCAAGCATAAGTTGGTTTTCTAAATTTGAGACCCTGTTCTGTTTTGGAATGCAGTTCCTGTGTAGCCAGGTTTACATTCCGTGTATTACTGATATCTTATGATGTTTCTTTTTCTGTGTGACTTATTTCAGGTAGAATCATCGTACCTGAATCCACTCATTATGCTGCTACGGGCCTGATGACATAGATTTCATTGCTGAGTGATACTGCATTGTACGTAAGTACCTCAAGTTCTTTATCCATTTTTCACTTTCTGTGATATTGAACTTGTACGGTAAACGAGGTTCTTGTAAACGGAGGCGTCCCAAACTTTGGGGTGGCTGTGTCTTTTTGATTTTAATTTCCCTAAGCTATAGGACCATAAGTGGAAGTGCCCTAGGCTCTGATGCTTTGTTTTTTAGATGTTTCAGGAAACACCATACACTTCTCCTGAGTGTCTGTTGGCAATTTACATCCCGCCCATCAGCATAACAAGGCTCCCAGTTCTCCATGGCCTGTCCTGCCTTTCTGGAGTTTACACTTTTTTCAGATGGCCCTTTTGACCAGGTGGAAGTGAGACTTCATTGTAGTGCAGATTTCCTTTGCAAGTTTGCTTGGTTGGCCAAAAAGGACGTATGCGTTTTTTCCTGAATATATTCAGGAAAAAACTCATACGCCCTTTTTGGCCAAGTGCATCATTGTGGACGTTCTGCCTCTTTTCCTATGCTTTCAATGCAATTCCAGTCTACCTCCTGAAATTGGTTTCCTGCAATTCTGCCCCGCTTTCAAGTCCTCTTGGCAGCCTTACTTCAGTCTATTTTTGGACGATAGCTGTCATTTATAACTCTGCAGGTTTGTGAATTGCAGTGCCCCTGAGCTCCTTTCTTCAACTCGCTTTCTTGTGACCTGGCCGCAACACCGCAGGATGTCTTCAGGCCCTAATCTGGTTCTGGCACGGCACGCTGAGCCTTTGGTTAATTCCTCTTCCTGGTGGGAAATGAGAGTTAAATTTGCCCATCCAGACACCTCCAGCTAGCCTCTCATTGGTTCTCGCTATTCCTGTTCATCTTCCACAGAAATTGCAAACTGGGCCAAACAGGAGGTTAAAGGGACTGACTCTCCAAGTGGGGAGAGTGTTAGTAAAGCGTCTGGAATGTTGCACCCGAGTACCAGGGTACGAAAACTGAGACATATTTGAACACGTCTCCCGATCACATGGTTGATCATACTCTAGGTTCCACATGCATGTTTTAGATGAAGGAAGAATACCTTAAACCTGGGTAGTTGAAACCCGTGGAATGGGTACCATGCAATATGACTTCAAAGGGTCTTCATTTGCTCACGAACCTCTCCAATCCTATCACTGCTGCGTTTATGCCCCTGTACACACGCTTGATTCTCTTTCGGAGACATAGCAATCCATAGGTTTTACTATACTTACTAGTCAGGTGCATTCTTAGGCGTTTAATATGGGGTTTTGTGTCCATTTCGTTGAGCAAGGAGTAGCTCTTGTCTATTCCATATTTGGCTTAAGGAACTTTATCTGTGCTCATTTCAATCTCTGGTTTTATGCAGCACCCCAACTCACCTTTCACCTTAAGCAAGCATAAGTTGGTTTTCTAAATTTGAGACCCTGTTCTGTTTTGGAATGCAGTTCCTGTGTAGCCAAGTTTACATTCCGTGTATTAGTGATATCTTATGATGTTTCGCTTTCTGTGTGACTTATTTCAGTTAGAATCATCGTACCTGAATCCACTCATTATGCTGCTACGGGCCTGATGACACAGATTTCATTGCTGAGTGATATTGCTTTGTACGTAAATGCCACAACTTCTTTATCCATTTTTCACTTTCTGCGATGTTGAACTTGTACTGTAAACGAGGTTCTTGTAAACAGAGCCGTTCCAAACTTTGGGGTGGCTGTGTCTTTTTGATTTTAATTTCCCTAAGCTATAGGACCATAAGTGGAAGTGCCCTAGGTTCTGTTGCTTTGTTTTTTAGATGTTTCAGGAAACACCATACACTTCTCCCGAGTGGTTGTTGGCAATTTACATCCCGCCCATCAGCATAACAAGGCTCCCAGTTCTCCATGGCCTGTCCTGCCTTTCTGGATTTTACACTTTTTTCAGATGGCCCTTTTGACCGGGGGGAAGTGAGACTTCATTGTAGTGCAGATTTCCTTTGCAAGCTTGCTTGGTTGGCCAAAAAGGGCGTATGCGTTTTTTCCTGAATATATTCAGGAAAAAACGCATACGCCCTTTTTGGCCAAGTGCATCATTGTGGACGTTCTGCCTCTTTTCCTATGCTTTCAATGCAATTCCAGTCTACCTCCTGAAATCGGTTTCCTGCAATTCTGCCCCGCTTTCAAGTCCTCTTGGCAGCCTTACTTCAGTCTATTTTTGGACGATAGCTGTCATTTATAACTCTGCAGGTTTGTGAATTACAGTGCCCCTGAGCTCCTTTCTTCAACTCGCTTTCTTGTGACCTGGCCGCAACACCGCAGGATGGCTTCAGGCCCTAATCTGGTTCCGGCACGGCACGCTGAGCCTTTGGTTATTTCCTCTTCCTGGTGGGAAATGAGAGTTAAATTTGCCCGTCCAGACACCTCCAGCTAGTCTCTCATTGGTTCTCGCTATTCCTGTTCATCTTCCGCAGAAATTGCAAACTGGGCCAAACAGGAGGTTAAAGGGACTGACTCTCCAAGTGGGGAGAGTGTTAGTAAAGCGTCTGGAATGTTGCACCCGAGTACCAGGGTACGAAAACTGAGACATATTTGAACACGTCTCCCGTTCACATGGTTGATCATACTTGGGTTCCACATGCATGTTTTAGCTGAAGGAAGAATACCTTAAACCTCGGTAGTTGAAACCCGTGTAATGGGTACCATGCAATATGACTTCAAAGGGTCTTCATTTGCTCACCGAACCTCTCCAATCCTATCACTGCTGCGTTTATGCCCCTGTACACATGCTTGATTCTCTTTCGGAGACATAGCAATCCATAGGTTTTAAGATACTTACTAGTCAGGTACATTCTTAGGCGTTTAATATGCGGTGTTGAGTCCATTTCGTTGAGCAAGGAGTAGCTCTTGTCTATTCCATATTTGGCTTAAGGAACTTTATCTGTGCTCATTTCGATCTCTGGTTATGCAGCACCCTAATTCACCTTTCCCCTTAAGCAAGCATAAGTTGGTTTTCTAAATTTGAGACCCTGTTCTGTTCTGTAATTCAGTTCCTGTGTAGCCAAGTTTACATTCCGTGTATTACTGATATATTATGATGTTTCTTTTTCTGTGTGACTTATTTCAGTTAGAATCATCATACCTGAATCCACTCATTGTGCTGCTAAGGGCCTGATGACATAGATTTCATTGCTGAGTGATATTGCTTTGTAAGTAAATACCACAACTTCTTTATCCATTTTTCACTTTCTGCGATGTTGAACTTGTACTGTAAACGAGGTTCATGTAAACAGAGCCGTTTCAAACTTTGGGGTGGCTGTGTCTTTTTGATTTTAATTACCCTAAGCTATAGGACCATAAGTGGAAGTGCCCTAGGCTCTGTTGATTTGTTTTTTAGATGTTTCAGGAAACACCATACACTTCTCCCGAGTGGTTGTTGGCAATTTACATCCCGCCCATCAGCATAACAAGGCTCCCAGTTCTCCATGGCCTGTCCTGCCTTTCTGGATTTTACACTTTTTTCAGATGGCCCTTTTGACCGGGGGGAAGTGAGACTTCATTGTAGTGCAGATTTCCTTTGCAAGCTTGCTTGGTTGGCCAAAAAGGGCGTATGCGTTTTTTCCTGAATATATTCAGGAAAAAACGCATACGCCCTTTTTGGCCAAGTGCATCATTGTGGACGTTCTGCCTCTTTTCCTATGCTTTCAATGCAATTCCAGTCTACCTCCTGAAATCGGTTTCCTGCAATTCTGCCCTGCTTTCAAGTCCTCTTGGCAGCCTTACTTCAGTCTATTTTTGGACGATAGCTGTCATTTATAACTCTGCAGGTTTGTGAATTACAGTGTCCCTGAGCTCCTTTCTACAACTCGCTTTCTTGTGAGCTGGCCGCAACACCGCAGGATGGCTTCAGGCCCTAATCTGGTTCCGGCACGGCACGCTTAGCCTTTGGTTATTTCCTCTTCCTGGTGGGAAATGAGAGTTAAATTTGCCCGTCCAGACACCTCCAGCTAGTCTCTCATTGGTTCTCGCTATTCCTGTTCATCTTCCGCAGAAATTGCAAACTGGGCCAAACAGGAGGTTAAAGGCGCTGACTCTCCAAGTCGGGAGAGTGTTAGTAAAGTGTCTGGAATGTTGCACCCGAGTACCAGGGTACGAAAACTGAGACATATTTGAACACGTCTCCCGATCACATGGTTGATCATACTCTAGGTTCCACATGCATGTTTTAGCTGAAGGAAGAATACCTTAAACCTGGGTAGTTGAAACCCGTGGAATGGGTACCATGCAATATGACTTCAAAGGGTCTTCATTTGCTCACCGAACCTCTCCAATCCTATCACTGTTGCGTTTATGCCCCTGTACACATGCTTGATTCTCTTTCGGAGACATAGCAATCCATAGGTTTTAAGATACTTACTAGTCAGGTACATTCTTAGGCGTTTAATTTGGGGTGTTGAGTCCATTTCGTTGAGCAAGGAGGAGCTCTTGTCTATTCCATATTTGGCTTAAGGAACTTTATCTGTGCTCATTTCAATCTCTGGTTTTATGCAGCACTCCAACTCACCTTTACCCTTAAGCAAGAATAAGTTGGTTTTCTAAATTTGAGACCCTGTTCTGTTCTGTAATTCAGTTCCTGTGTAGCCAAGTTTACATTCCGTGTATTACTGATATCTTATGATGTTTCTTTTTCTGTGTGACTTATTTCAGTTAGAATCATCATACCTGAATCCACTCATTGTGCTGCTAAGGGCCTGATGACACAGATTTCATTGCTGAGTGATATTGCTTTGTAAGTAAATACCACAACTTCTTTATCCATTTTTCACTTTCTGCGATGTTGAACTTGTACTGTAAACGAGGTTCTTGTAAACAGAGCCTTTCCAAACTTTGGGGTGGCTGTGTCTTTTTGATTTTAAATTCCCTAAGCTATAGGACCATAAGTGGAAGTGCCCTAGGCTCTGTTGCTTTGTTTTTTAGATGTTTCAGGAAACACCATACACTTCTCCCGAGTGGTTGTTGGCAATTTACATCCCGCCCATCAGCATAACAAGGCTCCCAGTTCTCCATGGCCTGTCCTGCCTTTCTGGATTTTACACTTTTTTCAGATGGCCCTTTTGACCAGGGGGAAGTGAGACTTCATTGTAGTGCAGATTTCCTTTGCAAGCTTGCTTGGTTGGCCAAAAAGGGCGTATGCGTTTTTTCCTGAATATATTCAGGAAAAAACGCATACGCCCTTTTTGGCCAAGTGCATCATTGTGGACATTCTGCCTCTTTTCCTATGCTTTCAATGCAATTCCAGTCTACCTCCTGAAATCGGTTTCCTGCAATTCTGCCCCGCTTTCAAGTCCTCTTGGCAGCCTTACTTCAGTCTATTTTTGGACGATAGCTGTCATTTATAACTCTGCAGGTTTGTGAATTACAGTGCCCCTGAGCTCCTTTCTTCAACTCGCTTTCTTGTGAGCTGGCCGCAACACCGCAGGATGGCTTCAGGCCCTAATCTGGTTCCGGCCCGGCACGCTGAGCCTTTGGTTAATTCCTCTTCCTGGTGGGAAATGAGAGTTAAATTTGCCCGTTCAGACACCTCCAGCTAGCCTCTCATTGGTTCTCGCTATCCTGTTCATCTTCCGCAGAAATTGCAAACTGGGCCAAACAGGAGGTTAAAGGCGCTGACTCTCCAAGTGGGGAGAGTGTTAGTAAAGCGTCTGGAATGTTGCACCCGAGTACCAGGGTACGAAAACTGAGACATATTTGAACACGTCTCCCGATCACATGGTTGATCATACTCTGGGTTCCACATGCATGTTTTAGCTGAAGGAAGAATACCTAAAACCTGGGTAGTTGAAACCCGTGGAATGGGTACCATGCAATGTGACTTCAAAGGGTCTTCATTTGCTCACCGAACCTCTCCAATCCTATCACTGCTGCGTTTATGCCCCTGTACACATGCTTGATTCTCTTTCGGAGACATAGCAATCCATAGGTTTTAAGATACTTACTAGTCAGGTACATTCTTAGGCGTTTAATATGCGGTGTTGAGTCCATTTCGTTGAGCAAGGAGTAGCTCTTGTCTATTCCATATTTGACTTAAGGAACTTTATCTGTGCTCATTTCAATCTCTGGTTTTATGCAGCACCCCAACTCACCTTTCCCCTTAAGCAAGCATAAGTTGGTTTTCTAAATTTGAGACCCTGTTCTGTTTTGGAATGCAGTTCCTGTGTAGCCAAGTTTACATTCCGTGTATTACTGATATCTTATGATGTTTCTTTTTCTGTGTGACTTATTTCATTTAGAATCATCGTACCTGAATCCACTCATTATGCTGCTAAGGGCCTGATGACATAGATTTCATTGCTGAGTGATACTGCATTGTACGTAAGTACCTCAAGTTCTTTATCCATTTTTCACTTTCTGTGATATTGAACTTGTACGGTAAACGAGGTTCTTGTAAACGGAGGCATCCCAAACTTTGGGGTGGCTGTGTCTTTTTGATTTTAATTTCCCTAAGCTATAGGACCATAAGTGGAAGTGCCCTAGGCTCTGTTGCTTTGTTTTTTAGATGTTTCAGGAAACACCATACACTTCTCCAGAGTGGCTGTTGGCAATTTACATCCCGCCCATCAGCATAAGAAGGCTCCCAGTTCTCCATGGCCTGTCGTGCCTTTATGGATTTTACACTTTTTTCAGATGGCCCTTTTGACCAGGTGGAGGTGAGACTTCATTGTAGTGCAGATTTCCTTTGCAAGCTTGCTTGGTTGGCCAAAAAGGGCGTATGCGTTTTTTCCTGAATATATTCAGGAAAAAACGCATACGCCCTTTTTGGCCAAGTGCATCATTGTGGACGTTCTGCCTCTTTTCCTATGCTTTCAATGCAATTTCAGTCTACCTCCTGAAATCGGTTTCCTGCAATTCTGCCCCGCTTTCAAGTCCTCTTGGCAGCTTACTTCAGTATATTTTTGGACGATAGCTGTCATTTATAACTCTGCAGTTTTGTGAATTACAGTGCCCCTGAGCTCCTTTCTACAACTCGCTTTCTTGTGAGCTGGCCGCAACACCGCAGGATGGCTTCAGGCCCTAATCTGGTTCCGGCACGGCACGCTGAGCCTTTGGTTATTTCCTCTTCCTGGTGGGAAATGAGAGTTAAATTTGCCCGTCCAGACACCTCCAGCTAGTCTCTCATTTGTTCTCGCTATTCCTGTTCATCTTCCGCAGAAATTGCAAACTGGGCCAAACAGGAGGTTAAAGGGACTGACTCTCCAAGTCGGGAGAGTGTTAGTAAAGCGTCTGGAATGTTGCACCCGAGTACCAGGGGAGGAAAACTGAGACATATTTGAACACGTCTCCCGTTCACACGGTTGATCATACTCTGGGTTCCACATGCATGTTTTAGCTGAAGGAAGAATACCTTAAACCTGGAGAGTTAAGACCCGTGTAATGGGTACCATGCAATATGACTTCAAAGGGTCTTCATTTGCTCACCGAACCTCTCCAATCCTATCACTGCTGCGTTTATGCCCCTGTACACATGCTTGATTCTCTTTCGGAGACATAGCGATCCATAGGTTTTAAGATACTTACTAGTCAGGTACATTCTTAGGCGTTTAATATGCGGTGTTGAGTCCATTTCGTTGAGCAAGGAGTAGCTCTTGTCTATTCCATATTTGACTTAAGGAACTTTATCTGTGCTCATTTCAATCTCTGGTTTTATGCAGCACCCCAACTCACCTTTACCCTTAAGCAAGCATAAGTTGGTTTTCTAAATTTGAGACCCTGTTCTGTTCTGTAATTCAGTTCCTGTGTAGCCAAGTTTACATTCCGTGTATTACTGATATCTTATGATGTTTCTTTTTCTGCGTGACTTATTTCAGTTAGAATCATCATACCTGAATCCACTCATTGTGCTGCTAAGGGCCTGATGACACAGATTTCATTGCTGAGTGATATTGCTTTGTAAGTAAATACCACAACTTCTTTATCCATTTTTCACTTTCTGTGATGTTGAACTTGTACTGTAAACGAGGTTCTTGTAAACAGAGCTGTTCCAAACTTTGGGGTGGCTGTGTCTTTTTGATTTTAATTTCCCTAAGCTATAGGACCATAAGTGGAAGTGCCCTAGGTTCTGTTGCTTTGTTTTTTAGATGTTTCAGGAAACACCATACACTTCTCCGGAGTGGTTGTTGGCAATTTACATCCCGCCCATCAGCATCACAAGGCTCCCAGTTCTCCATGGCCTGTCCTGCCTTTCTGGATTTTACACTTTTTTCAGATGGCCCTTTTGACCGGGGGGAAGTGAGACTTCATTGTAGTGCAGATTTCCTTTGCAAGCTTGCTTTTTGGCCAAAAAGGGCGTATGCGTTTTTTCCTGAATATATTCAGGAAAAAACGCATACGCCCTTTTTGGCCAAGTGCATCATTGTGGACGTTCTGCCTCTTTTCCTATGCTTTCAATGCAATTCCAGTCTACCTCCTGAAATCGGTTTCCTGCAATTCTGCCCCGCTTTCAAGTCCTCTTGGCAGCCTTACTTCAGTCTATTTTTGGACGATAGCTGTCATTTATAACTCTGCAGGTTTTTGAATTACAGTGCCCCTGAGCTCCTTTCTTCAACTCGCTTTCTTGTGACCTGGCCGCAACACCGCAGGATGGCTTCAGGCCCTAATCTGGTTCCGGTACGGCACGCTGAGCCTTTGGTTATTTCCTCTTCCTGGTGGGAAATGAGAGTTAAATTTGCCCGTCCAGACACCTCCAGCTAGTCTCTCATTGGTTCTCGCTATTCCTGTTCATCTTTCGCAGAAATTGCAAACTGGGCCAAACAGGAGGTTAAAGGCGCTGACTCTCCAAGTGGGGAGAGTGTTAGTAAAGCGTCTGGAATGTTGCACCCGAGTACCAGGGGAGGAAAACTGAGACATATTTGAACACGTCTCCCGATCACATGGTTGATCATACTCTGGGTTCCACATGCATGTTTTAGCTGAAGGAAGAATACCTAAAACCTGGGTAGTTGAAACCCTTGGAATGGGTACCATGCAATGTGACTTCAAAGGGTCTTCATTTGCTCACCGAACCTCTCCAATCCTATCACTGCTGCGTTTATGCCCCTGTACACATGCTTGATTCTCTTTTGGAGACATAGCAATCCATAGGTTTTAAGATACTTACTAGTCAGGTACATTCTTAGGCGTTTAATATGCGGTGTTGAGTCCATTTCGTTGAGCAAGGAGTAGCTCCTGTCTATTCCATATTTGACTTAAGGAACTTTATCTGTGCTCATTTCAATCTCTGGTTTTATGTAGCACCCCAACTCACCTTTCCCCTTAAGCAAGCATAAGTTGGTTTTCTAAATTTGAGACCCTGTTCTGTTCTGTAATTCAGTTCCTGTGTAGCCAAGTTTACATTCCGTTTATTACTGATATCTTATGATGTTTCTTTTTCTGTGTGACTTATTTCAGTTAGAATCATCATACCTGAATCCACTCATTGTGCTGCTAAGGGCCTGATGACACAGATTTCATTGCTGAGTGATATTGCTTTGTAAGTAAATACCACAACTTCTTTATCCATTTTTCACTTTCTGCGATGTTGAACTTGTACTGTAAACGAGGTTCTTGTAAACAGAGCCTTTCCAAACTTTGGGGTGGCTGTGTCTTTTTGATTTTAAATTCCCTAAGCTATAGGACCATAAGTGGAAGTGCCCTAGGCTCTGTTGCTTTGTTTTTTAGATGTTTCAGGAAACACCATACACTTCTCCCGAGTGGTTGTTGGCAATTTACATCCCGCCCATCAGCATAACAAGGCTCCCAGTTCTCCATGGCCTGTCCTGCCTTTCTGGATTTTACACTTTTTTCAGATGGCCCTTTTGACCGGGGGGAAGTGAGACTTCATTGTAGTGCAGATTTCCTTTGCAAGCTTGCTTGGTTGGCCAAAAAGGGCGTATGCGTTTTTCCTGAATATATTCAGGAAAAAACGCATACGCCCTTTTTGGCCAAGTGCATCATTGTGGACGTTCTGCCTCTTTTCCTATGCTTGCAATGCAATTCCAGTCTACCTCCTGAAATCGGTTTCCTGCAATGCTGCCCCGCTTTCAAGTCCTCTTGGCAGCCTTACTTCAGTCTATTTTTGGACGATAGCTGTCATTTATAACTCTGCAGGTTTGTGAATTACAGGGCCCCTGAGCTCCTTTCTTCAACTCGCTTTCTTGTGACCTGGCCGCAACACCGCAGGATAGCTTCAGGCCCTAATCTGGTTCTGGCACGGCATGCTGAGCCTTTGGTTAATTCCTCTTCCTGGTGGGAAATGAGAGTTAAATTTGCCCGTCCAGACACCTCCAGCTAGTCTATCATTGGTTCTCGCTATTCCTTTTCATCTTCCGCAGAAATTGCAAACTGGGCCAAACAGGAGGTTAAAGGGACTGACTCTCCAAGTCGGGAGAGTGTTAGTAAAGCGTCTGGAATGTTGCACCCGAGTACCAGGGTACGAAAACTGAGACATATTTGAACACGTCTCCCGATCACATGGTTGATCATACTCTGGGTTCCACATGCATGTTTTAGCTGAAGGAAGAATACCTTAAACCTGGGTAGTTGAAACCCGTGGAATGGGTACCATGCAATATGACTTCAAAGTGTCTTCATTTGCTCACCAAACCTCTCCAATCCTATCACTGCTGCGTTTATGCCCCTGTACACACGCTTGATTCTCTTTCGGAGACATAGCAATCCATAGGTTTTAAGATACTTACTAGTCAGGTACATTCTTAGGCGTTTAATATGCGGTGTTGAGTCCATTTCGTTGAGCAAGGAGTAGCTCTTGTCTATTCCATATTTGGCTTAAGGAACTTTATCTGTGCTCATTTCAATCTCTGGTTTTATGCAGCACCCCAACTCACCTTTACCCTTAAGCAAGCATAAGTTGGTTTTCTAAATTTGAGACCTTGTTCTGTTCTGTAATTCAGTTCCTGTGTCGCCAAGTTTACATTCCGTGTATTAGTGATATCTTATGATGTTTCTTTTTCTGTGTGACTTATTTCAGTTAGAATCATCATACCTGAATCCACTCATTATGCTGCTACGGGCCTAATGACATAGATTTCATTGCTGAGTGATACTGCATTGTACGTAAGTACCACAAGTTCTTTATCCATTTTTCACTTTCTGCGATGTTGAACTTCTACTGTAAACGAGGTTCTTGTAAACAGAGCCGTTCGAAACTTTGGGGTGGCTGTGTCTTTTTGATTTTAAATTCCCTAAGCTATAGGACCATAAGTGGAAGTGCCCTAGGCTCTGTTGCTTTGTTTTTTAGATGTTTCAGGAAACACCATACACTTCTCCCGAGTGTTTGTTGGCAATTTACATCCCGCCCTTCAGCATAACAAGGCTCCCAGTTCTCCATGGCCTATCCTGCCTTTCTGGATTTTACACTTTTTTCAGATGGCCCTTTTGACCGGGGGGAAGTGAGACTTCATTGTAGTGCAGATTTCCTTTGCAAGCTTGCTTGGTTGGCCAAAAAGGGCGTATGCGTTTTTTCCTGAATATATTCAGGAAAAAACGCATACGCCCTTTTTGGCCAAGTGCATCATTGTGGACGTTCTGCCTCTTTTCCTATGCTTGCAGTGCAATTCCAGTCTACCTCCTGAAATCGGTTTCCTGCAATTCTGCCCCGCTTTCAAGTCCTCTTGGCAGCCTTACTTCAGTCTATTTTTGGACGATAGCTGTCATTTATAACTCTGCAGGTTTGTGAATTGCAGTGCCCCTGAGCTCCTTTCTTCAACTCGCTTTCTTGTGACCTGGCCGCAACACCGCAGGATGTCTTCAGGCCCTAATCTGGTTCTGGCACGGCACGCTGAGCCTTTGGTTAATTCCTCTTCCTGGTGGGAAATGAGAGTTAAATTTGCCCGTCCAGACACCTCCAGCTAGTCTGTCATTGGTTCTCGCTATTCCTGTTCATCTTCCACAGAAATTGCAAACTGGGCCAAACAGGAGGTTAAAGGGACTGACTCTCCAAGTGGGGAGAGTGTTAGTAAAGCGTCTGGAATGTTGCACCCGAGTACCAGGGTACGAAAACTGAGACATATTTGAACACGTCTCCCGATCACATGGTTGATCATATTCTAGGTTCCACATGCATGTTTTAGATGAAGGAAGAATACCTTAAACCTGGGTAGTTGAAACCCGTGGAATGGGTACCATGCAATATGACTTCAAAGGGTCTTCATTTGCTCACGAACCTCTCCAATCCTATCACTGCTGCGTTTATGCCCCTGTACACACGCTTGATTCTCTTTCGGAGACATAGCAATCCATAGGTTTTACTATACTTACTAGTCAGGTGCATTCTTAGGCGTTTAATATGGGGTTTTGTGTCCATTTCGTTGAGCAAGGTGTAGCTCTTGTCTATTCCATATTTGGCTTAAGGAACTTTATCTGTGCTCATTTCAATCTCTGGTTTTATGCAGCACCCCAACTCACCTTTCACCTTAAGCAAGCATAAGTTGGTTTTCTAAATTTGAGACCCTGTTCTGTTTTGGAATGCAGTTCCTGTGTAGCCAAGTTTACATTCCGTGTATTAGTGATATCTTATGATGTTTCTCTTTCTGTGTGACTTATTTCAGTTAGAATCATCGTACCTGAATCCACTCATTATGCTGCTACGGGCCTGATGACACAGATTTCATTGCTGAGTGATATTGCTTTGTACGTAAATGCCACAACTTCTTTATCCATTTTTCACTTTCTGCGATGTTGAACTTGTACTGTAAACGAGGTTCTTGTAAACAGAGCCGTTCCAAACTTTGGGGTGGCTGTGTCTTTTTGATTTTAATTTCCCTAAGCTATAGGACCATAAGTGGAAGTGCCCTAGGTTCTGTTGCTTTGTTTCTTAGATGTTTCAGGAAACACCATACACTTCTCCCGAGTGGTTGTTGGCAATTTACATCCCGCCCATCAGCATAACAAGGCTCCCAGTTCTCCATGGCCTGTCCTGCCTTTCTGGATTTTACACTTTTTTCAGATGGCCCTTTTGACCGGGGGGAAGTGAGACTTCATTGTAGTGCAGATTTCCTTTGCAAGCTTGCTTGGTTGGCCAAAAAGGGCGTATGCGTTTTTTCCTGAATATATTCAGGAAAAAACGCATACGCCCTTTTTGGCCAAGTGCATCATTGTGGACGTTCTGCCTCTTTTCCTATGCTTTCAATGCAATTCCAGTCTACCTCCTGAAATCGGTTTCCTGCAATTCTGCCCCGCTTTCAAGTCCTCTTGGCAGCCTTACTTCAGTCTATTTTTGGACGATAGCTGTCATTTATAACTCTGCAGGTTTGTGAATTACAGTGCCCCTGAGCTCGTTTCTTCAACTCGCTTTCTTGTGACCTGGCCGCAACACCGCAGGATGGCTTCAGGCCCTAATCTGGTTCCGGCACGGCACGCTGAGCCTTTGGTTATTTCCTCTTCCTGGTGGGAAATGAGAGTTAAATTTGCCCGTCCAGACACCTCCAGCTAGTCTCTCATTGGTTCTCGCTATTCCTGTTCATCTTCCGCAGAAATTGCAAACTGGGCCAAACAGGAGGTTAAAGGGACTGACTCTCCAAGTGGGGAGAGTGTTAGTAAAGCGTCTGGAATGTTGCACCCGAGTACCAGGGGAGGAAAACTGAGACATATTTGAACACGTCTCCCGTTCACATGGTTGATCATACTTGGGTTCCACATGCATGTTTTAGCTGAAGGAAGAATACCTAAAACCTGGGTAGTTGAAACCCGTGGAATGGGTACCATACAATATGACTTCAAAGGGTCTTCATTTGCTCACCGAACCTCTCCAATCCTATCACTGCTGCGTTTATGCCCCTGTACACATGCTTGATTCTCTTTCGGAGACATAGCAATCCATAGGTTTTAAGATACTTACTAGTCAGGTACATTCTTAGGCGTTTAATATGCGGTGTTGAGTCCATTTCGTTGAGCAAGGAGTAGCTCTTGTCTATTCCATATTTGGCTTAAGGAACTTTATCTGTGCTCATTTCAATCTCTGGTTTTATGCAGCACCCCAACTCACCTTTCCCCTTAAGCAAGCATAAGTTGGTTTTCTAAATTTGAGACCCTTTTCTGTTCTGTAATTCAGTTCCTGTGTAGCCAAGTTTACATTCCGTGTATTACTGATATCTTATGATGTTTCTTTTTCTGTGTGACTTATTTCAGTTAGAATCATCATACCTGAATCCACTCATTGTGCTGCTAAGGGCCTGATGACACAGATTTCATTGCTGAGTGATATTGCTTTGTAAGTAAATACCACAAATTCTTTATCCATTTTTCACTTTCTGCGATGTTGAACTTGTACTGTAAACGAGGTTCTTGTAAACAGAGCCATTCCAAACTTTGGGGTGGCTGTGTCTTTTTCATGTTAATTTCCCTAAGCTATAGGACCATAAGTGGAAGTGCCCTAGGCTCTGTTGCTTTGTTTTTTAGATGTTTCAGGAAACACCATACACTTCTCCCGAGTGTCTGTTGGCAATTTACATCCCGCCCATCAGCATAACAAGGCTCCCAGTTCTCCATGGCCTGTCCTGCCTTTCTGGATTTTACACTTTTTTGAGATGGCCCTTTTGACCGGGGGGAAGTGAGACTTCATTGTAGTGCAGATTTCCTTTGCAAGCTTGCTTGGTTGGCCAAAAAGGGCGTATGCGTTTTTTCCTGAATATATTCAGGAAAAAACGCATACGCCCTTTTTGGCCAAGTGCATCACTGTGGACGTTCTGCCTCTTTTCCTATGCTTTCAATGCAATTCCAGTCTACCTCCTGAAATCGGTTTCCTGCAATTCTGCCCCGCTTTCAAGTCCTCTTGGCAGCCTTACTTCAGTCTATTTTTGGACGATAGCTGTCATTTATAACTCTGCAGGTTTGTGAATTACAGTGCCCCTGAGCTCCTTTCTTCAACTCGCTTTCTTGTGACCTGGCCGCAACACCGCAGGATGGCTTCAGGCCCTAATCTGGTTCCGGTATGGCACGCTGAGCCTTTGGTTATTTCCTCTTCCTGGTGGGAAATGAGAGTTAAGTTTGCCCGTCCAGACACCTCCAGCTAGTCTCTCATTGGTTCTCGCTATTCCTGTTCATCTTCCGCAGAAATTGCAAACTGGGCCAAACAGGAGGTTAAAGGCGCTGACTCTCCAAGTGGGGAGAGTGTTAGTAAAGCGTCTGGAATGTTGCACCCGAGTACCAGGGGAGGAAAACTGAGACATATTTGAACACGTCTCCCGTTCACATGGTTGATCATACTTGGGTTCCACATGCATGTTTTAGCTGAAGGAAGAATACCTTAAACCTGGAGAGTTAAGACCCGTGTAATGGGTACCATGCAATATGACTTCAAAGGGTCTTCATTTGCTCACCGAACCTCTCCAATCCTATCACTGCTGCGTTTATGCCCCTGTACACATGCTTGATTCTCTTTCGGAGACATAGCAATCCATAGGTTTTAAGATACTTACTAGTCAGGTACATTCTTAGGCGTTTAATATGCGGTGTTGAGTCCATTTCGTTGAGCAAGTAGTAGCTCTTGTCTATTCCATATTTGACTTAAGGAACTTTATCTGTGCTCATTTCAATCTCTGGTTTTATGCAGCACCCCAACTCACCTTTACCCTTAAGCAAGCATAAGTTGGTTTTCTAAATTTGAGACCCTGTTCTGTTCTGTAATTCAGTTCCTGTGTAGCCAAGTTTACATTCCGTGTATTACTGATATCTTATGATGTTTCTTTTTCTGTGTGACTTACTTCAGTTAGAATCATCATACCTGAATCCACTCATTGTGCTGCTAAGGGCCTGATGACACAGATTTCATTGCTGAGTGATATTGCTTTGTAAGTAAATACCACAACTTCTTTATCCATTTTTCACTTTCTGCGATGTTGAACTTGTACTGTAAACGAGGTTCTTGTAAACAGAGCCGTTCCAAACTTTGGGGTGGCTGTGTCTTTTTGAATTTAATTTCCCTAAGCTATAGGACCATAAGTGGAAGTGCCCTAGGCTCTGTTGCTTTGTTTTTTAGATGTTTCAGGAAACACCATACACTTCTCCCGAGTGGTTGTTGGCAATTTACATCCCGCCCATCAGCATAACAAGGCTCCCAGTTCTCCATGGCCTGTCCTGCCTTTCTGGATTTTACACTTTTTTCAGATGGCCCTTTTGACCGGGGGGAAGTGAGACTTCATTGTAGTGCAGATTTCCTTTGCAAGCTTGCTTGGTTGGCCAAAAAGGGCGTATGCGTTTTTTCCTGAATATATTCAGGAAAAAACGCATACGCCCTTTTTGGCCAAGTGCATCATTGTGGACGTTCTGCCTCTTTTCCTATGCTTTCAATGCAATTCCAGTCTACCTCCTGAAATCGGTTTCCTGCAATTCTGCCCCGCTTTCAAGTCCTCTTGGCAGCCTTACTTCAATCTATTTTTGGATGATAGCTGTCATTTATAACTCTGCAGGTTTGTGAATTACAGTGCCCCTGAGCTCCTTTCTTCAACTCGCTTTCTTGTGACCTGGCTGCAACACCGCAGGATGGCTTCAGGCCCTAATCTGGTTCCGGCACGGCACGATGAGCCTTTGGTTAATTCCTCTTCCTGGTGGGAAATGAGAGTTAAATTTGCCCGTCCAGACACCTCCAGGTAGTCTCTTATTGGTTCTCGCTATTCCTGTTCATCTTCCGCAGAAATTGCAAACTGGGCCAAACAGGAGGTTAAAGGGACTGACTCTCCAAGTGGGGAGAGTGTTAGTAAAGCGTCTGGAATGTTGCACCCGAGTACCAGGGGAGGAAAACTGAGACATATTTGAACACGTCTCCCGTTCACATGGTTGATCATACTCTGGGTTCCACATGCATGTTTTAGCTGAAGGAAGAATACCTTAAACTTGGAGAGTTAAGACCTGTGTAATGGGTACCATGCAATATGACTTCAAAGGGTCTTCATTTGCTCACCGAACCTCTCCAATCCTATCACTGCTGCGTTTATGCCCCTGTACACATGCTTGATTCTCTTTTGGAGACATAGCAATCCATAGGTTTTAAGATACTTACTAGTCAGGTACATTCTTAGGCGTTTAATATGGGGTTTTGAGTCCATTTCGTTGAGCAAGGAGTAGCTCTTGTCTATTCCATATTTGGCTTAAGGAACTTTATCTGTGCTCATTTCAATCTCTGGTTTTATGCAGCACCCCAACTCACCTTTCCCCTTAAGCAAGCATAAGTTGGTTTTCTAAATTTGAGACCCTGTTCTGTTTTGGAATGCAGTTCCTGTGTAGCCAGGTTTACATTCCGTGTATTACTGATATCTTATGATGTTTCTTTTTCTGTGTGACTTATTTCAGGTAGAATCATCGTACCTGAATCCACTCATTATGCTGCTACGGGCCTGATGACATAGATTTCATTGCTGAGTGATACTGCATTGTACGTAAGTACCTCAAGTTCTTTATCCATTTTTCACTTTCTGTGATATTGAACTTGTACGGTAAACGAGGTTCTTGTAAACGGAGGCGTCCCAAACTTTGGGGTGGCTGTGTCTTTTTGATTTTAATTTCCCTAAGCTATAGGACCATAAGTGGAAGTGCCCTAGGCTCTGATGCTTTGTTTTTTAGATGTTTCAGGAAACACCATACACTTCTCCTGAGTGTCTGTTGGCAATTTACATCCCGCCCATCAGCATAACAAGGCTCCCAGTTCTCCATGGCCTGTCCTGCCTTTCTGGAGTTTACACTTTTTTCAGATGGCCCTTTTGACCAGGTGGAAGTGAGACTTCATTGTAGTGCAGATTTCCTTTGCAAGTTTGCTTGGTTGGCCAAAAAGGACGTATGCGTTTTTTCCTGAATATATTCAGGAAAAAACTCATACGCCCTTTTTGGCCAAGTGCATCATTGTGGACGTTCTGCCTCTTTTCCTATGCTTTCAATGCAATTCCAGTCTACCTCCTGAAATTGGTTTCCTGCAATTCTGCCCCGCTTTCAAGTCCTCTTGGCAGCCTTACTTCAGTCTATTTTTGGACGATAGCTGTCATTTATAACTCTGCAGGTTTGTGAATTGCAGTGCCCCTGAGCTCCTTTCTTCAACTCGCTTTCTTGTGACCTGGCCGCAACACCGCAGGATGTCTTCAGGCCCTAATCTGGTTCTGGCACGGCACGCTGAGCCTTTGGTTAATTCCTCTTCCTGGTGGGAAATGAGAGTTAAATTTGCCCATCCAGACACCTCCAGCTAGCCTCTCATTGGTTCTCGCTATTCCTGTTCATCTTCCACAGAAATTGCAAACTGGGCCAAACAGGAGGTTAAAGGGACTGACTCTCCAAGTGGGGAGAGTGTTAGTAAAGCGTCTGGAATGTTGCACCCGAGTACCTGGGTACGAAAACTGAGACATATTTGAACACGTCTCCCGATCACATGGTTGATCATACTCTAGGTTCCACATGCATGTTTTAGATGAAGGAAGAATACCTTAAACCTGGGTAGTTGAAACCCGTGGAATGGGTACCATGCAATATGACTTCAAAGGGTCTTCATTTGCTCACGAACCTCTCCAATCCTATCACTGCTGCGTTTATGCCCCTGTACACACGCTTGATTCTCTTTCGGAGACATAGCAATCCATAGGTTTTACTATACTTACTAGTCAGGTGCATTCTTAGGCGTTTAATATGGGGTTTTGTGTCCATTTCGTTGAGCAAGGAGTAGCTCTTGTCTATTCCATATTTGGCTTAAGGAACTTTATCTGTGCTCATTTCAATCTCTGGTTTTATGCAGCACCCCAACTCACCTTTCACCTTAAGCAAGCATAAGTTGGTTTTCTAAATTTGAGACCCTGTTCTGTTTTGGAATGCAGTTCCTGTGTAGCCAAGTTTACATTCCGTGTATTAGTGATATCTTATGATGTTTCTTTTTCTGTGTGACTTATTTCAGTTAGAATCATCATACCTAAATCCACTCATTGTGCTGCTAAGGGCCTGATGACACAGATTTCATTGCTGAGTGATATTGCTTTGTAAGTGAATACCACAACTTCTTTATCCATTTTTCACTTTCTGCGATGTTGAACTTGTATTGTAAACGAGGTTCTTGTAAACAGAGGCGTCCCAAACTTTGGGGTGGCTGTGTCTTTTTGATTTTAATTTCCCTAAGCTATAGGACCATAAGTGGAAGTGCCCTAGGCTCTGTTGCTTTGTTTTTTAGATGTTTCAGGAAACACCATACACTTCTCCCAAGTGTCTGTTGGCAATTTACATCCAGCCCATCAGCATAACAAGGCTCCCAGTTCTCAATGGCCTGTCCTGCCTTTCTGGATTTTACACTTTTTTCAGATGGCCCTTTTGACCGGGGGGAAGTGAGACTTCATTGTAGTGCAGATTTCCTTTGCAAGCTTGCTTGGTTGGCCAAAAAGGGCGTATGCGTTTTTTCCTGAATATATTCAGGAAAAAACGCATACGCCCTTTTTGGCCAAGTGCATCATTGTGGACGTTCTGCCTCTTTTCCTATGCTTTCAATGCAATTCCAGTCTACCTCCTGAAATCGGTTTCCTGCAATTCTGCCCCGCTTTCAAGTCCTCTTGGCAGCCTTACTTCAGTCTATTTTTGGACGATAGCTGTCATTTATAACTCTGCAGGTTTGTGAATTACAGTGCCCCTGAGCTCCTTTCTTCAACTCGCTTTCTTGTGACCTGGCCGCAACACCACAGGATGGCTTCAGGCCCTAATCTGGTTCCGGCCCGGCACGCTGAGCCTTTGGTTAATTCCTCTTCCTGGTGGGAAATGAGAGTTAAATTTGCCCGTTCAGACACCTCCAGCTAGCCTCTCATTGGTTCTCGCTATTCCTGTTCATCTTCCGCAGAAATTGCAAACTGGGCCAAACAGGAGGTTAAAGGGACTGACTCTCCAAGTCGGGAGAGTGTTAGTAAAGCGTCTGGAATGTTGCACCCGAGTACCAGGGGAGGAAAACTGAGACATATTTGAACACGTCTCCCGTTCACACGGTTGATCATACTCTGGGTTCCACATGCATGTTTTAGCTGAAGGAAGAATACCTTAAACCTGGAGAGTTGAGACCCGTGTAATGGGTACCATGCAGTATGACTTCAAAGGGTCTTCATTTGCTCACGAACCTCTCCAATCCTATCACTGCTGCGTTTATGCCCCTGTACACATGCTTGATTCTCTTTCGGAGACATAGCAATCCATAGGTTTTAAGATACTTACTAGACAGGTACATTCTTATGCGTTTAATATGCGGTGTTGAGTCCATTTCGTTGAGCAAGGAGTAGCTCTTGTCTATTCCATATTTGGCTTAAGGAACTTTATCTGTGCTCATTTCAATCTCTGGTTTTATGCAGCACCCCAACTCACCTTTCCCCTTAAGCAAGCATAAGTTGGTTTTCTAAATTTGAGACCCTGTTCTGTTCTGTAATTCAGTTCCTGTGTAGCCAAGTTTACATTCCGTGTATTACTGATATCTTATGATGTTTCTTTTTCTGTGTGACTTATTTCAGTTAGAATCATCATACCTGAATCCACTCATTGTGCTGCTAAGGGCCTGATGACACAGATTTCATTGCTGAGTGATATTGCTTTGTAAGTGAATACCACAACTTCTTTATCCATTTTTCACTTTCTGCGATGTTGAACTTGTATTGTAAACGAGGTTCTTGTAAACAGAGGCGTCCCAAACTTTGGGGTGGCTGTGTCTTTTTGATTTTAATTTCCCTAAGCTATAGGACCATAAGTGGAAGTGCCCTAGGCTCTGTTGCTTTGTTTTTTAGATGTTTCAGGAAACACCATACACTTCTCCCAAGTGTCTGTTGGCAATTTACATCCAGCCCATCAGCATAACAAGGCTCCCAGTTCTCAATGGCCTGTCCTGCCTTTCTGGATTTTACACTTTTTTCAGATGGCCCTTTTGACCGGGGGGAAGTGAGACTTCATTGTAGTGCAGATTTCCTTTGCAAGCTTGCTTGGTTGGCCAAAAAGGGCGTATGCGTTTTTTCCTGAATATATTCAGGAAAAAACGCATACGCCCTTTTTGGCCAAGTGCATCATTGTGGACGTTCTGCCTCTTTTCCTATGCTTTCAATGCAATTCCAGTCTACCTCCTGAAATCGGTTTCCTGCAATTCTGCCCCGCTTTCAAGTCCTCTTGGCAGCCTTACTTCAGTCTATTTTTGGACGATAGCTGTCATTTATAACTCTGCAGGTTTGTGAATTACAGTGCCCCTGAGCTCCTTTCTTCAACTCGCTTTCTTGTGACCTGGCCGCAACACCGCAGGATGGCTTCAGGCCCTAATCTGGTTCCGGCCCGGCACGCTGAGCCTTTGGTTAATTCCTCTTCCTGGTGGGAAATGAGAGTTAAATTTGCCCGTTCAGACACCTCCAGCTAGCCTCTCATTGGTTCTCGCTATTCCTGTTCATCTTCCGCAGAAATTGCAAACTGGGCCAAACAGGAGGTTAAAGGGACTGACTCTCCAAGTCGGGAGAGTGTTAGTAAAGCGTCTGGAATGTTGCACTCGAGTACCAGGGGAGGAAAACTGAGACATATTTGAACACGTCTCCCGTTCACACGGTTGATCATACTCTGGGTTCCACATGCATGTTTTAGCTGAAGGAAGAATACCTTAAACCTGGAGAGTTGAGACCCGTGGAATGGGTACCATGCAATATGACTTCAAAGGGTCTTCATTTGCTCACCGAACCTCTCCAATCCTATCACTGCTGCGTTTATGCCCCTGTACACATGCTTGATTCTCTTTCGGAGACATAGCAATCCATAGGTTTTAAGATACTTACTAGTCAGGTACATTCTTAGGCGTTTAATATGCGGTGTTGAGTCCATTTCGTTGAGCAAGGAGTAGCTCTTGTCTATTCCATATTTGGCTTAAGGAACTTTATCTGTGCTCATTTCAATCTCTGGTTTTATGCAGCACCCCAACTCACCTTTACCCTTAAGCAAGCATAAGTTGGTTTTCTAAATTTGAGACCCTGTTCTCTTCTGTAATTCAGTTCCTGTATAGCCAAGTTTACATTCCGTGTATTAGTGATATCTTATGGTGTTTCTTTTTCTGTGTGACTTATTTCAGTTAGAATCATCGTACCTGAATCCACTCATTATGCTGCTACGGGCCTGATGACATAGATTTCATTGCTGAGTGATACTGCATTGTACGTAAGTACCACAAGTTCTTTATCCATTTTTCACTTTCTGCGATGTTGAACTTGTACTGTAAACGAGGTTCTTGTAAACAGAGCCGTTGGAAACTTTGGGGTGGCTGTGTCTTTTTGATTTTAATTTCCCTAATCTATAGGACCATAAGTGGAAATGCCCTAGGCTCTGTTGCTTTGTTTTTTAGATGTTTCAGGAAACACCATACACTTCTCCCGAGTGGTTGTTGGCAATTTACATCCCGCCCATCAGCATAACAAGGCTCCCAGTTCTCCATGGCCTGTCCTGCCTTTCTGGATTTTACACTTTTTTCAGATGGCCCTTTTGACCGGGGGGAAGTGAGACTTCATTGTAGTGCAGATTTCCTTTGCAAGCTTGCTTGGTTGGCCAAAAAGGGCGTATGCGTTTTTTCCTGAATATATTCAGGAAAAAACGCATACGCCCTTTTTGGCCAAGTGCATCATTGTGGACGTTCTGCCTCTTTTCCTATGCTTTCAATGCAATTCCAGTCTACCTCCTGAAATCGGTTTCCTGCAATTCTGCCCCGCTTTCAAGTCCTCTTGGCAGCCTTACTTCAGTCTATTTTTGGACGATAGCTGTCATTTATAACTCTGCAGGTTTGTGAATTACAGTGCCCCTGAGCTCCTTTCTTCAACTCGCTTTCTTGTGACCTGGCCGCAACACCGCAGGATGTCTTCAGGCCCAAATCTGGTTCCGGCACGGCATGCTGAGCCTTTGGTTATTTCCTCTTCCTGGTGGGAAATGAGAGTTAAATTTGCCCGTCCAGACACCTCCAGCTAGTCTCTCATTGGTTCTCGCTATTCCTGTTCACCTTCCGCAGAAATTGCAAACTGGGCCAAACAGGAGGTTAAAGGCGCTGACTTTCCAAGTGGGGAGAGTGTTAGTAAAGCGTCTGGAATGTTGCACCCGAGTACCAGGGTACGAAAACTGAGACATATTTGAACACGTCTCCCCTTCACATGGTTGATCATATTTGGGTTCCACATGCATGTTTTAGCTGAAGGAAGAATACCTAAATCCTGGGTAGTTGAAACCCGTGGAATGGGTACCATGCAATATGACTTCAAAGGGTTTTCATTTGCTCACCGAACCTCTCCAATCCTATCACTGCTGCGTTTATGCCCCTGTACACATGCTTGATTCTGTTTCGGAGACATAGCAATCCATAGGTTTTAAGATACTTACTAGTCAGGTACATTCTTAGGCGTTTAATATGCGGCATTGAGTCCATTTCGTTGAGCAAGGAGTAGCTCTTGTCTATTCCATATTTGGCTTAAGGAACTTTATCTGTGCTCATTTCAATCTCTGGTTTTATGCAGCACCCCAACTCACCTTTCCCCTTAAGCAAGCATAAGTTGGTTTTCTAAATTTGAGACCCTGTTCTGTTCTGTAATACAGTTCCTGTGTAGCCAAGTTTACATTCCGTGTATTACAGATATCTTATGATGTTTCTTTTTCTGTGTGACTTATTTCAGTTAGAATCATCGTACCTGAATCCACTCATTATGCTGCTACGGGCCTGATGACACAGATTTCATTGCTGAGTGATACTGCATTGTACGTAAGTACCACAAGTTCTTTATCCATTTTTCACTTTCTGCGATGTTGAACTTGTACTGTAAACGAGGTTCTTGTAAACAGAGCCGTTCCAAACTTTGGGGTGGCTGTGTCTTTTTGAATTTAATTTCCCTAAGCTATAGGACCATAAGTGGAAGTGCCCTAGGCTCTGTTGCTTTGTTTTTTAGATGTTTCAGGAAACACCATACACTTCTCCCGAGTGGTTGTTGGCAATTTACATCCCGCCCATCAGCATAACAAGGCTCCCAGTTCTCCATGGCCTGTCCTGCCTTTCTGGATTTTACACTTTTTTCAGATGGCCCTTTTGACCGGGGGGAAGTGAGACTTCATTGTAGTGCAGATTTCCTTTGCAAGC
Organism: Delphinus delphis; assembly: GCF_949987515.2. Lineage (NCBI taxonomy): Eukaryota > Metazoa > Chordata > Mammalia > Artiodactyla > Delphinidae > Delphinus > Delphinus delphis. The sequence goes on along the minus strand of NW_027192687.1, from coordinate 68,451 downwards.
TTGCTTGGTTGGCCAAAAAGGGCGTATGCGTTTTTTCCTGAATATATTCAGGAAAAAACGCATACGCCCTTTTTGGCCAAGTGCATCATTGTGGACGTTCTGCCTCTTTTCCTATGCTTTCAATGCAATTCCAGTCTACCTCCTGAAATCGGTTTCCTGCAATTCTGCCCCGCTTTCAAGTCCTCTTGGCAGCCTTACTTCAGTCTATTTTTGGACGATAGCTGTCATTTATAACTCTGCAGGTTTGTGAATTACAGTGCCCCTGAGCTCCTTTCTTCAACTCGCTTTCTTGTGACCTGGCCGCAACACCGCAGGATGTCTTCAGGCCCTAATCTGGTTCCGGCACGGCATGCTGAGCCTTTGGTTATTTCCTCTTCCTGGTGGGAAATGAGAGTTAAATTTGCCCGTCCAGACACCTCCAGCTAGTCTCTCATTGGTTCTCGCTATTCCTGTTCATCTTCCGCAGAAATTGCAAACTGGGCCAAACAGGAGGTTAAAGGCGCTGACTTTCCAAGTGGGGAGAGTGTTAGTAAAGCGTCTGGAATGTTGCACCCGAGTACCAGGGGAGGAAAACTGAGACATATTTGAACACGTCTCCCGTTCACATGGTTGATCAAACTTGGGTTCCACATGCATGTTTTAGCTGAAGGAAGAATACCTAAAACCTGGGTAGTTGAAACTCGTGGAATGGGTACCATGCAATATGACTTCAAAGGGTCTTCATTTGCTCACCGAACCTCTCCAATCCTATCACTGCTGCGTTTATGCCCCTGTACACATGCTTGATTCTCTTTCGGAGACATAGCAATCTATAGGTTTTAAGATACTTACTAGTCAGGTACATTCTTAGGCATTTAATATGCGGTGTTGAGTCCATTTCGTTGAGCAAGGAGTAGCTCTTGTCTATTCCATATTTGGCTTAAGGAACTTTATCTGTGCTCATTTCAATCTCTGGTTTTATGCAGCACCCCAACTCACCTTTATCCTTAAGCAAGCATAAGTTGGTTTTCTAAATTTGAGACCCTGTTCTGTTCTGTAATTCAGTTCCTGTGTAGCCAAGTTTACATTCCGTGTATTAGTGATATCTTATGATGTTTCTTTTTCTGTGTGACTTATTTCAGTTAGAATCATCGTACCTGAATCCACTCATTATGCTGCTACGGGCCTGATGACATAGATTTCATTGCTGAGTGATACTGCATTGTACGTAAGTACCACAAGTTCTTTATCCATTTTTCACTTTCTGCGATGTTGAACTTGTACTGTAAACGAGGTTCTTGTAAACAGAGCCGTTCCAAACTTTGGGGTGGCTGTGTCTTTTTGATTTTAATTTCCCTAAGCTATAGGACCATAAGTGGAAGTGCCCTAGGCTCTGTTGCTTTGTTTTTTAGATGTTTCAGGAAACACCATACACTTCTCCCGAGTGGTTGTTGGCAATTTACATCCCGCCCATCAGCATAACAAGGCTCCCAGTTCTCCATGGCCTGTCCTGCCTTTCTGGATTTTACACTTTTTTCAGATGGCCCTTTTGACCGGGGGGAAGTGAGACTTCATTGTAGTGCAGATTTCCTTTGCAAGCTTGCTTGGTTGGCCAAAAAGGGCGTATGCGTTTTTTCCTGAATATATTCAGGAAAAAACGCATACGCCCTTTTTGGCCAAGTGCGTCATTGTGGACGTTCTGCCTCTTTTCCTATGCTTGCAATGCAATTCCAGTCTACCTCCTGAAATCGGTTTCCTGCAATTCTGCCCCGCTTTCAAGTCCTCTTGGCAGCCTTACTTCAGTCTATTTTTGGACGATAGCTGTCATTTATAACTCTGCAGGTTTGTGAATTACAGTGCCCCTGAGCTCGTTTCTTCAACTCGCTTTCTTGTGACCTGGCCGCAACACCGCAGGATGTCTTCAGGCCCTAATCTGGTTCCGGCACGGCATGCTGAGCCTTTGGTTATTTCCTCTTCCTGGTGGGAAATGAGAGTTAAATTTGCCCGTCCAGACACCTCCAGCTAGTCTCTCATTGGTTCTCGCTATTCCTGTTCATCTTCCGCAGAAATTGCAAACTGGGCCAAACAGGAGGTTAAAGGCGCTGACTTTCCAAGTGGGGAGAGTGTTAGTAAAGCGTCTGGAATGTTGCACCCGAGTACCAGGGGAGGAAAACTGAGACATATTTGAACACGTCTCCCGTTCACATGGTTGATCATACTTGGGTTCCACATGCATGTTTTAGCTGAAGGAAGAATACCTTAAACCTGTGTATTTGAAACCCGTGGAATGGGTACCATGCAATATGACTTCAAAGGGTCTTCATTTGCTCACCGAACCTCTCCAATCCTATCACTGCTGCGTTTATGCCCCTGTACACATGCTTGATTCTCTTTCGGAGACATAGCAATCCATAGGTTTTAAGATACTTACTAGTCAGGTACATTCTTAGGCGTTTAATATGCGGTGTTGAGTCCATTTCGTTGAGCAAGGAGTAGCTCTTGTCTATTCCATATTTGGCTTAAGGAACTTTATCTGTGCTCATTTCAATCTCTGGTTTTATGCAGCACCCCAACTCACCTTTCCCCTTAAGCAAGCATAAGTTGGTTTTCTAAATTTGAGACCCTGTTCTGTTCTGTAATTCAGTTCCTGTGTAGCCAAGTTTAAATTCCGTGTATTACTGATATCTTATGATGTTTCTTTTTCTGTGTGACTTATTTCAGTTAGAATCATCATACCTGAATCCACTCATTGTGCTGCTAAGGGCCTGATGACACAGATTTCATTGCTGAGTGATATTGCTTTGTAAGTAAATACCACAACTTCTTTATCCATTTTTCACTTTCTGCGATGTTGAACTTGTACTGTAAACGAGGTTCTTGTAAACAGAGCCGTTCGAAACTTTGGGGTGGCTGTGTCTTTTTGATTTTAAATTCCCTAAGCTATAGGACCATAAGTGGAAGTGCCCTAGGCTCTGTTGCTTTGTTTTTTAGATGTTTCAGGAAACACCATACACTTCTCCTGAGTGTTTGTTGGCAATTTACATCCCGCCCTTCAGCATAACAAGGCTCCCAGTTCTCCATGGCGTGTCCTGCCTTTCTGGATTTTACACTTTTTTCAGATGGCCCTTTTGACCGGGGGAAAGTGAGACTTCATTGTAGTGCAGATTTCCTTTGCAAGCTTGCTTGGTTGGCCAAAAAGGGCGTATGCGTTTTTTCCTGAATATATTCAGGAAAAAACGCATACGCCCTTTTTGGCCAAGTGCATCATTGTGGACGTTCTGCCTCTTTTCCTATGCTTGCAATGCAATTCCAGTCTACCTCCTGAAATCGGTTTCCTGCAATTCTGCCCCGCTTTCAAGTCCTCTTGGCAGCCTTACTTCAGTCTATTTTTGGACGATAGCTGTCATTTATAACTCTGCAGGTTTGTGAATTACAGTGCCCCTGAGCTCCTTTCTTCAACTCGCTTTCTTTTGAGCTGGCCGCAACACCGCAGGATGGCTTCAGGCCCTAATCTGGTTCCGGCACGGCACGCTGAGCCTTTGGTTATTTCCTCTTCCTGGTGGGAAATGAGAGTTAAATTTGCCCGTCCAGACACCTCCAGCTAGCCTCTCATTGGTTCTCGCTATTCCTGTTCATCTTCCGCAGAAATTGCAAACTGGGCCAAACAGGAGGTTAAAGGCGCTGACTTTCCAAGTGGGGAGAGTGTTAGTAAAGCGTCTGGAATGTTGCACCCAAGTACCAGGGTAGGAAAACTGAGACATATTTGAACACGTCTCCCGATCACATGGTTGATCATACTCTAGGTCCCACATGCATGTTTTAGCTGAAGGAAGAATACCTTAAACCTGGGTAGTTGAAACCCGTGGAATGGGTACCATGCAATATGACTTCAAAGGGTCTTCATTTGCTCACCGAACCTCTCCAATCCTATCACTGCTGCGTTTATGCCCCTGTACACATGCTTGATTCTCTTTCGGAGACATAGCAATCCATAGGTTTTAAGATACTTACTAGTCAGGTACATTCTTAGGCATTTAATATGCGGTGTTGAGTCCATTTCGTTGAGCAAGGAGTAGCTCTTGTCTATTCCATATTTGGCTTAAGGAACTTTATCTGTGCTCATTTCAATCTCTGGTTTTATGCAGCACCCCAACTCACCTTTCCCCTTAAGCAAGCATAAGTTGGTTTTCTAAATTTGAGACCCTGTTCTGTTCCTGTAATTCAGTTCCTGTGTAGCCAAGTTTACATTCCGTGTATTAGTGATATCTTATGATGTTTCTTTTTCTGTGTGACTTATTTCAGTTAGAATCATCGTACCTGAATCCACTCATTATGCTGCTACGGGCCTGATGACATAGATTTCATTGCTGAGTGATACTGCATTGTACGTAAGTACCACAAGTTCTTTATCCATTTTTCACTTTCTGCGATGTTGAACTTGTACTGTAAACGAGGTTCTTGTAAACAGAGCCGTTCCAAACTTTGGGGTGGCTGTGTCTTTTTGATTTTAATTTCCCTAAGCTATAGGACCATAAGTGGAAGTGCCCTAGGCTCTGTTGCTTTGTTTTTTAGATGTTTCAGGAAACACCATACACTTCTCCCGAGTGGTTGTTGGCAATTTACATCCCGCCCATCAGCATAACAAGGCTCCCAGTTCTCCATGGCCTGTCCTGCCTTTCTGGATTTTACACTTTTTTCAGATGGCCCTTTTGACCGGGGGGAAGTGAGACTTCATTGTAGTGCAGATTTCCTTTGCAAGCTTGCTTGGTTGGCCAAAAAGGGCGTATGCGTTTTTTCCTGAATATATTCAGGAAAAAACGCATACGCCCTTTTTGGCCAAGTGCGTCATTGTGGACGTTCTGCCTCTTTTCCTATGCTTTCAATGCAATTCCAGTCTACCTCCTGAAATCGGTTTCCTGCAATTCTGCCCCGCTTTCAAGTCCTCTTGGCAGCCTTACTTCAGTCTATTTTTGGACGATAGCTGTCATTTATAACTCTGCAGGTTTGTGAATTACAGTGCCCCTGAGCTCGTTTCTTCAAATCGCTTTCTTGTGACCTGGCCGCAACACCGCAGGATGTCTTCAGGCCCTAATCTGGTTCCGGCACGGCATGCTGAGCCTTTGGTTATTTCCTCTTCCTGGTGGGAAATGAGAGTTAAATTTGCCCGTCCAGACACCTCCAGCTAGTCTCTCATTGGTTCTCGCTATTCCTGTTCATCTTCCGCAGAAATTGCAAACTGGGCCAAACAGGAGGTTAAAGGCGCTGACTTTCCAAGTGGGGAGAGTGTTAGTAAAGCGTCTGGAATGTTGCACCCGAGTACCAGGGTACGAAAACTGAGACATATTTGAACACGTCTCCCGATCACATGGTTGATCATACTCTAGGTCCCACATGCATGTTTTAGCTGAAGGAAGAATACCTTAAACCTGGGTAGTTGAAACCCGTGGAATGGGTACCATGCAATATGACTTCAAAGGGTCTTCATTTGCTCACCGAACCTCTCCAATCCTATCACTGCTGCGTTTATGCCCCTGTACACATGCTTGATTCTCTTTCGGAGACATAGCAATCCATAGGTTTTAAGATACTTACTAGTCAGGTACATTCTTAGGCATTTAATATGCGGTGTTGAGTCCATTTCGTTGAGCAAGGAGTAGCTCTTGTCTATTCCATATTTGGCTTAAGGAACTTTATCTGTGCTCATTTCAATCTCTGGTTTTATGCAGCACCCCAACTCACCTTTCCCCTTAAGCAAGCATAAGTTGGTTTTCTAAATTTGAGACCCTGTTCTGTTCTGTAATTCAGTTCCTGTGTAGCCAAGTTTACATTCCGTGTATTAGTGATATCTTATGATGTTTCTTTTTCTGTGTGACTTATTTCAGTTAGAATCATCGTACCTGAATCCACTCATTATGCTGCTACGGGCCTGATGACATAGATTTCATTGCTGAGTGATACTGCATTGTACGTAAGTACCACAAGTTCTTTATCCATTTTTCACTTTCTGCGATGTTGAACTTGTACTGTAAACGAGGTTCTTGTAAACAGAGCCGTTCCAAACTTTGGGGTGGCTGTGTCTTTTTGATTTTAATTTCCCTAAGCTATAGGACCATAAGTGGAAGTGCCCTAGGCTCTGTTGCTTTGTTTTTTAGATGTTTCAGGAAACACCATACACTTCTCCCGAGTGGTTGTTGGCAATTTACATCCCGCCCATCAGCATAACAAGGCTCCCAGTTCTCCATGGCCTGTCCTGCCTTTCTGGATTTTACACTTTTTTCAGATGGCCCTTTTGACCGGGGGGAAGTGAGACTTCATTGTAGTGCAGATTTCCTTTGCAAGCTTGCTTGGTTGGCCAAAAAGGGCGTATGCGTTTTTTCCTGAATATATTCAGGAAAAAACGCATACGCCCTTTTTGGCCAAGTGCGTCATTGTGGACGTTCTGCCTCTTTTCCTATGCTTGCAATGCAATTCCAGTCTACCTCCTGAAATCGGTTTCCTGCAATTCTGCCCCGCTTTCAAGTCCTCTTGGCAGCCTTACTTCAGTCTATTTTTGGACGATAGCTGTCATTTATAACTCTGCAGGTTTGTGAATTACAGTGCCCCTGAGCTCCTTTCTTCAACTCGCTTTCTTTTGAGCTGGCCGCAACACCGCAGGATGGCTTCAGGCCCTAATCTGGTTCAGGCACGGCACGCTGAGCCTTTGGTTATTTCCTCTTCCTGGTGGGAAATGAGAGTTAAATTTGCCCGTCCAGACACCTCCAGCTAGCCTCTCATTGGTTCTCGCTATTCCTGTTCATCTTCCGCAGAAATTGCAAACTGGGCCAAACAGGAGGTTAAAGGCGCGGACTTTCCAAGTGGGGAGAGTGTTAGTAAAGCGTCTGGAATGTTGCACCCGAGTACCAGGGTAGGAAAACTGAGACATATTTGAACACGTCTCCCGATCACATGGTTGATCATACTCTAGGTCCCACATGCATGTTTTAGCTGAAGGAAGAATACCTTAAACCTGGGTAGTTGAAACCCGTGGAATGGGTACCATGCAATATGACTTCAAAGGGTCTTCATTTGCTCACCGAACCTCTCCAATCCTATCACTGCTGCGTTTATGTCCCTGTACACATGCTTGATTCTCTTTCGGAGACATAGCAATCCATAGGTTTTAAGATACTTACTAGTCAGGTACATTCTTAGGCATTTAATATGCGGTGTTGAGTCCATTTCGTTGAGCAAGGAGTAGCTCTTGTCTATTCCATATTTGGCTTAAGGAACTTTATCTGTGCTCATTTCAATCTCTGGTTTTATGCAGCACCCCAACTCACCTTTCCCCTTAAGCAAGCATAAGTTGGTTTTCTAAATTTGAGACCCTGTTCTGTTCCTGTAATTCAGTTCCTGTGTAGCCAAGTTTACATTCCGTGTATTAGTGATATCTTATGATGTTTCTTTTTCTGTGTGACTTATTTCAGTTAGAATCATCGTACCTGAATCCACTCATTATGCTGCTACGGGCCTGATGACATAGATTTCATTGCTGAGTGATACTGCATTGTACGTAAGTACCACAAGTTCTTTATCCATTTTTCACTTTCTGCGATGTTGAACTTGTACTGTAAACGAGGTTCTTGTAAACAGAGCCGTTCCAAACTTTGGGGTGGCTGTGTCTTTTTGATTTTAATTTCCCTAAGCTATAGGACCATAAGTGGAAGTGCCCTAGGCTCTGTTGCTTTGTTTTTTAGATGTTTCAGGAAACACCATACACTTCTCCCGAGTGGTTGTTGGCAATTTACATCCCGCCCATCAGCATAACAAGGCTCCCAGTTCTCCATGGCCTGTCCTGCCTTTCTGGATTTTACACTTTTTTCAGATGGCCCTTTTGACCGGGGGGAAGTGAGACTTCATTGTAGTGCAGATTTCCTTTGCAAGCTTGCTTGGTTGGCCAAAAAGGGCGTATGCGTTTTTTCCTGAATATATTCAGGAAAAAACGCATACGCCCTTTTTGGCCAAGTGCGTCATTGTGGACGTTCTGCCTCTTTTCCTATGCTTTCAATGCAATTCCAGTCTACCTCCTGAAATCGGTTTCCTGCAATTCTGCCCCGCTTTCAAGTCCTCTTGGCAGCCTTACTTCAGTCTATTTTTGGACGATAGCTGTCATTTATAACTCTGCAGGTTTGTGAATTACAGTGCCCCTGAGCTCGTTTCTTCAACTCGCTTTCTTGTGACCTGGCCGCAACACCGCAGGATGTCTTCAGGCCCTAATCTGGTTCCGGCACGGCATGCTGAGCCTTTGGTTATTTCCTCTTCCTGGTGGGAAATGAGAGTTAAATTTGCCCGTCCAGACACCTCCAGCTAGTCTCTCATTGGTTCTCGCTATTCCTGTTCATCTTCCGCAGAAATTGCAAACTGGGCCAAACAGGAGGTTAAAGGCGCTGACTTTCCAAGTGGGGAGAGTGTTAGTAAAGCGTCTGGAATGTTGCACCCGAGTACCAGGGTACGAAAACTGAGACATATTTGAACACGTCTCCCGATCACATGGTTGATCATACTCTAGGTCCCACATGCATGTTTTAGCTGAAGGAAGAATACCTTAAACCTGGGTAGTTGAAACCCGTGGAATGGGTACCATGCAATATGACTTCAAAGGGTCTTCATTTGCTCACCGAACCTCTCCAATCCTATCACTGCTGCGTTTATGCCCCTGTACACATGCTTGATTCTCTTTCGGAGACATAGCAATCCATAGGTTTTAAGATACTTACTAGTCAGGTACATTCTTAGGCATTTAATATGCGGTGTTGAGTCCATTTCGTTGAGCAAGGAGTAGCTCTTGTCTATTCCATATTTGGCTTAAGGAACTTTATCTGTGCTCATTTCAATCTCTGGTTTTATGCAGCACCCCAACTCACCTTTCCCCTTAAGCAAGCATAAGTTGGTTTTCTAAATTTGAGACCCTGTTCTGTTCTGTAATTCAGTTCCTGTGTAGCCAAGTTTACATTCCGTGTATTAGTGATATCTTATGATGTTTCTTTTTCTGTGTGACTTATTTCAGTTAGAATCATCGTACCTGAATCCACTCATTATGCTGCTACGGGCCTGATGACATAGATTTCATTGCTGAGTGATACTGCATTGTACGTAAGTACCACAAGTTCTTTATCCATTTTTCACTTTCTGCGATGTTGAACTTGTACTGTAAACGAGGTTCTTGTAAACAGAGCCGTTCCAAACTTTGGGGTGGCTGTGTCTTTTTGATTTTAATTTCCCTAAGCTATAGGACCATAAGTGGAAGTGCCCTAGGCTCTGTTGCTTTGTTTTTTAGATGTTTCAGGAAACACCATACACTTCTCCCGAGTGGTTGTTGGCAATTTACATCCCGCCCATCAGCATAACAAGGCTCCCAGTTCTCCATGGCCTGTCCTGCCTTTCTGGATTTTACACTTTTTTCAGATGGCCCTTTTGACCGGGGGGAAGTGAGACTTCATTGTAGTGCAGATTTCCTTTGCAAGCTTGCTTGGTTGGCCAAAAAGGGCGTATGCGTTTTTTCCTGAATATATTCAGGAAAAAACGCATACGCCCTTTTTGGCCAAGTGCGTCATTGTGGACGTTCTGCCTCTTTTCCTATGCTTGCAATGCAATTCCAGTCTACCTCCTGAAATCGGTTTCCTGCAATTCTGCCCCGCTTTCAAGTCCTCTTGGCAGCCTTACTTCAGTCTATTTTTGGACGATAGCTGTCATTTATAACTCTGCAGGTTTGTGAATTACAGTGCCCCTGAGCTCCTTTCTTCAACTCGCTTTCTTTTGAGCTGGCCGCAACACCGCAGGATGGCTTCAGGCCCTAATCTGGTTCAGGCACGGCACGCTGAGCCTTTGGTTATTTCCTCTTCCTGGTGGGAAATGAGAGTTAAATTTGCCCGTCCAGACACCTCCAGCTAGCCTCTCATTGGTTCTCGCTATTCCTGTTCATCTTCCGCAGAAATTGCAAACTGGGCCAAACAGGAGGTTAAAGGCGCGGACTTTCCAAGTGGGGAGAGTGTTAGTAAAGCGTCTGGAATGTTGCACCCGAGTACCAGGGTAGGAAAACTGAGACATATTTGAACACGTCTCCCGATCACATGGTTGATCATACTCTAGGTCCCACATGCATGTTTTAGCTGAAGGAAGAATACCTTAAACCTGGGTAGTTGAAACCCGTGGAATGGGTACCATGCAATATGACTTCAAAGGGTCTTCATTTGCTCACCGAACCTCTCCAATCCTATCACTGCTGCGTTTATGTCCCTGTACACATGCTTGATTCTCTTTCGGAGACATAGCAATCCATAGGTTTTAAGATACTTACTAGTCAGGTACATTCTTAGGCATTTAATATGCGGTGTTGAGTCCATTTCGTTGAGCAAGGAGTAGCTCTTGTCTATTCCATATTTGGCTTAAGGAACTTTATCTGTGCTCATTTCAATCTCTGGTTTTATGCAGCACCCCAACTCACCTTTCCCCTTAAGCAAGCATAAGTTGGTTTTCTAAATTTGAGACCCTGTTCTGTTCCTGTAATTCAGTTCCTGTGTAGCCAAGTTTACATTCCGTGTATTAGTGATATCTTATGATGTTTCTTTTTCTGTGTGACTTATTTCAGTTAGAATCATCGTACCTGAATCCACTCATTATGCTGCTACGGGCCTGATGACATAGATTTCATTGCTGAGTGATACTGCATTGTACGTAAGTACCACAAGTTCTTTATCCATTTTTCACTTTCTGTGATGTTGAACTTGTACTGTAAACGAGGTTCTTGTAAACAGAGCCGTTCCAAACTTTGGGGTGGCTGTGTCTTTTTGATTTTAATTTCCCTAAGCTATAGGACCATAAGTGGAAGTGCCCTAGGCTCTGTTGCTTTGTTTTTTAGATGTTTCAGGAAACACCATACACTTCTCCCGAGTGGTTGTTGGCAATTTACATCCCGCCCATCAGCATAACAAGGCTCCCAGTTCTCCATGGCCTGTCCTGCCTTTCTGGATTTTACACTTTTTTCAGATGGCCCTTTTGACCGGGGGGAAGTGAGACTTCATTGTAGTGCAGATTTCCTTTGCAAGCTTGCTTGGTTGGCCAAAAAGGGCGTATGCGTTTTTTCCTGAATATATTCAGGAAAAAACGCATACGCCCTTTTTGGCCAAGTGCGTCATTGTGGACGTTCTGCCTCTTTTCCTATGCTTTCAATGCAATTCCAGTCTACCTCCTGAAATCGGTTTCCTGCAATTCTGCCCCGCTTTCAAGTCCTCTTGGCAGCCTTACTTCAGTCTACTTTTGGACGATAGCTGTCATTTATAACTCTGCAGGTTTGTGAATTACAGTGCCCCTGAGCTCGTTTCTTCAACTCGCTTTCTTGTGACCTGGCCGCAACACCGCAGGATGTCTTCAGGCCCTAATCTGGTTCCGGCACGGCATGCTGAGCCTTTGGTTATTTCCTCTTCCTGGTGGGAAATGAGAGTTAAATTTGCCCGTCCAGACACCTCCAGCTAGTCTCTCATTGGTTCTCGCTATTCCTGTTCATCTTCCGCAGAAATTGCAAACTGGGCCAAACAGGAGGTTAAAGGCGCTGACTTTCCAAGTGGGGAGAGTGTTAGTAAAGCGTCTGGAATGTTGCACCCGAGTACCAGGGTACGAAAACTGAGACATATTTGAACACGTCTCCCGATCACATGGTTGATCATACTCTAGGTCCCACATGCATGTTTTAGCTGAAGGAAGAATACCTTAAACCTGGGTAGTTGAAACCCGTGGAATGGGTACCATGCAATATGACTTCAAAGGGTCTTCATTTGCTCACCGAACCTCTCCAATCCTATCACTGCTGCGTTTATGCCCCTGTACACATGCTTGATTCTCTTTCGGAGACATAGCAATCCATAGGTTTTAAGATACTTACTAGTCAGGTACATTCTTAGGCATTTAATATGCGGTGTTGAGTCCATTTCGTTGAGCAAGGAGTAGCTCTTGTCTATTCCATATTTGGCTTAAGGAACTTTATCTGTGCTCATTTCAATCTCTGGTTTTATGCAGCACCCCAACTCACCTTTCCCCTTAAGCAAGCATAAGTTGGTTTTCTAAATTTGAGACCCTGTTCTGTTCTGTAATTCAGTTCCTGTGTAGCCAAGTTTACATTCCGTGTATTAGTGATATCTTATGATGTTTCTTTTTCTGTGTGACTTATTTCAGTTAGAATCATCGTACCTGAATCCACTCATTATGCTGCTACGGGCCTGATGACATAGATTTCATTGCTGAGTGATACTGCATTGTACGTAAGTACCACAAGTTCTTTATCCATTTTTCACTTTCTGCGATGTTGAACTTGTACTGTAAACGAGGTTCTTGTAAACAGAGCCGTTCCAAACTTTGGGGTGGCTGTGTCTTTTTGATTTTAATTTCCCTAAGCTATAGGACCATAAGTGGAAGTGCCCTAGGCTCTGTTGCTTTGTTTTTTAGATGTTTCAGGAAACACCATACACTTCTCCCGAGTGGTTGTTGGCAATTTACATCCCGCCCATCAGCATAACAAGGCTCCCAGTTCTCCATGGCCTGTCCTGCCTTTCTGGATTTTACACTTTTTTCAGATGGCCCTTTTGACCGGGGGGAAGTGAGACTTCATTGTAGTGCAGATTTCCTTTGCAAGCTTGCTTGGTTGGCCAAAAAGGGCGTATGCGTTTTTTCCTGAATATATTCAGGAAAAAACGCATACGCCCTTTTTGGCCAAGTGCGTCATTGTGGACGTTCTGCCTCTTTTCCTATGCTTTCAATGCAATTCCAGTCTACCTCCTGAAATCGGTTTCCTGCAATTCTGCCCCGCTTTCAAGTCCTCTTGGCAGCCTTACTTCAGTCTATTTTTGGACGATAGCTGTCATTTATAACTCTGCAGGTTTGTGAATTACAGTGCCCCTGAGCTCGTTTCTTCAACTCGCTTTCTTGTGACCTGGCCGCAACACCGCAGGATGTCTTCAGGCCCTAATCTGGTTCTGGCACGGCACGCTGAGCCTTTGGTTAATTCCTCTTCCTGGTGGGAAATGAGAGTTAAATTTGCCCATCCAGACACCTCCAGCTAGTCTCTCATTGGTTCTCGCTATTCCTGTTCATCTTCCACAGAAATTGCAAACTGGGCCAAACAGGAGGTTAAAGGGACTGACTCTCCAAGTGGGGAGAGTGTTAGTAAAGCGTCTGGAATGTTGCACCCGAGTACCAGGGTACGAAAACTGAGACATATTTGAACACGTCTCCCGATCACATGGTTGATCATACTCTAGGTTCCACATGCATGTTTTAGCTGAAGGAAGAATACCTTAAACCTGGGTAGTTGAAACCCGTGGAATGGGTACCATGCAATATGACTTCAAAGGGTCTTCATTTGCTCACCGAACCTCTCCAATCCTATCACTGCTGCGTTTATGCCCCTGTACACATGCTTGATTCTCTTTCGGAGACATAGCAATCCATAGGTTTTAAGATACTTACTAGTCAGGTACATTCTTAGGCGTTTAATATGCGGTGTTGAGTCCATTTCGTTGAGCAAGGAGTAGCTCTTTTCTATTCCATATTTGGCTTAAGGAACTTTATCTGTGCTCATTTCAATCTCTGGTTTTATGCAGCACCCCAACTCACCTTTACCCTTAAGCAAGCATAAGTTGGTTTTCTAAATTTGAGACCCTGTTCTCTTCTGTAATTCAGTTCCTGTATAGCCAAGTTTACATTCCGTGTATTAGTGATATCTTATGGTGTTTCTTTTTCTGTGTGACTTATTTCAGTTAGAATCATCGTACCTGAATCCACTCATTATGCTGCTACGGGCCTGATGACATAGATTTCATTGCTGAGTGATACTGCATTGTACGTAAGTACCACAAGTTCTTTATCCATTTTTCACTTTCTGCGATGTTGAACTTGTACTGTAAACGAGGTTCTTGTAAACAGAGCCGTTCGAAACTTTGGGGTGGCTGTGTCTTTTTGATTTTAATTTCCCTAAGCTATAGGACCATAAGTGGAAGTGCCCTAGGCTCTGTTGCTTTGTTTTTTAGATGTTTCAGGAAACACCATACACTTCTCCCGAGTGGTTGTTGGCAATTTACATCCCGCCCATCAGCATAACAAGGCTCCCAGTTCTCCATGGCCTGTCCTGCCTTTCTGGATTTTACACTTTTTTCAGATGGCCCTTTTGACCGGGGGGAAGTGAGACTTCATTGTAGTGCAGATTTCCTTTGCAAGCTTGCTTGGTTGGCCAAAAAGGGCGTATGCGTTTTTTCCTGAATATATTCAGGAAAAAACGCATACGCCCTTTTTGGCCAAGTGCATCATTGTGGACGTTCTGCCTCTTTTCCTATGCTTTCAATGCAATTCCAGTCTACCTCCTGAAATCGGTTTCCTGCAATTCTGCCCCGCTTTCAAGTCCTCTTGGCAGCCTTACTTCAGTCTATTTTTGGACGATAGCTGTCATTTATAACTCTGCAGGTTTGTGAATTATAGTGCCCCTGAGCTCCTTTCTTCAACTCGCTTTCTTGTGACCTGGCCGCAACACCGCAGGATGTCTTCAGGCCTAAATCTGGTTCCGGCACGGCATGCTGAGCCTTTGGTTATTTCCTCTTCCTGGTGGGAAATGAGAGTTAAATTTGCCCGTCCAGACACCTCCAGCTAGTCTCTCATTGGTTCTCGCTATTCCTGTTCATCTTCCGCAGAAATTGCAAACTGGGCCAAACAGGAGGTTAAAGGCGCTGACTTTCCAAGTGGGGAGAGTGTTAGTAAAGCGTCTGGAATGTTGCACCCGAGTACCAGGGTACGAAAACTGAGACATATTTGAACACGTCTCCCCTTCACATGGTTGATCATACTTGGGTTCCACATGCATGTTTTAGCTGAAGGAAGAATACCTAAATCCTGGGTAGTTGAAACCCGTGGAATGGGTACCATGCAATATGACTTCAAAGGGTTTTCATTTGCTCACCGAACCTCTCCAATCCTATCACTGCTGCGTTTATGCCCCTGTACACATGCTTGATTCTGTTTCAGAGACATAGCAATCCATAGGTTTTAAGATACTTACTAGTCAGGTACATTCTTAGGCGTTTAATATGCGGTATTGTGTCCATTTCGTTGAGCAAGGAGTAGCTCTTGTCTATTCCATATTTGGCTTAAGGAACTTTATCTGTGCTCATTTCAATCTCTGGTTTTATGCAGCACCCCAACTCACCTTTCCCCTTAAGCAAGCATAAGTTGGTTTTCTAAATTTGAGACCCTGTTCTGTTCTGTAATACAGTTCCTGTGTAGCCAAGTTTACATTCCGTGTATTACAGATATCTTATGATGTTTCTTTTCCTGTGTGACTTATTTCAGTTAGAATCATCATACCTGAATCCACTCATTGTGCTGCTAAGGGCCTGATGACACAGATTTCATTGCTGAGTGATATTGCTTTGTAAGTAAATACCACAACTTCTTTATCCATTTTTCAATTTCTGCGATGTTGAACTTGTACTGTAAACGAGGTTCTTGTAAACAGAGCCGTTCCAAACTTTGGGGTGGCTGTGTCTTTTTGATTTTAAATTCCCTAAGCTATAGGACCATAAGTGGAAGTGCCCTAGGCTCTGTTGCTTTGTTTTTTAGATGTTTCAGGAAACACCATACACTTCTCCCGAGTGTCTGTTGGCAATTTACATCCCGCCCATCAGCATAACAAGGCTCCCAGTTCTCCATGGCCTGTCCTGCCTTTCTGGATTTTACACTTTTTCAGATGGCCCTTTTGACCAGGGGGAAGTGAGACTTCATTGTAGTGCAGATTTCCTTTGCAAGCTTGCTTGGTTGGCCAAAAAGGGCGTATGCGTTTTTTCCTGAATATATTCAGGAAAAAACGCATACGCCCTTTTTGGCCAAGTGCATCATTGTGGACGTTCTGCCTCTTTTCCTATGCTTTCAATGCAATTCCAGTCTACCTCCTGAAATCGGTTTCCTGCAATTCTGCCCCGCTTTCAAGTCCTCTTGGCAGCCTTACTTCAGTCTATTTTTGGACGATAGCTGTCATTTATAACTCTGCAGGTTTGTGAATTACAGTGCCCCTGAGCTCCTTTCTTCAACTCGCTTTCTTGTGACCTGGCCGCAACACCGCAGGATGTCTTCAGGCCCTAATCTGGTTCCGGCACGGCATGCTGAGCCTTTGGTTATTTCCTCTTCCTGGTGGGAAATGAGAGTTAAATTTGCCCGTCCAGACACCTCCAGCTAGTCTCTCATTGGTTCTCGCTATTCCTGTTCATCTTCCGCAGAAATTGCAAACTGGGCCAAACAGGAGGTTAAAGGCGCTGACTTTCCAAGTGGGGAGAGTGTTAGTAAAGCGTCTGGAATGTTGCACCCGAGTGTCAGGGGAGGAAAACTGAGACATATTTGAACACGTCTCCCGTTCACATGGTTGATCATACTTGGGTTCCACATGCATGTTTTAGCTGAAGGAAGAATACCTTAAACCTGTGTATTTGAAACCCGTGGAATGGGTACCATGCAATATGACTTCAAAGGGTCTTCATTTGCTCACCGAACCTCTCCAATCCTATCACTGCTGCGTTTATGCCCCTGTACACATGCTTGATTCTCTTTCGGAGACATAGCAATCCATAGGTTTTAAGATACTTACTAGTCAGGTACATTCTTAGGCGTTTAATATGCGGTGTTGAGTCCATTTCGTTGAGCAAGGAGTAGCTCTTGTCTATTCCATATTTGGCTTAAGGAACTTTATCTGTGCTCATTTCAATCTCTGGTTTTATGCAGCACCCCAACTCACCTTTCCCCTTAAGCAAGCATAAGTTGGTTTTCTAAATTTGAGACCCTGTTCTGTTCTGTAATTCAGTTCCTGTGTAGCCAAGTTTCCATTCCGTGTATTACTGATATCTTATGATGTTTCTTTTTCTGTGTGACTTATTTCAGTTAGAATCATCATACCTGAATCCACTCATTGTGCTGCTAAGGGCCTGATGACACAGATTTCATTGCTGAGTGATATTGCTTTGTAAGTAAATACCACAACTTCTTTATCCATTTTTCACTTTCTGCGATGTTGAACTTGTACTGTAAACGAGGTTCTAGTAAACAGAGCGTTCGAAACTTTGGGGTGGCTGTGTCTTTTTGATTTTAAATTCCCTAAGCTATAGGACCATAAGTGGAAGTGCCCTAGGTTCTGTTGCTTTGTTTTTTAGATGTTTCAGGAAACACCATACACTTCTCCCGAGTGTTTGTTGGCAATTTACATCCCGCCCTTCAGCATAACAAGGCTCCCAGTTCTCCATGGCGTGTCCTGCCTTTCTGGATTTTACACTTTTTTCAGATGGCCCTTTTGACCGGGGGGAAGTGAGACTTCATTGTAGTGCAGATTTCCTTTGCAAGCTTGCTTGGTTGGCCAAAAAGGGCGTATGCGTTTTTTCCTGAATATATTCAGGAAAAAACGCATACGCCCTTTTTGGCCAAGTGCATCATTGTGGACGTTCTGCCTCTTTTCCTATGCTTTCAATGCAATTCCAGTCTACCTCCTGAAATCGGTTTCCTGCAATTCTGCCCCGCTTTCAAGTCCTCTTGGCAGCCTTACTTCAGTCTATTTTTGGACGATAGCTGTCATTTATAACTCTGCAGGTTTGTGAATTACAGTGCCCCTGAGCTCCTTTCTTCAACTCGCTTTCTTTTGAGCTGGCCGCAACACCACAGGATGGCTTCAGGCCCTAATCTGGTTCCGGCACGGCACGCTGAGCCTTTGGTTATTTCCTCTTCCTGGTGGGAAATGAGAGTTAAATTTGCCCGTCCAGACACCTCCAGCTAGCCTCTCATTGGTTCTCGCTATTCCTGTTCATCTTCCGCAGAAATTGCAAACTGGGCCAAACAGGAGGTTAAAGGCGCTGACTTTCCAAGTGGGGAGAGTGTTAGTAAAGCGTCTGGAATGTTGCACCCGAGTACCAGGGGAGGAAAACTGAGACATATTTGAACACGTCTCCCGTTCACATGGTTGATCAAACTTGGGTTCCACATGCATGTTTTAGCTGAAGGAAGAATACCTAAAACCTGGGTAGTTGAAACTCGTGGAATGGGTACCATGCAATATGACTTCAAAGGGTCTTCATTTGCTCACCGAACCTCTCCAATCCTATCACTGCTGCGTTTATGCCCCTGTACACATGCTTGATTCTCTTTCGGAGACATAGCAATCCATAGGTTTTAAGATACTTACTAGTCAGGTACATTCTTAGGCATTTAATATGCGGTGTTGAGTCCATTTCGTTGAGCAAGGAGTAGCTCTTGTCTATTCCATATTTGGCTTAAGGAACTTTATCTGTGCTCATTTCAATCTCTGGTTTTATGCAGCACCCCAACTCACCTTTATCCTTAAGCAAGCATAAGTTGGTTTTCTAAATTTGAGACCCTGTTCTGTTCTGTAATTCAGTTCCTGTGTAGCCAAGTTTACATTCCGTGTATTAGTGATATCTTATGATGTTTCTTTTTCTGTGTGACTTATTTCAGTTAGAATCATTGTACCTGAATCCACTCATTATGCTGCTACGGGCCTGATGACATAGATTTCATTGCTGAGTGATACTGCATTGTACGTAAGTACCACAAGTTCTTTATCCATTTTTCACTTTCTGCGATGTTGAACTTGTACTGTAAACGAGGTTCTTGTAAACAGAGCCGTTCCAAACTTTGGGGTGGCTGTGTCTTTTTGAATTTAATTTCCCTAAGCTATAGAACCATAAGTGGAAGTGCCCTAGGCTCTGTTGCTTTGTTTTTTAGATGTTTCAGGAAACACCATACACTTCTCCCGAGTGGTTGTTGGCAATTTACATCCCGCCCATCAGCATAACAAGGCTCCCAGTTCTCCATGGCCTGTCCTGCCTTTCTGGATTTTACACTTTTTTCAGATGGCCCTTTTGACCGGGGGGAAGTGAGACTTCATTGTAGTGCAGATTTCCTTTGCAAGCTTGCTTGGTTGGCCAAAAAGGGCGTATGCGTTTTTTCCTGAATATATTCAGGAAAAAACGCATACGCCCTTTTTGGCCAAGTGCATCATTGTGGACGTTCTGCCTCTTTTCCTATGCTTGCAATGCAATTCCAGTCTACCTCCTGAAATCGGTTTCCTGCAATTCTGCCCCGCTTTCAAGTCCTCTTGGCAGCCTTACTTCAGTCTATTTTTGGACGATAGCTGTCATTTATAACTCTGCAGGTTTGTGAATTACAGTGCCCCTGAGCTCGTTTCTTCAACTCGCTTTCTTGTGACCTGGCCGCAACACCGCAGGATGTCTTCAGGCCCTAATCTGGTTCCGGCACGGCATGCTGAGCCTTTGGTTATTTCCTCTTCCTGGTGGGAAATGAGAGTTAAATTTGCCCGTCCAGACACCTCCAGCTAGTCTCTCATTGGTTCTCGCTATTCCTGTTCATCTTCCGCAGAAATTGCAAACTGGGCCAAACAGGAGGTTAAAGGCGCTGACTTTCCAAGTGGGGAGAGTGTTAGTAAAGCGTCTGGAATGTTGCACCCGAGTACCAGGGGAGGAAAACTGAGACATATTTGAACACGTCTCCCGTTCACATGGTTGATCATACTTGGGTTCCACATGCATGTTTTAGCTGAAGGAAGAATACCTTAAACCTGTGTATTTGAAACCCGTGGAATGGGTACCATGCAATATGACTTCAAAGGGTCTTCATTTGCTCACCGAACCTCTCCAATCCTATCACTGCTGCGTTTATGCCCCTGTACACATGCTTGATTCTCTTTCGGAGACATAGCAATCCATAGGTTTTAAGATACTTACTAGTCAGGTACATTCTTAGGCGTTTAATATGCGGTATTGAGTCCATTTCGTTGAGCAAGGAGTAGCTCTTGTCTATTCCATATTTGGCTTAAGGAACTTTATCTGTGCTCATTTCAATCTCTGGTTTTATGCAGCACCCCAACTCACCTTTCCCCTTAAGCAAGCATAAGTTGGTTTTCTAAATTTGAGACCCTGTTCTGTTCTGTAATACAGTTCCTGTGTAGCCAAGTTTACATTCCGTGTATTACAGATATCTTATGATGTTTCTTTTCCTGTGTGACTTATTTCAGTTAGAATCATCATACCTGAATCCACTCATTGTGCTGCTAAGGGCCTGATGACACAGATTTCATTGCTGAGTGATATTGCTTTGTAAGTAAATACCACAACTTCTTTATCCATTTTTCAATTTCTGCGATGTTGAACTTGTACTGTAAACGAGGTTCTTGTAAACAGAGCCGTTCCAAACTTTGGGGTGGCTGTGTCTTTTTGATTTTAAATTCCCTAAGCTATAGGACCATAAGTGGAAGTGCCCTAGGCTCTGTTGCTTTGTTTTTTAGATGTTTCAGGAAACACCATACACTTCTCCCGAGTGTCTGTTGGCAATTTACATCCCGCCCATCAGCATAACAAGGCTCCCAGTTCTCCATGGCCTGTCCTGCCTTTCTGGATTTTACACTTTTTCAGAAGGCCCTTTTGACCAGGGGGAAGTGAGACTTCATTGTAGTGCAGATTTCCTTTGCAAGCTTGCTTGGTTGGCCAAAAAGGGCGTATGCGTTTTTTCCTGAATATATTCAGGAAAAAACGCATACGCCCTTTTTGGCCAAGTGCATCATTGTGGACGTTCTGCCTCTTTTCCTATGCTTTCAATGCAATTCCAGTCTACCTCCTGAAATCGGTTTCCTGCAATTCTGCCCCGCTTTCAAGTCCTCTTGGCAGCCTTACTTCAGTCTATTTTTGGACGATAGCTGTCATTTATAACTCTGCAGGTTTGTGAATTACAGTGCCCCTGAGCTCCTTTCTTCAACTCACTTTCTTGTGACCTGGCCGCAACACCGCAGGATGTCTTCAGGCCCTAATCTGGTTCCGGCACGGCATGCTGAGCCTTTGGTTATTTCCTCTTCCTGGTGGGAAATGAGAGTTAAATTTGCCCGTCCAGACACCTCCAGCTAGTCTCTCATTGGTTCTCGCTATTCCTGTTCATCTTCCGCAGAAATTGCAAACTGGGCCAAACAGGAGGTTAAAGGCGCTGACTTTCCAAGTGGGGAGAGTGTTAGTAAAGCGTCTGGAATGTTGCACCCGAGTGTCAGGGGAGGAAAACTGAGACATATTTGAACACGTCTCCCGTTCACATGGTTGATCATACTTGGGTTCCACATGCATGTTTTAGCTGAAGGAAGAATACCTTAAACCTGTGTATTTGAAACCCGTGGAATGGGTACCATGCAATATGACTTCAAAGGGTCTTCATTTGCTCACCGAACCTCTCCAATCCTATCACTGCTGCGTTTATGCCCCTGTACACATGCTTGATTCTCTTTCGGAGACATAGCAATCCATAGGTTTTAAGATACTTACTAGTCAGGTACATTCTTAGGCGTTTAATATGCGGTGTTGAGTCCATTTCGTTGAGCAAGGAGTAGCTCTTGTCTATTCCATATTTGGCTTAAGGAACTTTATCTGTGCTCATTTCAATCTCTGGTTTTATGCAGCACCCCAACTCACCTTTCCCCTTAAGCAAGCATAAGTTGGTTTTCTAAATTTGAGACCCTGTTCTGTTCTGTAATTCAGTTCCTGTGTAGCCAAGTTTCCATTCCGTGTATTACTGATATCTTATGATGTTTCTTTTTCTGTGTGACTTATTTCAGTTAGAATCATCATACCTGAATCCACTCATTGTGCTGCTAAGGGCCTGATGACACAGATTTCATTGCTGAGTGATATTGCTTTGTAAGTAAATACCACAACTTCTTTATCCATTTTTCACTTTCTGCGATGTTGAACTTGTACTGTAAACGAGGTTCTAGTAAACAGAGCGTTCGAAACTTTGGGGTGGCTGTGTCTTTTTGATTTTAAATTCCCTAAGCTATAGGACCATAAGTGGAAGTGCCCTAGGTTCTGTTGCTTTGTTTTTTAGATGTTTCAGGAAACACCATACACTTCTCCCGAGTGTTTGTTGGCAATTTACATCCCGCCCTTCAGCATAACAAGGCTCCCAGTTCTCCATGGCGTGTCCTGCCTTTCTGGATTTTACACTTTTTTCAGATGGCCCTTTTGACCGGGGGGAAGTGAGACTTCATTGTAGTGCAGATTTCCTTTGCAAGCTTGCTTGGTTGGCCAAAAAGGGCGTATGCGTTTTTTCCTGAATATATTCAGGAAAAAACGCATACGCCCTTTTTGGCCAAGTGCATCATTGTGGACGTTCTGCCTCTTTTCCTATGCTTTCAATGCAATTCCAGTCTACCTCCTGAAATCGGTTTCCTGCAATTCTGCCCCGCTTTCAAGTCCTCTTGGCAGCCTTACTTCAGTCTATTTTTGGACGATAGCTGTCATTTATAACTCTGCAGGTTTGTGAATTACAGTGCCCCTGAGCTCCTTTCTTCAACTCGCTTTCTTTTGAGCTGGCCGCAACACCGCAGGATGGCTTCAGGCCCTAATCTGGTTCCGGCACGGCACGCTGAGCCTTTGGTTATTTCCTCTTCCTGGTGGGAAATGAGAGTTAAATTTGCCCGTCCAGACACCTCCAGCTAGCCTCTCATTGGTTCTCGCTATTCCTGTTCATCTTCCGCAGAAATTGCAAACTGGGCCAAACAGGAGGTTAAAGGCGCTGACTTTCCAAGTGGGGAGAGTGTTAGTAAAGCGTCTGGAATGTTGCACCCGAGTACCAGGGGAGGAAAACTGAGACATATTTGAACACGTCTCCCGTTCACATGGTTGATCAAACTTGGGTTCCACATGCATGTTTTAGCTGAAGGAAGAATACCTAAAACCTGGGTAGTTGAAACTCGTGGAATGGGTACCATGCAATATGACTTCAAAGGGTCTTCATTTGCTCACCGAACCTCTCCAATCCTATCACTGCTGCGTTTATGCCCCTGTACACATGCTTGATTCTCTTTCGGAGACATAGCAATCCATAGGTTTTAAGATACTTACTAGTCAGGTACATTCTTAGGCATTTAATATGCGGTGTTGAGTCCATTTCGTTGAGCAAGGAGTAGCTCTTGTCTATTCCATATTTGGCTTAAGGAACTTTATCTGTGCTCATTTCAATCTCTGGTTTTATGCAGCACCCCAACTCACCTTTATCCTTAAGCAAGCATAAGTTGGTTTTCTAAATTTGAGACCCTGTTCTGTTCTGTAATTCAGTTCCTGTGTAGCCAAGTTTACATTCCGTGTATTAGTGATATCTTATGATGTTTCTTTTTCTGTGTGACTTATTTCAGTTAGAATCATCGTACCTGAATCCACTCATTATGCTGCTACGGGCCTGATGACATAGATTTCATTGCTGAGTGATACTGCATTGTACGTAAGTACCACAAGTTCTTTATCCATTTTTCACTTTCTGCGATGTTGAACTTGTACTGTAATCGAGGTTCTTGTAAACAGAGCCGTTCCAAACTTTGGGGTGGCTGTGTCTTTTTGAATTTAATTTCCCTAAGCTATAGAACCATAAGTGGAAGTGCCCTAGGCTCTGTTGCTTTGTTTTTTAGATGTTTCAGGAAACACCATACACTTCTCCCGAGTGGTTGTTGGCAATTTACATCCCGCCCATCAGCATAACAAGGCTCCCAGTTCTCCATGGCCTGTCCTGCCTTTCTGGATTTTACACTTTTTTCAGATGGCCCTTTTGACCGGGGGGAAGTGAGACTTCATTGTAGTGCAGATTTCCTTTGCAAGCTTGCTTGGTTGGCCAAAAAGGGCGTATGCGTTTTTTCCTGAATATATTCAGGAAAAAACGCATACGCCCTTTTTGGCCAAGTGCATCATTGTGGACGTTCTGCCTCTTTTCCTATGCTTGCAATGCAATTCCAGTCTACCTCCTGAAATCGGTTTCCTGCAATTCTGCCCCGCTTTCAAGTCCTCTTGGCAGCCTTACTTCAGTCTATTTTTGGACGATAGCTGTCATTTATAACTCTGCAGGTTTGTGAATTACAGTGCCCCTGAGCTCGTTTCTTCAACTCGCTTTCTTGTGACCTGGCCGCAACACCGCAGGATGTCTTCAGGCCCTAATCTGGTTCCGGCACGGCATGCTGAGCCTTTGGTTATTTCCTCTTCCTGGTGGGAAATGAGAGTTAAATTTGCCCGTCCAGACACCTCCAGCTAGTCTGTCATTGGTTCTCGCTATTCCTGTTCATCTTCCGCAGAAATTGCAAACTGGGCCAAACAGGAGGTTAAAGGCGCTGACTTTCCAAGTGGGGAGAGTGTTAGTAAAGCGTCTGGAATGTTGCACCCGAGTACCAGGGGAGGAAAACTGAGACATATTTGAACACGTCTCCCGTTCACATGGTTGATCATACTTGGGTTCCACATGCATGTTTTAGCTGAAGGAAGAATACCTTAAACCTGTGTATTTGAAACCCGTGGAATGGGTACCATGCAATATGACTTCAAAGGGTCTTCATTTGCTCACCGAACCTCTCCAATCCTATCAGTGCTGCGTTTATGCCCCTGTACACATGCTTGATTCTCTTTCGGAGACATAGCAATCCATAGGTTTTAAGATACTTACTAGTCAGGTACATTCTTAGGCATTTAATATGCGGTGTTGAGTCCATTTCGTTGAGCAAGGAGTAGCTCTTGTCTATTCCATATTTGGCTTAAGGAACTTTATCTGTGCTCATTTCAATCTCTGGTTTTATGCAGCACCCCAACTCACCTTTCCCCTTAAGCAAGCATAAGTTGGTTTTCTAAATTTGAGACCCTGTTCTGTTCTGTAATTCAGTTCCTGTGTAGCCAAGTTTACATTCCGTGTATTAGTGATATCTTATGATGTTTCTTTTTCTGTGTGACTTATTTCAGTTAGAATCATCGTACCTGAATCCACTCATTATGCTGCTACGGGCCTGATGACATAGATTTCATTGCTGAGTGATACTGCATTGTACGTAAGTACCACAAGTTCTTTATCCATTTTTCACTTTCTGCGATGTTGAACTTGTACTGTAAACGAGGTTCTTGTAAACAGAGCCGTTCCAAACTTTGGGGTGGCTGTGTCTTTTTGATTTTAATTTCCCTAAGCTATAGGACCATAAGTGGAAGTGCCCTAGGCTCTGTTGCTTTGTTTTTTAGATGTTTCAGGAAACACCATACACTTCTCCCGAGTGGTTGTTGGCAATTTACATCCCGCCCATCAGCATAACAAGGCTCCCAGTTCTCCATGGCCTGTCCTGCCTTTCTGGATTTTACACTTTTTTCAGATGGCCCTTTTGACCGGGGGAAAGTGAGACTTCATTGTAGTGCAGATTTCCTTTGCAAGCTTGCTTGGTTGGCCAAAAAGGGCGTATGCGTTTTTTCCTGAATATATTCAGGAAAAAACGCATACGCCCTTTTTGGCCAAGTGCGTCATTGTGGACGTTCTGCCTCTTTTCCTATGCTTTCAATGCAATTCCAGTCTACCTCCTGAAATCGGTTTCCTGCAATTCTGCCCCGCTTTCAAGTCCTCTTGGCAGCCTTACTTCAGTCTATTTTTGGACGATAGCTGTCATTTATAACTCTGCAGGTTTGTGAATTACAGTGCCCCTGAGCTCGTTTCTTCAACTCGCTTTCTTGTGACCTGGCCGCAACACCGCAGGATGTCTTCAGGCCCTAATCTGGTTCCGGCACGGCATGCTGAGCCTTTGGTTATTTCCTCTTCCTGGTGGGAAATGAGAGTTAAATTTGCCCGTCCAGACACCTCCAGCTAGTCTCTCATTGGTTCTCGCTATTCCTGTTCATCTTCCGCAGAAATTGCAAACTGGGCCAAACAGGAGGTTAAAGGCGCTGACTTTCCAAGTGGGGAGAGTGTTAGTAAAGCGTCTGGAATGTTGCACCCGAGTACCAGGGGAGGAAAACTGAGACATATTTGAACACGTCTCCCGTTCACATGGTTGATCATACTTGGGTTCCACATGCATGTTTTAGCTGAAGGAAGAATACCTTAAACCTGTGTATTTGAAACAGGTGGAATGGGTACCATGCAATATGACTTCAAAGGGTCTTCATTTGCTCACCGAACCTCTCCAATCCTATCACTGCTGCGTTTATGCCCCTGTACACATGCTTGATTCTCTTTCGGAGACATAGCAATCCATAGGTTTTAAGATACTTACTAGTCAGGTACATTCTTAGGCGTTTAATATGCGGTGTTGAGTCCATTTCGTTGAGCAAGGAGTAGCTCTTGTCTATTCCATATTTGGCTTAAGGAACTTTATCTGTGCTCATTTCAATCTCTGGTTTTATGCAGCACCCCAACTCACCTTTCCCCTTAAGCAAGCATAAGTTGGTTTTCTAAATTTGAGACCCTGTTCTGTTCTGTAATTCCGTTCCTGTGTAGCCAAGTTTCCATTCCGTGTATTACTGATATCTTATGATGTTTCTTTTTCTGTGTGACTTATTTCAGTTAGAATCATCATACCTGAATCCACTCATTGTGCTGCTAAGGGCCTGATGACACAGATTTCATTGCTGAGTGATATTGCTTTGTAAGTAAATACCACAACTTCTTTATCCATTTTTCAATTTCTGCGATGTTGAACTTGTACTGTAAACGAGGTTCTTGTAAACAGAGCCGTTCCAAACTTTGGGGTGGCTGTGTCTTTTTGATTTTAAATTCCCTAAGCTATAGGACCATAAGTGGAAGTGCCCTAGGCTCTGTTGCTTTGTTTTTTAGATGTTTCAGGAAACACCATACACTTCTCCCGAGTGGTTGTTGGCAATTTACATCCCGCCCATCAGCATAACAAGGCTCCCAGTTCTCCATGGCCTGTCCTGCCTTTCTGGATTTTACACTTTTTTCAGATGGCCCTTTTGACCGGGGAGAAGTGAGACTTCATTGTAGTGCAGATTTCCTTTGCAAGCTTGCTTGGTTGGCCAAAAAGGGCGTATGCGTTTTTTCCTGAATATATTCAGGAAAAAGCGCATATGCCCTTTTTGGCCAAGTGCATCATTGTGGACGTTCTGCCTCTTTTCCTATGCTTTCAATGCAATTCCAGTCTACCTCCTGAAATCGGTTTCCTGCAATTCTGCCCCGCTTTCAAGTCCTCTTGGCAGCCTTACTTCAGTCTATTTTTGGACAATAGCTGTCATTTATAACTCTGCAGGTTTGTGAATTACAGTGCCCCTGAGCTCCTTTCTTCAACTCGCTTTCTTGTGACCTGGCCGCAACACCGCAGGATGTCTTCAGGCCCTAATCTGGTTCTGGCACGGCACGCTGAGCCTTTGGTTAATTCCTCTTCCTTGTGGGAAATGAGAGTTAAATTTGCCCATCCAGACAGCTCCAACTAGTCTCTCATTGGTTCTCGCTATTCCTGTTCATCTTCCGCAGAAATTGCAAACTGGGCCAAACAGGAGGTTAAAGGGACTGACTCTCCAAGTGGGGAGAGTGTTAGTAAAGCGTCTGGAATGTTGCACCCGAGTACCAGGGTACGAAAACTGAGACATATTTGAACACGTCTCCCGATCACATGGTTGATCATACTCTAGGTCCCACATGCATGTTTTAGCTGAAGGAAGAATACCTTAAACCTGGGTAGTTGAAACCCGTGGAATGGGTACCATGCAATATGACTTCAAAGGGTCTTCATTTGCTCACTGAACCTCTCCAATCCTATCACTGCTGCGTTTATGCCCCTGTACACATGCTTGATTCTCTTTCGGAGACATAGCAATCCATAGGTTTTAAGATACTTACTAGTCAGGTACATTCTTAGGCATTTAATATGCGGTGTTGAGTCCATTTCGTTGAGCAAGGAGTAGCTCTTGTCTATTCCATATTTGGCTTAAGGAACTTTATCTGTGCTCATTTCAATCTCTGGTTTTATGCAGCACCCCAACTCACCTTTCCCCTTAAGCAAGCATAAGTTGGTTTTCTAAATTTGAGACCATGTTCTGTTCTGTAATTCAGTTCCTGTGTAGCCAAGTTTACATTCCGTGTATTAGTGATATCTTATGATGTTTCTTTTTCTGTGTGACTTATTTCAGTTAGAATCATCGTACCTGAATCCACTCATTATGCTGCTACGGGCCTGATGACATAGATTTCATTGCTGAGTGATACTGCATTGTACGTAAGTACCACAAGTTCTTTATCCATTTTTCACTTTCTGCGATGTTGAACTTGTACTGTAAATGAGGTTCTTGTAAACAGAGCCATTCCAAACTTTGGGGTGGCTGTGTCTTTTTGAATTTAATTTCCCTAAGCTATAGGACCATAAGTGGAAGTGCCCTAGGCTCTGTTGCTTTGTTTTTTAGATGTTTCAGGAAACACCATACACTTCTCCCGAGTGGTTGTTGGCAATTTACATCCCGCCCATCAGCATAACAAGTCTCCCAGTTCTCCATGGCCTGTCCTGCCTTTCTGGATTTTACACTTTTTTCAGATGGCCCTTTTGACCGGGGGGATGTGAGACTTCATTGTAGTGCAGATTTCCTTTGCAAGCTTGCTTGGTTGGCCAAAAAGGGCGTATGCATTTTTTCCTGAATATATTCAGGAAAAAACGCATATGCCCTTTTTGGCCAAGTGCGTCATTGTGGACGTTCTGCCTCTTTTCCTATGCTTGCAATGCAATTCCAGTCTACCTCCTGAAATCGGTTTCCTGCAATTCTGCCCCGCTTTCAAGTCCTCTTGGCAGCCTTACTTCAGTCTATTTTTGGACGATAGCTGTCATTTATAACTCTGCAGGTTTGTGAATTACAGTGCCCCTGAGCTCCTTTCTTCAACTCGCTTTCTTGTGAGCTGGCCGCAACACTGCAGGATGGCTTCAGGCCCTAATCTGGTTCCGGCACGGCACGCTGAGCCTTTGGTTATTTCCTCTTCCTGGTGGGAAATGAGAGTTAAATTTGCCCGTCCAGACACCTCCAGCTAGCCTCTCATTGGTTCTCGCTATTCCTGTTCATCTTCCGCAGAAATTGCAAACTGGGCCAAACAGGAGGTTAAAGGCGCTGACTTTCCAAGTGGGGAGAGTGTTAGTAAAGCGTCTGGAATGTTGCACCCGAGTACCAGGGTACGAAAACTGAGACATATTTGAACACGTCTCCCGATCACATGGTTGATCATACTCTAGGTCCCACATGCATGTTTTAGCTGAAGGAAGAATACCTTAAACCTGGGTAGTTGAAACCCGTGGAATGGGTACCATGCAATATGACTTCAAAGGGTCTTCATTTGCTCACTGAACCTCTCCAATCCTATCACTGCTGCGTTTATGCCCCTGTACACATGCTTGATTCTCTTTCGGAGACATAGCAATCCATAGGTTTTAAGATACTTACTAGTCAGGTACATTCTTAGGCATTTAATATGCGGTGTTGAGTCCATTTCGTTGAGCAAGGAGTAGCTCTTGTCTATTCCATATTTGGCTTAAGGAACTTTATCTGTGCTCATTTCAATCTCTGGTTTTATGCAGCACCCCAACTCACCTTTCCCCTTAAGCAAGCATAAGTTGGTTTTCTAAATTTGAGACCCTGTTCTGTTCTGTAATTCAGTTCCTGTGTAGCCAAGTTTACATTCCGTGTATTAGTGATATCTTATGATGTTTCTTTTTCTGTGTGACTTATTTCAGTTAGAATCATCGTACCTGAATCCACTCATTATGCTGCTACGGGCCTGATGACATAGATTTCATTGCTGAGTGATACTGCATTGTACGTAAGTACCACAAGTTCTTTATCCATTTTTCACTTTCTGCGATGTTGAACTTGTACTGTAAACGAGGTTCTTGTAAACAGAGCCGTTCCAAACTTTGGGGTGGCTGTGTCTTTTTGATTTTAATTTCCCTAAGCTATAGGACCATAAGTGGAAGTGCCCTAGGCTCTGTTGCTTTGTTTTTTAGATGTTTCAGGAAACACCATACACTTCTCCCGAGTGGTTGTTGGCAATTTACATCCCGCCCATCAGCATAACAAGGCTCCCAGTTCTCCATGGCCTGTCCTGCCTTTCTGGATTTTACACTTTTTTCAGATGGCCCTTTTGACCGGGGGGAAGTGAGACTTCATTGTAGTGCAGATTTCCTTTGCAAGCTTGCTTGGTTGGCCAAAAAGGGCGTATGCGTTTTTTCCTGAATATATTCAGGAAAAAACGCATACGCCCTTTTTGGCCAAGTGCATCATTGTGGACGTTCTGCCTCTTTTCCTATGCTTTCAATGCAATTCCAGTCTACCTCCTGAAATCGGTTTCCTGCAATTCTGCCCCGCTTTCAAGTCCTCTTGGCAGCCTTACTTCAGTCTATTTTTGGACGATAGCTGTCATTTATAACTCTGCAGGTTTGTGAATTACAGTGCCCCTGAGCTCCTTTCTTCAACTCGCTTTCTTGTGACCTGGCCGCAACACCGCAGGATGTCTTCAGGCCCTAATCTGGTTCCGGCACGGCATGCTGAGCCTTTGGTTATTTCCTCTTCCTGGTGGGAAATGAGAGTTAAATTTGCCCGTCCAGACACCTCCAGCTAGTCTCTCATTGGTTCTCGCTATTCCTGTTCATCTTCCGCAGAAATTGCAAACTGGGCCAAACAGGAGGTTAAAGGCGCTGACTTTCCAAGTGGGGAGAGTGTTAGTAAAGCGTCTGGAATGTTGCACCCGAGTACCAGGGGAAGAAAACTGAGACATATTTGAACACGTCTCCCGATCACATGGTTGATCATACTCTAGGTCCCACATGCATGTTTTAGCTGAAGGAAGAATACCTTAAACCTGGGTAGTTGAAACCCGTGGAATGGGTACCATGCAATATGACTTCAAAGGGTCTTCATTTGCTCACCGAACCTCTCCAATCCTATCACTGCTGCGTTTATGCCCCTGTACACATGCTTGATTCTCTTTCGGAGACATAGCAATCCATAGGTTTTAAGATACTTACTAGTCAGGTACATTCTTAGGCATTTAATATGCGGTGTTGAGTCCATTTCGTTGAGCAAGGAGTAGCTCTTGTCTATTCCATATTTGGCTTAAGGAACTTTATCTGTGCTCATTTCAATCTCTGGTTTTATGCAGCACCCCAACTCACCTTTCCTCTTAAGCAAGCATAAGTTGGTTTTCTAAATTTGAGACCCTGTTCTGTTCTGTAATTCAGTTCCTGTGTAGCCAAGTTTACATTCCGTGTATTAGTGATATCTTATGATGTTTCTTTTTCTGTGTGACTTATTTCAGTTAGAATCATCGTACCTGAATCCACTCATTATGCTGCTACGGGCCTGATGACATAGATTTCATTGCTGAGTGATACTGCATTGTACGTAAGTACCACAAGTTCTTTATCCATTTTTCACTTTCTGCGATGTTGAACTTGTACTGTAAACGAGGTTCTTGTAAACAGAGCCGTTCCAAACTTTGGGGTGGCTGTGTCTTTTTGATTTTAATTTCCCTAAGCTATAGGACCATAAGTGGAAGTGCCCTAGGCTCTGTTGCTTTGTTTTTTAGATGTTTCAGGAAACACCATACACTTCTCCCGAGTGGTTGTTGGCAATTTACATCCCGCCCATCAGCATAACAAGGCTCCCAGTTCTCCATGGCCTGTCCTGCCTTTCTGGATTTTACACTTTTTTCAGATGGCCCTTTTGACCGGGGGGAAGTGAGACTTCATTGTAGTGCAGATTTCCTTTGCAAGCTTGCTTGGTTGGCCAAAAAGGGCGTATGCGTTTTTTCCTGAATATATTCAGGAAAAAACGCATACGCCCTTTTTGGCCAAGTGCATCATTGTGGACGTTCTGCCTCTTTTCCTATGCTTTCAATGCAATTCCAGTCTACCTCCTGAAATCGGTTTCCTGCAATTCTGCCCCGCTTTCAAGTCCTCTTGGCAGCCTTACTTCAGTCTATTTTTGGACGATAGCTGTCATTTATAACTCTGCAGGTTTGTGAATTACAGTGCCCCTGAGCTCCTTTCTTCAACTCGCTTTCTTGTGACCTGGCCGCAACACCGCAGGATGTCTTCAGGCCCTAATCTGGTTCCGGCACGGCATGCTGAGCCTTTGGTTATTTCCTCTTCCTGGTGGGAAATGAGAGTTAAATTTGCCCGTCCAGACACCTCCAGCTAGTCTCTCATTGGTTCTCGCTATTCCTGTTCATCTTCCGCAGAAATTGCAAACTGGGCCAAACAGGAGGTTAAAGGCGCTGACTTTCCAAGTGGGGAGAGTGTTAGTAAAGCGTCTGGAATGTTGCACCCGAGTACCAGGGGAGGAAAACTGAGACATATTTGAACACGTCTCCCGTTCACATGGTTGATCATACTTGGGTTCCACATGCATGTTTTAGCTGAAGGAAGAATACCTTAAACCTGTGTATTTGAAACCCGTGGAATGGGTACCATGCAATATGACTTCAAAGGGTCTTCATTTGCTCACCGAACCTCTCCAATCCTATCACTGCTGCGTTTATGCCCCTGTACACATGCTTGATTCTCTTTCGGAGACATAGCAATCCATAGGTTTTAAGATACTTACTAGTCAGGTACATTCTTAGGCGTTTAATATGCGGTGTTGAGTCCATTTCGTTGAGCAAGGAGTAGCTCTTGTCTATTCCATATTTGGCTTAAGGAACTTTATCTGTGCTCATTTCAATCTCTGGTTTTATGCAGCACCCCAACTCACCTTTCCCCTTAAGCAAGCATAAGTTGGTTTTCTAAATTTGAGACCCTGTTCTGTTCTGTAATTCAGTTCCTGTGTAGCCAAGTTTCCATTCCGTGTATTACTGATATCTTATGATGTTTCTTTTTCTGTGTGACTTATTTCAGTTAGAATCATCATACCTGAATCCACTCATTGTGCTGCTAAGGGCCTGATGACACAGATTTCATTGCTGAGTGATATTGCTTTGTAAGTAAATACCACAACTTCTTTATCCATTTTTCAATTTCTGCGATGTTGAACTTGTACTGTAAACGAGGTTCTTGTAAACAGAGCCGTTCCAAACTTTGGGGTGGCTGTGTCTTTTTGATTTTAAATTCCCTAAGCTATAGGACCATAAGTGGAAGTGCCCTAGGCTCTGTTGCTTTGTTTTTTAGATGTTTCAGGAAACACCATACACTTCTCCCGAGTGGTTGTTGGCAATTTACATCCCGCCCATCAGCATAACAAGGCTCCCAGTTCTCCATGGCCTGTCCTGCCTTTCTGGATTTTACACTTTTTTCAGATGGCCCTTTTGACCGGGGAGAAGTGAGACTTCATTGTAGTGCAGATTTCCTTTGCAAGCTTGCTTGGTTGGCCAAAAAGGGCGTATGCGTTTTTTCCTGAATATATTCAGGAAAAAGCGCATATGCCCTTTTTGGCCAAGTGCATCATTGTGGACGTTCTGCCTCTTTTCCTATGCTTTCAATGCAATTCCAGTCTACCTCCTGAAATCGGTTTCCTGCAATTCTGCCCCGCTTTCAAGTCCTCTTGGCAGCCTTACTTCAGTCTATTTTTGGACAATAGCTGTCATTTATAACTCTGCAGGTTTGTGAATTACAGTGCCCCTGAGCTCCTTTCTTCAACTCGCTTTCTTGTGACCTGGCCGCAACACCGCAGGATGTCTTCAGGCCCTAATCTGGTTCTGGCACGGCACGCTGAGCCTTTGGTTAATTCCTCTTCCTTGTGGGAAATGAGAGTTAAATTTGCCCATCCAGACACCTCCAGCTAGTCTCTCATTGGTTCTCGCTATTCCTGTTCATCTTCCGCAGAAATTGCAAACTGGGCCAAACAGGAGGTTAAAGGGACTGACTCTCCAAGTGGGGAGAGTGTTAGTAAAGCGTCTGGAATGTTGCACCCGAGTACCAGGGTACGAAAACTGAGACATATTTGAACACGTCTCCCGATCACATGGTTGATCATACTCTAGGTCCCACATGCATGTTTTAGCTGAAGGAAGAATACCTTAAACCTGGGTAGTTGAAACCCGTGGAATGGGTACCATGCAATATGACTTCAAAGGGTCTTCATTTGCTCACCGAACCTCTCCAATCCTATCACTGCTGCGTTTATGCCCCTGTACACATGCTTGATTCTCTTTCGGAGACATAGCAATCCATAGGTTTTAAGATACTTACTAGTCAGGTACATTCTTAGGCATTTAATATGCGGTGTTGAGTCCATTTCGTTGAGCAAGGAGTAGCTCTTGTCTATTCCATATTTGGCTTAAGGAACTTTATCTGTGCTCATTTCAATCTCTGGTTTTATGCAGCACCCCAACTCACCTTTCCCCTTAAGCAAGCATAAGTTGGTTTTCTAAATTTGAGACCCTGTTCTGTTCTGTAATTCAGTTCCTGTGTAGCCAAGTTTACATTCCGTGTATTAGTGATATCTTATGATGTTTCTTTTTCTGTGTGACTTATTTCAGTTAGAATCATCGTACCTGAATCCACTCATTATGCTGCTACGGGCCTGATGACATAGATTTCATTGCTGAGTGATACTGCATTGTACGTAAGTACCACAAGTTCTTTATCCATTTTTCACTTTCTGCGATGTTGAACTTGTACTGTAAACGAGGTTCTTGTAAACAGAGCCGTTCCAAACTTTGGGGTGGCTGTGTCTTTTTGATTTTAATTTCCCTAAGCTATAGGACCATAAGTGGAAGTGCCCTAGGCTCTGTTGCTTTGTTTTTTAGATGTTTCAGGAAACACCATACACTTCTCCCGAGTGGTTGTTGGCAATTTACATCCCGCCCATCAGCATAACAAGGCTCCCAGTTCTCCATGGCCTGTCCTGCCTTTCTGGATTTTACACTTTTTTCAGATGGCCCTTTTGACCGGGGGGAAGTGAGACTTCATTGTAGTGCAGATTTCCTTTGCAAGCTTGCTTGGTTGGCCAAAAAGGGCGTATGCGTTTTTTCCTGAATATATTCAGGAAAAAACGCATACGCCCTTTTTGGCCAAGTGCATCATTGTGGACGTTCTGCCTCTTTTCCTATGCTTTCAATGCAATTCCAGTCTACCTCCTGAAATCGGTTTCCTGCAATTCTGCCCCGCTTTCAAGTCCTCTTGGCAGCCTTACTTCAGTCTATTTTTGGACGATAGCTGTCATTTATAACTCTGCAGGTTTGTGAATTACAGTGCCCCTGAGCTCGTTTCTTCAACTCGCTTTCTTGTGACCTGGCCGCAACACCGCAGGATGTCTTCAGGCCCTAATCTGGTTCCGGCACGGCATGCTGAGCCTTTGGTTATTTCCTCTTCCTGGTGGGAAATGAGAGTTAAATTTGCCCGTCCAGACACCTCCAGCTAGTCTCTCATTGGTTCTCGCTATTCCTGTTCATCTTCCGCAGAAATTGCAAACTGGGCCAAACAGGAGGTTAAAGGCGCTGACTTTCCAAGTGGGGAGAGTGTTAGTAAAGCGTCTGGAATGTTGCACCCGAGTACCAGGGGAGGAAAACTGAGACATATTTGAACACGTCTCCCGTTCACATGGTTGATCATACTTGGGTTCCACATGCATGTTTTAGCTGAAGGAAGAATACCTTAAACCTGTGTATTTGAAACCCGTGGAATGGGTACCATGCAATATGACTTCAAAGGGTCTTCATTTGCTCACCGAACCTCTCCAATCCTATCACTGCTGCGTTTATGCCCCTGTACACATGCTTGATTCTCTTTCGGAGACATAGCAATCCATAGGTTTTAAGATACTTACTAGTCAGGTACATTCTTAGGCGTTTAATATGCGGTGTTGAGTCCATTTCGTTGAGCAAGGAGTAGCTCTTGTCTATTCCATATTTGGCTTAAGGAACTTTATCTGTGCTCATTTCAATCTCTGGTTTTATGCAGCACCCCAACTCACCTTTCCCCTTAAGCAAGCATAAGTTGGTTTTCTAAATTTGAGACCCTGTTCTGTTCTGTAATTCAGTTCCTGTGTAGCCAAGTTTCCATTCCGTGTATTACTGATATCTTATGATGTTTCTTTTTCTGTGTGACTTATTTCAGTTAGAATCATCATACCTGAATCCACTCATTGTGCTGCTAAGGGCCTGATGACACAGATTTCATTGCTGAGTGATATTGCTTTGTAAGTAAATACCACAACTTCTTTATCCATTTTTCAATTTCTGCGATGTTGAACTTGTACTGTAAACGAGGTTCTTGTAAACAGAGCCGTTCCAAACTTTGGGGTGGCTGTGTCTTTTTGATTTTAAATTCCCTAAGCTATAGGACCATAAGTGGAAGTGCCCTAGGCTCTGTTGCTTTGTTTTTTAGATGTTTCAGGAAACACCATACACTTCTCCCGAGTGGTTGTTGGCAATTTACATCCCGCCCATCAGCATAACAAGGCTCCCAGTTCTCCATGGCCTGTCCTGCCTTTCTGGATTTTACACTTTTTTCAGATGGCCCTTTTGACCGGGGAGAAGTGAGACTTCATTGTAGTGCAGATTTCCTTTGCAAGCTTGCTTGGTTGGCCAAAAAGGGCGTATGCGTTTTTTCCTGAATATATTCAGGAAAAAGCGCATACACCCTTTTTGGCCAAGTGCATCATTGTGGACGTTCTGCCTCTTTTCCTATGCTTTCAATGCAATTCCAGTCTACCTCCTGAAATCGGTTTCCTGCAATTCTGCCCCGCTTTCAAGTCCTCTTGGCAGCCTTACTTCAGTCTATTTTTGGACAATAGCTGTCATTTATAACTCTGCAGGTTTGTGAATTACAGTGCCCCTGAGCTCCTTTCTTCAACTCGCTTTCTTGTGACCTGGCCGCAACACCGCAGGATGTCTTCAGGCCCTAATCTGGTTCTGGCACGGCACGCTGAGCCTTTGGTTAATTCCTCTTCCTTGTGGGAAATGAGAGTTAAATTTGCCCATCCAGACACCTCCAGGTAGTCTCTCATTGGTTCTCGCTATTCCTGTTCATCTTCCGCAGAAATTGCAAACTGGGCCAAACAGGAGGTTAAAGGGACTGACTCTCCAAGTGGGGAGAGTGTTAGTAAAGCGTCTGGAATGTTGCACCCGAGTACCAGGGTACGAAAACTGAGACATATTTGAACACGTCTCCCGATCACATGGTTGATCATACTCTAGGTCCCACATGCATGTTTTAGCTGAAGGAAGAATACCTTAAACCTGGGTAGTTGAAACCCGTGGAATGGGTACCATGCAATATGACTTCAAAGGGTCTTCATTTGCTCACCGAACCTCTCCAATCCTATCACTGCTGCGTTTATGCCCCTGTACACATGCTTGATTCTCTTTCGGAGACATAGCAATCCATAGGTTTTAAGATACTTACTAGTCAGGTACATTCTTAGGCATTTAATATGCGGTGTTGAGTCCATTTCGTTGAGCAAGGAGTAGCTCTTGTCTATTCCATATTTGGCTTAAGGAACTTTATCTGTGCTCATTTCAATCTCTGGTTTTATGCAGCACCCCAACTCACCTTTCCCCTTAAGCAAGCATAAGTTGGTTTTCTAAATTTGAGACCCTGTTCTGTTCTGTAATTCAGTTCCTGTGTAGCCAAGTTTACATTCCGTGTATTAGTGATATCTTATGATGTTTCTTTTTCTGTGTGACTTATTTCAGTTAGAATCATCGTACCTGAATCCACTCATTATGCTGCTACGGGCCTGATGACATAGATTTCATTGCTGAGTGATACTGCATTGTACGTAAGTACCACAAGTTCTTTATCCATTTTTCACTTTCTGCGATGTTGAACTTGTACTGTAAACGAGGTTCTTGTAAACAGAGCCATTCCAAACTTTGGGGTGGCTGTGTCTTTTTGAATTTAATTTCCCTAAGCTATAGGACCATAAGTGGAAGTGCCCTAGGCTCTGTTGCTTTGTTTTTTAGATGTTTCAGGAAACACCATACACTTCTCCCGAGTGGTTGTTGGCAATTTACATCCCGCCCATCAGCATAACAAGTCTCCCAGTTCTCCATGGCCTGTCCTGCCTTTCTGGATTTTACACTTTTTTCAGATGGCCCTTTTGACCGGGGGGAAGTGAGACTTCATTGTAGTGCAGATTTCCTTTGCAAGCTTGCTTGGTTGGCCAAAAAGGGCGTATGCATTTTTTCCTGAATATATTCAGGAAAAAACGCATATGCCCTTTTTGGCCAAGTGCGTCATTGTGGACGTTCTGCCTCTTTTCCTATGCTTTCAATGCAATTCCAGTCTACCTCCTGAAATCGGTTTCCTGCAATTCTGCCCCGCTTTCAAGTCCTCTTGGCAGCCTTACTTCAGTCTATTTTTGGACGATAGCTGTCATTTATAACTCTGCAGGTTTGTGAATTACAGTGCCCCTGAGCTCCTTTGTTCAACTCGCTTTCTTGTGAGCTAGCTGCAACACCGCATGATGGCTTCAGGCCCTAATCTGGTTCCGTCACGGAACGCTGAGCCTTTGTTTAATTCCTCTTCCTGGTGGGAAATGAGAGTTAAATTTGCCCGTCCAGACACCTCCAGCTAGCCTCTCATTGGTTCTCGCTATTCCTGTTCATCTTCTGCAGAAATTGCAAACTGGGCCAAACAGGAGGTTAAAGGGACTGACTCTCCAAGTGGGGAGAGTGTTAGTAAAGCGTCTGGAATGTTGCACCCGAGCACCAGGGTACGAAAACTGAGACATATTTGAACACGTCTCCCGATCACATGGTTGATCATACTCTAGGTCCCACATGCATGTTTTAGCTGAAGGAAGAATACCTTAAACCTGGGTAGTTGAAACCAGTGGAATGGGTACCATGCAATATGACTTCAAAGGGTCTTCATTTGCTCACCGAACCTCTCCAATCCTATCACTGCTGCGTTTATGCCCCTGTACACATGCATGATTCTCTTTCAGAGACATAGCAATCCATAGGTTTTAAGATACTTACTAGTCAGGTACATTCTTAGGCGTTTAATATGCGGTGTTGAGTCCATTTCGTTGAGCAAGGAGTAGCTCTTGTCTATTCCATATTTGGCTTAAGGAACTTTATCTGTGCTCATTTCAATCTCTGGTTTTATGCAGCACCCCAACTCACCTTTACCCTTAAGCAAGCATAATTTGGTTTTCTAAATTTGAGACCCTGTTCTGTTCTGTAATTCAGTTCCTGTGTAGCCAAGTTTACATTCCGTGTATTACTGATATCTTATGATGTTTCTTTTTCTGTGTGACTTATTTCAGTTAGAATCATCATACCTGAATCCACTCATTGTGCTGCTAAGGGCCTGATGACACAGATTTCATTGCTGAGTGATACTGCATTGTACGTAAGTACCTCAAGTTCTTTATCCATTTTTCACTTTCTGTGATATTGAACTTGTACGGTAAACGAGGTTCTTGTAAACGGAGGCGTCCCAAACTTTGGGGTGGCTGTGTCTTTTTGATTTTAATTTCCCTAAGCTATAGGACCATAAGTGGAAGTGCCCTAGGCTCTGTTGCTTTGTTTTTTAGATGTTTCAGGAAACACCATACACTTCTCCAGAGTGGCTGTTGGCAATTTACATCCCGCCCATCAGCATAAGAAGGCTCCCAGTTCTCCATGGCCTGTCGTGCCTTTATGGATTTTACACTTTTTTCAGATGGCCCTTTTGACCAGGTGGAAGTGAGACTTCATTGTAGTGCAGATTTCCTTTGCAAGCTTGCTTGGTTGGCCAAAAAGGGCGTATGCGTTTTTTCCTGAATATATTCAGGAAAAAACGCATACGCCCTTTTTGGCCAAGTGCATCATTGTGGACGTTCTGCCTCTTTTCCTATGCTTTCAATGCAATTTCAGTCTACCTCCTGAAATCGGTTTCCTGCAATTCTGCCCCGCTTTCAAGTCCTCTTGGCAGCTTTATTTCTGTATATTTTTGGACGATAGCTGTCATTTATAACTCTGCAGGTTTGTGAATTACAGTGCCCCTGAGCTCCTTTCTACAACTCGCTTTCTCGTGAGCTGGCCGCAACACCGCAGGATGGCTTCAGGCCCTAATCTGGTTCCGGCACGGCACGCTGAGCCTTTGGTTAATTCCTCTTCCTGGTGGGAAATGAGAGTTAAATTTGCCCGTCCAGACACCTCCAGCTAGTCTGTCATTGGTTCTCGCTATTCCTGTTCATCTTCCACAGAAATTGCAAACTGGGCCAAACAGGAGGTTAAAGGGACTGACTCTCCAAGTGGGGAGAGTGTTAGTAAAGCGTCTGGAATGTTGCACCCGAGTACCAGGGGAGGAAAACTGAGACATATTTGAACACGTCTCCCGTTCACATGGTTGATCATACTCTGGGTTCCACATGCATGTTTTAGCTGAAGGAAGAATACCTTAAACCTGGAGAGTTGAGACCCGTGTAATGGGTACCATGCAATATGACTTCAAAGGGTCTTCATTTGCTCACGAACCTCTCCAATCCTATCACTGCTGCGTTTATGCCCCTGTACACATGCTTGATTCTCTTTCGGAGACATAGCAATCCATAGGTTTTAAGATACTTACAAGACAGGTACATTCTTAGGCGTTTAATATGCGGTGTTGAGTCCATTTCGTTGAGCAAGGAGTAGCTCTTGTCTATTCCATATTTGGCTTAAGGAACTTTATCTGTGCTCATTTCAATCTCTGGTTTTATGCAGCACCCCAACTCACCTTTACCCTTAAGCAAGAATAAGTTGGTTTTCTAAATTTGAGACCCTGTTCTGTTCTGTAATTCAGTTCCTGTGTAGCCAAGTTTACATTCCGTGTATTACTGATATCTTATGATGTTTCTTTTTCTGTGTGACTTATTTCAGTTAGAATCATAATACCTGAATCCACTCATTGTGCTGCTAAGAGCCTGATGACACAGATTTCATTGCTGAGTGATATTGCTTTGTAAGTAAATACCACAACTTCTTTATCCATTTTTCACTTTCTGCGATGTTGAACTTGTACTGTAAACGAGGTTCTTGTAAACAGAGCCGTTCCAAACTTTGGGGTGGCTGTGTCTTTTTGATTTTAAATTCCCTAAGCTATAGGACCATAAGTGGAAGTGCCCTAGGCTCTGTTGCTTTGTTTTTTAGATGTTTCAGGAAACACCATACACTTCTCCCAAGTGTCTGTTGGCAATTTATATCCAGCCCATCAGCATAACAAGGCTCCCAGTTCTCCATGGCCTGTCCTGCCTTTCTGGATTTTACACTTTTTTCAGATGGCCCTTTTGACCGGGGGGAAGTGAGACTTCATTGTAGTGCAGATTTCCTTTGCAAGCTTGCTTGGTTGGCCAAAAAGGGCGTATGCGTTTTTTCCTGAATATATTCAGGAAAAAACGCATACGCCCTTTTTGGCCAAGTGCATCATTGTGGACGTTCTGCCTCTTTTCCTATGCTTTCAATGCAATTCCAGTCTACCTCCTGAAATCGGTTTCCTGCAATGCTGCCCCGCTTTCAAGTCCTCTTGGCAGCCTTACTTCAGTGTATTTTTGGACGATAGCTGTCATTTATAACTCTGCAGGTTTGTGAATTACAGTGCCCCTGAGCTCCTTTCTTCAACTCGCTTTCTTGTGAGCTGGCCGCAACACCGCAGGATGGCTTCAGGCCCTAATCTGGTTCTGGCACGGCACGCTGAGCCTTTGGTTAATTCCTCTTCCTGGTGGGAAATGAGAGTTAAATTTGCCCGTCCAGACACCTCCAGCTAGTCTCTCATTGGTTCTCGCTATTCCTGTTCATCTTCCGCAGAAATTGCAAACTGGGCCAAACAGGAGGTTAAAGGGACTGACTCTCCAAGTCGGGAGAGTGTTAGTAAAGCGTCTGGAATGTTGCACCCGAGTACCAGGGTACGAAAACTGAGGCATATTTGAACACGTCTCCAGATCACATGGTTGATGATCCTCTGGGTTCCACATGCATGTTTTAGCTGAAGGAAGAATACCTTAAACCTGGGTAGTTGAAACCCGTGGAATGGGTACCATGCAATATGACTTCAAAGGGTCTTCATTTGCTCACCGAACCTCTCCAATCCTATCACTGCTGCGTTTATGCTCCTATACACATGCTTGATTCTCTTTCGGAGACATAGCAATCCATAGGTTTTAAGATACTTACTAGTCAGGTACATTCTTAGGCGTTTAATATGGGGTGTTGAGTCCATTTCGTTGAGCAAGGAGTAGCTCTTGTCTATTCCATATTTGGTTTAAGGAATTTTATCTGTGCTCATTTCAATCTCTGGTTTTATGCAGCAACCCAACTCACCTTTCCCCTTAAGCAAGCATAAGTTGGTTTTCTAAATTTGAGACCCTGTTCTGTTTTGGAATGCAGTTCCTGTGTAGCCAAGTTTACATTCCGTGTATTAGTGATATCTTATGATGTTTCTTTTTCTGTGTGACTTATTTCAGTTAGAATCATCGTACCTGAATCCACTCATTATGCTGCTACGGGCCTGATGACACAGATTTCATTGCTGAGTGATACTGCATTGTACGTAAGTACCACAAGTTCTTTATCCATTTTTCTCTTTCTGTGATATTGAACTTGTACGGTAAACGAGGTTCTTGTAAACGGAGGCGTCCCAAACTTTGGGGTGGCTGTGTCTTTTTTGATTTTAATTTCCCTAAGCTATAGGACCATAAGTGGAAGTGCCCTAGGCTCTGTTGCTTTGTTTTTTAGATGTTTCAGGAAA
The DNA here is from genome assembly GCF_949987515.2 of Delphinus delphis. NCBI lineage: Eukaryota > Metazoa > Chordata > Mammalia > Artiodactyla > Delphinidae > Delphinus > Delphinus delphis. The sequence goes on along the minus strand of NW_027192687.1, from coordinate 25,979 downwards.
CACCATACACTTCTCCTGAGTGTCTGTTGGCAATTTACATCCCGCCCATCAGCATAACAAGGCTCCCAGTTCTCCTTGGCCTGTCCTGCCTTTCTGGATTTTACACTTTTTTCAGTTGGCCCTTTTAACCGGGGAGAAGTGAGACTTCATTGTAGTGCAGATTTCCTTTGCAAGTTTGCTTGGTTGACCAAAAAGGGCGTATGCGTTTTTCCCTGAATATATTCAGGAAAAAACGCATACGCCCTTTTTGGCCAAGTGCATCATTGTGGACGTTCTGCCTCTTTTCCTATGCTTTCAATGCAATTCCAGTCTACCTCCTGAAATCGGTTTCCTGCAATTCTGCCCCGCTTTCAAGTCCTCTTGGCAGCCTTACTTCAGTCTATTTTTGGACGATAGCTGTCATTTATAACTCTGCAGGTTTGTGAATTACAGTGCCCCTGAGCTCCTTTCTTCAACTCGCTTTCTTGTGACCTGGCCGCAACACCGCAGGATGTCTTCAGGCCCTAATCTGGTTCTGGCATGGCACGCTGAGCCTTTGGTTAATTCCTCTTCCTGGTGGGAAATGAGAGTTAAATTTGCCCATCCTAACACCTCCAGCTAGTCTCTCATTGATTCTCGCTATTCCTGTTCATCTTCCGCAGAAATTGCAAACTGGGCCAAACAGGAGGTTAAAGGGACTGACTCTCCAAGTATGGAGAGTGTTAGTAAGCGTCTGGAATGTTGCACCCGAGTACCAGGGTACGAAAACTGAGACATATTTGAACACGTCTCCCGATCACATGGTTGATCATACTCTAGGTTCCACATGCATGTTTTAGCTGAAGGAAGAATACCTTAAACCTGGGTAGTTGAAACCCGTGGAATGGGTACCATGCAATATGACTTCAAAGGGTCTTCATTTGCTCACCGAACCTCTCCAATCCTATCACTGCTGCGTTTATGCCCCTGTACACATGCTTGATTCTGTTTCGGAGACATAGCAATCCATAGGTTTTAAGATACTTACTAGAAAGGTACATTCTTAGGCGTTTAATATGCGGTGTTGAGTCCATTTCGTTGAGCAAGGAGTAGCTCTTGTCTATTCCATATTTGGCTTAAGGAACTTTATCTGTGCTCATTTCAATCTCTGGTTTTATGCAGCACCCCAACTCACCTTTCCCCTTAAGCAAGCATAAGTTGGTTTTCTAAATTTGAGACCCTGTTCTGTTCTGTAATTCAGTTCCTGTGTAGCCAAGTTTACATTCCGTGTATTAGTGATATCTTATGATGTTTCTTTTTCTGTGTGACTTATTTCAGTTAGAATCATCATACCTGAATCCACTCATTATGCTGCTACGGCCCTGATGACATAGATTTCATTGCTGAGTGATACTGCATTGTACGTAAGTACCACAAGTTCTTTATCCATTTTTCACTTTCTGCGATGTTGAACTTGTACTGTAAACGAGGTTCTTGTAAACAGAGCCGTTCCAAACTTTGGGGTGGCTGTGTCTTTTTGAATTTAATTTCCCTAAGCTATAGGACCATAAGTGGAAGTGCCCTAGGCTCTGTTGCTTTGTTTTTTAGATGTTTCAGGAACACCATACACTTCTCCCGAGTGGTTGTTGGCAATTTACATCCCGCCCATCAGCATAACAAGGCTCCCAGTTCTCCATGGCCTGTCCTGCCTTTCTGGATTTTACACTTTTTTCAGATGGCCCTTTTGACCGGGGGGAAGTGAGACTTCATTGTAGTGCAGATTTCCTTTGCAAGCTTGCTTGGTTGGCCAAAAAGGGCGTATGCGTTTTTTCCTGAATATATTCAGGAAAAAACGCATACGCCCTTTTTGGCCAAGTGCATCATTGTGGACGTTCTGCCTCTTTTCCTATGCTTTCAATGCAATTCCAGTCTACCTCCTGAAATCGGTTTCCTGCAATTCTGCCCCGCTTTCAAGTCCTCTTGGCAGCCTTACTTCAGTCTATTTTTGGACGATAGCTGTCATTTATAACTCTGCAGGTTTGTGAATTACAGTGCCCCTGAGCTCCTTTCTTCAACTCGCTTTCTTGTGAGCTGGCCGCAACACCGCAGGATGTCTTCAGGCCCTAATCTGGTTCCGGCACGGCACGCTGAGCCTTTGGTTATTTCCTCTTCCTGGTGGGAAATGAGAGTTAAATTTGCCCGTCCAGACACCTCCAGCTAGCCTCTCATTGGTTCTCGCTATTCCTGTTCATCTTCCGCAGAAATTGCAAACTGGGCCAAACAGGAGGTTAAAGGCGCTGACTTTCCAAGTGGGGAGAGTGTTAGTAAAGCGTCTGGAATGTTGCACCCGAGTACCAGGGGTGGAAAACTGAGACATATTTGAACACGTCTCCCGTTCACATGGTTGATCATACTTGGGTTCCACATGCATGTTTTAGCTGAAGGAAGAATACCTTAAACCTGTGTATTTGAAACCCGTGGAATGGGTACCATGCAATATGACTTCAAAGGGTCTTCATTTGCTCACCGAACCTCTCCAATCCTATCACTGCTGCGTTTATGCCCCTGTACACATGCTTGATTCTCTTTCGGAGACATAGCAATCCATAGGTTTTAAGATACTTACTAGTCAGGTACATTCTTAGGCGTTTAATATGCGGTGTTGAGTCCATTTCGTTGAGCAAGGAGTAGCTCTTGTCTATTGCATATTTGGCTTAAGGAACTTTATCTGTGCTCATTTCAATCTCTGGTTTTATGCAGCACCCCAACTCACCTTTCCCCTTAAGCAAGCATAAGTTGGTTTTCTAAATTTGAGACCCTGTTCTGTTCTGTAATTCAGTTCCTGTGTAGCCAAGTTTACATTCCGTGTATTAGTGATATCTTATGATGTTTCTTTTTCTGTGTGACTTATTTCAGTTAGAATCATCATACCTGAATCCACTCATTGTGCTGCTAAGGGCCTGATGACACAGATTTCATTGCTGAGTGATACTGCATTGTACGTAAGTACCTCAAGTTCTTTATCCATTTTTCACTTTCTGTGATATTGAACTTGTACGGTAAACGAGGTTCTTGTAAACGGAGGCGTCCCAAACTTTGGGGTGGCTGTGTCTTTTTGATTTTAATTTCCCTAAGCTATAGGACCATAAGTGGAAGTGCCCTAGGCTCTGTTGCTTTGTTTTTTAGATGTTTCAGGAAACACCATACACTTCTCCAGAGTGGCTGTTGGCAATTTACATCCCGCCCATCAGCATAAGAAGGCTCCCAGTTCTCCATGGCCTGTCGTGCCTTTATGGATTTTACACTTTTTTCAGATGGCCCTTTTGACCGGGGGGAAGTGAGACTTCATTGTAGTGCAGATTTCCTTTGCAAGCTTGCTTGGTTGGCCAAAAAGGGCGTATGCGTTTTTTCCTGAATATATTCAGGAAAAAACGCATACGCCCTTTTTGGCCAAGTGCATCATTGTGGACGTTCTGCCTCTTTTCCTATGCTTTCAATGCAATTTCAGTCTACCTCCTGAAATCGGTTTCCTGCAATTCTGCCCCGCTTTCAAGTCCTCTTGGCAGCTTTATTTCTGTATATTTTTGGACGATAGCTGTCATTTATAACTCTGCAGGTTTGTGAATTACAGTGCCCCTGAGCTCCTTTCTACAACTCGCTTTCTCGTGAGCTGGCCGCAACACCGCAGGATGGCTTCAGGCCCTAATCTGGTTCCGGCACGGCACGCTGAGCCTTTGGTTAATTCCTCTTCCTGGTGGGAAATGAGAGTTAAATTTGCCCGTCCAGACACCTCCAGCTAGTCTGTCATTGGTTCTCGCTATTCCTGTTCATCTTCCACAGAAATTGCAAACTGGGCCAAACAGGAGGTTAAAGGGACTGACTCTCCAAGTGGGGAGAGTGTTAGTAAAGCGTCTGGAATGTTGCACCCGAGTACCAGGGGAGGAAAACTGAGACATATTTGAACACGTCTCCCGTTCACATGGTTGATCATACTCTGGGTTCCACATGCATGTTTTAGCTGAAGGAAGAATACCTTAAACCTGGAGAGTTGAGACCCGTGTAATGGGTACCATGCAATATGACTTCAAAGGGTCTTCATTTGCTCACGAACCTCTCCAATCCTATCACTGCTGCGTTTATGCCCCTGTACACATGCTTGATTCTCTTTCGGAGACATAGCAATCCATAGGTTTTAAGATACTTACAAGACAGGTACATTCTTAGGCGTTTAATATGCGGTGTTGAGTCCATTTCGTTGAGCAAGGAGTAGCTCTTGTCTATTCCATATTTGGCTTAAGTAACTTTATCTGTGCTCATTTCAATCTCTGGTTTTATGCAGCACCCCAACTCACCTTTACCCTTAAGCAAGAATAAGTTGGTTTTCTAAATTTGAGACACTGTTCTGTTCTGTAATTCAGTTCCTGTGTAGCCAAGTTTACATTCCGTGTATTACTGATATCTTATGATGTTTCTTTTTCTGTGTGACTTATTTCAGTTAGAATCATAATACCTGAATCCACTCATTGTGCTGCTAAGAGCCTGATGACACAGATTTCATTGCTGAGTGATATTGCTTTGTAAGTAAATACCACAATTTTTTTATCCATTTTTCACTTTCTGCGATGTTGAACTTGTACTGTAAACGAGGTTCTTGTAAACAGAGCCGTTCCAAACTTTGGGGTGGCTGTGTCATTTTGATTTTAAATTCCCTAAGCTATAGGACCATAAGTGGAAGTGCCCTAGGCTCTGTTGCTTTGTTTTTTAGATGTTTCAGGAAACACCATACACTTCTCCCAAGTGTCTGTTGGCAATTTATATCCAGCCCATCAGCATAACAAGGCTCCCAGTTCTCCATGGCCTGTCCTGCCTTTCTGGATTTTACACTTTTTTCAGATGGCCCTTTTGACCGGGGGGAAGTGAGACTTCATTGTAGTGCAGATTTCCTTTGCAAGCTTGCTTGGTTGGCCAAAAAGGGCGTATGCGTTTTTTCCTGAATATATTCAGGAAAAAACGCATACGCCCTTTTTGGCCAAGTGCATCATTGTGGACGTTCTGCCTCTTTTCCTATGCTTTCAATGCAATTCCAGTCTACCTCCTGAAATCGGTTTCCTGCAATGCTGCCCCGCTTTCAAGTCCTCTTGGCAGCCTTACTTCAGTCTATTTTTGGACGATAGCTGTCATTTATAACTCTGCAGGTTTGTGAATTACAGTGCCCCTGAGCTCCTTTCTTCAACTCGCTTTCTTGTGACCTGGCCGCAACACCGCAGGATGGCTTCAGGCCCTAATCTGGTTCTGGCACGGCACGCTGAGCCTTTGGTTAATTCCTCTTCCTGGTGGGAAATGAGAGTTAAATTTGCCAGTCCAGACACCTCCAGCTAGTCTCTCATTGGTTCTCGCTATTCCTGTTCATCTTCCGCAGAAATTGCAAACTGGGCCAAACAGGAGGTTAAAGGGACTGACTCTCCAAGTCGGGAGAGTGTTAGTAAAGCGTCTGGAATGTTGCACCCGAGTACCAGGGTACGAAAACTGAGGCATATTTGAACACGTCTCCAGATCACATGGTTGATGATCCTCTGGGTTCCACATGCATGTTTTAGCTGAAGGAAGAATACCTTAAACCTGGGTAGTTGAAACCCGTGGAATGGGTACCATGCAATATGACTTCAAAGGGTCTTCATTTGCTCACCGAACCTCTCCAATCCTATCACTGCTGCGTTTATGCTCCTGTACACATGCTTGATTCTCTTTCGGAGACATAGCAATCCATAGGTTTTAAGATACTTACTAGTCAGGTACATTCTTAGGCGTTTAATATGGGGTGTTGAGTCCATTTCGTTGAGCAAGGAGTAGCTCTTGTCTATTCCATATTTGGTTTAAGGAATTTTATCTGTGCTCATTTCAATCTCTGGTTTTATGCAGCAACCCAACTCACCTTTCCCCTTAAGCAAGCATAAGTTGGTTTTCTAAATTTGAGACCCTGTTCTGTTTTGGAATGCAGTTTCTGTGTAGCCAAGTTTACATTCCGTGTATTAGTGATATCTTATGATGTTTCTTTTTCTGTGTGACTTATTTCAGTTAGAATCATCGTACCTGAATCCACTCATTATGCTGCTACGGGCCTGATGACACAGATTTCATTGCTGAGTGATACTGCGTTGTACGAAAGTACCACAAGTTCTTTATCCATTTTTCTCTTTCTGTGATATTGAACTTGTACGGTAAACGAGGTTCTTGTAAACGGAGGCGTCCCAAACTTTGGGGTGGCTGTGTCTTTTTTGATTTTAATTTCCCTAAGCTATAGGACCATAAGTGGAAGTGCCCTAGGCTCTGTTGCTTTGTTTTTTAGATGTTTCAGGAAACACCATACACTTCTCCTGAGTGTCTGTTGGCAATTTACATCCCGCCCATCAGCATAACAAGGCTCCCAGTTCTCCTTGGCCTGTCCTGCCTTTCTGGATTTTACACTTTTTTCAGATGGCCCTTTTAACCGGGGAGAAGTGAGACTTCATTGTAGTGCAGATTTCCTTTGCAAGTTTGCTTGGTTGACCAAAAAGGGCGTATGCGTTTTTCCCTGAATATATTCAGGAAAAAACGCATACGCCCTTTTTGGCCAAGTGCATCATTGTGGACGTTCTGCCTCTTTTCCTATGCTTTCAATGCAATTCCAGTCTACCTCCTGAAATCGGTTTCCTGCAATTCTGCCCCGCTTTCAAGTCCTCTTGGCAGCCTTACTTCAGTCTATTTTTGGACGATAGCTGTCATTTATAACTCTGCAGGTTTGTGAATTACAGTGCCCCTGAGCTCCTTTCTTCAACTCGCTTTCTTGTGACCTGGCCGCAACACCGCAGGATGTCTTCAGGCCCTAATCTGGTTCTGGCATGGCACGCTGAGCCTTTGGTTAATTCCTCTTCCTGGTGGGAAATGAGAGTTAAATTTGCCCATCCTAACACCTCCAGCTAGTCTCTCATTGATTCTCGCTATTCCTGTTCATCTTCCGCAGAAATTGCAAACTGGGCCAAACAGGAGGTTAAAGGGACTGACTCTCCAAGTATGGAGAGTGTTAGTAAGCGTCTGGAATGTTGCACCCGAGTACCAGGGTACGAAAACTGAGACATATTTGAACACGTCTCCCGATCACATGGTTGATCATACTCTAGGTTCCACATGCATGTTTTAGCTGAAGGAAGAATACCTTAAACCTGGGTAGTTGAAACCCGTGGAATGGGTACCATGCAATATGACTTCAAACGGTCTTCATTTGCTCACCGAACCTCTCCAATCCTATCACTGCTGCGTTTATGCCCCTGTACACATGCTTGATTCTCTTTCGGCGACATAGCAATCCATAGGTTTTAAGATACTTACTAGACAGGTACATTCTTAGGCGTTTAATATGCGGTGTTGAGTCCATTTCGTTGAGCAAGGAGTAGCTCTTGTCTATTCCATATTTGGCTTAAGGAACTTTATCTGTGCTCATTTCAATCTCTGGTTTTATGCAGCACCCCAACTCACCTTTCCCCTTAAGCAAGCATAAGTTGGTTTTCTAAATTTGAGACCCTGTTCTGTTCTGTAATTCAGTTCCTGTGTAGCCAAGTTTACATTCCGTGTATTAGTGATATCTTATGATGTTTCTTTTTCTGTGTGACTTATTTCAGTTAGAATCATCATACCTGAATCCACTCATTATGCTGCTACGGCCCTGATGACATAGATTTCATTGCTGAGTGATACTGCATTGTACGTAAGTACCACAAGTTCTTTATCCATTTTTCACTTTCTGCGATGTCGAACTTGTACTGTAAACGAGGTTCTTGTAAACAGAGCCGTTCCAAACTTTTGGGTGGCTGTGTCTTTTTGAATTTAATTTCCCTAAGCTATAGGACCATAAGTGGAAGTGCCCTAGGCTCTGTTGCTTTGTTTTTTAGATGTTTCAGGAAACACCATACACTTCTCCCGAGTGGTTGTTGGCAATTTACATCCCGCCCATCAGCATAACAAGGCTCCCAGTTCTCCATGGCCTGTCCTGCCTTTCTGGATTTTACACTTTTTTCAGATGGCCCTTTTGACCGCGGGGAAGTGAGACTTCATTGTAGTGCAGATTTCCTTTGCAAGCTTGCTTGGTTGGCCAAAAAGGGCGTATGCGTTTTTTCCTGAATATATTCAGGAAAAAACGCATACGCCCTTTTTGGCCAAGTGCATCATTGTGGACGTTCTGCCTCTTTTCCTATGCTTTCAATGCAATTCCAGTCTACCTCCTGAAATCGGTTTCCTGCAATTCTGCCCCGCTTTCAAGTCCTCTTGGCAGCCTTACTTCAGTCTATTTTTGGACGATAGCTGTCATTTATAACTCTGCAGGTTTGTGAATTACAGTGCCCCTGAGCTCCTTTCTTCAACTCGCTTTCTTGTGAGCTGGCCGCAACACCGCAGGATGTCTTCAGGCCCTAATCTGGTTCCGGCACGGCACGCTGAGCCTTTGGTTATTTCCTCTTCCTGGTGGGAAATGAGAGTTAAATTTGCCCGTCCAGACACCTCCAGCTAGCCTCTCATTGGTTCTCGCTATTCCTGTTCATCTTCCGCAGAAATTGCAAACTGGGCCAAACAGGAGGTTAAAGGCGCTGACTTTCCAAGTGGGGAGAGTGTTAGTAAAGCGTCTGGAATGTTGCACCCGAGTACCAGGGGTGGAAAACTGAGACATATTTGAACACGTCTCCCGTTCACATGGTTGATCATACTTGGGTTCCACATGCATGTTTTAGCTGAAGGAAGAATACCTTAAACCTGTGTATTTGAAACCCGTGGAATGGGTACCATGCAATATGACTTCAAAGGGTCTTCATTTGCTCACCGAACCTCTCCAATCCTATCACTGCTGCGTTTATGACCCTGTACACATGCTTGATTCTCTTTCGGAGACATAGCAATCCATAGGTTTTAAGATACTTACTAGTCAGTTACATTCTTAGGCGTTTAATATGCGGTGTTGAGTCCATTTCGTTGAGCAAGGAGTAGCTCTTGTCTATTGCATATTTGGCTTAAGGAACTTTATCTGTGCTCATTTCAATCTCTGGTTTGATGCAGCACCCCAACTCACCTTTACCCTTAAGCAAGCATAAGTTGGTTTTCTAAATTTGAGACCCTGTTCTGTTCTGTAATTCAGTTCCTGTGTAGCCAAGTTTACATTCCGTGTATTAGTGATATCTTATGATGTTTCTTTTTCTGTGTGACTTATTTCAGTTAGAATCATCGTACCTGAATCCACTCATTATGCTGCTACGGGCCTGATGACATAGATTTCATTGCTGAGTGATACTGCATTGTACGTAAGTACCACAAGTTCTTTATCCATTTTTCACTTTCTGCGATGTTGAACTTGTACTGTAAACGAGGTTCTTGTAAACAGAGCCGTTCCAAACTATGGGGTGGCTGTGTCTTTTTGAATTTAATTTCCCTAAGCTATAGGACCATAAGTGGAAGTGCCCTAGGCTCTGTTGCTTTGTTTTTTAGATGTTTCAGGAAACACCATACACTTCTCCCGAGTGGTTGTTGGCAATTTACATCCCGCCCATCAGCATAACAAGGCTCCCAGTTCTCCATGGCCTGTCCTGCCTTTCTGGATTTTACACTTTTTTCAGATGGCCCTTTTGACCGGGGGGAAGTGAGAGTTCATTGTAGTGCAGATTTCCTTTGCAAGCTTGCTTGGTTGGCCAAAAAGGGCGTATGCGTTTTTTCCTGAATATATTCAGGAAAAAACGCATACGCCCTTTTTGGCCAAGTGCATCATTGTGGACGTTCTGCCTCTTTTCCTATGCTTGCAATGCAATTCCAGTCTACCTCCTGAAATCGGTTTCCTGCAATTCTGCCCCGCTTTCAAGTCCTCTTGGCAGCCTTACTTCAGTCTATTTTTGGACGATAGCTGTCATTTATAACTCTGCAGGTTTGTGAATTACAGTGCCCCTGAGCTCCTTTCTTCAACTCGCTTTCTTTTGAGCTGGCCGCAACACCGCAGGATGTCTTCAGGCCCTAATCTGGTTCCGGCACGGCACGCTGAGCCTTTGGTTATTTCCTCTTCCTGGTGGGAAATGAGAGTTAAATTTGCCCGTCCAGACACCTCCAGCTAGCCTCTCATTGGTTCTCGCTATTCCTGTTCATCTTCCGCAGAAATTGCAAACTGGGCCAAACAGGAGGTTAAAGGCGCTGACTTTCCAAGTGGGGAGAGTGTTAGTAAAGCGTCTGGAATGTTGCACCCGAGTACCAGGGGAGGAAAACTGAGACATATTTGAACACGTCTCCCATTCACATGGTTGATCATACTTGGGTTCCACATGCATGTTTTAGCTGAAGGAAGAATACCTAAAACCTGGGTAGTTGAAACCCGTGGAATGGGTACCATGAAATATGACTTCAAAGGGTCTTCATTTGCTCACTGAACCTCTCCAATCCTATCACTGCTGCGTTTATGCCCCTGTACACATGCTTGATTCTGTTTCGGAGACATAGCAATCCATAGGTTTTAAGATACTTACTAGTCAGGTACATTCTTAGGCGTTTAATATGCGGTGTTGAGTCCATTTCGTTGAGCAAGGAGTAGCTCTTGTCTATTCCATATTTGGCTTAAGGAACTTTATCTGTGCTCATTTCAATCTCTGGTTTTATGCAGCACCCCAACTCACCTTTCCCCTTAAGCAAGCATAAGTTGGTTTTCTAAATTTGAGACCCTGTTCTGTTCTGTAATTCAGTTCCTGTGTAGCCAAGTTTCCATTCCGTGTATTACTGATATCTTATGATGTTTCTTTTTCTGTGTGACTTATTTCAGTTAGAATCATCATACCTGAATCCACTCATTGTGCTGCTAAGGGCCTGATGACACAGATTTCATTGCTGAGTGATATTGCTTTGTAAGTAAATACCACAACTTCTTTATCCATTTTTCAATTTCTGCGATGTTGAACTTGTACTGTAAACGAGGTTCTTGTAAACAGAGCCGTTCCAAACTTTGGGGTGGCTGTGTCTTTTTGATTTTAAATTCCCTAAGCTATAGGACCATAAGTGGAAGTGCCCTAGGCTCTGTTGCTTTGTTTTTTAGATGTTTCAGGAAACACCATACACTTCTCCCGAGTGGTTGTTGGCAATTTACATCCCGCCCATCAGCATAACAAGGCTCCCAGTTCTCCATGGCCTGTCCTGCCTTTCTGGATTTTACACTTTTTTCAGATGGCCCTTTTGACCGGGGGGAAGTGAGACTTCATTGTAGTGCAGATTTCCTTTGCAAGCTTGCTTGGTTGGCCAAAAAGGGCGTATGCGTTTTTTCCTGAATATATTCAGGAAAAAACGCATACGCCCTTTTTGGCCAAGTGCATCATTGTGGACGTTCTGCCTCTTTTCCTATGCTTGCAATGCAATTCCAGTCTACCTCCTGAAATCGGTTTCCTGCAATTCTGCCCCGCTTTCAAGTCCTCTTGGCAGCCTTACTTCAGTCTATTTTTGGACGATAGCTGTCATTTATAACTCTGCAGGTTTGTGAATTACAGTGCCCCTGAGCTCCTTTCTTCAACTCGCTTTCTTGTGAGCTGGCCGCAACACCGCAGGATGTCTTCAGGCCCTAATCTGGTTCCGGCACGGCACGCTGAGCCTTTGGTTATTTCCTCTTCCTGGTGGGAAATGAGAGTTAAATTTGCCCGTCCAGACACCTCCAGCTAGCCTCTCATTGGTTCTCGCTATTCCTGTTCATCTTCCGCAGAAATTGCAAACTGGGCCAAACAGGAGGTTAAAGGCGCTGACTTTCCAAGTGGGGAGAGTGTTAGTAAAGCGTCTGGAATGTTGCACCCGAGTACCAGGGGTGGAAAACTGAGACATATTTGAACACGTCTCCCGTTCACATGGTTGATCATACTTGGGTTCCACATGCATGTTTTAGCTGAAGGAAGAATACCTTAAACCTGTGTATTTGAAACCCGTGGAATGGGTACCATGCAATATGACTTCAAAGGGTCTTCATTTGCTCACCGAACCTCTCCAATCCTATCACTGCTGCGTTTATGACCCTGTACACATGCTTGATTCTCTTTCGGAGACATAGCAATCCATAGGTTTTAAGATACTTACTAGTCAGTTACATTCTTAGGCGTTTAATATGCGGTGTTGAGTCCATTTCGTTGAGCAAGGAGTAGCTCTTGTCTATTGCATATTTGGCTTAAGGAACTTTATCTGTGCTCATTTCAATCTCTGGTTTGATGCAGCACCCCAACTCACCTTTACCCTTAAGCAAGCATAAGTTGGTTTTCTAAATTTGAGACCCTGTTCTGTTCTGTAATTCAGTTCCTGTGTAGCCAAGTTTACATTCCGTGTATTAGTGATATCTTATGATGTTTCTTTTTCTGTGTGACTTATTTCAGTTAGAATCATCGTACCTGAATCCACTCATTATGCTGCTACGGGCCTGATGACATAGATTTCATTGCTGAGTGATACTGCATTGTACGTAAGTACCACAAGTTCTTTATCCATTTTTCACTTTCTGCGATGTTGAACTTGTACTGTAAACGAGGTTCTTGTAAACAGAGCCGTTCCAAACTTTGGGGTGGCTGTGTCTTTTTGAATTTAATTTCCCTAAGCTATAGGACCATAAGTGGAAGTGCCCTAGGCTCTGTTGCTTTGTTTTTTAGATGTTTCAGGAAACACCATACACTTCTCCCGAGTGGTTGTTGGCAATTTACATCCCGCCCATCAGCATAACAAGGCTCCCAGTTCTCCATGGCCTGTCCTGCCTTTCTGGATTTTACACTTTTTTCAGATGGCCCTTTTGACCGGGGGGAAGTGAGACTTCATTGTAGTGCAGATTTCCTTTGCAAGCTTGCTTGGTTGGCCAAAAAGGGCGTATGCGTTTTTTCCTGAATATATTCAGGAAAAAACGCATACGCCCTTTTTGGCCAAGTGCATCATTGTGGACGTTCTGCCTCTTTTCCTATGCTTGCAATGCAATTCCAGTCTACCTCCTGAAATCGGTTTCCTGCAATTCTGCCCCGCTTTCAAGTCCTCTTGGCAGCCTTACTTCAGTCTATTTTTGGACGATAGCTGTCATTTATAACTCTGCAGGTTTGTGAATTACAGTGCCCCTGAGCTCCTTTCTTCAACTCGCTTTCTTTTGAGCTGGCCGCAACACCGCAGGATGTCTTCAGGCCCTAATCTGGTTCCGGCACGGCACGCTGAGCCTTTGGTTATTTCCTCTTCCTGGTGGGAAATGAGAGTTAAATTTGCCCGTCCAGACACCTCCAGCTAGCCTCTCATTGGTTCTCGCTATTCCTGTTCATCTTCCGCAGAAATTGCAAACTGGGCCAAACAGGAGGTTAAAGGCGCTGACTTTCCAAGTGGGGAGAGTGTTAGTAAAGCGTCTGGAATGTTGCACCCGAGTACCAGGGGAGGAAAACTGAGACATATTTGAACACGTCTCCCATTCACATGGTTGATCATACTTGGGTTCCACATGCATGTTTTAGCTGAAGGAAGAATACCTAAAACCTGGGTAGTTGAAACCCGTGGAATGGGTACCATGAAATATGACTTCAAAGGGTCTTCATTTGCTCACTGAACCTCTCCAATCCTATCACTGCTGCGTTTATGCCCCTGTACACATGCTTGATTCTGTTTCGGAGACATAGCAATCCATAGGTTTTAAGATACTTACTAGTCAGGTACATTCTTAGGCGTTTAATATGCGGTGTTGAGTCCATTTCGTTGAGCAAGGAGTAGCTCTTGTCTATTCCATATTTGGCTTAAGGAACTTTATCTGTGCTCATTTCAATCTCTGGTTTTATGCAGCACCCCAACTCACCTTTCCCCTTAAGCAAGCATAAGTTGGTTTTCTAAATTTGAGACCCTGTTCTGTTCTGTAATTCAGTTCCTGTGTAGCCAAGTTTCCATTCCGTGTATTACTGATATCTTATGATGTTTCTTTTTCTGTGTGACTTATTTCAGTTAGAATCATCATACCTGAATCCACTCATTGTGCTGCTAAGGGCCTGATGACACAGATTTCATTGCTGAGTGATATTGCTTTGTAAGTAAATACCACAACTTCTTTATCCATTTTTCAATTTCTGCGATGTTGAACTTGTACTGTAAACGAGGTTCTTGTAAACAGAGCCGTTCCAAACTTTGGGGTGGCTGTGTCTTTTTGATTTTAAATTCCCTAAGCTATAGGACCATAAGTGGAAGTGCCCTAGGCTCTGTTGCTTTGTTTTTTAGATGTTTCAGGAAACACCATACACTTCTCCCGAGTGGTTGTTGGCAATTTACATCCCGCCCATCAGCATAACAAGGCTCCCAGTTCTCCATGGCCTGTCCTGCCTTTCTGGATTTTACACTTTTTTCAGATGGCCCTTTTGACCGGGGGGAAGTGAGACTTCATTGTAGTGCAGATTTCCTTTGCAAGCTTGCTTGGTTGGCCAAAAAGGGCGTATGCGTTTTTTCCTGAATATATTCAGGAAAAAACGCATACGCCCTTTTTGGCCAAGTGCATCATTGTGGACGTTCTGCCTCTTTTCCTATGCTTGCAATGCAATTCCAGTCTACCTCCTGAAATCGATTTCCTGCAATTCTGCCCCGCTTTCAAGTCCTCTTGGCAGCCTTACTTCAGTCTATTTTTGGACAATAGCTGTCAATTATAACTCTGCAGGTTTGTGAATTACAGTGCCCCTGAGCTCCTTTCTTCAACTCGCTTTCTTGTGACCTGGCCGCAACACCCCAGGATGTCTTCAGGCCCTAATCTGGTACTGGCACGGCACGCTGAGCCTTTGGTTAATTCCTCTTCCTGGTGGGAAATGAGAGTTAAATTTGCCCATCCAGACACCTCCAGCTAGTCTCTCATTGGTTCTCGCTATTCCTGTTCATCTTCCGCAGAAATTGCAAACTGGGCCAAACAGGAGGTTAAAGGGACTGACTCTCCAAGTGGGGAGAGTGTTAGTAAAGCGTCTGGAATGTTGCACCCGAGTACCAGGGTACGAAAACTGAGACATATTTGAACACGTCTCCCGATCACATGGTTGATCATACTCTAGGTCCCACATGCATGTTTTAGCTGAAGGAAGAATACCTTAAACCTGGGTAGTTGAAACCCGTGGAATGGGTACCATGCAATATGACTTCAAAGGGTCTTCATTTGCTCACCGAACCTCTCCAATCCTATCACTGCTGCGTTTATGCCCCTGTACACATGCTTGATTCTCTTTCAGAGACATAGCAATCCATAGGTTTTAAGATACTTACTAGTCAGGTACATTCTTAGGCATTTAATATGCGGTGTTGAGTCCATTTCGTTGAGCAAGGAGTAGCTCTTGTCTATTCCATATTTGGCTTAAGGAACTTTATCTGTGCTCATTTCAATCTCTGGTTTTATGCAGCACCCCAACTCACCTTTCCCCTTAAGCAAGCATAAGTTGGTTTTCTAAATTTGAGACCCTGTTCTGTTCTGTAATTCAGTTCCTGTGTAGCCAAGTTTACATTCCGTGTATTAGTGATATCTTATGATGTTTCTTTTTCTGTGTGACTTATTTCAGTTAGAATCATCGTACCTGAATCCACTCATTATGCTGCTACGGGCCTGATGACATAGATTTCATTGCTGAGTGATACTGCATTGTACGTAAGTACCACAAGTTCTTTATCCATTTTTCACTTTCTGCGATGTTGAACTTGTACTGTAAACGAGGTTCTTGTAAACAGAGCCGTTCCAAACTTTGGGGTGGCTGTGTCTTTTTGAATTTAATTTCCCTAAGCTATAGGACCATAAGTGGAAGTGCCCTATGCTCTGTTGCTTTGTTTTTTAGATGTTTCAGGAAACACCATACACTTCTCCCAAGTGTCTGCTGGCAATTTACATCCCGCCCATCAGCATAACAAGGCTCCCAGTTCTCCATGGCCTGTCCTGCCTTTCTGGATTTTACACTTTTTTCAGATGGCCCTTTTGACCGGGGGGAAGTGAGACTTCATTGTAGTGCAGATTTCCTTTGCAAGCTTGCTTGGTTGGCCAAAAAGGGCGTATGCATTTTTTCCTGAATATATTCAGGAAAAAACGCATACGCCCTTTTTGGCCAAGTGCATCATTGTGGACGTTCTGCCTCTTTTCCTATGCTTTCAATGCAATTCCAGTCTACCTCCAGAAATCGGTTTCCTGCAATTCTGCCCCGCTTTCAAGTCCTCTTGGCAGCCTTACTTCAGTCTATTTTTGGACGATAGCTGACATTTATAACTCTGCAGGTTTGTGAATTACAGTGCCCCTGAGCTCCTTTCTTCAACTCGCTTTCTTGTGACCTGGCCGCAACACCGCAGGATGTCTTCAGGCCCTAATCTGGTTCCGGTACGGCACGCTGAGCCTTTGGTTATTTCCTCTTCCTGGTGGGAAATGAGAGTTAAATTTGCCCGTCCAGACACCTCCAGCTAGCCTCTCATTGGTTCTCGCTATTCCTGTGCATCTTCCGCAGAAATTGCAAACTGGGCCAAACAGGAGGTTAAAGGCGCTGACTCTCCAAGTGGGGAGAGTGTTAGTAAAGCGTCTGGAATGTTGCACCCGAGTACCAGGGGAGGAAAACTGAGACATATTTGAACACGTCTCCCGATCACATGGTTGATCATACTCTGGGTTCCACATGCATGTTTTAGCTGAAGGAAGAATACCTAAAACCTGGGTAGTTGAAACCCGTGGAATGGGTACCATGCAATGTGACTTCAAAGGGTCTTCATTTGCTCACCGAACCTCTCCAATCCTATCACTGCTGCGTTTATGCCCCTGTACACATGCTTGATTCTCTTTCGGAGACATAGCAATCCATAGGTTTTAAGATACTTACTAGTCAGGTACATTCTTAGGCGTTTAATATGCGGTGTTGAGTCCATTTCGTTGAGCAAGGAGTAGCTCTTGTCTATTCCATATTTGACTTAAGGAACTTTATCTGTGCTCATTTCAATCTCTGGTTTTATGTAGCACCCCAACTCACCTTTACCCTTAAGCAAGCATAAGTTGGTTTTCTAAATTTGAGACCCTGTTCTGTTCTGTAATTCAGTTCCTGTGTAGCCAAGTTTACATTCCGTGTATTACTGATATCTTATGATGTTTCTTTTTCTGTGTGACTTATTTCAGTTAGAATCATCATACCTGAATCCACTCATTGTGCTGCTAAGGGCCTGATGACACAGATTTCATTGCTGAGTGATATTGCTTTGTAAGTAAATACCACAACTTCTTTATCCATTTTTCACTTTCTGCGATGTTGAAGTTGTACTGTAAACGAGGTTCTTGTAAACAGAGCCGTTCCAAACTTTGGGGTGGCTGTGTCTTTTTGATTTTAATTTCCCTAAGCTATAGGACCATAAGTGGAAGTGCCCTAGGTTCTGTTGCTTTGTTTTTTAGATGTTTCAGGAAACACCATACACTTCTCCCAAGTGGTTGTTGGCAATTTACATCCCGCCCATCAGCATAACAAGGCTCCCAGTTCTCCATGGCCTGTCCTGCCTTTCTGGATTTTACACTTTTTTCAGATGGCCCTTTTGACCGGGGAGAAGTGAGACTTCATTGTAGTGCAGATTTCCTTTGCAAGCTTGCTTGGTTGGCCAAAAAGGGCGTATGCGTTTTTTCCTGAATATATTCAGGAAAAAACGCATACGCCCTTTTTGGCCAAGTGCATCATTGTGGACGTTCTGCCTCTTTTCCTATGCTTGCAATGCAATTCCAGCCTACCTCCTGAAATTGGTTTCCTGCAATTCTGCCCCGCTTTCAAGTCCTCTTGGCAGCCTTACTTCAGTCTATTTTTGGACGATAGCTGTCATTTATAACTCTGCAGGTTTGTGAATTACAGTGCCCCTGAGCTCCTTTCTTCAACTTGCTTTCTTGTGACATGGCCGCAACACCGCAGTATGGCTTCAGGCCCTAATCTGGTTCCGGCACGGCACGCTGAGCCTTTGGTTAATTCCTCTTCCTGGTGGGAAATGAGAGTTAAATTTGCCCATCCAGACACCTCCAGCTAGCCTCTCATTGGTTCTCGCTATTCCTGTTCATCTTCCGCAGAAATTGCAAACTGGGCCAAACAGGAGGTTAAAGGCGCTGACTCTCCAAGTCGGGAGAGTGTCAGCAAAGTGTCTGGAATGTTGCACCCGAGTACCAGGGTACGAAAACTGAGACATATTTGAACACGTCTCCCGATCACATGGTTGATCATACTCTAGGTTCCACATGCATGTTTTAGCTGAAGGAAGAATACCTTAAACCTGGGTAGTTGAAACCCGTGGAATGGGTACCATGCAATATGACTTCAAAGGGTCTTCATTTGCTCACCGAACCTCTCCAATCCTATCACTGCTGCGTTTATGCCCCTGTACACATGCTTGATTCTCTTTCGGAGACATAGCAATCCATAGGTTTTAAGATACTTACTAGTCAGGTACATTCTTAGGCGTTTAATATGGGGTGTTGAGTCCATTTCGTTGAGCAAGGAGTAGCTCTTGTCTATTCCATATTTGGCTTAAGGAACTTTATCTGTGCTCATTTCAATCTCTGGTTTTATGCAGCACCCCAACTCACCTTTACCCTTAAGCAAGAATAAGTTGGTTTTCTAAATTTGAGACCCTGTTCTGTTCTGTAATTCAGTTCCTGTGTAGCCAAGTTTACATTCCGTGTATTACTGATATCTTATGATGTTTCTTTTTCTGTGTGACTTATTTCAGTTAGAATCATCATACCTGAATCCACTCATTGTGCTGCTAAGGGCCTGATGACACAGATTTCATTGCTGAGTGATATTGCTTTGTAAGTAAATACCACAACTTCTTTATCCATTTTTCCCTTTCTGCGATGTTGAACTTGTACTGTAAACGAGGTTCTTGTAAACAGAGGCGTCCCAAACTTTGGGGTGGCTGTGTCTTTTTGATTTTAATTTCCCTAAGCTATAGGACCATAAGTGGAAGTGCCCTAGGTTCTGTTGCTTTGTTTTTTAGATGTTTCAGGAAACACCATACACTTCTCCCGAGTGGTTGTTGGCAATTTACATCCAGCCCATCAGCATAACAAGGCTCCCAGTTCTCCATGGCCTGTCCTGCCTTTCTGGATTTTACACTTTTTTCAGATGGCCCTTTTGACCGGGGGGAAGTGAGACTTCATTGTAGTGCAGATTTCCTTTGCAAGCTTGCTTGGTTGGCCAAAAAGGGCGTATGCGTTTTTTCCTGAATATATTCAGGAAAAAACGCATACGCCCTTTTTGGCCAAGTGCATCATTGTGGACGTTCTGCCTCTTTTCCTATGCTTTCAATGCAATTCCAGTCTACCTCCTGAAATCGGTATCCTGCAATTCTGCCCCGCTTTCAAGTCCTCTTGGCAGCCTTACTTCAGTCTATTTTTGGACGATAGCTGTCATTTATAACTCTGCAGGTTTGTGAATTACAGTGCCCCTGAGCTCCTTTCTTCAACTTGCTTTCTTGTGACCTGGCCGCAACACCGCAGGATGGCTTCAGGCCCTAATCTGGTTCTGGCACGGCACGCTGAGCCTTTGGTTATTTCCTCTTCCTGGTGGGAAATGAGAGTTAAATTTGCCCGTCCAGACACCTCCAGCTAGTCTCTCATTGGTTCTCGCTATTCCTGTTCATCTTCCGCAGAATTTGCAAACTGGGCCAAACAGGAGGTTAAAGGCGCTGACTCTCCAAGTGGGGAGAGTGTTAGTAAAGCGTCTGGAATGTTGCACCCGAGTACCAGGGGAGGAAAACTGAGACATATTTGAACACGTCTCCCGTTCATATGGTTGATCATACTTGGGTTCCACATGCATGTTTTAGCTGAAGGAAGAATACCTTAAACCTGGAGAGTTAAGACCTGTGTAATGGGTACCATGCAATATGACTTCAAAGGGTCTTCATTTGCTCACCGAACCTCTCCAATCCTATCACTGCTGCGTTTATGCCCCTGTACACACGCTTGATTCTCTTTTGGAGACATAGCAATCCATAGGTTTTAAGATACTTACTAGTCAGGTACATTCTTAGGCGTTTAATATGGGGTGTTGAGTCCATTTCGTTGAGCAAGGAGTAGCTCTTGTCTATTCCATATTTGGCTTACGGAACTTTATCTGTGCTCATTTCAATCTCTGGTTTTATGCAGCACCCCAACTCACCTTCCCCCTTAAGCAAGCATAAGTTGGTTTTCTAAACTTGAGACACTGTTCTGTTTTGTAATTCAGGTCATGTGTAGCCAAGTTCACATTCTGTGTATTAGTGATACCTTATGATGTTTCTTTTCTGTGTGACTTATTTCAGTTCGAATCATCATACCTGCATCCACTCATTATGCTGCTACGGGCCTGATGACATAGATTTCATTGCTGAGTGATACTGCATTGTACGTAAGTACCACAAGTTCTTTATCCATTTTTCACTTTCTGCGATATTGAACTTGTACGGTAAACGAGGTTCTTGTAAACAGAGCCGTCCCAAACTTTGGGGTGGCTGTGTCTTTTTGATTTTAATTTCCCTAAGCTATAGGACCATAAGTGGAAGTGCCCTAGGCTCTGTTGCTTTGTTTTTTAGATGTTTCAGGAAACACCATACACTTCTCCAGAGTGGCTGTTGGCAATTTACATCCCGCCCATCAGCATAAGAAGGCTCCCAGTTCTCCATGGCCTGTCGTGCCTTTCTGGATTTTACACTTTTTTCAGATGGCCCTTTTGACCGGGGGGAAGTGAGACTTCATTGTAGTGCAGATTTCCTTTGCAAGCTTGCTTGGTTGGCCAAAAAGTGCGTATGCGCTTTTTCCTGAATATATTCAGGAAAAAACACATACGCCCTTTTTGGCCAAGTGCATCATTGTCGAGTTTCTGACTCTCTTCATATGCTTTCAATGCAATTCCAGTCTACCTCCTGAAATCGGTTTCCTGCAATTCTGCCTTGCTTTCAATGCCTCTTCATAGCCTTACCTCAATATATTTTTTAAAAATAGTTGGCCTTTATAACTCTGCAGGTTTTTGAATTGCTGTGGCCCTTAGCTCCATTTTTTAGCTCTTATTTTTGTGGTATTGCCCCATAACCAAAGGATTCCTTGAAGCCCTATTTTTCTTCTGGGGCACCTGCTGTGCCTTTGGTTAATTCTTCTTACTGATGTGATATTAGAGTGACATGTGCCCATTGAAACCGCTACAGCTAGTTTCTCACTGGTTCCCCCTATTCCCATTCATCCTCTTCACTAACTGCAGACTGTGCGATACCAGAACTTAAAGGCATTGACTCCATGTGGGGATGTTGTTAGTAAAGCGGCTGGAATGTCGATCCGGAGCCCCAGGAGAGGAAAAATGAGGTGCGTTTTAGAAACCTTTCCCGATCATATGGTATACCAGTCGCTGGGTTTCCCAAGCATGGTTTAGCTGTAGGAAGATTCCCTTCAACCTGGAGTGTTGGGACCCTTGGACTGAGTAGCATGAAGTATTGCATTAAACTTTCGGCAGTTGCTCACCAAAGCTCACCAATCCTGTCAGCCCCAAGTGTCCAGCCTTATGTCTTATCCAGCTGTGGGTTTATATGTGGTCAATCCAGGTTGCATCACAGCCCCTGAGCGAATTTTGTAAGAATTTTTCTCTCTTTCATTGTTTCAGCGTTTTGTTTTTAAAATTTATTTCTATAATGGGGTTTAGCTCCTTTTCACTGCTGTGTTTGTGCCGCTCTGCACACACTTGATTCCCTTATGGAGATATATCAATACATGGGTTTTAAGATTCTTATTCCTCAGATATATTTCTCTGCGGTGTATAGGGTGTGTTGAGGCCTGTTCATTGAGCAAGGTGTAGATCTTGTCTAATACCTATTTGGTTTATTGAACGGTATCTGTGCTAATTTCAAACTCTGGTTTTATGCATCACCCCACCTCTCCTTTCCCCTTAAGCTGACATAAGTGTGTTTTCTAAATGTGAGACACTGTTCTGTTCTGTAATTCATTTCTTGTGCAGCCATATTTACCCTCCCTCTATAAGTGATATCTTATGATATGTTTCTTTTTCTGTTTGACTTATTTCAAGTAGTATTATCGGACCTAAATCCACTCTTTATCCTTCTACTAGCCTTATTACATTGATTTCATGGTGAAGAGATATTCCATTGTACATAAGTACCACATCTTCTTTATCCATTGTTCTCTTTCCTGGGATATTTAAGGTGTACTGAAGTTGAGGTTCTTGTAAACAGAGTAGCCCTAAACTGTGGTGTGCTTGTGTCTTGTTGATTTTTAGACTTCCCTAGATATACTCCCATGATTGGAAGTGTCCTATGCTCTGTAGCTCTGTTTTTTAGATGATTTAGGAACCACCATACACTTCTCCAGAGTGGCTCTCGGCAGTTCACACACTGCCCATCAGCGTATAAAGGCTCCCTGTTCTCCATGGCCTGTCCTGCATTTCTGGTTTTTACAATTTTTTAGGATGGCCCTTTTGACCGGTGGGAAGTGAGACTTCTTTGTTGTGCACATTTGCATTGCTTGCTTGCTTCGTTGCCCATAAAGTGCGTATGCGTTTTTTCCTGGATATAATCAGGAAAAAACGCATACGCCCTTTTGGGCCAACTGCATCATTGTCGAAATTCTGCCGCTTTTCATGTGCGTTAAAGACGAGTCCAATCTATCTCTTGAAATCTGTTTCTTGCAATTCTGTCTTGCATTCAGATCCTCTTCTTTGCCTTACCTCAACATATTTTTGGACGTTAGTTTTCATTTATAACTCTGCAGGTTTGTGAATTGCAGTGACCCTGAGCTCCATTTTTTAAGTTGCTCTTTTGTGAGCTGGCCTCAAACCCGCAGGATTGCTTCAGGCCCTATTTTGGCTCCGGCGAGGCAGGCTGAGCCTTTCTTTAATTCTTATTCTTAATGGGAAATTAGAGTGATATGTGCCCGTCCAAACCCCTACAACTCTTCTCTCATTGGTTCCCCCTCTTCCCGTTCATCCTCCTCACAATTTGCAAAATGTGTGAAACAGAAGTTTAAATGTGCTGATTCTCCAAGTGGGGAGATTCTAAGTAGCGTGGCTGGAATGGTGAACAGGAGCACCAGGAGAGGATAAATGAGGTGCATTTTAGACACATCTCCCGATCACATGGTGTACAGTCCTCTGGGTTTTCCATGCATGTTTTAGCTGTAGGAAGATCCCTTGAACCTGCAGATTTGGGACCCATTGAATGGGTACCAGGTAGTATTACTTTAAAGGGTGTGCATTTCCTCACCCAACCTCACATTTCTCTTAGCGCAAACAGTTTCCAGCCTTATGTCTCATCCTGCTGTGGGTCTAGATGTGTTCAATCCATGTTGCATCACCGTCCCTGAGGAAAAGTTGTAAGAGGTTTTCTCTGTCTCTCTGTCGTTTATTTTTTTCAATTTATTACTATATTGGTTACAGCTGATTTTCAAAGCTCTGTTTCTTGCTGCTGTACATCCACTTGATTCGCGTACAGAGAGACATCAATAAATTCTTTTTCAGATTCTTACCAGTCGTATATATTCTTTTCCGGTGACTTGAGTGTGCTGAGTGCAGTTCTTTTAGCTACCGTGTAGGCCTTGTTGATTATCAGTTTGGTATTTGGAATGGTATCTTTGCTAATTTCAACCTCCTGGATGATGCCTCACCCCTCCCCACCTTTCCCGTTTAGCAGCCTTATGCGTGTTTTCTACATATTTGACTATGTTTTTGTTTTGTAATTTATTTCATGTGTAGCCATTTTGGATTCCACCTTTAAGTGATATCTTATGATATGTGTCTTTTTCTTTTTGAATTCTGTCACTTAGAATGATCATACGTAACTCCTCCGGAGTTGTTACAACTGGCCATATTTCATTGATTTCCAGGCTGAATAATATTCCACTCTACCTAAGTACCACATCTCTATCCATTTTTTCCCTCCAGAGACATTTAAGTTATATCCTAGTCGAGGATCTTTTAAACAGAGAGGGGGTAAACATTGGGGTGCCTGTGTCCTCTCGATTTTTGTTTTTCCCAAGATATACGCCCATGAGTGCAAGTGCCCTATGCTCTGTAGCTCATTTTTTAGATGCTTTAGTAAACACAATACACTTCTCCAGAATGGCCGTTGGCAATATACATTTCCACTATAAGTCTCACAGGGCTCCCTCTTCTCGTTGCCCTGTCCTGCATTTCTGTTGTTTACGCTTTATGAGGATGGCTCTTCTGACTGATGCGAAGTGATATCTTTTGTAGTATTGACTTCCAGTGCCCACCTCTTTGGTTGGCTAAAAAAGTGTATGCCCTTTTCTTGAATATATACAGAAAAGAACGCATACACCCTTTTTGGCCAACTGCAATGTTGGCAATGTTCAGCTCCTTTTCTTGTGCTTAATGGCGAGTCCTTTCTACCTCCTCAAATCCCTTTCCTGCCATTCTCCCTTGCTTACAAGTCCTTTTCTCTGACTTTCCTCAAGACATTTTTCAGTGATGGATATTTTCAACTCTGCAGTTTTGTGAATTTTACTGCCCCTGAGTTCCATTGTTCAACTCGTGTTTATGGGAACTGGCCACAAAGCAGCGGGATTTCCTCAAGCCCTATACTGTTTCCATGGGCAACCCTAGCCTTTGGTCAATTCGTCTTCCTGATTGGAAATTAGAGTGACATGTGCCTGTCTGAACACCTAGGACTTGTCTCTCATTGTTCCTCATCCTTCCGCTTCATCCTCTGGACAAATTCCAAACTGTACGCAACAGGATGTTGACAGTGCTGACATCTCCAAGTGGGGAGACTGTTAGTAAAGACGCTGGAGGGGTGAACCCGAGCACCAGGAGATGAGGAGATGAGATGCCTTTTCCAAACTCTTCCCGATCAGACGGTATACCATCCTCTGGGTGTGACAGACATGTTTTAGCAGTAGGAAGAGTCCCATTCATGTAAGGAGAACACCAGGGCTTTTTCAAAATCAGTGTCTCCCCGAAACCCAAACTGGGGAAGTTTTTAAGCTACGGCTACACATATGTTCATTAAGGGCCTTGGGAAGTAGGCAGAGTCCAAACTTTAGATGATTGAAGTCTTCAGGGTCAGAAGCACTCACCACCAGCTTCCCTTAGGCTACACTTTAACTGTCATTGATAGATGATGTCAATAAAAATATCTATTCTTTTTCAGATTATTTCCCCTTATAGGTTATTGCAAAATGTTGAGTGTAGTTCCCTGTGCTATACAGTAGTTCCTTGTTGATGATCTATTTTATACATAGCAGTGTGTATGTGTTCATTCCAAACTGTTAATTTATCCCTCCTCCCACCTTTCCCCTTTGGTAATAATAAATTATAAGATTTTATACTTCTCAGAAATGGGGGAGCTGAAAGAGAGGTATCATTTTCAATGGAAAAGCATTTAAAACAAGATTGAAGGTTTAACCAAGATTATTAGCTGTACATCCTTGGAAAGAAATCACTTCGTTTCTCTAATATTGACCTGACAAATAAGACAAACCTTTTCACTGAACTTGCTTATAAAAAGTGATGGAAATATCAAATGGAAGTGTTAAAAACATCTTATTTTACCCGAGCCTTATACACTGTTCTATGTTAACTACAGTTTGGCTCACACATCTGTTCATTGAGGTTACAATAGTCTCAATTTCTGTTACTGATCCTCCAGAGTGGACCCCAACAAGTGTCCCCCTGCCCAGTGTCATTGGGGCCAACAGATCGAGACTGAGTTTGGTTCACAAGCAAAGGAAACTTTATATTTTGATCAGAGAATGGAGAGGTGAGAGCATGCACTACCCCGTGGGCTGTGGGCTGGGCTGCTGTGTAGAGATCCTGTCAGAGTCAGTGGGAGGGAGGGAGGCGGCGGAGCTCTCGAGGGCCGGGTTGGCTGTAGCTCAGGCTCTATATCGTGGAGTCTGCACTGGGCCCCAGGAGCTGAGGTGTCGACCCAGCCATTCTGCACTAGGAAATCTGGTCTGAAGTGCCGGGTGTGGAACCTCTGCATGCGGGACCCTAGGAGCACGTGAAATTAGACAAAGCACAAAGGATAAAAAAGGT